>NC_050192.1:7201769-7801769 GCF_008315115.2 Sander lucioperca | reverse complement strand
ACCACAGCGTACCAGCAGGGCTGAGCAGCGTAGATATATCTATGAGGTTTTTACTTCATTTATTTTCTATTTATTCTTTGCTGACCCCTGGCATGTGTTGTATTACTTTATTTTGTTTCATTTTTGTATTTTCTGTATATTTGTGTATCTAATTCAAAAATAAGTAATGTATTACTGCTTGTTCCATGGATGTAGGCTATTATAGACCGTCAAGACACAAAACGCTTACAAAAAGAGGACGTTCTGTTTTTGATCTTCACAATAAAACACGTGTATGGTCAAAATGCTTATAGTTAAAAAAAAAAAAGAAAAAGAAGAAGAGCGTTATCTATGAAAGGTGAGTAATATCTTCTGTAGCCTATACAGTGCTTAATTTGTAAAGTGGGAGGTCCCGGAGCGCAGAGGGGGGGTGGATCCGGCGACTCAAAACGGGGCTTGGAGGTAACGGAACCAAAACAAAAATTACACCTGCCTACGTAGCTTCTCTGATTAAAAAAGCCTAAACAACGCTGTGTGTACATCAGGGCAATGTTTATTTTTATTTCAGAACGTGCACTGCATCGGTGCGAAATGTAAAAAAAATTAAAAATACACTGCAACGATCGTTTTCAAAAGCAGCAACTATCCATCGGACAATTAAAACATAAAACCCACCGTGGTCTCCACATTCTTGATCGGCAGAAACGATTTTTGCTTGTTTGGGATCCGACTTGGCCAGTCGGCGTATTCGAAAAAGTTAAGCAAACTTTGTTGTCTTTTTGACATTATTATCCTCAACCAGCACAAGCGCTTGTGTCACTTGAAGTGCAGCGCCGCGCTGTTGAAGTGCCGATCCCCTCCCTCCGTCCCTCTCCCCCCTCTGTCTTACCCTGAAAATTCACCTCAAAACGCATTGAAAATGCAAACACAAGACTTTTGTGGAACTCCAATGGGGAATCAAGACTAACAAGACAGATAACAACATTGAACACTACACAAACAGTAGTTTATTTTTTTCATTTAGGCGACTAATTTTTCATAGTGACACAGGAGGTGCCGGATCCAATAAAAAAGGTTCCGGATCCAACGTCGGAGGTGCCGGAACATGTTCCGGCGTGTTCCGGCTCAAATTAAGCCCTGAGCCTATCCTGTCGCCACGGGGTGGTTCCTCTTGGTATCAGCAGGTAAAGGCGTGGCCCGTCATATTTGTGGCAGTTACCTGAGAGCGACGAGATTAAAGGACGCTGCTGTAAGTACAGAAAAAAAACACCTTTATTTCTTTATTGTATTACTTTCAAAGCATATTCATTATAATGTATTTACATTTATTACAGGGCGGCGTCTACTTTAATCAACACAACAGGTGGGTTTCATTTCTTTCTTGTTTTATAGTGCATGCACCTGTTTACTGCCTGGGGCGGCAGCATTTACACCCGTTTAACATCGAACATAATACTATTCCAACACGATACACTGTTAATTTGTAAATGTAGGTAGTCCTTTTTAAACGAATTAATATGTGCAGGTTAAATGTGTGATCTAATATGTGTGATCTTCAAAACGACCTTTGTTTGCTTTGGGTGAGAAGGATGACTTCATCTCTTTGTTATGACAATATGGCAAAGGACTATAGGCTATTACACCATTAATACTCCAAAACTGTCATCTGGGTATTATTTTGGAGCCTAACCTATGATTGTATTGTTACGGTTCCCACATTTAAGGCTATATTTAGGTGGTATTCTAAATGACATAATAATAAATACACAATAATACTATAAACATAAATCAATATAATCTTTTTCTATAGTTATAGTAAATCAACAAACAAATATCTGAAGTCTATAGGTAGATTCTTGGAAGCCAGTGATTTTTTTCATTTATTCTCGGTGAAATAATAAGGACAGTTTGGTTGATTTGAGTTATGGAAATTGTGGATTTGCATTGAGGCACACAAGTGCAAGTACAAAAGGAACTGGTCTGAGGACAGGTGCACGTAGGAGGGAACACACCTGATTGTTGGGGCAAATAACAAGTCATAAATGCAGTAATAAAGGAAGATTAGATAGTTAGACAGTTTCTATACTTCTATAGTTTTTTCCCTATAGTTCTAAACAGACATCTTAAACGTAAAAACACTTCAGTTGATATAAAGGCCTACAGTAGTAAGTTGTTGTTGGACTTTATCCAACAGATGATGTCATCTCTTCAAACCTGGGAGAGCCTGTTTTATCTACCTGGATCTCTCCCTGGTAACACAGCCACCACCTATCCTGCACATGACCCAGTATTTACATAGCCTGTTTATAAACGTTGGTACCCAGCATGGATAACATGGCCGATGAAGCTCTAGGAACTTTCTCTCACGTGTACTGATATGAATAATTTGAATAATACCGGTTTCTCTTCTCAGAAAACAAAATGGTGGAGCAAACAAGACAGCCGAGTCGTGTCGTCTCCCTCCAGGCTGGACCTGGTGAGGTGGGCACTGACAGCCTGTTTGACGTCAACCTCAGGTACATGTACTGCACAGGCCCTTCCCCACACCAGTCATAATAACAACACAGAGCTCAGACAGACTGAGCCTCAGGCTACAGACCATGTGGGATCAGTTGTACCAAAAACAAACAATATATATAAAAAATAATCACTTTGGTGTAGGATTTTTTTTGTTACACCTAATTAATATAAAGAAATAGACTAAATATGCACTGTTTATAATAACTAAAAAAATAAAAAATAATCGAAAATCGTGTGTATCGTGATTTTTTTCCCGACGATTTTTAAAATCGCTTCTTTTCCCTAGAATCAATTTTTTTCTTTCTTTTTTTCTTACCAGTGATTTATACGGTACCGCTGACGGCGAATACATCATATCTGTTTTTTGACTGAAAGCACAAAATGCAGAAAATACACGTTATGTACTTCTTTACACAAATAAATGTCAGACGGACTGACTGACGTGATATGCATTCTTTTTAGAAAACAATTCGTTTTTAGAATTGTCTCATGATATATTGTCTCTAGAAGTGTACTATTCAACTTTTGTTTTCGTTACACAAGGAAAAGAAAATCACAATGCTCAATACTATCGAATCGCAATGAATGAAAAACACGATACAAGTCGAATCGGCACCCATGTATCGTTAAAGAATCGAATCTGGACAAAGCATATCGACCCAGCCCTGCTAATAACAATTCATTACATACTTCAGTCTGACAGCACTTTGCTTGTGTGAGAAAGCCATCATTGTGAAAATCTTGGTAACTGAACAAGAGTCATGTCTGTTTGCTCCTTCAGGATAAATGACAGGGCTGCACGGGCCTTTGGGCAACAGTTGGCTCTAATTGGAGATCAGATGGACTGGGAATGGGCCAGCAGACAGCTGAACTGGCTACCAACGCCTCTACACGTGCTAAGACCCGCTCAGGCATTGACCAGGATCATATATCGGTATAAATCACAAAAAAACATCTTTCTCTGGAGCTTTTCTGTGTCTGGCTGTTGAGAAATTGTAACCTGGTGTTGCTTCTCTTTTAGGGATATCCACAATCAGTTATGGGGCTTCCAGGGCCTGTCTGCAGCGGTGAAGGCCTGGATAGCGAGCACTGCGCCTGGGGTATTCTATCTGTGTCTTAAGTGACCTTTTTGCTACTACTGCTTAGTTTAAAACATACAGTGTACAATAAAAAAAAACATCTTTTGGAAATTGATCTTAATGCCTTAATTAAAAAAAAGGAAAAATCCTAGAGATTGGCATGGTTTTATTTCAGTTAGCCTAATATCTGGTTTGATTTGCATTGAGAGATGATTTTATGGAAAGTACCCCATGCCAATCTCTGTAATGTGATGATGTGGGGCTATTTTAATTCCAAAGGCCAAGGGAACTTTATCATGATGCATAGTATCCTGGATCCATGAAATAACTGGCCTTTAAAAATAAAAATCTGCCTGGCTCTATGGGGATTTAACATAGGGGTTATACTTATGCCCCCTGTATTTTAAGGAAGAACATTTATTTATTTACGATACATTATTCATTCACAATGAAAATTGGTGTCCTTAAAGGTTGGATTTTTTGGATATTTTAAATAAGGCATTAAGATCAATTTCAAACAAGATGGATTTTTATTCCTCTTTTTAGTCAACTTTAGTATGGGTGTGGAAACTTAGTTTCTGAGCTCAAGTCTCATTGCACTTAGAATTGAAAACATTTCTCTTTCATTTCACAGGTGTCCAATTTAAAACCAGTAACCTGCACTGGCTGGGCCAGAGGAGCACTGGTGACTGTGGCGCTGTTGGCTGCAGTGACCATTTTGGGGGCACTAAGGGTGGAATGGAAAGCCTAAACAGGGACATAAGCAGGTCTTTTAGGCCATTATATATTTGACAAAAAAGGTTTTCAAATGAATGACAATTATTTCTGATTTGTTTCTGCTGTTTACTTCGACTTCTCTTTTTTATACTATCTTAATGACGTATTGAATTTGACACTATATGACCGGAAAACAGGTGGTTTGAAAAACAAAAAAAAAAAATACTGTAAAATTTGTCAGGGCATGTGGAAATTGTTAAATTGGTTTTACAGTGTTGCCCAAGGAGTTGGCCAGCGTATTGTAGCAGTGACATGTTGGTTCACAGTTGTATTAATGTCAAAAAGCATGTTTCCCATGACTGGACTGTTGCTGGCCTGCAGTCTTTTGTATCCAGATTAGTTTCTTACTGGTTTAAGAGGCCAACTTTTTTTTTTACAAATGATATGTAGCCTTGCTTTATATAAAATGAAGGGAGCTGGACTTTCTGTTTCAGATTGATTTCATGTGATGCAAATAAACTTCTAAATTACAAAATGTTCATCATGTCTCATTAATAAAAAAATATTTAATTACATAATAATAATAATAATGACACACAAACAAGACCATAAGAAGCAACCACAGGAGCTTGCAGGTTTAACAGGTCTTGCCGGTCATGACCACACCAAAACTAACACTGAGGCCCATTTTTTGACCTCCACATCTCTGCATTCAGTCTTCGTAAGTGGTGACTTCCACATGTGCGTACGTTTTGAAGGCCTTCCTGTTACACTTTTGAAGTGTGGCGCCGAGCTGCTTTCCGGGGCCGACCTCGTAGGTGTGGGGGAACTTCCTTCCCTGTGTCCTCTCATAGATCTCGTGCAGAGTTTGCTCCCACTTCACAGGCGACACCAGCTGCTTCACCAGCTGCCTGCGTACGTGGCTCTCATTCATGTAGCGTTTGCCGTCCACGTTGGAGTACACGTTGATCTCGGGGCGACGGACCTGAGCCGGAGAGAAATCTACGCGTTAGGTGACAAGCACTCCAGGCGTGCAACTTTGAAAAGTGGTAGCTGAACAAAATGGCTATTGGTGAGGTTAGAAAAACTTTCGTGAGATGTGGATGAAATTAATTAATACTAGTAATTAAAGCTGTCGGACGAATGTAGTGGAGTAAAAGTACCATTTTCCCTCTGAAATGTAGTGGAGTAGAAGTAGAAAGTGGCATGAAAAGAAAAGACTCAAGTATGTTTGTAGTATGTATATTTGTACTTACAGTCTTGAGTAAATGTACCTCTGCTCAAAGTAGAGTGAGAAATGTTTGTGAACAGCATAGGGCCTTGTCATTATGAAATAAATAAACACTAACCTATCACTGTTTAACCATCCAACTACCATAATGCATTTATGTCGAACTTCATCTTTTTATTTTTTTTATACCTTTATTTAACCAGGAGGTCCCATTGAGATTCAGAATCTCTTTTACAAGAGAGACCTGGCCAAGGTAGCAGCCAAATCACACAAATGCATACATAACAAACACCAAATTACATTTTCACGATAAAAGAAGTACAAAATGTTAAAAATAAAAATATAAAAACACAATGAGACTCTTAAGAAAAACAAGAACATGTCTCCATCACAACACTCTTTACAGTAGTTTTAAATTCATTTATGGACATAAGGGTTTCTAACTTTAGCTCTTTTTGTAGATTATTCCACCCCCAAGGTGCTAAATAAGAAAAAGCAGTTTTTCCCAATTCGGTTGTAACTCGTGGCACCTTAAAAAGCAACCACTTTGAGGAGCGTAGCTGATAGGTACCAGAGCAAACAGAGAGGAGGTTACAGAGGTACAGTGGAAATTTGCCAAGTATAGCTTTATAAATAAAGATATACCAGTGCTGTTGTCTACGAATTTTAAGTGATGTCCAACCAACTAAATCATAAAGAATGCAGTGATGGGTAAGGGACTTTGTATTTGTTATAAATCGTAGTGATACATGGTAAACTGAATCAACATGACGCAGGATGGAAAATGCAGCATGCATGTACAATATATCTCCATAATCAATTACAGGCAGAAAAGTAGCTTCCACAAGTTTCTTCTTAGCACTAAAAGTAAAGCAAGATTTGTTTCTGTAATAGAAGCCGAGCTTGACTTTAAGTTTCTTAACTAAAGCAGTAATATGTTCATTGAAGGAAAGCTTATCATCTATCCATATCCCCAAATACTTGTATGAAGACACTCTCTCAATTGAGTTCCCATCTAATGAAAAAAGGCCACAATTGTCGAGTAGCTGTGCTCGAGCTTTAGAGAAGACCATAAACTTTGTTTTCTGTGTATTTAAAACCAGTTTTAAACTCAATAATGTGTATTGCAGTGCCTGAAATGCAGTCTGAAGTTCCTGCACTGCTACTGAAATGGTGGAAGCCTGGGTGTAAACCACTGTATCATCAGCGTATAAATGTAATTTGGCTTGAACATCTCTATCCAAATCATTTATAAAAATTGAAAACAGAATGGGTCCTAAGATTGATCCTTGAGGGACACCTTTAGTTATTTCAAGAAAATCTGATTTATAACCTTCAGCATAAACACATTGAGTACGATCTACCAAATAATTCTGGAACCATGCAACAGCCTTCTCACTTAAACCAACTGAATGTAGTTTGGTCAATAACAATCCATGATCAACTGAATCAAATGCCTTAGACAGATCAACAAATAATGCAGCAGAATGTTGCTTCTTATCTAAGGCCCCGATAATATCATTTGTCACTAATGTAGCAGCAGTGATAGTGCTATGGCCACTTCTGAACCCTGACTGAAAATTATTTAAAACATTTTTGTCAGTCAAATACTGTTTTAACTGTACATTCACAAATGATTCTAAGATCTTTGACAAAACAGAAAGTTTTGATATTGGACGGTAATTATTCAATTCTGATGGGTCTCCACCTTTATGTAAAGGTAGAACATAGGCTGCTTTCCAACTTTTAGGAATGGAGTTAGAAAGAAGACTCAAATTAAAAATATGCGCTATGGGCTCAGCAATAATATCAGCTGCCATTACTAAATATTAGACGGACAGAAGTTGCAGTAAATGACAGGTGACTCTGAATCAACTTCCTGCCCTGAACTGTGATCCAAATCAAACTGTATCTGCATGCTTCCTGCATGGGCTCACATATGGCATTTCTCCCTGTTCATTCAAATCTCACTGTCTGTGTGTGTGTCTGTGAGTGTGAAAGTGACACTCTGACTGTACGAGAGATTCCCACCGTGTTTTCATTTAACATGACACCAAAGACTCAACACCACATTAAAGCATTGCGTTGCAGCGGGGAGCGTCCTGTGTGGGTCCCTGGAAGAAAACTTTCTAGTGTTACTGTGTTTCTTGGCTCTTATTGGGCAAAAATGGGGCTAAAATTAAGACATATTGACATTGATAATATAAAGGAGAAGTGGTTCCAAGCATAGTGAATGTCCCAATTCACGGCCCAAACTGAAAGGGACGCTTGTGAAGGAGGCATCTTGAAGACAGCAGCAAAAATGTTTAAGCTATTCCAGGTAGTAGAATGTGTACAGTACACTTTGTGTGATGCCCATGTAGTGACATTAATGCATAATGAAAGTTGGCTTTTTAAGAAAATGTGCCAAAATGCAAAAATCGGTCCCTTAGTGCAATTTTTTAATTTTTAATTTTTTAATTATTCATTTCAATGTCATTTTTTTTTTTTTGCTAAAAATTCTTCACATCTCCGTCTACATAATGACAATAAAGCTGCCACTTGACCTTATGGATCTGTTTAAGAAAGTAACAGTTGGAGTTTTTTCTCTCTGACTCAAAGGCCCTGTTTACACGTACATGGTTATTTTGAAAAATGGAGACATTTCCCTTCGTTTGGGCCCTTCGTTTACACGCAAACGGATAATTCGCCTCTGAAAACGAGTCTTTCTAAAACCTCTGGCCAGAGTGGAGATTTTGGAAAACTTTGTTTGCATGTAAACTGAGACAAACGGAGGTTTAGGCAGCCGAGGAAGTGAGGAAGAGAAGAGAGAGGAAATGATTCGTTGCTGTTGTTGCTATTTTCGGGATTCTGATTGGCTAACGTGGGCTTGAGCTTCTCGTTACACTGCCACCTACAGGTTTGGCATGCTCTTGACGGCATATATACACGGGTACGTGTAAACGAACACTTTTCTGAAAAATGACAGCTGTGCACAATGTTATTTTTGAAAACGGAGAGGTTGAAATGTCCGTTTATGAAAATAGCCGGCCACGTGTAAACGTAGCAAAACTTCTGCAAAGTTTCAGCAGAGCTGAGAAGATTCTAGGAAACAACTTCAGTTTGCAACAACAACAACAACAAGGGCTGTGCCCTTGCCTTGCAATGGAATTCAAATGAAAAGGTCTATGGGACTTTATTTATAGTCTTTACTGTAAAATAAATGCATTGTTGTGTTTAATAAAAATATTTTAATAGAGAAAGTATAACATTTCATCTTGTTACACTGTTAAGAAGACCCTAAGTGAACTTCATGTCAAATGCCATGTTGGGCTATACACTTCTATTTTGCCGTTTTTCAGTCTGGAGAAGTCATGTGATGCAGCCTAACATCACACAGTGTGTCATCACCATAGATATACACACACAAAGATCCCAGTTTTAAATATCTGTACATATTTAGTCTAATGTAAAATTGTAATGTCTTTACATTTTTTATTAGAATATACTTTTTGTTTCATATTGCTTAATAACCATACAAATAGATTTATAAAATGATATAAACCCATCCTAATATTGTGTTAATGTACATATAACTGTTTATTGTATTTTGTCTGATGCTTTGGCAACATACATTGTTATTGTATTGCGATGGAGCGGACACCCAGGAAAGACCCCAGCGACTGCTCCGTACTCCTCTTCCCCGGCCAGGGCAGCCAGTTTGTGGGCATGGGTAGAGGACTTTTGAAGTATCCTAACGTTAAAGAAATGTTCACGGTGGCCCAGAAGCTCCTCAGGTACGACCTGCGCTGCACTGCACTTACTCGTTCCCGTAGCAATACACCTGTCACGTTTGAAATCCATTGGACTAACGGTTCGAGAGATATGCTTATAACAGACACACAGAAACATAGACAGACAGACGTTCCTGTAATTTATAGATAAAGGAGTGGTGGACATCATTTTTTTACTTGGTTTGTTTAGTGCTGCAACTAACAATTCATTTCATTATTGTTTAATCTGAAGATTCTTTTTTCAATTAATAGATTAATAGTTTTGTCTATAAAATGTCGAAAAAACGACTTTTTAACTTACTATCAAACTACAAAGAAACTGGTTTAGAGCACGCTGTTGGGCAGTTCAAAGGGGTGGTTTTAACATCACATCTGTCTTATAGGTTTTGTAAATTAGCACTCTTTTACAGATTGTTAATGCTTCCCAAAGTGGGTGTTTTAAGGGCAGGCCATGGTTGCCACAAGAATGGTTCATTTTACAGTACTCTTTTAATATTCTTTCACTATATATAAAAACAAGGCAACATTTACATTCACTTCATGTTTATATTACATTTCCAAACATATAAAATTGGAAGAAATAAGCAAAAAACATGGAAATCATTAAATTACCATAACACATAACACCATGAAGAAAGTTTGACTGACCTCCACCTGTCTGAGCACCTCTCTGAGGGGTTCAGTAGCCGACTCCATCAGCTCGGTGTGAAAAGCCCCGCTGACTGGGAGAGGTTTGGTCCTCATGAACTGGAGACGTCGGGAATTTTGCTGGAGGAAATCCAGAGCCTGAGGAGACAACACAGTTATGATGAAAGAGATATCACAAGAGGAGTCTGAGACAAGACTGTTTTTTTAATCACACTTTTACGCAGATTTATAGCACTGTAATGATAATACAACAAGGATGTAAAGGATTTGTTGTGGTACATTTTGTGTCATATTATATGTTCATCCTAAGGCTGCCATAATGCTCCATACCTTTTGGTGCCCTGCGATGACCCTGCCATCGGGGAACAGATAGTTGGCCACAGAGCAAACCGGCTCCCCGATCCCCAGGCTTGTGCAGTGCTCTTTAGCCTGCACACAGGCATGTTTATACTGGGCCTGTGGCCTACCGATGACTGACAGCATCCCACTAGCAACCAGCTCGGATGCTTTCTGCATGGCCTCTGCACGGACCTTCACCGCATACAGAGCTAGAAGACACAGAGGGGGTAATATATTATATTTCTTTTAACTGAGCAACATCTGTGTCATGTACAAGTTAAGAAACATGTTTACCTTCTGCATAGTTCATGGCACCAGAAAAAACCAGGGCAGCAAATTCTCCAACGCTGAAACCTGCAGCAGCAACACACGTCTCAATGGCCTGTGTACAGAAGTGTAGAGAGTTACAAAAGAAAAAACTAAATAAGATGTTTTACCCAAGGGCGTAACTTTGGGTTCAACATTGGTGGGTTGAGATCTCTACTTTTGAGCCAAAAGGAAATTTTGAGCATATTAAACACTTCTTTTCCTGAATTCTGGTGAATTTTTCTGCAACAATGTGTGCCTTTTCTGCATCAAATGATGGTGCAAATGTCTTTAATTATGTAAAGGAAATTATTATTGGCCAGTTTTGATTATGGGGGGTTGTAAACTCCCTCCCCTGTAAATTACGCCAATTTACCCATTACTACTTTTACTTTAGTAAAATTTTGAATGCAGGGTTTTTACTTTTAATACAGTATTTGTTTATTGTACTAAAACTATAGAAAAACTTATTTCACCACTGCAAAAAACTGCTGTCGATCGATTATAGATTATTAAAATCAGACAGCCACCTTGGGGTTTTCGTGGTTGAGCCTCTCTACCGCAGCCAGTGAAGTGACAAACACCGCCGGCTGACAGTGAACCGTCTTCATCAGCTCCTCCTCGGGGCCCTCCAGGCACAGAGACAGCAGGTCGTATCCGAGGAGCTTCTGGGCCACCGTGAACATTTCTTTAACGTTAGGATACTTCAAAAGTCCTCTACCCATGCCCACAAACTGGCTGCCCTGGCCGGGGAAGAGGAGTACAGAGCAGTCGCTGGGGTCTTTCCTGGGTCTCCGCTCCATCGCAGGCGGCTCGCTTCCCAGGAGAGGTGCGGGGGTTTCGGGCGGAGGGTGGGGAGCTCCATCCTGGGAGCCAAGGTGGCTGCTGGACAGTCTCCTGCTCACAGAGACCAGCGACCTAAACTTCCCTCTGGAGGCTGCTGTCGTGACAAATACTGATGCCAACATGGCGTCACCTAATGATGTCTTCACGGATCAAGAAAGACCCATATTCTGCCTGGAAAAAACTATAATTAATGAAAGAAAAACTAAGGTTTGTGCTTAACGGTCAGCATGAGACAATCATGGGAGCCGCCATGTTAATTTAGGTCAAACAGGATTTGAGTTTGTTTTTTTCCGGTTCCCTTTCCGGTTCTTTTCTGCTGCAGCGACACCTTCAGGTCACAATATGTCATCATGACTTTTTTGGAAAAAGTACAAAATACAGAAGTAGGCTACAATAAAAATGTATGAATATCTTTTAAAAAAATATAATTTGCACTTACCAAAGATTTAGAAAAATCCCAACCTCAAAATTTGTATTTAATTTAGGATTACCCCTTGTATTTTTTGTATTTTTAATTTTCTGTTTTATCTTAGAATAAAACGTTATTGTCCCACCAATTCTTACCAGTTAAGACACAGTAAAACGGAATCAATCAACATAACACAATATGAAATAATAAACTATTATTACTATAAAATAGTGATTGCATATATGGTAAAATGAATTCCTTATGTTTTTTTGTTTATCGAAGGTGTCCCCCATAAGGCGCTTTCTGACTTAATTTTTTATTCTTTATAGCATTACAGTGGGTTTTATTGTCATTTATGTATTGCTATTATTATTGTTCTTTCATGATTATCAGCTCTTTGTCAATGTAATGGTTAATTTAACAACTTTTTGAATAACACTTTTTTGGGTGAGTTTTCAGGCTTACATAGATTTGAAAAAGATCACATAAATTAAGCTATAAGCTGTGACCAGGATATGTACTGAGTGGGGCATTTTACTGTTAAAAAATAATAATACTGTTTCTAAATTACCTTAACAATATCTTTATATCCAACATATGTACCAATACAGAAATATCTGTGATAAGCTACTATCAGCTGATATTAGGCTGCTTAAGTCTTACTGCACTTCTCAGTACTTTGTATTATTAAAATAATACATAAAGCTACAGTATATAGACAACCAAAAAAAGTAAACCCTTCAATCATGTGCAATGTTGAAATCATCGCCTTTTTAAAAAAAGTGTTTTCTTTTACACATTTATTACTTACATACATAACTTCCTGTGAGTTCAGTTATCGTGTTGTGACAGAGAACTTGCAAGAGAAGAGTGACTGATCTTGACTTCAAATTAGCTTCAGGAAGTCTGATGTTAATCGAAACATTTTGTAGGAGAGATTGTAGTAATTCAAATGTGTTGCCCAGGAAAATAACTGAAAATGATGAATATCACAAAATTACATTTTATCATTCAACAATAAACTTTATTGTACAGAAATGTATCTCAGTTGATCTGTCATATGTGTTTTCATTAAATCCTGCATCACAATGTGCGTTTCATCCTCACTGTCCATCTTAGTAACCATTTCAAAATATAAATATAAAACGTATTTTGCACAGATTCTTTTATGTATTGTAAATCATTTTTCACTTTCCACTCTCGGTCTTAAACAAATGAAGAATTTCTTTTATAAAATTTGAACTTGTGGATTTGAAACCGTCAACGTGGTAATCACATTTGTCCGTTGGGTTTTCCCTGTGATTTTTCTGATCCATCTGACAGGTTTGCAGCCTCCAGCTGCTCCTCCAGCGTCTCGCTGTCTTCTGGTATCTGGTTGTTTTGATCAGCTGTTATCTTGAATTTAGAGATGAACTCATTACTGGCCAACGCTCCCTCCTTTTTGGGACACATGGGTTTTGATGTTAGGCGATTTCCCAAACGTTCTACAAAAATGAAATAAACAACAACATTAACAACAAAGTTTGATCTTTGTGATGTTCACTGATACATTTGAGTTTTAGGTCAGGATTGCAAAAGTAGGTTTTATTTCAGGTGCCATTTGTTTGTTAGCTTGTTAGCTGAATATCTCAAAAATGTGTGAACAGTTTTCAATCAAATGTAGTGGGAAATTAGACCATGGTCCATTAAACAAATCCTTAATTTAATCCAGATCCAGATCTATTTTAAAGGGATTTCTTAACAATGCAACATTGCAGTTTTCAATACTTTATCATGAACTACCGCACTTTCTTGAAGGAAAGAATTCTAGCATATGTTTGCCATGACTGAGATGAACATTGGAAAAAATTAATTCAGTAATATTAGTTCATATTTTATTATCTGTACAGTTAGTCAAAATGACTAGAAATATAATTCAACTGTTATGAATTTACTGTGGGAAAAGCCTTTTTTTTTAATAATAAATCTTTTCAGCACAGTAAATAGCATCATTATCATAGCCACGGGGAAGTAGGGGGGCTGGGCCTCATCCTGCACCCCCATGTGGCATCACGTCACGCTGTTATGATTTACATGGCGATACTATATAGGCTATATATATATATATATATATATATATATATATATATATATATGTGCATATTAGATATTAGCTATTCATATATTCCAGGGGTGGCTGTGATCCAAACATTTCCAATAACAGAGAATTGTAATTTGTAAAAGTCCAAAAGTCAAAATGTATTGAAAAAAAATAGATGTAACGAAATATTCTGTTCAATCCATATTTGTTTTCACTACGGTGAAAAACTGTTTGCTCTCCTGCTTGCCGCATACAAGGGGAAGCACGCACCTGTATAACTCGGCACACACACACATATATATATGCTATCCATATTAGTACGTAGGCCTATAAAAAGGCCGCTGCACCCCCAAGTTAAAATATGCTCCCGCGAGTATGATCAATATGATGCTATTTATCAAGTTCAGTAGGGTGCATATTTGCTGACTGAAGCCCTTAAAGCAACCTAATTAAAAGTTATTGTGTTGCCCCTTTAAACAGACCCAAACAGACCAGATTGAGATCATACTGCACCTCCAGGACTGATGGGTGTCATCAGGCGGTTCAGCTGGACGTTCCAGTGTCGTACGTGTTGACTGGCATATCTCAGCTTCTCTTGTACCTCCTGGAATAAGAAAATCAAACAAGTAGTTTCTCATTCTTTTTTTTTATTATTATGATTAAACATGCTGCACACTGAGCCACTCCAAACTATCTCTATTTTACCTCCAGGTGCTGGTGGCTCTTCTGGCGAGAAGCCCGCAGATCCTGGAGCTCCTGAGAGGCTGAGTGAAGAGCTGAGGGGGTATTCTGGTCTTGATTGCCATCCGAGGCCTCCAGTATGGTGTTGAGGCACTGCAATGCCCTCTGCTGCTCCTGGAGGAGCTGGAACTGCTTCTTCTTCGCTTCTTCCGCCTGCAGCAACCTGGAGAAGAGAAGAGCAACAACTGCAATTAAGGTAGTTAAAAACCCTCAGCACCTGATTGCTGTCAAAAATCATGCTCTTTCTCTGATTCATAACTCAGTCAAATCTAAACGCAAAGACACAGGTTTTTAGCTTCAGTCTGACTACTTACATCTACTGAGTCTTGTTGTCTACTTCATGAGAATATCATTATCTATGATGTCCATATAAATCGTGAATAAACGTCCAGAAATGTGAAGAAATCATAGAAAAAAGTCACTCCTACTACAGAACTTGCCTGAGAATTGTCACGTTTTCTTCAGTATCAAAGTAATCCAGTAATATTTGTCTGTACATCCATGGGTACACTGTAAACAGGGACTGCTAACAGCTAATTCGGCAGACTGCTAATAGTGTCAAATTGCAAAAATGTAAACATATATAGGCTTTAGAGTTTTAACCATGGATATACATCCATGGTTTTAACCCATTGCTAACTAACTCCTCAGCAACATTATACTTACTGTTTAAAATCTCCAAAGCATTAGGGGAAGTAGTCCCAAAATGTAAGAGCATAATTATCCCCAAAATAAAAAAGACAAATAATAGAAGTTGAAAAATTCATTAATATTGACTTGACATGTTGCACTATCAATATGTTTTTGACATTACTAATGTTTATAATGTCCCATCAACGTGGTGTTAATGTGACACCCTACTCTATCAATTCCTATACAGATATTTGCACTGTGTTGAAAATCTGTGGATGCATAGACAGAAAAGTCACACAGTGTCAGATCTGGTTTAGACTATAATGGGAATACAGTAGGTGTGTTTGTTTATTACCTCTCCAGTTCCTGTCTGGCCTTCTCCTCCTCCAGCCGAGCCTGGATCTCCATGTTGAGAGCAGCCTCCAGTTTCTGCTGCGTCAGCTCCAACTCCTGGATCCTCTTCTTCTGTTGCTCAGCCTCCTTTTCTTTCTCCTGCATCTCTGCCTGCATGCTGTCTCTCAACTAGGAGTAGTCACAAACACACACACACACACACACACACACACACACACACACACACGGACACGCACACACACACAAACACAAACACAAACACAAACACACTCACCAATTAAGTGGAAAGAACTGACCTATTCTTGATTCCCCTTTTCCAGGAATGTCATTACCGTTTCTCCACCACTACAAATCCCTGAAGGTTAAGCCTGACTTTTATAATGCCAATGTTTTTGTGCTGTTTTCAGAACTCTAAATCCTTTTTAGAGAATTGTAAATAAACACTGTCATCTGGAAAACTTTCTCTTACCGTCTCGGCCTCCTTCAGCTGCCTCTCCAGCTCCATCTGCACCTCCCTCTGTTTCCTCCTTTCTTTTTCCTCTGCCTCCCTTCGTCTGGTTTCTAATTCGCGTGCATGCTGCAAGACACAGATAAAGGTTAAAGGCAAAAACTAACCTATGACTAATCGTCCCTCCACTGATTCCTTCCGCTATTACCTGTATGATACTTTCTATTTCTAAATCCTGTCTGTCTTTCTCTTTCTCCATCTTCTCCATCTCTTGGATATTGGAGTCGTCTGATTGGCTGCTCCGGCTGCTGCAGCTGCTCCGGGCGCTCCGGCTGCGCTCCCGGTTGGTGTGCTCCCGCTGGACCCGCCTCTTCAATTTCAGTTCTTGGTGAAGTGAAGACTTGCCCTCGCTCTGGAGACGGAGAGCTGTCTGAATAGCTGGAGAGGTAGCAAAAAGATAAACTGTAGATAGTGTAGATAGTGTTGTTGGTGTTTCTTTAGTTTGATTAATGAACAAAGGAGCGATATTTCTTACTGGATCAGTACTTCACACAGTTATTGATTGACAATCGATGTTTGGGAAGTGCAGCAAACACCAAAAACAATGACACCAAACTATTACTTTGACTAAAATGAATTGTTTGACATTTTGGGAAAAATTATATGCTTTCTTGAAGTTAGAAGATCAATACCCCTCTCATGTCTGTACGGTAAATGTGAAGCAGCCGCTTAGCTTAGCATTAAGGCTCCACGCATAGCTTTCGCCGTAGCCTACGTAAGTGGCCTGAAGAGTATACTTGTGCGTTGGTGTGTGTGTCGATCTCTTTAAGAGAATAGCTGGGCCGGCATGTGTGTATGTGTGTGTGCGTGTGTGTGTGTGTGTGTGTGTGTGTGTGTGTGTGTGTGTGTGGGGAGTGTGTGGTAGAGCGAGAGAGAGAGTGACGGGGATTAGCTTCGGAGCGAGTACTGACTTTGAGGCATAGAGAGAGAAACAAAGTGCCTCGCCTCTGCGTTCTGACCACAGTGAGAAATCTGTAGCAGGAGAGTGAACTCTCTCCTTGATTTCATGTTGTTTATGGAGGAGGAGAACCAGGAAATGAGTAGGGGGAAATGCAACGCTACCAAGCCACGTCCGAGTGACATGCGTCGCCGCGACGTGTAGCTACATTTTTCAAGAGGTGCAGGTCAGGCTACGGCGTAGGGTTTGGCGTAGGTGCGTGTCTCCACGTACCTACTTACGTAGCCACAGCGTAGATTTTACGCAGAAGCATATATCACGCTTTAAGTTTCATTTATGGTTCTGTGGAGGCTCCACGCAGAGCTTTCGCCGTAGCCTACGTAAGTGGCCCGATGTTTATACTTGTGCGTTGGTGTGTGCGTTGTGTTGTCATGCGTTTGTGTGGGGAGTGTGTGATAGAGCGAGGGAGAATGTGAGAGAGTGACGACGATTAGCTTCGGAGCGGGTAGCGACTCTAGAGTCATAGTGAGAAAAACAAAGTGTCTCCCCTGTGTTTTCTGACCATGGTGGGAAATCTGTAGCAGGAAGAGTGAACCCTCTCCTTGATTTCATGTTGTTTATGGAGAAGGAGAACCAGGAAATGAGTCGGGGGAAATGCAACGCTACCAAGCCACGTCCGAGCGACATATGTCACCGCGACGTAGTTAAACTTTTTAGGAGGTGCAGGTCAGGCTACGGTGTAGGGTTTGGCATAGGTCCGTGTCTCCACGTACCTACGCACGTAGCAATGCCATAGATTTTATGCAGAAGTATAAATTACGCTTAAGACTGGGAACATGGTGGAAACAGCTGGCCTAGCTCTGTTCAACGGTAACAAAATCTATCTACCAGCACCTCTTAAGCTCACAAATTAACAAATGATATCTTGTTTGTTTAACCTGTAAAAAAAACAGAAGTATAAAAATGTCTATTTGTGGTTTTACAGGCAGTAATTTGCCATATTATATCCAGTACCTTCATGGAGTTTCTGTAGTGATGGCAAGACTGGACAGTAAGGCTAGCTGTTTCCCTTTTTTTATGTCTTTGTGCTAAGCTAAGCTAGCTGCTGGCGGTAGCCTCATATTTATCCTACGGACATTAGAGTGGTAACAATCTTTTCATCTAACATCCAAAGATGTAAAACTATTCCTTTAAAATGTCTCATCTGAAACCAGTGAATTGAATTAGAAAACCACCAGTGACCACACACAATAAACCACTGCAGTCAAAATGTAATTTCTGTCTTTGTATGCTAATACTAATACACACCAACACACCTTGAGTCCACTCCACCTTCTGCCTCTGGTCAGACGCACTCATCTCAAAGGTTTTGTTGTGGGTTTTTACACAGAACAAACAGCGCTTCCCTTCCCTGTCTGCAATAGGCTAAAAAAGAAAGAGGAGACTCAGAAAATATAACACATTTCAGATAGTTTAGCTTGCTGGTTAGATCATGGAATCAAAATACAAGGATTAGGGTATTTATGTGCTGTAAAGGACTTTGTCTGAACCCATCGAAAGCACAGCATTTGACTGATTACAATATAATTAAACATGCAGTGTTTACATTACATTTCCTCACCCACCTCTATGACACAGCCCTTATTCAGCTGGATCTCCCCTTTCTTGTCTTTCAAGTCCTCGCTGACGTAGTAAGCCACAGAGGAGGGCTTCAGCACAAACCAACGCTCAGTCCAGTTCCTGCGTACATGCCCCTTTTTCCACATATAAGCCTGGAAACATTGGACAGATATTAGATAAGACAAAAACGACAAGCGAGAAGACGACAAACAGAAACAGGAAGATACAGAAAATACACACCCTCTTGAGGACATTGTGATACATCTCCAGAAAGACCTCATTCAAAGCCAGACTGAAGGCCTCAGCGCTGGTGATCCTTAGCAGCCGGCCTGCAGCCATGTGCTCCAGGAAGGTCCATACAGACATGTCATCATCCTGCACTGTAGCATCCTGGGATATTAAGTCCTCCAATGGCTTCCCATCCCACTCCTGGCTCATTGCTGTGGAAATTTTCTTGAGGAGATACTCCACCTAAAAGTGTTCAAACATTAGAATACTGTAAGTGTTTTCAGAAAAGATTACAAAAATATATATTATTTAAAGTCTAAATAACATATAGTGTATTCCTATAACATATACTCTACTTTTACAGAGGAAAGCTACTGTGCTGATAGTAGAAAAAGCTGTTTATTTTTGTCTTTGTCGACAGGAAACCGTAAGCATTATGGAGGAAGTGGAGGAAGGAAGAGACTCATTAACTTACTTACTTGTACTTTTCTGCTGTTAAAAAAATGTTAAATGGTTTGACTTTGTTGGAACACAAGCTGGGTTTCTATGGAGCATATGTCTTTCTAACAATTAGGAAATCACAGTGAAAGTGCCTTATATCACTGCCTGAAAAGCTTTCTCTGTGTGATTTGTTACTCTACTAAACTTTATTTGCCTTGTGAATGGTAAGGAATGAAGGAATTATTGCACTTGTGTACTTTATTTCAAAAGTGACCCTTTTCTCTTGCTGTACGATGACAAATTGTTTGGATTTTTTTACTCAGAGGTATAAAAATTCCATCAGATGAAATTATCATGGACTTGCGTCTCCATCAAATCAAGTCGCTCCCGATGTTGAGTCCTACCACAAATTCTTTTTTCACACCATCATCAACATCTTTTACCTCCTCTGGTATCATCACCAGCGGGTAGCGGTCCTCAGACAGGAGGTTGAATAAACAGAAGAGCTTAAAACAGTCTCTTTCCGATAGCGGCGCCCCCTGTGGTACACCCTTGAAGTTCTTCTTTCTGGTCATCATCCAGCACAGGTCATCGAACTTCTCCTTGTCAAACATGCCCTCTTTGACCTGAAAAGACAGAAAAAATGACTCATAATAATTGAAACTTGAATGAAACTAGATTGAAACTTCATGTGATGGAAACAGTTTTAATAACACACATAATGGATATATATACAGTAATAAATCACTCAACCAATAAGATAATTTGTTTCTCCTAACCCAAAAAGAGCATCAATATAACACTAATAAATAATAATAATAAAAATAATAATAATGAAGTGCTTTCCAAAGTTAAGAAATGTACCGGACATAAGAAGATTTAAGAACAATTGGTATTGCGAAAACAATAATGTGTATAACATATTAAAAAGAAAAACTATAACAAATATACTCAGAGAAAAAGCGTTAACTCGATAAAAGAAACAAAGCATACATAAATTGATAACATGTCTGTAACTGCTACTGAAGAGGCAATGTCAACAGTCACAGTACCTTATCCAGTATATATTTGTTGAGGTAGGGCATGTAGCCATGATTAGACACCGGCCCATCATCGTCATCCTGGAAGTGCTCCTCCAGAGCCACCGGGTCATGTGGGATGTTCAGCACTGTGTACAGGTTGTGGGAAAGCACCTGAAACACACACACACACACACACACACACACACACACACACACACAGGCCCACACATAAGCACATAGTCTCAATTTATATTTCTTCTGTGCACTCCATATCTCTCTCTCACACACACACACACACACACACACACACACACACACACACACACACACACACAGCATGTCAGGGCAGATTTCTGCTAATTCCCTGGATTCTTCTCTTCTATGGGGCATGTAGGAACTGGGCGGAAAGCTACATGACAGAACAAAAATAACTGAGGGAAGAAATTGCTGAATAAGCTCTCTACTTGTCCTCTGTCTTGCATTTTATTTGAAACGCTGACAGTGCTGGCATTATGTCACTATTTATGTTTCTGGGAAACAGAGAAAGGTTGGACTTTGAGCTTGAATCGGAAACTGGGCTCACTGCGCCTCACCACCAATCTGAGCAGGTTACGTTAGAATAAAGCTTTTTTTTTTCTTTTTTTTTTAATATTTGGACTTGTGTGTGAGCCTTTAGGGCGTTTGCTGATTGCAACGTTGATTACGTGGATTAAGTTAGTAGGCTATTTCATTACAAACAAAGGCAACTATAGAGACTGATAAGCACTGGTTTGTCTACAGCCAGAAAGAGTGATTTAAAGGAAAAGGTAGCAGTCTGTTTCTGTGTCCAGTGGACGCCCCTCGCTCAGTTTCCTGATCTTAATATGGCTACATACATTCCTGCTTACCTTTAACTGCGATTTGGACACTTTCCCGCATTTCTCGACGTCCAGAGATGTGAAGGCGTACCAGATCGACTTGAGGAGTTCGGATTTTAAATCCATTTGGGAGATAACCTCGCTGTGCGAAAAAACTACATTTCCAAGAGCAGCGCAGCGGCTTTTACGCAGCGACGAGCGAGCGAGCGAGCGGTGTTGAGAATTGCCAAATAAAATGTGGGGCAGAGTACAGGCTGCTGTGCAAACTGCGAAAGACCAAAAGGAGTCAGATGTAGGAGAGACTTAAAGAGGCGGAGAGTAGAGATAAGACCTACACTTTCCTCCGTAATACATTATACAAAATAATACAATACACGATTTTACAAATATCAAACACCCTGAATAGTCTGGTTTAGGCTATTCTCCACAAAATATTGGCTAATTGCCTTACCATCCACTCTTAACATGTATCTGAATAAAATAGACAAACTTACAAGCTAAATGTCCAAGTCTAAGACATTTATCCAGTCTACAGGATTTTTTTTTTAATTCCTCAAGTGCTGCCAACCAAAAAACAAAAATAAGACGGATCCGTGTTATCAAATTCAGAAGGCATACCGAGACACACCCATTTGTGGAGAGCCTGAAGCCATATTTATTTACGCAATTTCATAATCTAAAAAAGTTTTAATGTAGGCTATATTAAAGGATTTATTTTATGCTATATCTAAGGATTTTAAATGAACCAACATAAAAAAACTGGAGCGTATTTAATGATCTTTATGAAACAGGTATGTTTTTAAGGTTGTAATGTATGGGTTACTATACATGTAATCAATGTGATGCTTAATATCCCTAATTAAGTTAATTGTATAGGCTACTGCTCCTCATCTTTAGTGAGGGGTTTTGGAGCTGTGGAGATCTGATAGTGACTATATTTGCTACACCATTCTGCAGCCTTTATGTTTCCCTTCCACTGAGGATTTGTTTTGGTTGAAGTCATAAATAGTGCACATTAAAAGCACCCAACCTAAAATAGTTTTCAAAGGTATTATGAGCAAAATCCCCCTTGTGGTTTCCCTGACTTTAATTGCTGCTTGAACATCTCTCAGAACTAGTGGGGAGGTAGCAACCTCAGGCAAAATAGGTTAAACAGGGACAGTGTAATCAGATGGAAAGCATCCGCAAGCCTTGTTAGAGCATATAATGTAGGCTAATCAATACCAATAATTAGGTCATGAAAATGGTAGTCATTGTTTGGAGGCCACAGACCAAAGCCTATCTGTCTCCATATGTAGATATATGTTGGTTTTAAGTTAATCTTTCTGATACATTACACAAATCTAATTAATATTGCCCAATTTGAGCAGAGGTCATAATTTTCTGCTCCATAAACTAATAAATGTTGGGTCACGCCGTTGTGTTTCGTCATGCTCAGCAGTGCGTCTGTATCTGTTGTCTCCTTTCAAGGGCAGATTTAATCAGTGTCTCAGGTGGTAGAAATGAGATGTTGTTCAGTTAGCCATAATTCAGAATTGCCCAGCCAGAGGTCTCAGTGAGAATAGACCACTCCCAGCGCTGAGAATTTACCACTCTGGCACACTTCCATCATGGCCTTTTTTCATAAAATAAAGACCTAGAGCAGTTTCTAAAGGTCTTTAAAATGCAGACAGAATAGAATATATCTATTTGCCCACTGGGTGGAAATTTGGCAGGGGTTCAAACCTGCCACCTGTCAGGATGAGGGATATAATCTTTGGGTATTTCCGTATTACCTTAAAGAGGAAACAACTCACATTAAAACCCAAAAAGTGCGCTTCGGTGATTCACAAGATGTTACTTAGACATTACATACTACAAATGTGCCTTTACCAATGCAGTACTGTATGTTGTTAACACTACACTACATCAACATTACAAGAATGCTTTTGTCATTTATATATTTAATAGCCTATATTCAAGGGCAGCAGACCTTTACATTCCCATTGTCAGTGTCGAATCAATATCACCTGTAATGAGGCAAAGATTTTTGTTGTTTATTGTTGACAGATATAGTTTACAGTTTCAGTCATGCTTGTTCGCAAGGTTGGTGATTATTAGAATACATTATACACACACACATATATATATATAGGCCTATCATACGTTACAATTACAAGAGCAATAAAAAGGCCTATCCTGAATAGGAGAGGTGGGATGTATGGAGGCTGGAAGGAAGGCAAATGGATTTGTATCATCTCAGTGCATATAATAATCTTAAAACACATGTAATAACAAGTTCATATGAGAAAAAACACTTTCACATTCATCTAAGGAGTGTCTATACATTTTGGGAAATATACTTATTTGAGTTCCTGCAGAGAGTAAAATAAGAAGATAGATATCACTCTTATGACATTCATATTTTGTTCATTCATAGATCGGGATTATGTGATCTGACCCTTTACATAGTTTGTTTGAGGAACAAAAAATGTTTACGTCTGTGAGACACTGAAGTCTCAAAACACAATAATTCAACATCTAAATATCACACATATGGTGACAGTGGCAGACAGCTGAATTTATAATTAAGCCTGAGAAACACCAAAATCTGTTCAATGAGACAACTCCAGAAACTGTGTTTGCATTATTACAACCTATGGAAATATTTTTTATTTACTTGTGAATGATTATAGGGTACATTCAGTAGCCTATTTGGAAACACATCTATGCGCACAATAATGCAACTATACTGCAAATATACAAGATCAGACATTGCATTTCAGCAGCAACACTAAAAAACCCTTTTAATAATAAACTTGACACAAAGAAACTTTTACTTGTGATAAAAATGGCCCCAATGTGAGAGTTGGCAGCCCTGGCTAAATATAAAGCTACAGCCCGGAGATGGTTAGCTTAGCGTAGCAAAAAGACTGTAAACGGGTGGAAACTGCTAGCCTAGCTTTGTCTAATGGTAACAAAATATATCTACCAACTCCTCTAAAGCTCACTAATTAGATATACAGTGTATATTTATCACATTCCTTTTGAACGGATTAAACAAAAATTAACTAGCTAGGCTAGCTGTTGCTCCAGTTTTTATGCTAGGCTAAGCTAAGCAGCTGCTAGCATTAGCTTTATATTTTTCAGAGTGGTATTAGTCATCTTACTCTATGCAAGAAAGTGAATAAAGATATTTCCTAACATGTTGAGCTATTTTTTTTAAGTCAACATTAGTTTGATGTTGAAGAAAAGCAAGTTTCATGCTAGTAGTGGGATGCACAACATCTGGGTCATGCCAATGTAGTAAAAAATGCTATTTACAATTATTCAGTGATTTAAAACGATTCTGTGCTACCGAATATACAAACTTTAGCAACACAGAGACATTTGGAAGAAACTTTTTAAGCAGTCAAAGTTACCAAAGCACCTCAACACAGTGGAAATGACGACTATAAACAGCACAAAATACCACAGACCAATAGATTATTAAGCCTTTTTCAAAAGCACCATTCGAGCACAGTGTAGTCTTTGTGATTGGAAAACTAAATGATGCAGATACGAACATCTGTTGAACACAGCTAGACTAAATCATCTGAAGTGGAAAACTGCTGGTGAACATTCCTGTGCATTCAGCGTTGAGGTGTGCTAAATCAACCAAAATGAGAGTAGTTTAACCCTAAATAATAATCGTTTTTACATTTTATATAACGAAGCATATTAATCCATGCCAACATTTAAACATTTCTGAAACAAAATCAGAGAGCAAAGTCTCCTTGTACTGCCATCTAATTTTTTAGATTTACGGTCCCACCCTAATTTGTGATGTCAGACTTCTCCTTTGCAGGTATCAAATGGACACACCCCTCATCCTACCCATTCGTCCCTTCCACAATGAATCAAAGAAGTATTTTTTATTGTGCAGAAGACGGAGTCATACAAAGAGTTGCAAAGTGTGAAGAGATGCTGGTTCCTGAAGTATTTTCTTTTTACCACTAAATTGCCAAATGTTCTTATCTTTAATGTTCCTTAATATAGAAACAAAGGAGTATTATAGATAATTTAACAATACTATAGGTTTATGTTATGATCCTCAGTTTTAATTATTTAAGGAGTAGTTTCTGAGAAATTGTGCTTTCTTCACCTTGCCATAGTCGCTCAATTCATCCAAATTGAACCCGAAACTGAAAGTAATTTGATTTCAACTGCAGAATCAGATTTCTACAAAATGTCAGCTTTAGCTTCAGCTTGCTGTTAGCGATGCTTGCAAAAAGATCTGTAATTCCTTGTTTCTTAACAAAATGCTCAAGAGGACTTGCAGTTGATTTCCCTTTTTTGTTTTTGTGTACACAGGCTTGTATCTTTGACTGTTTTGTCAAATAACCATGTATTTCATAAAGCAGTTGCTGATTTTGTGTGGGGAGAGTTTTTAATGCCCATCCAAGCCATGGAGACCTCCAAATGCACCTGACATTGTGCAGAAAATGAACAAGACTTTGTAATCCCGGAAACCTGGACGCTCAAAATAAGCCCCCCCCCCCCCCCCTTAGAACTCTATTACTCTTTAAGGGCGTAGTTCATTCCCAATCCTAATTATCTACTAATTGGTAATTCCTTGGCGTGGGTTGCCTAATTTTTTAACTTGACCATTAATGTGCCACCACACGTCGATGTTGTCTTGGTGCCAGTTTCTTGGCCAGCAGACAAGCCAGGGCGATGCCTCCGATTTGAGTGAAGGCCAATCCTAACACTGTGGCGGCAATGTGGAATACGTTGTCGTTGACCAAACTAAAGACTTTGCGGAAGCAGCCATGGGGATGGATTCCTGCAGCAGCTACTCCTTCAACATCATCCGACAGAAGAGGTCGATTCTTGCAGCCCTTGCGCCTCACGCAGCAGCTGTCTGGCAGGGACACAGAAGTGCCGTTCTCGTTGGGCAGGAAGGTCATATGCTGGATAGCCCAGTCCGAAGTGAGCCAATCACGCCAACCATCAGCTCCACAACACTCCAGGGACCTCTGCAGGCTGTCTAATGCATCGGCACGGCCCTCATCCTCCGTGTAGCCGGCCACCGCTCGCTGTAAACCGCTGCGAAATCCTCCAGCAATGTCTTCGCGATAGAAGAGACCTGAGAGTCCAGCTGCCAAACCGGCTATTAGTGCAGCAAGTTGAAAAAACCCGTAAGCCCTGAGCACGCAGGGGAGGTTTGCAGCCACCCCTAGACAACCCAGGAAGCCCCAGGCGGTGATGGCTGCACCTGTGGACAAAAGGATGAGCGGGGCGTTGGGGTAGCGATTGGCAGACAGCAACATGTAGTCTGCCAGTGAAATCTGTGCCCAAACACCTAGGCTTAAGATGGCCAAACCTGCCCCCCAGAAGAGGCAGCTGAAGGCCAGGAGACCCAAGCGCAGGAGGTGCATGATTCCAACTGGGCGGCAGCAGGGTGGGGCAGCGCCCACAGGTGGTGGTGCAGGGGGTGCCAGGGAGGCCTCTGAACCCACGGACAAGGATAGTCGCTGCTGCTGCTGGTGGAGCTGCTCTTCCTGCTCTTGGTAGGGTGGCAGCAGGTAGCCAGGGATTGCAGAGGGTCGACTAGGAAGAGGAGGTGGAGAGAGCAGGTCGAGACCCCGTGGAGAGGAAAGTCTTCGCACAGCCAGCTGCTGGCGTTCCCAGTCCAAAACTTGTCTGCTGGGACTCGGCCGAGCAGACAGCGAGTCGTAAGGCAGTGCAGAGCTCATGATCCCGGCTCTTGCTTTATCTACTCCCCTCTCTCTCTCTTTAACACACTCCTCCTCTCTCTTCCTTCCTCTATCAATTCCTTCACTCCTGTCCTCCTGCAACACACAACCCCCCCCCCCACTTCTTTACGACTGGTTATTAATCAGCCATCAACACCACCAACGCCGACTGGACTGCAAATCACACTGATGGGTGTCGCGTCGTGCCGTTATCTGCATCCACAGCCCCCCGGTCTCCACTGTATTTATCGTTTATTTCGGGCGTTTTTTCCACCTGCGTGGTCACCAGCTCTAAAAAATTGCCTCCGCCGATAGTCACATCCAGACATCTGGATGCTCACTGCTACACCTCGCTCTGGTCAAAAAGGGAGGTTATTGCAGTGGACGTATCTGAAATCCACTCATGCACACCCTCTCTCGGTCTGGAGGAGACATCCCTTTTAGTTTTACTATAATCCAATAAATGAACTGGGGATGTCTTTTTAAAATGTAAAAACCTCCCCCATGTTAAACTCTTATGATATAGTGCCAGATATAATTACAAGTTAGTAGCCCAACAATGTCAGTGACGAAGGACGTGACTAAAGTGTTTATAGCACTGAAGTTGGATGTAAAGATAAAAGATTGTTATGTGTGTGTGACGTCTATTTAAAAGTCAATTTAATTTATGATCATCACCATTCACCATCATCACTATTTTGATTCACATCATGCTAATCCTAGTTACTGTATTGTCTCATCTAGCAATGTTTTCTCTTTGTCACTGTTGGAGTTATTCATTGTTTTGTTATATTTAAATAGGTAAATATTTACTTATTTATTTTGTTTCTGTTTTGTTTGAAATATACAGCCACATAAGTTTGATTATGTCATTAGTATCTTTACTTGGGTTACTTTAAGTATCTGTTAGTGCTTTTGTTTTGAAAGTACCACGCAGCCTGAGCCAGCAGGTGAAGTCTACATACATGGGTGAGCAGGAATGTAGCAGTTAGACACCAGGAAGGGCTGATGGTTTTTTCACTAGACAGAGCCTAGAGACGCCATTGTTCCTTTGTTAAAATGTTTGTTTTCCAAAAACTGGGAAAATCAACCTCACAAAATTCCATCTTTGCCTGGACAATGAACGTTTTTTTTTAATCTCTGCGTAAGATTCATTCCTTCGGTGCCTCAGTGGCTGTTTGATTTTGAGTTTTGAGTTTGTTTTTGTTCAATCTGGGGATAAAAATTGCCACTACAGTCACTATCGATTTAAAATACATTTAGAAACATATGCAATGCTAAAATCTTCTATTTATTTTTTCAAACCCCTGAACTCCCCCATTTAGACAGCACTGTAACTGCTCTTTGTTGGTCCCCTGTTAAATGATGCAGCCAGTTTTATTCTGGTGATTCCTGCTCATCAACCCTCCCCCCAATCATAGCTCATTAAAGCCTCTCAGTTAATTAACCACATTCATATGGATCTTTTTTAATAAGGACAAGCACGATGACAGGGACAGGGAAAACCCAGATAGATTGGCTGGGGAAAGAGGAAGGGTGAGCACAATGAAATCTAGTCTCACACTGTACGTACAGCCTTATGCAGCCAACCCCGCCAGGCTGCAGAAGGTAGCTCAACATAGCCTTTGTTTCCTGGATTTAAACAAAATCCCAAAAATTAGGTGTGACTGGCCAGGGTTAGCTCATATATCGATTTTTCATGTACTTGCAAGATTATACAGACCTTGTCCTCCAGTATGTGAAGAATACAACAGCGAGCAGGGTGAAGACAGAGGGATGTTTACCACAGACAGCTGGACGTCTGTAGAGGAAATGAGGTTATGTTTATGATGTTTATAATTAATCTTTAGTCTTGTAATTATCTCACTGGGTTTTATGTGCACTCTGGAGAGAAATGAAGGAAATACATCACCTGGCATGCAGAATGAGATACCAAAGGCGTCTCCAATACAGCTCCTTGAAAAGACAGACAGCACAACGCCTAAGCAGAACACACACAAGTTTAACTGACACAAGACACTGAACACAAGGTATAGCCTGAGGCTGATACTGGGGTTGTTTTGATAGCCCACAATGGAGTCTCACGGCCTGATATTGAATTGTATCCAACTTCTGTAGTAATGTTCTTGATGCAGACGTAGATTGTGCACTCATAATCCATAACTGCCCTGATTAGATTTCAGTTTTTCAAGAGATCCTACTTGCTCCCCACTCTCTACCCCTCAAACGTCTTATATTTAGTACTTTTTTTTAAAAAGTATAAAGAAAGAATATTCTATATTCCTTCCCCCTTTTTCCACACAACTCCGTCATCTGCAAATAAAGCAACACCAATAGACCTATCGACCCTAAAAAACATTTTACAAACATTATTCTTTACTCTCTTTATTGTATTCCTAATAAATAAATAAATAAAAAAAAAAGGTTGAGAATAAAAAAAAAAAAACAAAAAAAAAAACCTAGGCCCTATAACCTATCCTATCCATTGATATTCCTGTATAATGTTATGTGTCTGCCCTGAGCCCATGCCTGCTTCAGTCTTGTTTTGGTTGACTCCTTCTTTTTCTTCTTTCACTGTCGCTCCCCACTTTAAATTTGAGAGTGAACTTCCGTCAAAAATCCTTATTTTCCTCGCCCTTCTTCAGACTATTTGTCGACTATTTCTGCTATCCTTTCTCCCTCCTCCTCTCCTACTTGCACTCTTTTCACAATCCGTCTCCATATCTTCATCATCCGACAATCAAGACTAAACTTGCCATGCTAATCCAGCCACAAATCAGAGTATGCTGAGAAAGAAAGAACGGTCTGACAACAAGCAGCAAAAACCATAGATAGACAGTTAAAGGCAAAGACCAACAAAACAAACTTCTTCTTCTTTTTAATGGCGACTTACAATCAGACAGAGC
Source organism: Sander lucioperca (assembly GCF_008315115.2). Classification (NCBI taxonomy): domain Eukaryota; kingdom Metazoa; phylum Chordata; class Actinopteri; order Perciformes; family Percidae; genus Sander; species Sander lucioperca. Next base: position 7,771,917 of record NC_050192.1, on the reverse strand, counting down.
ATTATCGCCACCTGCTGTATCCTTGTTACATTCTTCTTATATCCTTTTGATTAGTCCAGTCCGTGTTTTGTAAATAGGCGAAGATGTGTTTAATCCATAGACTGTATATTAATATTAACAGTCTATAGTTTAATCACCATTTAACATCGCATCTTTGTGTGATTTACGGAAACATGTAAAATAACAAAAAATATGAATCACTTGTGACTTCCTTACATTTCTTCTTCTTCTTCTTTTTTTCTTCTTTTTTGCAAATTAATTTATTAATGGTAATTACATGGTAATATGAAAATTATATATAAAAAAACAAAAAAAACAAAACAGAAAACATACAAAAAAAAAACAAATAAAAAACAGAAAATGCCAGTGGATCATAACATAGACAGAAATCATAAATCAGTTCATAAAAATGTTATAGGATACATAAATTCAGGGTGTAAATCGCTTTCTTCTTTTTAGACAAATGATGGTGTATGATTGGAAAGTTTAGATCTTTTATGAGTAATAAGATCAAATTGATGATGTAGTAGGTTGATATGTTTTGTAGAGTAAAAAAATGTGGGGACATAACCAAGAGTGGGGACATGATCAAAAAAGATATCATCGGAAACCATTTGCACGCCACATACATTTCCCTTTTATATCTTTGTAGAAATATCTTGGATAAAGGATAAAAACAATAAATCATTATAAAAAGTCACGTCCTAAACCCCATTTGAAATCAGATATTCAGAAGGTAAGCACCAAATCTGGTGTCTGAAGTTATTCCATTAGGAAACAACATTTAGAACAGAGGCCATTTCCTTTTGAGATAAAGCACGTATATCACGGTTATTAATAATAATATTTAAACAAGAGAAACATGTCCGACCAACACCGCTAAGAACAGGATCCAGTGGTAGCACAGTAAATTCAGATAATAGCCTCTGAGAAGCATTAAGGCACCGGAAGGGATTGCATAAAAAAACTAAAGCATATTTCTTTGGTGTAGTAATACCATACTTGTTCAGAAGTTCAGAGTGTGCCATTGCACCATTATAATTGAGGAGCTGCTAACAAATGATTTGTGTTTATCTAATGTTGTCTCCATTGTTCCATATGTAATATCTGTGCAGGGAAAACTTATGCTTATAAATAGACCAGAAAAGGAGCATTTGTTTGTGAAAACTTGTCAATGTTAAACAGATGTAAGGTCTCCAAGTTTAGAGAACAAGTAGGCTACAAGTAGGAACAAGTATGTGTGACACACTCCAACAACACCATGACGAATTCCTCGTATGTGCAACGTACTTGGCAATAAAGCCCTTTCTGATTCTGATTCTGATTCTAAGTTTCAAACATTTGTTGTGCTCGTTTGTGTTTGTGGTCAGGCCAAAATAAAGGAATTCAACATCAAACCTCTTACATATTGTAAAACAGAGCTTTGGATGGGACAAGATAAAAAAATGTCTGTTGTTATGAACGCAGCCCTCCTGCAGTCTGTGCAGCTGCCTCTACATCAACCTGACCCTTTTTCCCCAAAGCCCGAAAGACATCCATCAAGCTGTACATACATAAGAGCACATGCACACATAACAGTACAATGAAGGAATGTGTCGAGCCTTTAAACGTGGTTACCACTTGCTGAGGCTGGGAAGAGTGCTGGCTTTGTTCCCTGACTGGGCGGGTGGGGTAAGAGCCAATAAGGGGAGAAAGCCATGCAGGACAAGTTAGGGGGAGAGGGGGCCATGTGAGGCCCGTGTTGGCCTCTTCCTACCACAGCTTCATGCACATTCACTAAAGTGCTGCAAATGTGTGTCCAGAAGGATTAACAGGAAGCACAAAGAGGACTGTTGAATGCTATTTTGGGGAAAGCATCAGGGGAAAAGTGGAAAGGATTTGGAGACAGAAAAAAGGTAAGAACTTAAGTTTGCAGGAGTCATATACAATAAAGGTGCAAACTTTTAATGAGCAGTTTGAAGGAAACTAAGTGAGGTCAGTTTGAGGTGTCAAGTTGGGATCTACGGCCACAGTGAAATGGACGGGACGCAAATAATGAAAGAGGATGACAAGAAGGAGAAGGCGGAAGAGGAGGTGGTGCACCTTCGGCGAGAGATTGGCTTGCTGCCGGCTGCGTGCTTCATCATTGGTACAGTGGTGGGCAGTGGGATCTTCATCGCACCCAAGGGAGTCCTGATAAACAGTGGCAGCGTGGGGCTCTCTCTGCTGGTGTGGGCGCTGTGTGGGGTGCTCTCCTTATTTGGTAAGATGCCTGATGGAATGATTTGTCTCTGCTGTCTTGGTAAACATGTAATTGTTAATTTCTGTGTTACTTGAACTGAATTTTACATGTATTAACTTACTGTAGGCCTATGTGGTTGGTACAGACATGGAATTGAATATTTTAGGAAAACAAAATATGGAATAATATATATTTTTAAACATTCAAAGCCATTAACACATATTTTGAATCCTTTTAAGAATTAATTCATTTTATTATTCCTTTTGGAAAGAATAATGAAATAAGATGATTCATTGTCACATTTAGTGGTTGTTTAACTTTTTTAATGTATTTTAGGATAGCTTCATGTAAGAGTAGATTTGTTTTCAATATGTCTGTCAATACATTTTTTCAATCCATCAATACATCAATTATTAATTACTGAAATGAATATATTCATCTGTCCTTTATTTCCTGCAAGTTATTCATAAGTTACACAATAACAAGACAAAGTGTCTACAGCCACGTTAGTGGCTCTGTGAGCACATCAATCTGCTATATAATGAAAAAAGACACAGAAATCTCACTTTTTACAATATGGCTGTTTAATATATTTTTTTCCTGAGCCAAGTTCAGCCCCGACAACACGTAGCAATGTTTTTTAAAACTGAAACGGGGTGCGTTGAACACCCTGTTGTGTGTGCAAGCACTCTGCCTTTTTATTAACCTGAGTTCACATACACGTCTCTGCTGATTGGGTATCACCTTTGACACAGCCAATAAATGAGAGACACACCCACCAAACCAGGCAGCCATTGCACATATTTGCACACCGTTTCACACCGTTCTGAGGAAACATGTCGTTCAACACAGAAACCGTAGTGTACGTTTTGAGATTGAACGTGCCCTTAGTCTGCTCTCTGTTCCATTAGGGGCCCTGTGCTATGCTGAACTGGGCACCAGTTTTACAAAATCAGGGGGCCACTACACTTACCTATTGGAGACGCTGGGGCCACTGCCGGCCTTTTTACGACTCTGGGTTGAGTTCTTATTCATCAGGTTTGTTTAGATTTGTTCCTTCAAGGGGTGTCACCATTTTGATTCAAATCGAAAATTGATCGAAATGAGCTTTCGATTTCGACTATCGGAACCAGAAGCAGAATCGGAGATTCGGCCAGTATTTCTTTCGATCTCCACCCCTGCCTACTTGCGCATGTTCGCAGAAAAAAAAACTTATGGGCTGGTGGCATGCAGCTAAAGACATAGGCTAACGCTAGCTTACCGGTAGCCTGTAGCTTGACTTTTCCAGACACCATGACCACTACCGGAGTCGGAGATAACGGAGAAAACTCATAAAACCCAGAAAATCCTCCTGCTTCCCTGAAGTCTCCGTGTGGAAACATTTTGCCTTACCCTTAGTGAGTTATGTAAACAAACAAAGAAGGTAAAGCATGTGGGCTCCTACAACAATCATGGTGCCTTCAGGTACATGTTGTTAAACTAATGGTGCATTCAATTGCGCCACTAAAAAAACTCGTTGCAAACTACCCTTCTGCTATCTTATTTGGGCATAGCCGTCCCTGTTGGAAAAAAAATGCTTTAATCAAAAATTGAGTCAAATTGTGACCTTAAAATCGAAAGTCAAATTGAATCGTGACACCCCTAGTTCTGTGTTTGTCCTGACTTAATCATCACACCACATAACAAGCATATTTTATCTGTCCAGGCCAGCTGTGGCCTCCTATGTGTCCCTGGCTTTTGGCCGCTATGTGGTGGAGCCGTTCTTTGCTCCCTGTGCTGCTCCCACAGTGCTAATCAAACTTGTCAGCATCCTGGGATTGAGTGAGTGGTTTTATACCTCCTTCATCTATCCACAATACCATTACCCTATATGTATGTCCCTGTTGTGTAAAATATAGATTCATAAGTTTTCCTTTACCAGCTATTTGTATTTGTGTCTCTGTAGCGTTTGTTGTGGCAGTCAACTGCTGGAGTGTGACTTGGGCCTCTCGCACTCAGATCACCTTGACATTCGTTAAGATGTTTGCTCTGGTCCTTATCATCGTCCCTGGTGTCATCGCACTGGCCAAAGGTGGGAGGATGTAATTATTTCTCCTGAGAATACAGATGGCTTTCCAGCTGTTAGGTCGTGTCAAATGATCATCATTTGATGATAATGCTGTTACTCTCTCTCTCTCTCTCTCTCTCTCTCTCTCTGTATTTTTCCAGGACAAACTGAGAATTTCCAGAATGGTTTTGAGGTTGACTCATTAACATTGGATAGGTTGCCACTGGCTTTTTATAATGGCCTATATGCCTATGGTGGATGGTAAGCAAGCTTTTTTTCTTACAGTATGCACATTGGCTTTTATTAAAAACTCATTGTCTTCTTTTTAAAATACATGGAACCTTTTCACTGTCTCTTTGACAGTATATTAAACAGTAATAATATATATTTTTTAAATGCTTGTGTGAACCTTTTTCATTTAGGTTTTATCTGAACTTCGTCACTGAAGAGGTCATAAACCCAAATAGGTATTTTACATCTGACGTTAGCTCTACACTTAATCTATTTTTAAAAGCCTTGTTGCCTTTACAATTCTGTGTGTATCCTCTTTTGTCAGAAACATCCCACTGGCAATAATCTGCTCCATGGTGACAGTGACAGTCTGTTATGTTCTTGTTAATGTGGCCTACTACACTATGATGACTCCCGCTGAGCTCCTGCTGTCTGATGCTGTGGCTGTGGTCAGTGCTTTATTGCATTTAAAAGGAAAATCATGAAGAAATATGCACTGTATGTTTAAATGTTCTAATCCTGTGTCTCTGCAGACGTTTGCGAACCGTGCTTTCGAGGGTTTGGCTTCTGTGATTCCCTTTCTTGTGGCCCTATCCTGCCTTGGAGCACTTAACGGTGGCTTCTTTGGGTCACCCAGGTAATCTGGGCACAGAAAGGTTATTATTGTCATTTATGTGTGTGCTTTAAAAGCAGCCAAGAATGACTGCTAACAGCCTGATTGGAACTCTTACTGTTTGTGTTGCAGGATGCTGTTTGTGGGAGCCAGGGAGGGCCACTGGCCTCCAATCTTTTCCATGATTCACATCCGCAGACACACACCTTTGCCTGCTGTGCTGTTACTGGTTAAGTACTTTCCACACACTTTAAACCAGCAACTTGTGTTTATTGGCAATATAATATTAGTAGAACATTACACTATATATAACAGTGACAGCAGAAGCAGACTGAGTATGGATAAGTCATTATAGCTGTATTGTCTCCAGTACCCCTTGGTGGTGGTGATGTTAATCACTGGAGAGATCTACCAGCTCATCAATTTTGCCTCCTTTGCTCGCTGGTTCTTCATCGCCTTGGCAACTTTGGGGATGCTCATCCATCGATATCGCTTCCCTCTCCACCCGAGACCTTTCAAGGTTAGTGTGTCCAACTGTACAGCATTCTTCATTATACCCTAGGCTAAACTGACCATGCACTGTTGTTTTTTTTGATGACCCAAAGGTGCCCCTGGTCATCGCAGTCACCTTCACGGTGGTTTGCTTCTTCATCGTGGGTCTGTCTCTTTACTCGGACCCCTGGAACACAGGGCGAAGCTGTGCTCTCACACTGACCGGGGTCCCAGTTTATTATGTGACTGTCTACCGCTTTCGCTTGCCCCATAGATGGAGACGCATCTTCAGTAAGTCATACCAAAATTATAACTCTATATATCCATTTTGCTGGGAAAAGATCAATATAGAGTATGTTAAATAGAGCAGAAGGTGCCTTGTCATTTTGGAACATAGCTAAACTTTTCTTAAGGTTTGTGTGTAATGTTAGTAACAGAAGAGGAAATCGACTTTTCACACAAGAAATGGTCCAGCTTATAATTGTTTACATTTTTTTACTAAAAACCGGCCCACTTAGCTTACTAAACCCCACTCTAGACATGTTATCTTTACTTAGGCAAGAATGAAAAGGCATCTCAACTCTTTCATAATTCTAATTCTCTTCAATATTCCCAGACTACTGCAGCATGCATCTGCAGATCCTTTTAGAAGTGACTCAACAAGAAGTGCAGACATACTGAAGACCCCAAAGACCGATTTCTACTGAGACTTCCTTTATACCACCTTAACAAATCCTAGAGTATTTTTTGTTTATCGTTTAAACCTGTGTTTTATATTGGTCCATTTTAATACTTAAATAAATGTAAGATGCTGTTTTGAGAAACTATTACAACTATGCTGGAAATGGGTGGGGTATCTGACTTCTCTTAGACTGCATTTAAGGCACTTAGCTCACACTTTTGCCATTGCCACTGGAAGAAGAAATACTTTTGTCTATCATTGTCATTCTTAATGAACATCTAAAGCTCTGCTCAAGATAGTCTTTATTTTTGTTTATGTTTTACAAAGTTCTTTGAGACTAATAAAGTCATTCTTGAATCACAATCTATAAATGGTTTAAACTATAGTTGCATAATATCGTTTTTTATCATCATCGCGATATCAACTTGCGCAATATACGCATCGCAAAAGGCTGCAACATATTACAATAGACACTCAAGAGATTTTTTCTGTTAGTTGAAAAACTATCAGCAGAAAACTATGGCAAACCGTTTTGACATAAAATCTAGATTTTATGTTAAAATGGCTTGCCATAGTAATCTGCACATTAAAATGTATGTCATTCTTTTTTAAGTGGTGCTTTTTATATTCAATTCAATGTTCAACTTGTTCAATAAAAGAATGTTGGAAATGGTTCCCTTTTGTTTTAAATTCAACAAGCAAGTTGTTCTATTTTAGCAGAATACTGAAAGCAGCAGAAATGCAGAACGGAGTACACGGTTTATTTATCACAAGTAATATTGTTATCGCATATTACCCCCATATCGTGCAGCCCTAGTTTAAACTTTTATTCAAATATAAATAGGCAACCTTACTTGTAGTTTTTCAGATGCAATACACCATACAGGGGTTTCAACATCACTGTACTGTAATTTGTGTTAAGTTGTAGAAACCTTGTAAGAAAGCTAATCAAAGAATACTTATGATTGAAAAAAAACAAAAAAAAAACAATGAATAAAAGCCCTTCGTGCTGCCTGAGGCGCCAACACCAGCTGATTTATTGTACAGTCATAGAAACACCAACTTCAGAAAACAGAACAAGGCACATGCTTTGAAAACTGTTTGCTAGAAACCACAGCATCTCACTCTTTGCATGCCATTCAGCGCTAACTGTAAACAGATCAACTCACTGCAATGCAAAACCTCTTGCATATAAATACACATGCTAACAAACCTGAGGGTATTATTAAAGCCATACATTATTTTGTGGCATTTTCAAAACGGGATATCCGAATATAACTGAAAATCTCTCATTCTGCCCTCCAAAGATGGTGCTGCAAAAAAACTGTTTCCCCTATGTTCCATTTCTGCTTACAGAAAACTACATTTGCATCTTTACTGAAAACTAATACAACCTTTGTCAGGTAGATCCAAAATATTCAGTATTTTGCTCCCAAAGACTACTTTAAAATATGGTGTTATGAGGAGTCACTGCATGCAAAATGTCCCTCTCTGCAGCTACATGCAAAATGTCCCTCTCTGCAGCTACAAAGTGCCTACTGATGGCATGCATAGAACAGGTAGGATTTATAAAGTCAAGTGGTGAAGACAGTGCTACAATTAATGTACAGAGACAATCCTATTGCGGTTAGTGCTATTTGTATTACTTTGCCATTGTTTATTGCTAACAATCTCACAATGTAAAAGTCGATTCCAGGAGGCCGCCTTAACCAGACGGCATGGATGCATCTCGCTGGCTTATCAGGCAATATATTTTCTTTCCATTTACATATGCAAAAGCAAAATTATATATTAAATTGTGCAAATCAACATACATAAGTGTATATGTACGTACATGTCTACAGACATATTTCTCTACTTGAGCGATTCGTTCAAGAGTACAGACGGATACGACTAAATAAATGATAAAAAAAAACAAAACAAAAAAAACACAGGACCTGAAAAAAGTTTTACGGAGAGAAATAAGAGCAACAAAAAAAAAAAAAAAAAAAGCAGTTGAGTGACGGAACCAATGAAAAAGCCAGAGGTGGAGAGGAACATCTGATGTAAGGGACGACAAGTGAGCAGCCTGCTAATTTGACCTAGTAACTAAAAGTAAAGTGTCCCTTACATTTTTTTTTTTTTTTTAATACTTCACTTTTCCCCATTCCATCCGATAGTGTTTTGGAAAACAAATGACATGTTTTGGCCCTCAGGTTACTTAAATTGAGGGATGAACTCGGACCAGCTGATATTGGCCATACCCAGGTCCTCATCGTCCAGACCAGAGAAGCTAATGTCCACTAGTATCTTGCTGAGGCTGTCGTTCATCGTATCCAGGACGAGGCCCTCTGTGATCGAGCGGTTAGCGGGTGTTGCAGCGCCCCCTGCCTGAAGCAGCTCTCTGGAGCAGCTGCTTCTGGGAGAGTCTGTCGGCCCCGGTACTCTGGGGGGAGCGGATGTGAGCAGCTCTCTGGGGGAGCTGAACAGAGGCCAGTCTTTAAAAGGAGTGTTGTTGAAGCTGAAGGTGGTGTAGTCATGCCGCGGTGTGACCGCAGGACCACCTGGTGTGCGGATGGGACTGAAGTCCAGAACCTCTTGACTCCTTTTGCCCACAGGAGTCACTTTCCAGGGCTCGGGTAAGACATGAGGAGGCTTGCTGGGCGTGGAGGAGCTCAGGTGGCTGTTACTTTTGATGGGGGTCTTGAAGGAGAAGTCCCGATCCGTGCTGGTGCCGTGCTGCTCCTGCTGGTGCTCGTCCAGCTCAGTGTCTCGCATGTCCTGGAAGGTTGAAGCGTCGGAGGCTACGCCAGAGTCAAAGAAAGTATTATCAGGGCAGAGGAGGACGGGCTCCTCGTGCACAGAGTGAACCAGGTGCTGTTTGCGCCGAGAGCTGCTGGCTTGTCTCTTCGGAGGGGCTTTTGGTGTCTCGCATTTAATTGGGACACATACCTGCTCTTCCTTCACCTTTACTTTGAGGTCTTTGTTCTTCTGAGGATACATTACCGCAGCTGGGGCGTCACCTTGTGTCACCTGTCAGACATACGACCATGCACTTTACAATTCTAGCAGTAACTGTGTCCTTCATACACGCATCCCCACATCAAAATCTAGTCAGAACTAACCAATATTTCTCCCACACAGCTGATCCCATATGACTATTGATACTGGGGGGAAAAAAAAAAAAAAAAAAAGTCTACAAATGTGTTTGTATTTGGCCATAAATGGGCAAAGCACGACAGAGTCTTTTACCTTAGGAGCTATCCGCACTCTCTTGGCTCCACGCGAAGTGTTCCGTTTCTGCTGCGAGACAGAAGGGGCAAACTGGGCCGATGAGGACGGCAGGTAGACAGAGGAGGTGACGGGGAGCTGGATTGGAACCAAGTAGGATTCGGTTCGAGGGAGGAGAGGCTTCATCCTCCTTTCTGTATGTAGAAAAGACAACAACACAGAGCAGAGCATCTTAATGACCTATTTTTTTTTTTATTTCTTCATATTAAACTCAAAGTCCTTCCATCTTTAATAACTCACCAGAGCTAGTTGGAGTTTTTCTTGCATCAGGAAGCATCCTCTTTTGTTGCTGTGGAAAATGAAATGACATTACATCACTTTTTTTCAGTGAAAACATAGTGCCTTACTGTGCTCTCTCCTTCCTGACTACACTTCAGTGACAATCTGGGTTCTCTCCCTTGTTTTTAGCAAGCTAGAACAGACATAAGTCAAAGTCAGACCTCTTAAAACTGTTCCTACTCTTAATGGAGGAATGATGGATACAGTGGTCTCAAAGCAGACTAGTCTATCAGTGTTACTTCTGCCTCCCTGCTGCTCAAATCATCTCCTGCAACAAAAAAAGATTTCTCTAGACCTTAGACCTCCATCTGCAGCTGCACTTTTGGGTCAAAGAGTCTGGTGACAAAAAAAGGCAAGGGAAAGTGGACGTCTGATTTTCTGTCCCTTTTCTGCTTTCTTCTGCCTGACTGCATGGATGAGGACTGTCCCTAGAGGAATTGAAAGGATAAAGCCATCTTACTTGGTGGGAAAATAAAAGCATTGGCACCGGAACAGGAGCAGTCATTGGGTCACAACCAGGCTGTAGAGAAAGATGTGGAATGAGGGAAGAAAAACATGAAGATTGGAAAAAACAAAACAAAACAATCCCCAGACACCATGGATGATTATGCTCATCAAACATACAAAATAATGAACAATAAGACAAAGTTAATGAGTTTCAGGGTTTCCTTCATTTTAGAGGTGGAAGAAAGTGAAAAGGGTGACGGCGATAAGAAATCAGTCAGTTGTGCTCACCTTGTACACCTGATCAAGAGTGAGGCATCGGTTGGCCTCAGGCCGGATAGTCCAGAAAGAAATTTTACCATCTGGTGATGTCTCACGAATGAACATGTCGTGTAGAGAGAGGTTATGGCGGATGGAATTCTGCAATTATAAATGAGCAAAAAAATAAAAAAATAAATAAAAAACAAATCCTTAATGGGCGTTTCAGTAGGTGACACTCAAAGACTTGAATCTGCTGTTATATGCACCCACGAATTATACATTTATTTTTCAGTTGTTAAGTACCTTCCATCCTGGTTTAGCCACTTCTTTGAAGTAAGGGAAGTGGTCCTCGATCCACATGTAAATCTCTTTCAGCGTCATCCTCCTGCTCTTCCGACTGTTGATAGCAAACTGGATCATGGCCATGTAGGAGTATGGTGGCCTCTCTGACATGGGTTGCTGCACAGCCTCTGCATCGATTTGTGTATTTTGTGCCTGTAAAGGAAATAAAGAAAAAGAAAGAGGCTTACTTACATGATACATGTGTTAAAGACAGATTATGTTAGATTAACGCAGACAACAGAAATTTCCACTAAATATTGATTAGGACTGGGTACCGAATTCAATACTTTTTAGGCACCGACCAAATTTACTCTAAAGTATCTAAAAATGTATCGTCATTCAATACCCAATTTCTAAATAAATAAGTAAGTAAATATAGTAAATATAAGTAAATCTCATCAGCGTCAGTGAGCCAATAAGCACGCAGCATGCTTTCTTTTTGTTTTATAAAACTGGTATCGAAAAAGGTATCGTTTAGGAACTGGTACTGAAGTCACGGTATTGCTACCAAATATTTTTGAATGATACCCAGCCCTAATACTGATGCATGAAAAAATCTTAAATCTGACATCAGTCAAGATTATGAATGTAAAAATTGTCACGAATCTGCCCCAAAGAACAGCACCATTTCTGACAAAAGGTGAGCAACATTGAGAGTTGCACTTAAGGCATCATGCTGATGCAAATAAAATAACTCTGGCCCGTGCAAAAAATGTAATAATTAAACTGTCACTCGACTAACAACTTCAACTAAGCTATTACAATAACCTCATTAGTCACAGTAACTACTAGGGTTGGGTACCAAAATCCGGTGCTAATGTAGCTCCGGTGCCTAAACGACCGTATCTACAGGACCGAATAGCAACACGTAGTACGGTGCCACTGAAATGTCTGCGCTGGCCTCTTATTCTCCGAAACAGACGTTAGAGGCAACAGAAGCATCGCTGCATGTCACGCTAGTTAACTCTACACTTAGCAGCAGGTAACGTTAGCCTACCGCTAGCTAGCAGCTGGTTTAAACACGGTTAAAATGCTGAAAGCTAAACGGTGTAAAGTGTGAGTGTATTTCACTGTAGAGGATTCCAACAGCGGGACGTTAAGCAGTTTGCAGCTGCCGTTGTCGGAAAAACAACACATTTGTTTACTTGAAACTGGCAGCCTAAGCCTTGTGGTGCATTCAAAGTTATTGTAAAATACCCTTTTCCCATCTGGTGATTGTTTTAGTTGTTTAACAGCAATCTACTGGTGAAATAAGTTATTTTTATTACATTATTAATAAATAATTTAATTTGGGCCGTATGGCCTTAGCAATAAACAAGCCGTGCTTCCTTTTTTTCTCAAACTTTTTTTTTTTTTTTTTTAAAGTATCAGTTCAGGCACCGGCACCGTTTTAAAAATATCGCTTTAGCCCTGGTATTGGAAAAAACCCAAACGATACCCAACCCTAGTAACTACAATCCTGCACGGTAATGTTTTGGCTCCTTGCTTTGTCTAGCAGCACAACTGTTTTCTGTAATCCCAATACTACAGAGACAATTGTCTCAATAAAATGTCAATTCATTTTGATTTACAGATCAGTTAAGGATGGTGTTTTGGGGACGTGCTAAGACATGCCTGAGATCAGCATCCGCTGCACCAAGCATTCATTGAAGTTTTCACATCAACAGTAACGATCACACTGAGGTAACAAGAGCAGCTGACCTGAAAAGGCTGTGAATTTGAGTTTTGGTTCTCCTTGTTGACCATCTGCTTGGCAGTATCCGATTCAAAGGCACATGTGTTCATTCTGCCCAGCCACTGAATATTGGTGAGGCTGTCATCTAGAGGGCCACACTCCAGCTCCTTATTCACTGATAAAGAAAAAGGAAAAAACATTATTGCTTTAACAAATGAAGGATTAAAGATAGCTAACCCAGTCAGTGCTATTAAAGAGGTGGAAAAACCCCCCAGTAAAACTCAACAACTGTACTTGAAATATCATCTTAGAAAAACACCTTATTTACATACATGCTTTAATTCCAGTGAGAGGTTTAGCATCCGGGGAGCTGTGCATAGTTTCAGCTTTCACTGGTTGTACAACTGTGGAGACGCCATCGCCTTCAGCAGCAGGCTGACAAAAAGATTCATCGTCATGGCTGCTATTCTCACTCAGAAGGATAAACTTGTTTGGTCCCTGGGCACCACACTCTTTGCCTTTGGCAGTGAGGGCCCCAATAACACTTTGAAGGTCTGCTGTTTTGGGGATGACAACCACCTGGGTATCAGACATGGAAGGGTGGTCCATAATGCGAATACCATCAGGGAAACACTGACTGGCAGCGGATTTTGAAGGTTCTTTGAAGCCTGATGCATCAGCTTGGCTTTGTGATTCAGCTGCTGGCGGATCATTTTGCTGAAATGGCAACTTTCTTCTTCTGAGGATCAGGGGTCTCCTTGGGCTCCGTCTCATGGTCATCAAATCATTGAAATGCTCCTTGGTGTTTACTGGTGTTCTGTACAAAAATAACACATAGAAAATACAAACATTTGGATCAACATAACGTTAGATTGTTTTAAAGCCTCCCAAATATTAGGAAAACATATTCAACTTTTATCTCTGCAACACACCATGCTAACTAGAACTACCTGTAGATGAACGTTTGCCTGGCAGACGGTATGAAGGCAATGCTAAGTTACAAACGTTAGCTAGCTAGCTAGCTAGCTAGTTAACAGTTAACGTTATGGATTCAAACCGTTCCCCTGTACGCTGATCGATTTTGATTGACACGAAGAAATCAATTGATGTCAAATACCAGTCAGAACCATACTGCACTCTGGTGGGACGGATTATATGTTAATAGTGGATCTCACGATGAAATTCAGCGTCACCTTGTTCCTGTGTCCGTTTTTAGCTGTGCAACTGCTCAGGTTAGCAGCCTATTTTCAGGTCAGTTGGTTAGGTTTCCTGGCGACTCATGCCTTTTAGAACAACAGTCGTTACCTGTCTACAGTTGACGACGTGTTTTGTGTAACGTTAACGTTACCGCTGATTCCCTGGCAAACATCCAACGTTTGTATGGATTCACATCTGACTGTTTTTATTAAAACAAATGTTGCACTGTTTTTGTGAAGTATGCCGAATTAAAGACTTGAGATTGTAATTATTGATTCAACATTTCAATTCATTTAAATACCGATGTACATTTGAAGAAAAGTAATGAAAACATTACAATGCCTTATTGTTTAAACTGAGTTCAATGTGACATCCATCTGACTCACACGAATGACATGCAAAAGGCTACGAAATAAAGATTTGGGAGGAAACATCTGTTTTGCCACGTTAAACTTGAAAATACAGATAAGCTATTGCACTTGGCTTTAACATTACATATTTCTCCCCGCGAACGTCATATGTTTTGAAGCTAAATTATCTAGCTAAGTGGCTAGTCATTACGTAGGTTAACAGCTAACGTTAGCTGACTACACCATTGTAACGAAAGCAAAGCTAGATAAAGCCATACCTTCATATTACTGTGATGTTTCAGGCAATTCCGCTTGGCTGGACTCCTACTAGTAGTTGAAACACTTGGTTCATATTCGAGGTTAAATCAAAGGATCCATGATATTTAGATATTTTTTCATTTAGTGTTATTTACATGCTGTCTGGTCGATTCAGAAACGTTTTTGAATTTTGGCGCTGTGGGTGCCACTTCCGTCACTTTGATCACGTGGTATAAAAGTGCACCAATAGTTGCTAGACAAAAGACCACGATGGCACCCAATCAGAGACGATGGTGGAGGAAACCGGGAAATAATCATAGGAAATAATGAGTAACAAGATGACGCAAAACAAAAGAAGTTCATAGTGGACAACGACAGTGAAATAACTAACGTTTTATACATGTATTAATTGTTTGCAATACTGGCTATGTCTGGCGCGAAGTATCACATTTAGGTAAGTACAACGTCGTGCTTGTAGCTACGAATGAAAACGTTCAAATGTATACAGCTGGCTGTTGACATCTGAACCGTAAACATTAATCTACATCTGGCACAGTATGCTATTTAAATCAGACAATTACATTGATATAGTGATGTTTTCATTCCAACAGGTATTCAGGAATGATTTCTTTTAATGCCCCGTAAAGCCATAAAAACAGAGAAGCCTCCCCTGCTGTTCCTGGAGCAGCCTTTGTGTGGAGCCAGACTCCAAAATGTGCCTGAAGTCCGAGCAGCACTCAATCCCAAAGACTTTTTCACAGAGACACAAGCACAGAACAGCTCAGCTCTTACTTCTTGGGTAAATTGTTGTGCAGTTATTTCACAGAATAATAAGTATCCTAAGTGACTCCATGTTTTTTAAGCTGTCTGTTTACTGTACTCTTAGGTAAGACCCCAGTTTGACCGTTCAGTTGCAGCTGCACCTCCAGTGAGACGAGGGAGGAGAAAATGTCATTCTGCCACAAGCATCCTTGACAGTTGCAGTCAGCTGTCCAGGAAAAGAAGTGTGTGCAAATTCCCTGCATTATCGTTTCAGACAAGGTCAAGAGACCAATCTCATCAACCAAAGAATACACACACAAAGAAATCTACAGAGTCTACTGTTGTGTGTGACGTGGGAAATGAACCACAGGGATCACACCAAATCAAAAGGACAGTTTCAGGTGCACAGTACTCAGACACACCAAAGAGACAGCCGACCTCAATCAGAAAAAGGAATGTGGAGACATTTTCCGATGGTGCTGCATCCTCCAGCAGATGTTTGGACCGGACTGAAACTCCATCTATTCAAGTGACAGAGAAATGCAGAATTCCAGCAGATGGTGTTTCAACACCTGCATCCAATGAGTACAGCACCACTGAGGTCAGCAGTGTCAATCTGCCACCTGATGTGGACACTCCAAAAGTAATTCAAGAAGGGAATAGTTGCCCCACCTCCACCTCTCTACACTTGCTACAGGCTCAGCCATGTACACCACCATGTAATCATCCACCTGACATTTTAGTGGCTGACACACCAGAGAGGGATTATGGGGTGAAGGTGACATGGAGGAGGAGGAGGGGTTTGATGTTGATGTTAAAACAGAGGGGCTATCTCTCTGATTCGGATGCTTTAATTCACAGCTGACGTAGAGATTTGGTAAGAACACGTTTAGGCAGTTTTGTCAACAGAAAAGAGACATTGATTCTTCAAACGGACCATTTATGTGACCAGAATGCTTTCTATGAACTATTTTTATCCATTGAATGGAGCTGCTGCATTTTAAAGTGATGATCACATATCAGTTCACTGACCGTTTACTTTGATCATCATAATGATAAGCCAAGGATGTTATGAAATAGCTCTCACTCACCCCCTCCACACAGCACAAAAAAGTTATTAATGTAATAAATCAAATAATGGACAAATCCAAATTGCAATAATTACAATATTTAAATAGTAAGCTTTTAGTAAATGAGAATTTATTTAGACCGATCCCAATTATACTGTACTGTTATAGATTATGTTGCAAATAAAAGGCAGTTCTTAAATTCAAATATAACCCTGACCTCTCACAACGCAAGCCTATTGTTTGTTACTCTGCTTCAACATTTTAATGGCAGATATATGGGAAAAAAAAGGTCATGTCCAATGTCCACGGGGACTGTAACTGATTTATCAAATGGCCAGTATCGCGCAAACACTATATATTTTTGTCAATGACATGAAATCTTGAGTCACTGGTGTAATAAAACCAAGAGTGCTGCTGAAAGATGACTTGAATACTGCTGTTGGTGATTGTAGGCAGTGCTGTGTAACTTAAAACCTACATTTTCTCTTTCAAATGTGTTGCATAAAATATATGCAATAAAAGTTTAAGTCCCAAGTAAAAACAAAAACAGTATACACTGCTAAATAGAGTATTCTGGGGTAAGATTTAGTTTCTTTCAGAAATGAAATATGGTGTGGCCATTTCAGAGAGGAACGACATCAGTAGTTATACCATGCAGAATTTATGTCTTGATGCAAATGAGTTTCTTGAACCACTCGTCATACATACTGGTCCCTGCAGCAAATCCTTGACCCATCCATTTTATATTTATCTTTTCATGCCTGTGAGGCACCTCTGAATTGAAGCTATAACATATTTCAAGGTAAAAGGACAGCTCTCTTACAGACGACAGCTCTCCACCCTCCTCCAGAATGTCCACCAATCAAAATCTACGTAAGTAATCGGCAGACCAATAGGAACGCCCGTTCTTAGTGTGCTCGGTAACTAAGGACCGAGTGTAACAGAGTTCTCTTCAACCGCGTCCACAAAAAGTACTGCTGCACGAGGATCTTCCTTAGCAACCGTGGATAAACATGAGTTACTACAGCATAAGGTAAAATAAAACATACATCGCTTGTACGTTGTGTAAGTATTTGTTCTGTTTGGCTAACTATTGAATGAGAAGCTAACCGCTGTCGTTACCGTTTTATTTTACCCGAAAAAACTTGACTGTCGCCCACAACTTTTATAAAAGGCACCATTGCATACATTAGCTAAATGCTGGGGGCTGAGGCAGCTAACGTTAGCTTATAATCGTAACAAGCCAGCTATAACATTACACAGCTGGCAGATAAACACAGATGACAGTTACCATGTCTAATTTATTTTCCAATTTTGACGATATATGTTACTCATTAATGCCAAGCTTAGTGAGCGAGCTAACGGTCGCAGTGTTACAGCACAAAATCGCTTCACAAACGTTATAACGCTAGCTGAACAATGGAAAAGGAAAGGAATTATATTAATCATTCAGCTACATTATCGCTAACGTTACAGTAACGTTACCTCAAGTGACAAACGTGCTTTAATTGTTAAGGTTTATTCGCTTATAAACAACGCCTGTTCGAATGAAACACATTTAGAAAACAATGGACTTCAGTAACAATGAGCAAACTCATCTTATCTAATGTAGAAAAAAACGTTTCATGTATGTTTAGTTACGTAATAACCAGGCATTCTTTGTTTATTTCATGACGAGCAATTTCTTGCGGTATTTCCGACGACACATTGTATAACACTCCATCTCCCTGAATATGTAGGATTGCGTTGTTTGGAATGTGGACTACTAGGAATGCAGGCTTCTCTGTTTATTTACAATGTTTTAAGTTATATACTCACAGATGGTGAAAGGCACTCAGACACGAAGATCTGACTAGATTTTGATTTGAATACAGAGAAGCGAGAGGCATTAGGAAAAAAAATGTTTGCATGTTTGAGCATGCCTTTCTGTGGCCTCTGTGTCTATTCCTGTAATGTAGTATAAGTTCTCACCACACAAATGAGCTGCTAAAGCTATATAAAGCTAACACTAACAATTAAGTAAGTAGTAGTCAGTAAATGCAAAACATGGATTTTATTCTTCATTTGAAAGTAACAGGAGGGATTGAATGTAAACATGCAGCAGTCAGACTCAACACAAATAATTTACCCATAGCATAATGCACCATAGCACTTCCTACACTTTTCTTTTGATGTCCCCTCTGCTGGTCATGCAAACAGTTGTTGGGAAAAGGAATCTAGTGTGTGTGTGTGTGTGTGTGTGTGTGTGTGGTGTGGTGTGGTGTGTGTGTGTGTGTGTGTGTGTGTGTGTGTTTGTGCACACAATGAAAGCTACTATAAACAATTTCAAACACTGGAGCAGCAGAAGTCTGCTCTTATTTTGCAGGGAGATAAAAATGAAAGTAGCTCACACCCTTTCCTGTTACAGTCCCAGCCTGATTTTTTTTTATTTAATTTGAGACATAGATACATCATGTAAAATCATGTTTATTTTACAGTGATGTTGAAACGTTTTTTAATTGCCTACTGTACTACAAACACATATGTGGCTTGCACAGTCAGTGTCAGTTGGTTCAGAGTTAGAAAATGACTAGCTACTACCCTGTTTACGTTTTCCCCCCAGATGTCTAACAAACACTGCGCTTTTACACAAGGAAAACTGTTGGCTTTGTAACTGTGTAGTAATGTGAGACATGGCAATTGACTCATTCCTTATCTGCACACATGCTGTGATGCACACTGCTCCATCCCAGACAGTTTGTGTTATAAAGTTCACAGATGGCTGACTCTGCATTTGTAATAATGAACCTTCAAAGACAGTTGAATAAGGGGCATGTTCTCTGCTTCTTGTTGCCTTTTTATTAATCTCTCACAAATGTATTAATTACATTTTTTTCAACGCACAAGCACCTCAGAGTGAAGCAACTACAAATACTGGAGCCTGCTTGCAGAGCTGACACATGTGAGGAGTGACAGTTTTCCTAACAGCATTACAAATGGAATGTTGAAAGGACTGACAAGATGAGTGTAGGATTGAAAGTGTGGGCCACTGATGCAGTTTTCTGTTCCCTTGTTGCACTGTAGTCATCAGTCATCATTGCTAAGGTTAGTAGTAAGAATGCACACACACATAACCTAAATTGAAAATGGGACATCTGTACTTAAATGGCATCAAAAGACATCCAGTGTCAGCCTAGAGTCATCAGCTGAAAGTTAATAGTAGCTAACAATTTTTTAGGTTGTTATTGCTGACAACTGTAGCTAGGTCTGCCAAGGCTATTTGATACTAACCCTAGTGGAATGTTTTCTTTGCTATGACTCTGGGTACAACAGTTACGCAACAGTTACATATAACATCACTGAGTACCATCAGTATCCCATTTACAAAAGCGTCCATGCCTAGAATTTCCTATAAAGTATACATTCTTTACAGAGTTGAACAAGGTCTGAAAGATCACAAATAAGCTTACCGCTTGCCACAGGAGTTGTCAAGCAACTAACTCTTGTTGCTTTTTGCATCGGTAGTTTACAGGAATTGTCAGCAAGGTTGGAAAATGAAGCTGACCCAAGTGCAATATGTGCTATGTGTCTAGCCCCAAAGAGGAATAGATGTATGGGAATGAATTCAGTACTCATCTTAGTTGACCATCGTAACACCATCATTATAAATCAATCAATTAAAAAGATTTCTGCACCAGGGTGGTGGTTGACCTCTGCAACCACAAGCATGGCTTGTGATTTACTGTGGTTGTCCAGTTGATTCCAAACACATATGGCTCAGCTGGCCAGAACAATCCACTCTGTTGCTCAATTACTGTCTGAAACACTGAAAAAAAACATCCCTGGTATTTGTAATGGACTCACTTTGTCCTTGTTGAATGCTACAACACTGCATACATTTCACTGTTATAGTTTCTGCTGTATGTTCACAATACATCTGTGTTTCTGCATGATGTTATGATCAGTGCCAAGTGGCACTGATCATAACCATGAGAACAGTGCCACAAACAAATAAAAGGACCATTGTAGGAGAGTCTTGAGTGAAGTGGGTCCCCAACGGAAATGTTATGATTATCAAATATCATAGCTTATTTCCATCATTTGTTTTGAGCTCAATAATTACTCCCTCTGGTGAGTGATTCCCCTGACTTATATGCTATTTTACCACTGTCTCTTAGGACAAACATACACAAACATACTCTTCATTTTCTCTGTGCTTTCTTTCGCTCGCTCTTGCAAATAGGCACAAAAAAACTGGACCGATTGTAACGCTCTGGTTTCCTAGCAACTAGATTAAGGTCTCCAGACCATGTCTGTTTTTAGAATGGGCAATCTATAGGTTTCGTTTTTTTTAGGTACCTTTATAAAACAGCATGTACTTATTATGAGGAACACAGACTGGAATGTCTTACTCATATGCTGACAGCTATTGAATAATTATATTGAATAAATTCCCACTATTGCGTATAATAGAGATGCCAGACAGAATGTGCATCTGTGGTCTGATATATGCAGTGCCCCCTTATGAGTCAGAGGAAATGAGCTGGGACTGATTGCTGAGTCTTTCAGAAATTTAATGGAAAGTAGTCGGGCAGTAAAATAAGGGAACTTAGGTGATAGCAAGTAGTCTAACTGATTAAAAAAAACTGTGATTTTATATCAAACATAAACAGGCTCAGACAGCTTACCTTTGCACTCATGGTATCAGGACTGTTTACGTAACTTTGCTAAAAATGTCTTCTCAACACTAGCATTTAGGCCTGTCACTTTCATACCCATCCCTAGTTGAATCCTTATGGGTTGCCCGAAGTGTGAAGTCATGGTAACAGCTCCAAGCCTCCCGACCTCAGTCTGCCTCAGGGCTGCTAGCTGTCACTCCCCTGGGTGGGATATAGCTACTCTTTGTCAGTGACATAATAGCAGAGATCTTGGAACCTGCAGGGTGTACTGTAAGGCAGGACTGCACAATAACTCTGAGCTCCAGTGTGAATATAAATTTTTGTGAAACTGTAGATAGCAGAGCCCTGGACTAGCATTCTTGCAGCCGCATCCATGGATACTATAAAGAATGGGGGATCTCAGCCTGTCTACAGTCGCTGGTCATACAGGTAGCTGCACACATACATATGCTCTTGGTATCATAGAAGCAGTTGTTTGAAAATAGCCTTCCTTGTGTGCTCCCAAAGACTTACGGTTTATTTGTCCCAGTAGGACCGCTGGCTCCTGCATTAACACACACATTGACAACCACATTTTTGCTTTAGTTCTCAGAGCTGTATTGACTTTTGAGGATTGAGAATTGCAAAGCGGTCTGTGCCAGGACGAGAGGTCAGCGCTACTATAATGTTTCTTCCAGTTGCTGCTCCATCCCTCTGGCCGGCTGAATGGCTGACCTGCAGTCAAAGATGTTCCTCTTGCTCATGTTTCTGCCACCATGTTGTTATTTATTCAGAGCATCAGGCTGTGACTGTGCTGTAACCAGAGTTGGTGATTTGCGTGTGTGTTCAAGCTGGTTTTTTTATGCTGTTGGCTGCTTGATTGGAACACTCATGTAACTAAGGATGTGCTTAGACTATCAATCCAACTGATTACTGAAACAGCTGAAGTGACTGTGACTGTTAGCATTTTGTTTGTCAAGGCTCAGAGATGTTTAGATTCTAATGTACCGGTAACGGCAGTATTGCCTATGTAACAATTTTTTGCCTTTATTAGTGATCCAGTTTGTTAGGGTTCATCTAAACTTTGTTCATTGCATTTGCTTAGCACACTACTTAAAGTTAAAAATATTTTTGCTGATTTAAATCCAGCTCTGTGTCATGGCAGTGTGGGCAGCGTGTGCAGATGAACGGTGTGTGGCTTCCCTCTGTGGCCGCAGCGCACAGAGCTCCCAGCTGAGCAGAGGTCTGCCGCGATTCAGCAGACCTTGGTTGCTCCAAGCTCTGTGCACTGGCACCACGGAGGGAAGGCAAAGTATCCCTTTACGGGTTTCCTCTTGTATATAAAACTAATGCATCAAAAAAAATGGGAGAAAGAGAATAGCATCAGTTGCTTGCTCCACATCTCCTGCATCTGTTTCACATTAGAAGCCAAAAGTTTTAAAGGAATAGTTCAACATTGAGAGTGGGATGAGAAGGTTGATATTAGGCAGTATGTTAAGTACGGAGCTGAAGTCAAAACATGGTTAGTCTAACTCAGAATAAAGACTGGAAGCAGGGAAATAACAGCGAGCCTGGCAATGCCCAAAGTTTCAAAAATCATCATTGAAGCTCCCAAATTTACAGAGTGTATCTTGTTTGAATAATCAGTACACAAACAGAAATGTAAAAATGACAATTTGCGGTTTGCAGTTATGGGACTTTTTCTTTATTGTCAAACAACAACCATGCGCAGTAGCTGTGCCCTGTTTATTGTTGTAGCAGTGAGGTTGCCAGGTTTAGACCTATACCAAAACTTGTGCTCACCAGCTGAATCTGGCATCCACATTATAGTCAAAGCCGCTTTAAGTGGAAGGATAAACGTCACTGTTTTGTGCTCGCTCAGGTGTAAACAAACAGTGGACGTAGTTCTAGTAGGTTGCAGTTGATAATTTTTACATAAGTAAATGGAATGAAGCATTTCATCTTATCGGTCCTTTTATTCTGTATCCTCTCCTAGTTGGAAGCTGAATTGCCTGTGGCAGACATTATGTCATGCTCATTCAACTTTCAGATTCCTTTTCGAAGTGGCAAAGTGGGAGCCGTATAATTAAAATGAACAACAGCTATAATGGACTGTGTTCCGATAAAAAGATCCCTGTGGTTTATGTCATGCCATTTCTTAATAGCTCTTATATTGTCATCTGAAAAGAAGTCACTGGTCAACTTGTCCTCTTTTGCACCCTGAATCAACAGCGGTGTGATAGACAGTTACCATTCCATCATTTATAGTATTAAAATCACATTTTCTCTTTATTGTCTATGATATTTTATCGCACATTTGATTTAGGGTTAGATTGATTTGCCACATAAATGCCTCTGACCAAATGTTCTCTGAATGAATATTTAGATTTAATGTGCAGCTCAACAGGAATTACATGCCCTCGTCGAGCCCTCCTTTTGTCAGTTATTCTAAACAGCACAGTGCTAAGACCTCCAATTACAGTAAAGCCCAAGAACTGGCTGCAGGTTTTTAATCAATGCTGGTGGAGGTGGGCTGTTGACGGAGCTGAAATCTCCATGGTTACTTTCGTCTGACAAACAAGGAAGGAACAACAGAAGCTTGTCCTTCTCTTGTCACCCAAGCTGTGACAGACTAATGAAACATTGATCACTCACATCTGTGATGAGGCACTCTGGACGTGTGTGTGTGCGTGTGTGTGTGCGTGTGTGTGTGTGTGTGTTTTCTAAGAATATTTGTGGTAGTAGACATCTCTCAACCCCCAACAGATTGAAGTATTTATGATAATACTCTGAAGGATGTTGGTCTTTTATTTTACATTGCACCTGTTCTTCAGCTGCCCTCTGTCTGGCAGCTTGTTTGACTTCATTAGATAATTACTGTTCTACTAAAGCATAACATCTGTTAATAGACTGCTGTAGCTCTCTAGTTTCATTCAAGCTACACATGAATCAGTAAAACCTATATAGATAGTATATAGAGTATTATTTATGTCTCATTCTTGTTTTGATCTTGTTGCTGAACATGTTTCATTCTCTAATTTTCCACACGTCCTGTGCTACGGGCTGCCATGGTGCCAAATTGCCAATTTCCCTGAAGACCTTCGAGCTCTGCCAGCTTCTCCTCTAACTCAACAGCAAGGTAGACAGCAATACACTTGCCCAGCACGCACACTTTCTTCTCACAATCTGTGACTTGAATTGCCAGGTTAACAGAAGTTTAGTTGCACTTTTAAAGGGCATTTTATCCGTGATGTAAACACCATATTTGTCTGACTTTTCCCCAACAGTTTTGGACACATGGCAATCCAGTCTGCTTCATAGCATGTCAAATATGTTCCACTGCTAAGACTCTTTCATCAGTTATGATTGCTCTCTAGGCTACGAACACACTTAATGTGCGTCATCTGCCGCTACCAAGTGGCATGTCTTTGTCTGGGGAAAACAGGCTCTACTATTTTGCAGCTACCATAAAAATGTTTAATCACAATATTCCGACACAGATTGCCTCAGGGATATACCATTACCAACAGAAACATTGTGTGAGGGAAACTGATGTTGTAACATAATCTAGAGGGTGTGGTTTCAACCATTAATTAGACTGTGCTTTGTAGCATAGAAACAGCGTTATTAATGGCACAGCCCAATGGGAAATCTAAGTCAATATTTTAATCAGAGTTATTTATGCCTTGGTCTAATTATTGGACATGTGGTAGTCCTTTGGTCAAAGCATCCAAATCCACAGGTCTCAGGCCTACACGGCCCATGTGAAAGGCTGTAGTGACTTCTCCCAGGTCTCGCTGTTCACTTGCACAACTTTCACCCATCTCTTTCTTTACCATCCTAAATGACAGTCCTGTAAGTGTAATTAAAAACTACTATCATATCCCACTCTCTATCCCTTCTCCTTCTTACCACCACCTGTTCTCAGGTGCCATAATGGGCTCCCATGGGACCCATCTGTTTGCCAATGTCAACACTGAGGGATACTTGGAGAGGGATTCAAAAGTGACATGACGCGGTGTGAGATGACTCAAGCCCGTGCTGGCTGTTGGGCTACAGATGATGCTAATTGTACCTATGTGGGCTTAAGAAAAGTAGAACAGGCTCATTAAGCCGTGTTCTTGTTGGCAGAAATGGGTTGCCGGAGTCTGTCATCTTTTGAAATTTAGTGACTGTCCTTCAGAGATGAGCTGTGATGTCAGCCAGCGTTGGGCTTGAGGTTCTTAACTAAGTAGTGCGTGTCATCACCTACACACTAGAGCCGTGGAAAGGATGTGAGAGGGACTGAGGGAGATGGAAATAGGGGGAGTGATGGATGAGTGAGTCAGATATCTGATGAGCTTACCTGATGGAGAGATAGATTTGAAGACTTCTCATCCTATACCCTTAATCCTTTTCTCTAAAAGAAACTCATTTCAGCCCAGCAGAGCATGTGCTATTTATAGAGTTACACAACAGGAAAAAATGAAAGAAATGGAGTTAATGACTTACACATTACATTAGCCTATGAGGGTGACTTTTCTACTGTAGATCTCTAACTCCGACAGCACAGACTCCTGCTGTTGCCCTTCTCACTTCACATGGTAGCTAAGCAACATGGGCCCAGCCCCTTCAGATAGGTGTCCAGGGTAAATGCCCAGGAGACTTAAGACTTCAAGGCATTCTCTCAGCTGGAGCTTTGTCCTTTTTCTTTGTTCCCTTTCTCTTTCACAAACTTGCTCTCTTTTTTCCCCCGTCATTTTCAGAGAATGAGTCATGCCATCTTTCGCCAACATGAAGGTCACTTTTTGGCCTGTAGATTTGTCATTATTTGGTTTTATTGCCACTTTTAAAACGGCCACTACTTTGACTAAACTCTATTAACTCCTAATTGCTTTATTTCATACAAGCCCATACACGATACAAAGTCTTTATTGCCTTGTATTTGTGCAACAGCAGTGGTGACCTCTACTGGTTTGATAAGGAAAATCAAACTTAGTGTAGATGCTTTTAGAGATCAATGAGTGTGAAGTCTCTAACTCTTTATAAGAAAGGTTTCTTCTTTTTCTCTGTAGTGGCATCGAAGATGACAGTGCCAGTCTTATGCAACAGAAGCTGGAAAAACAGGTAGGAAGCCACATTTCATCCACAAAAGAACAACACATGCTTTTTTGACAATTCACACCTTTTGTTTTCTCTCATCATTTTTCTAAGACTGTAATGTCTGTGTACTGTGTTTGTACTTTCAAAGAACATCTGGTGTAGTTCATTATGCTGCACCACTCGGATTAACCTTTTTAATTCACACATGTATGATGTTTTTGAGAGCTAACCTGTGGTATTTGTAATCACCTGCCAAGATTTAACATGAAACCGGTAAAATAAAAGATGGCCCTATGTTCTGCCACTCTGGTGCCTGCTGGCGTGCCTGTTGTTGGCAGGAGCAGCTTCAACATCACTGCAGTGGTGTGCAATTTAGTGATTAATGCTGTTTGTTTTGGAAATCTGCTGTTTTTCACCTGCCCAGTCCCTTGGAATTTTAATGCTTACTTACTCCTGAGGCTGAATTGTTTCCTTTTATCCACCCATTACCTGACATAGCCCTTCTTCTGTCGCACTTTGCTCTCTTTTCATCCTTTCCACCCCAAGCCTCTGTAAGACGCTTTATCCCCAAACCTTGCTGAAGAGTCGCTGTGTAGAGCTTTGATTTAAGCTGGAAGCCATACTCCACTATCTCACACAATAGGCAGAAACAAACAGGAGGGCTAGATTGGTGAGTTCAAAGAGAGGGATGGATTTAGTGCCGGGCGTCTGGCTTTGTGTGTGTGTGTGTGTGTGTGTGTGTGTGTGTGTGTGTGTGTCTGTCTGTCTCATGGTCCCACGTTGCTCTGTCAGGCTGCGTTCACATAAACTCAGGCAGTTGTCAGGCGGTCAGGCGAAAACATAAGTCTTCCCATCCATTTTGAATTTGAGTAGTGCGTTTAGGCTGCAGCGTTGGGGGCCGAAAAAACCTGCAGCAGCCTGTTTCGAAATGTTGAGACAGATTCAACTTGGCAGAAACACAACCCAACGTAACCCTGCGGTGGCCAATCATGTAACTGGCATTCAGACTTGTCAGTGCGTTTCGAGGCGGTGTGAGAGTCCTGTACAGTAAACAGGAAACATCACTGCCTCTATCGCTGCCACAAGAAAGTAAAAAAAAACTATAAGGGTAAAAAACAAAACACAAGCACTTAACTGCCCAGAAGTTTCTGTAACAATTTTTTTTTTCTGCAACAAGCTCCAGCACAAGGCACAGTCCCTCTGTCTCTTTTCTTTCTCTTTTTGTCTGTGAAATGAAGCTGCCTTCAAATGCGGTCAGAAATGTTGAGATCTATAAACAATGCCAGACCTTCCTCCACAGCGCTGGGGAGGAGGGTCTTGCTAGTCCACACAGCATTCTGGGATAGGAGAAAAACGTGCTCTGGTTTATTGGCATTTCTTTAAACCAATCACAATTGTCTTGGGCGGCGCTAAGCGCTGGACGGAACCACGGTGCCACTGTAAAATAGCCTCAGGAAGGAACTTGTTTTGGTGGAACGTGTACGTTCAAAGGTGGACAGATAGTCTAGCTAGCTGTCTGGATTTACCCAGCAGAGATCTGAGGAGCAGTTAACCATAGTCCTCATAAACCCACCAGATTTTAAAATTCCAACATAAAGAAAGCGGAAGGTAACGGACATCCAGTGGATTTTCCGGCGGCACAGGAGCAGTCTCGGAAGTGGAACGTCGTAGGTATATACTATAAACAATCTGACGGAAAACAATAACCGTGAAATATAAAGTCTACTTGTGCTACATTGGGGGTTAAAGAACACATCAGGACGTCACACAAATGGGCCATTTAGTGACACTCCCACACCACTGCAAAACCCTGTAGCGAATGCCGGACCGACCGATCAAGTGAATGAAGTCTTATGCTGCACACTTTCACTTGAGTCCAAACAGCCTCACTTGAGAGTCTTCTGTTCTTACGTAAATCATGAAGACAAACACATCCTCCTATGCCCAGAGGGGGATCACATGCAGGTTATGGAAAATCTATTGATAAATATTAAACAAGTTAAATCCATCTTTTTACTGTTTTTGACTCAATCCAGTGTTTCCCACCCAATTTGAAATAGTAAAATGAAAACCATTCAGGCAATAATACCAGGAGCACTGTGACCATATCTCAATTTGAGCTCTCTCTCTCTCTCTCTCTCTCTCTCTCTCTCTCTCTCTCTCTCTCTCTCTCTCTCTCTCTCTCTCTCTCCCCCCCCCTCCTCGCTACCTCCCACTGGAGCACTAATGACGAGTGATTCAGAGTTAGTACACTCAGAGAGCCAGACCTTTTTCAGGAACACATAGTGCAGAGCAGGCTGTTGGTTTGTCGGTTGCAGAGGGATGAGGGACAGGGGGACAGAGTCATGCCTAGCAGGAGTGCTGCTCTTTGGGGGAGAACGTACTTCCACCTGACCTCAAGACAAATGCGAATTGTAATGTTTTTTGTATAAAGAAACCTGTCAACTTTGGCTCACACTTCAGGACACAATGGACCGGGTTGGTAACTTGTTATATTGCTTTTTCTAATATATTTTCTTTTCATTTGTCTGAGGATAACAGTTTGTATAAGTGACATAGCTGTGTGGCTGTTTACCCAATCTTCCTATCTGGCTGTTTTTCAATAAGATAGGAAAGATTCAGACACCCAGTAATCTCTCACTGACTATTTTTAACTTTAGTCATCATATTCTTTGAAAAGACACAAATTAATACATAGTATGTGTCCTCAAATCAGATTTGGCTGATACAGGAAAGACTGCTGGAGCCTGAATGAAGTCACATCCTGGTCTCAAAACGCCAAGTACTGAGTCTTTACAAAAGAATGTCAATATTACAATAGATTGGCTTAAAATAGCAACTAGACGGGAAGGCAACACAGACTGGTCAGACTTTGATTATATGAAGAATTAGTCCAGAGTGTAGGCTGTGGAAATCTTAAGAAGTTGTTTCTGATACGGTTTCACTTCATTCAATAGTCAGTATCTTGACAAAAGGCAGTCAGATCACGCCAACTGAATCTAGAAACACTTCATACATAATCTCTAAAATATAATGTTTAACTGAATGGTTTAATTCGAAACTACTAAGAAAAAGAAAAATATGAAGCTCAGCTTCAGGCTGCTCTTGCCCCCCCCCCCCAAACACCATTGTTATGCATCTTGAAACTTGGCTCTATCTCCACATCCATTTATTACACTAACAGTAATGACGTTCATTATGATAATCATGCTTTATGTTTTTTCATTTGTCGCCTTTATTTATAGCCATAAAGCAAGCATGCATATCCCGGCCCTCCTTAAAGCAGAGTCTTTTGAAATAAGTCCAGATTGTTTAGCTCCCAGACTTATCATACACCTGTGTATTACAGAACTAATGTATTCAGAGGGGACAGAGGAGAAGAAACAGTAAGACCGAATTCTTAGAGCCATTTTTTACTTGTCCAACAGTTTATTGCAAGATACCTCTACAAATAATCAAATCAAATACCCATTAGCCTCAACTGTTCTATGAGAATAATCCAGCTGTGCAGTCACCTGCGTCTTTTACAGGGTTTTCATATTTAATATCCTATTGGAACTCACCATGCATACTAATGTAATTACCCTCAGCTCATAGAGTTGATGTTATCCAGCTTGGCTAAGTGTTCTCAGCCTCTTGCAACATTTATAAGAAGCCTTAAGCATCTATAAATGTAGTGATTTTTTGGTCCACAGAGGGCACTGCTGGAGCAGAAGCAGCGGAGGAAGCGCCATGAGCCTCTGATGGTCCAGCCCAACACCGAGACTCGGCCCCGGCGCTCCAGGACGCGACGTGGTGAGGAGCAGGCCCCTCTGGTAGAGTCTCAAGTCACTATCACCAACGATGTCATCATGGATGGTGAGGAAAGCACCTGATACCTGTTTTTTTTTGTTTTTTTAAATGTTGCATCAACACATGAGGGATATTTTTTGTTAGGTCATGTAAAACCACATAGACTGCCATTTTCACACAATCTTTCCTCTGTGCATAAAAAAGTAGGCATTGATGTGCTACATTCTGTTTTATATGAAGGAGAATTATGTGTTTGAAAGGCAACTTTATAATGTGCCACTGCATAAAATACATTTAAGATAATCAGTATTACGGCATTGTGCACTTGAAGAAAAAACAAGTTTGTCAGACAGACAAACAGTTGTATGTAGTAACTACAACACAAGGACATTTAACAGCTCAGGTAACAACTGACTGGTCTCCCCTCCTGTAGGTATCGATGGCCCAGCAGCTTTTTTGGGCTCAGAAGCCCCTCATCTGGGAATGAAAATCCTGTCTGTGAGCCAGTCTCAGTCCCAGTCTCAGTTCCAGTCACAGCCTCAGTCTCAGCACCAGTCCCTTGTTGCTGAGGAGCCTGAGAGAGATGGAGACACTGAGACGCTGCTAGAGCCCAAGACAGATATCCATGAACTACTGCAGAAACAAGGTGAGTCCTGTCAGAGCTTAATAAGCTTTTCAAGAGAAAATAAACTTTATTTTATTCTGAAGGAATACTGAACCAGAAAAGTGTTTGCATCAATTGTTTAACTCTGAAATATAGATTTCCAGACAAAAAAAAAGTTTGCACTCGCATTACTTTAGAACAGAGCTTCAAAAGTGGTAACCATTACCAACCATAACCAACAGTACAATAGTTTCATCCTCAATCAAAGCATGTTAATTGATAGGAAATTACAGTTTATAGCTTAAATATGTATTTTTTACTACTTCGAAAGAGGGTTAGTAAGGCACTGATTTTCTATTAAAACATTTTAAATCCACAAAGCCCATTCATTGACTTGTAACTGTGTTATTAGAAGATAAGAGTCAATTTACTTTCATGAGCACGTCTACTTATTTTTTTGCCTTCATCGCTGACTCTGTGGAGTCCCATAATCCACTCTGTGTTAATAGTTACTCATAGTAGTAGTTCAATCAGGAGAGACTTCATTGCAAATACGAAAAGATTTATTTGTAAGTTTACATAAGCAAAATATGAAATGTACAAAGTCTTTGGAGATTAGACTCCATTGTGTCGAATATGTTATGAATATGTTAAAGGGGTAGAGAAACCCAGACAATTCCCAGATGGAGTCTAGACACTGGTGGTGGTGATGAAGGACCACAAGAGACCAAATCGAAAGTGCCAAAGGGGCGGTCAGCTGGACGAAGACCCAGGGTATAATGGGTGAGAAGACCGGTGGTTGAAGGGGAGGAGGCAGGTCACACTCTATTCCTGAAATGACAACTGACAACCGCAGAGGAGAGAACAGAGTTAAAGCAGGGATGTCATGCTATGATTGGCTTGTGAAATACATGGCTGAATCTGATTGGTTTACTGAAAAGTGAATGCCTAGAAACAGCTGATCAATTAGGAGAGATGTGAAAACGTTATTGAAGTCTTCCTGAAAGAATTTACGCTGAGCTTCATTAATAATAATAGTTCTAAATCACTCCAGATTAGCAAGTGTTGTTAAGCAGAGTCAGACTTTTTGACATCCCCTAGAACTCTGCTGCTGCAGAATGGAATAGGGAGACAGTGGTGTGATTGATTGTGACGCAGTGAGAAATGGGTCATTTAATAATAGGCCAGGGCATTGTTCACACTGCAGTGCTCATCTATGGCATGATTATAGATACTGCCACACACACGCCCCAGCCAGCTGGCAGGGATTCATAAAAGTTTATGAAAGATGCATTAAAACCTAGCCCTGAGTGGGTGTACTTTTCTGATCCATCTGCTTCTGTGGAGCAAAAACAAGTTTATCCATCCTAAAATCATGTCATCTTGCATTTAAAGCAATAAAGTTTAAAACAACTCCACAAGTGTCATAATGTTGGGATTGCAGTGCCACAGTTTAATCCGGGGGTCAAATGACCAAAGGGTGCTCTAGTTATATCTTTTTTTCCTGGGCTTTAGTGTGATGTGATGCTGCAGTAGCAAATGTCATTGCCCTTCTCAATAATGCAAGTCCTCATTGTTAATGCCCAGCCCAGTTTAGCATAGGAATATGTCCTCAGGATTTACAGCAGTTATATTTGGCTCCCTGTTCTCACATAATACCCCAACTCCCGAGGAAACGGAAGAAATAGAAAGTTTGAGGTACATATTTAATCAGCTCATTCAATCAAGATGTGTATTTTTGACTTACTTTAAAATGTAATATCCTTGACCTGCTTTACTAAGGTTGTTATGAGTTATGAGTCCTCCTTGACATTTCCAGATGGTTGATTTCATAAGCCACTGGCTTACACAACTTTGTTAATTGGAGCCCTGGAGTCACTGTTAAGAGGGAAGCTAATATTTGCAATCTGTATTTCATATTGGTACTTGCTTTCTCTCAGGGATAGCTGCATATCCTGGGGTTATCTCTTTGCAAATATCCCAGTATAAATATTGTGTTTGGCTGTGCTGTCAGTCACATTATTATTCTTGTTCAATACTGCATAGGCCAGTGCTCTCCCAAGCCCCCTACTCTCTAACTTGCCCCTGGCATGTTGGTCCAGGTGGAAAAAAGGAAGTCGCAGAATGGCTCTTCTGTGTGCCAAGTAGCAAATGTTCTGTGTGTGAAGAAGCAGGCTTTGGCAGTGTTACTATCATTTAATCACTTCAAAGCTGACAGTTGGATTACAGTTATTAGGGACACTTGTGCAACATGCTCTATAATTGTATACAAACCACATTAATATCATCAATTGTTATTCCTGGTCGAGCAATTAATTAAAGTTAAATTTGACATATCTTTAACTTTGCAAAGCTCTGAGGAAACAAGTTCCCCTGCTTACTGAGATCTTTCCATACCATTGGACCGCTGTCATCCTCTGACAGCACATTCAAATTTGAGTTGCGTCCTGGCTGATAAATTCAATTATCAATGAAGAGACAGATGTCTCAAGCAGTCTAGACTGGCTGTAGTGAGCCAGGCCCCATTTTATGCATCAGCATGACTGCACGGAACTGTCTCTTCACAAGCGCACAGATGCAAGGTATGGGGGGGGTTTGGGGGAATGCACTGTTTGTGAAAGGTATTGAGGCCATGAGCCAAATGTGACCTTCGGGTAGGGTGAGTGCTGAGCAGAGCTTAACTCAAGTATTGTTCTGCTGGATAGAAAGCTGGAGATGGCTCAGTGAGATTCACAAGGTTTTATCCACTTTCCTCTTCTGCTGTTAAAGAGTTGAAATAAGTCTCTCCTTAGTGTAAAATAAATACTCTGTTTCTTTTGAGAATTAAAATGCACTTTTTTGCCTCAACCATTGCTTAATGTATTGCATCAGTTCTTGAGGAATTAGTTCTCATAAATCAAAGACTATAAATGAACCAAAAAAAATGTGAAATCCACCTTGGGGTCGGGACAATTTTGAACCAAAACTGAAGAAAAAAAACCTGGGAAGAAATACAATTCTTCGAGATTCTTTTGTAGTTGGGAATATACACAGAGCCTCTGGGATTTATTTTCCTTTTTTGTCTTGTGTGAATTTGTGTGAAATTGTGAAGGCCCTCCATGTAGCAATAAAGCTCTCTCACACCTTTGCCTCTTGTACCTCACCAGGTCTGTCTGGCAGTATGAACTTCGATGAAGCCAGCGAGCATGAGGACGACGTGGAGGAAGAACGGACACGTTCTCTGTCTCCTAACGCAGACACCACCAGACCTTCCTCTGCCGCCAGTGGCAAGGACATTCCAGTGAGTAGCCAAATAAATGCACCA
The DNA here is from genome assembly GCF_008315115.2 of Sander lucioperca. Classification (NCBI taxonomy): domain Eukaryota; kingdom Metazoa; phylum Chordata; class Actinopteri; order Perciformes; family Percidae; genus Sander; species Sander lucioperca. The sequence goes on along the minus strand of NC_050192.1, from coordinate 7,738,304 downwards.
GGGTTTCCGCGGGGTCTTAAAAAGTCTGACTGATTTGCTGAAGTATTGTGTTCTAGGTCTTAAATAATTTTCAACTGGTCTTAATTTTCCCACGTCAATGTAGCGCTACCTCGGTTACACTTTACGTGAAGGTATCTCTTATGTAGATACCTTCAAGTAAAGTGTAACCGCTACCTCTAATGCTCACTGAAATGTTCCCGCAGAGCTTTAGAATGTGTTTTTTTTAGTTCTGTGGTGTTGGAGTTCTTTCTGTCACTAGTCCACATATAATTCACTGTATTACGACTACAAATTAGACCAAATGCAACTTAAATTGCAGCCAATCTAGACACCAGTCCTATAATGCCAATGAGGAAATCGGGGAATTGTTGCAGACAATGTTTCCAGACTCTAACGTCTGACTTTTTTTTTTGATTTTGTGATATAGGTCTTAAATTTCATTCATAATGGTCTTAAAAAGTCTTAAATTTGACTTGGTGAAACCTGTAGAAACCCTGATTGCACTCACCAACAAGCTTCTAACGTAGACTATATAATCCAAACCACAATACTAAATACTGTGTAAAAAGGTTCATGCACTGTGTTGTACCTAGGAGGTGGCACCCCCCGGATCACCCACAGCAGAGGGCTCACTAATTGATGTGGCCAATCTAGAGGAGTTTGTTTTGCGTCCGGCTCCACGTGGTGTCACTGTTAAATGTCGAATCACCCGGGACAAGAAGGGCATGGACCGCGGCCTCTACCCCACCTACTTCATGCATATGGAGAGGGAGGATGGCAAGAGAGTGAGTGTGTAGCCATATAATGGAACTTGTTTTTCAAACTTTAAAAAAAACAAAAACAATTAAAAGTACTTAGACTATACAAGACTTGATGTTAAAGAGTTATCAAATAAACCACAAGATGATAAAAGAATTAATCTGTATAGCATCTGTGTACAGTACAGACAGCCCTTTTTTCTGTCTCTCTTCCCAGGTGTTTTTGCTGGCAGGAAGGAAGAGAAAGAAGAGTAAGACGTCTAACTACCTTATTTCAGTGGATGCCACTGATCTGTCGCGAGAGGGAGATAGCTTCATAGGTAAACTGAGGTAAAAACCACACTTTTTCTTGGATCTACCTGTGCCCATGGAGGACTACATTGTCACTGTCATTTGTTGATAGCATACAGTACCTGACTAATATACATCTAAAAAAGTCAAACTAATATCTGCCTAAAATCCTTGTGTAAAGTTGTGTTGTATTAAACCTACATTGTGTAATGTTTTGAGTTGATTCTTAGCAAAAACCCCTTTGTTCTTTCACAAATATGTGCTCCTCCATGTGTAATTACTTCCACCAACTAATCAAAGTATTCTCGTAAGCGTAGAATCTGCCATTCAGAATCATTCAGAATACATAGGAGCGACTCACTCGAATGACGGCCGCCATGTTGCGCCTCCATCTTTAAAATACATTAGCCAAAGAGGGACATACCTCCGCTTTTCGGGCTTTTACAATCAGTGGCACCGTGACGAATGCCAGGGGGAGATTACTCTCCAGGGAAGCGAAAAAGAGAATTAAAACGACAACGCGACAGACGAAGCAACAAGACCAAAGTTAATATTGGAGTGGCTAGAACAGCTGCGTGTAAAGGATGGAAATACTAAGAGCTCATTTAAGGTTCGGCCACCGTAGGAGTTAAAACGCGCTTGGAATGGGAAGGGCTAGAAAGTAATATTCAGTTGGTTGTCATATACAATTTCACCGCTAGATGGGAGAACTTCTTACACAATGTAGCTTTAAGTATTTCACATTGTTTGGAAATGCTACAAGACTGCATTTTGTTGTAATCACACAATCTACACGTCTGTTACAAAAAGCTGCATGAGGCACTATGAGCAAATTATACTACGGTATTATAAGAGCAGCTGTCAGACAATTAGCAGCAACTCTTTTTTTTACCTTTATTTAATTAGGGAAGGTTCACTGAGAGGAAGCCTCTCTTTTGCAGGAACGCCCTGATCACATTCACACAGTTACACATTCATACCTGGAAGCTGCCCAGTACAACCACAGTCTGATCTGCTGGCCACTGAGCAGCTCCACTGGAGCGGTTGGAGGTTAAGGGCCTTGCTCAAGGGCACCTAAGTGGTGGTAATGAGGGAGGGACAAGCACTTAGTTATTAGTTATTGCTGTTATTAAACTGTGTACAGTTTAAGTATGAAATGATACCTTGTAGTGGTAATGTTTGGTTGGTTTTAAGATGGCTGAACACAGTGCTTATGCCTTTGCCACTACATGACTTAGCTGTTAAAAATGCTGCCAGCAATTGAAGGAATGTGAAACGGTGTAAACATTTCAACTCCGGTGTGTATTCTAACAGGTCCAACCTCATGGGCACCAAATTCACAGTGTATGACAACGGCACCAATCCCTGCAAAAACCCCGGGACACTGCTGGAAGAGAGCAACACACGACAGGAAGTGGCTGCCATCTGCTATGTGAGTGAATGACAAAGACGCACACAAGCGTTTGCTGCGTTCCCTGTTCATTGATCATTTGAAGTGAAACTGTCACACTCTCTGTACCATTTGGCAGGAGACCAACGTGCTGGGATTCAAAGGACCACGTAAGATGACTGTAATCATCCCGGGCATGAACATGAACTTTGAAAGAGTCCCTGTAAGGCCTCAAAATGTGAGTCTGATGGTCCCGGAATCATTTACTCTGAACCATGGCATCAACAGAATGGGTCAGAACTGAACATGAATATGATATATAATACTATATTACAGGAGCAGGAGAGCCTCCTGAGCAGGTGGCAGAATCACTCACTGGACAACCTGATTGAGTTGCACAATAAGGCCCCCGTTTGGAACGATGACACCCAGTCTTATGTGCTAAACTTCCATGGCCGCGTTACTCAAGCTTCAGTCAAAAACTTTCAAATAGTTCACGATAACGACCGTAAGTATGCCCCACTATTCACTATTTGTCCACGCATATTTTCTGCACTGTTCAGGCTTACAGTAATGATTAACACACATACGTACGGTTGTTTTACTGTTTCCCCTAACTCTAGCTGACTACATCGTCATGCAGTTTGGCAGAGTGGCTGAAGACATCTTCACTCTGGACTACAACTACCCCATGTGTGCTCTGCAGGCTTTTGCCATTGGCCTGTCGAGCTTTGACAGCAAGTTGGCCTGTGAATGAACCAACAGTTTTACCACACCACCACCACCTTTTCTGTCCTCCTTCAAATCTCGTTTTACGGGATTGTTTGGAAGCCGACAGCTAAGCTGCTTACATCACCAGGAACCAGTTCACGCAGAAGTCAAATATGAGACTGAAAAAGAGAGCAGGAGGGCACTGATGGCATATGTTGGTGCTCTGTTGGCCGATCCAACAACCCTCCTGGTTCCTGTGCAGATTTTTTTTTTTTGTAACATGTTAGCAGGATTATTTCAATATCGGTTTAACCATTTTGTACAGTGTATACGTACAAATGTATTCAAACTAAAAGGGAAAAGGCAAAGCAAATCACACTACTCTCATCTGTGCTGGAGACGGGTGCAAAAAGAACTGATGTTAAATTAATGACTCATTGTTTGAAGGACGGTGACATGTTTATTGATGTTTTGTCTGTTGCTTTTGTTGCCTTTGAATTTGATTTCACTCAGTGTTTTTTGGCTCTAAGGATGGCAATGTCGGCTGAGGTGTTACTCTACAGAGCATAAACCTTTTGAATTACATAACATGGCCTTTCCTTTGGCGCCACCCTCAGGCCAAAATGTAGAGTTTTTTAGCAAAGTTTTCTGTTTTTCATCCGTGCAAGTCTTTTCTGGCAAGTAAGTCAGAATTTTAATCTTGTTTACATCTTTTAGTTTGGCTACATGGTTTAATCTGCAATCTACTTATAACTAATTTTGACGTTCTTTTATTATCATTGTCAAACCTCATTTTATTCTTGTGTGGAAAGTGCATTATTCAGAACAGGCCCATCTTAGTTTTTGTGTTTTTTTGTGAATAAGTGTAATTTTTATCTTGTGACTGTGATTTTTCTTTGTCATAACAAGTTGGATTATCGTGAAAAAAACATAAATGCAGAATTGCACATTTAAAGAGAAAGGATAGACATACTGTATATAAAATATAAAGTAATGCCTTCTTATTGATCTATTCTGGCAGTCTTCTAACATGAAATACCAAATTTAATTTCAAGACATGGAATTTTCATTGTTGCAGATACAGAAGTCACATTAGACTTTGTATGAAGAGAAACAAGAAATCTACTGTATCTACGCCGAGTATTCAAAATATCAGACATTTTATTAAGGTGAAATAGAGTTGGAGGCAATTTTGTACAGCCCACATTTTCTGTCTCAAAGCTTCGACATTATAACTGCCAGTGTCTCTTCATCTCCATTTGAATTGTAAGGGAAACTTAAGGGGAATCAATAAAGGATAGTTTCCTTTATGTCATTATCAAAATGTCCCTAATATTTTGTTAATTCACAATCTCACTGTGATGTGTCTGTAAGGCACATGTGAAAACGAAATATTCAGGGTCATGAATGATTTACACAGTTACTTTAAATCAGTCTAATCTTGATCCTTTAGGAAAAAGTGTTGTGTTTTTCAGGGGTAGATATAATTTGAATTTCCTGCTCAGAAATCCTCTGTAACACGCAAACACAAATACAAATATCTGGTTGGTTTTTAAAGGAAATTAATGTTGTGTGTGCCAGCAATTTATGAAAATCCTGTTTTGTCATTTTTGTGCAATGGAGTTTTGAAGAGTTAAAAAAGGAATTTATAGAAAATATTTTGAAATATATATATGCTTTTACTACTTCGGTGAAACACATTCCAGTCTGACATTTGGAAACTATCCAACCAGATATACGGCTGTATTTTAACAGATGAAAATACAACAATGGATGATCAAACTTATGTTGAAATATGAAGAGATTAATGTATTCTGTGAACAGTTTATTTTCATAAACACAACAGATGTCAATTTGATTCAGAACACATTTGAAAGAAAAACATAAGTACTTATTTCCATTGATTTAAAATGTTTGAATAACCAAAATAAAGACACTTAAAAAAATAAAGTGCTTCATAAGTTTATACGAAATTTTTACTCTGTGGTTCCTTGTCTTCATTGTTGTCAAGTAGAACATTATTGCACATCATCCATATATATTGCACACTTTAAGTGAGGGAACTGAGCATTTGCTGCAACTGACAACATTTGATGCAGTTGATAACATTTCAGGATCCTCTTACATCAACTCTAACACTGTTTATATCTGAACGATTAGCATCAACTAACTCCTGTGCCATCAATGCCTGTCCTCTTCATCAAATATTAATCTCTTGGGGCAGGTCTTTGTACTTGATGAGGTAGTATGGGTAGCAATGACAGCTATCAAAAACTACAAACATAGTGGGTTTGTCCATGTTGTCCACGCAGCTGTCGTAGAGATAGAACTGCCTCATCTTAGAGTTAAGCGGCGGCCTGTGGTAGTTGTACCCTCCGAGACACGTCTCCCCCACCAGGACTTTGGCTAGGAACATGTGGCGAACCCTATCTGGCCCCTCCCTGGCTGTGTACTTATGGGAGAAGGAAGCGGTGGTGGCGAAGTAGGAGCCAAAACCCTGAGACGTTCCATGAACCCCGGCCATGCGGGGGTCGAAGTTGTTGTGGCAGATGTCTTCTGAGGGCTCTTTGGTTGTCCCGTGGAAGAGATGTCTCTCAAGAGGCTCCTTAGAGTTGGTGTGCTGCTTCTGCATGTACGCCTTTTGCCTGTAATGACAATGCAGATACTAGTGTTTCGATGTAGTAGTTGGTGTCCAACTTTCCTGCCTCTTTGTCTTTGTACTTAACTCACATAGAAACTTGGATATAGACTGATATTTAGACAGTGTTGGGAGTAACGTGTTACCAAAGTAATGCAATTACAGTAATGTATTCCTTTTTGCTGCAACGCAGTAATATAACGCATCACTAATTACATTTTGGTAATATTATACCCGTTACAATCTCAGTAACGCGAGTTACAACGCATTTTAACGCAACATTTAGTGGTGTTTTCAGAAAGCAATTTGTGGTGGTGGTGAGGAAATGCAGCTTAACGATTACGTTGCCTGTTTTAAATAGCGTAAAAAAAAAAAAAAACGAAACGCAATATGTGGTGGCCGGTGTTGATTCCGTGGCGCACCGCCACAAATTAGTCTGTGTGGGAAACACTGGTTTTTTTTTTTTGTTTTTTTTTGTTTTTTTTAAGAATTCACCAACACCGCAAAACATTTCTTCACAGGCAAAAAAAAAAAAAAAAAAAAGCTGTGAGTGTTATTTCCTGTTGCTGTATTGATGATTTTTTTCAGGAGTTATTACGCTGCGTTGAAGCGAGCTGTCTCGTCACTGTTCCTGTGGTCAAAACCAGAACCAGAGACGGTACGGACAACATCTGTGTCCCAACAGGTGACGGTACGTCAGCGCGGAGAGCATTGTGTCCGAGCTGCTGACAGATATAAATATGTCGGGAATTAATGTTTAGGCTTGCTACACGTAAATACCATTGCATTTTATCAGCCGTGGAAAGTAACTATGCCGTACTTCAATACAACTGTAAGGTACTTTTAATTGAGTATTTTCATTTTCTCCTACTTCCCTATTGTACGTTTTACTTCTCTATTTGTATAGATTTAGTTACTTTGCATATTCATATTAATTATACAAAATATTATGAATAATCTATGATGTATTAAAGTGGATAAAGAGGAGACTTTATTGATCCGGTGGTGAGATTCACAAGCTACCTGCCAATTTAAACTTTTGCTGTTATTTTGATGAAAGTAACTCAAACGTAATGCAAAAGCAGTGTAAAGCATTACAATTCAGAGACAGTAATATTGTAATTACTCTCAAATGAAAGTAACTACTAGTAATCTAGAATGTATTACATTTTGGAACTAACTTGCCCAACACTGTATTTAGAAGGAATATATCTGTCTTATGATTAGACATATACAGTATATTAGTTTGCCAGTATATTGTGCTGAAACAAGCTTTTGAAATTGTACGAGATTCTGCTACTAGCTAATTTCCGTCGGCAGTCCCTGCAGAGGAGCAATTTAACTTGGAGCTGTGCACGGAATTATCAGCTCTACATGCACAGGTGCACGTAAAGCCCAGCTCAGTCCAAAGATTCGCGACGAGACGCGTTGAAACTTGCAACTACTTGCAACACCTCGTTCTGCAGCGTTCTGAAAGCTGCCAGTTCACACCAACCAGACGAGACAGTGTATCATCTCCATAGCAACGACTCTTTTTACTTCTGTCCTAACTTCCGACTTCCAGACTTTTTGTAGCTGAATATATCATTTGTTGCGTCGAAATATGAATGTGGATAGTGTTAGTGATAGTGAGATGCTTGCTACAGTTACATTTCTAGTGATTAATCGGCGAAAACACGTTTTATTTCTCCGATTCATGGCTCGTCACTCTCTAGCTCGCTACACCGTACGCGCTCGCCGTCGCACGTTGAGCCTCAGTTTATAACACAAATAAAATGGATTATGGATCACATGATTCTAGCTGACTTTACAAGATGACTTCTCTATTGGCTGTTGAAACAGGTGACGTCCCTTACGTTCTAAAACCAACCTCTGGAGACTTGACCAGCTGAGTTGCAGCCACACCATCAACTGGTTTGAGTCGAGCTGAGACGGGCCGGTTCAGACCGCTGAAACTTTTCTCTACAACGTTTAAAACGGTTTCGCCTCGTCGCAAATCTTTGGTCTGAACTGGGCTTAACTTGTATTAAAAATGTTCAGGGCCGCCAATTCTCACGCATTGACCGAGACTTTTCAGATACTCGCGCGCCACATGATAATTTTCTCACGCAGTAAAAAACGAATGCATAACTGATAATGTCGAGGACACTGACAATGCACGGATATACCAAAATATATCAGTACACAAGTGTTTTTTTCTTGTTCTTAATATTGTTTATGAAAAACCCATGATAGTCAATAGTAGTTTCACTGTACATTACAGTAATTTCGGCCAGATCTGGTGCAGGTAAATATTTTGGTGCATGCAATTTTAATAGTTACAAGCAGCAGTGCATGCACACAGAAGGAAACAAACATTTCAGGCCTTGCATAATCAATGCAAACTGACTTAATAACTTTAACTGAAGTATTTAAGGTTTTTTGATAACAGGCACAAATAGCAGCTAAACCTTTGGTACTTGTCCCAGTGGAGGAGGTTCTGGATCTGCTCGATGCTGATGATGTCCACCTTGGTCTCAGGCAGACTCTCATTGAAGAGGTTTTCAATACTCCGGTAGGCCTGTGTGCCGGCCGGAAGGTCCACCAGGATGTAGTCCTGCTCTGAGGCCAGACACCACACTGGAGGATACCAGGAGCTGAACTCCTGCAGAGGGTCCACGCTGAAGTTTTCCCCTGGAGGATCACTGACAGGCTCGGTGGAGACAGTCTGGATTCCTGTCCTGGGTGTAGAGTAGAGAGGAAGGGAGGATATTAAAGGAGAACTCCGGCCAATTTTTACGTGCATCTTGATCGCTATAAATTAGTGCTGTCAAACGATTAAAATATTTAATCGCGATTAATCGCATTAATGTCATAGTTAACTCGCAATTAATCGCACATTTTTATCTATTCTAAATGTCCCTAGATTTCTTTTTGTCCAATTATTTTTTCTCATTTTAATGCTCTTATCAACATGGAAAAGTGGATCGGCTTGCTTTGTGCTTTTGTTGCCTGGCTTTGACGAGGGGGCGGAGAATGTGCATCAGCTGTGTGCTTGGCCATCAAGTGGTATTTCAGACTGGATGTGCTGCGATGATCACAACGACAAAACACACAGATCACTTTGGTTTTGTCAATGGAACCATTTGGCAACTTTTTAAAAGTAAACTTTCCATTCAGAATTCTCATTTTGGCGTCTTGCGCTCGCCATCCACTCAAAACGTAACGTTAGCCTACTACTCTTTGGCCGGCTCGCAAGCCCAAACAAGTGTGTGCGGCGTGCCTGTTGTTTTGTTTCCGGTCTAGATAGATCCGGTGTGGTGTTGTAGTTTTTCTAACGTTACTAGTTGTTGCAGTTTTCTATGCCAAAAAGAACGTTAATCTCGCGATAAAAAAATTGACGCCGTTAAAATGGGTTTGCGTTAACGCCGCTAATAACGCGTTTAACTGACAGCACTACTATAAATATGCGAGTACTGTCGATTGGAAAAAAAATTACCAGAATCTGTGCTAGCAAACTGGAGTTGCACAGTAATAGCGTTAGAGAAGGCTAGCTGTAGTCTTGCGCTGAAGTCCCGTGGGAATTCAGTTGTAGCAGGAAAAGGTAAACAGTAGTGTGCAGAGCGGAGCGTAGTGTCTGAAGAGTGAAGATCGGAGATGTTGGAGTAAGAATAACGAGACTACAGCTAGCCTTCTCTAACGTTATAACTGTGCAAGCCACAGACATCATTTGGCCCGTTTCCATGTAGTTACTGCACTGTAGTGCTCAATTACCTATTTTTGAGGGGGAAATAAACTTCAAGTTTTTGTCGCGAAGGTATGGCCTGTCCTGGATTGTTTTTTTTCCTATCGACAGTACTCGCATATTTATAGCGATCAAGATTCACGTAACAATTGACGTTCTCCTTTAATGTGATGAAGAGGGGATATAGGACCATTTCTAAGGAAGAGAAAATGGAAACCAACTGCAGGTAAGGCTGCATGGATTTGGGGGAGCAGTAGATGGGTCTGCAGCGAACTTTTCTCTGGAACCCAGTGGTGACGTTGGACTGGGTCATGGTGGCAAAGTCCACCTTGTACTGTTGTGAGCCAATGTAGAAGGAACACTCGGGCTCCTTTTCGCTCATCTTCTTTAGCAGCGAGGTTGACACATCCTATGGAGAGATGAACCAATCAATGAACAAGGAGCTGCTGAAAGACACTTGGTAGTTATTGTCAGCTTTCACATATATTAATTAGAATGTAATCGTAAGACAATTGTAAGTAAGTACAAAAATGATTCTGATGTACAGTAAACGCAAGCTATTTGTAAGAAAGGTCATTAAGAATGGTTTCATATCTCCTCTTCATCACATTAATATCCTCCCTTCCTCTACTCTACACCCAGGCCAGGAATCCAGACTGACTCCACAGAGCCTGTCAGGGATCCTCCAGGGGAAGACTTCAGCATTGCATTGGTAGCTAAGAGAGTGGTTAGAGGTAAAAGAGGACTGTGGGGAAAAAAGGGCACTAATCGTGCCAAGGAGCGATAATAAAAGTACAGAAACTAAAAGGAGAAAAAAAAAGAGAGGAAACATTCACCTCGTTGTACTCTTCCCATTCAAGGTTGTTCCACCAGTAGATTTTCCATTTGCTGGCAAAGTAAGGGTTCCTGACCAGACTGTCAGAGTTAGTCAGTCGTCTAACCCCACCATAGTTACATGAGTTTTTCAACTTCATCGAGTCAAAGACAAGAGAGTAGAGGACATGCCTAAAGGTAGTGTAGGACGAAACAACATTGTAGGGTTACAATTAAAACACTTACACTAACTTTTGTTTTGACTCAGGGAAAACTGAACATGCTGTAATCAACACAAGGGAAAATGGACAGAGAAAACAAGACATATTAGTCTGGTTTAGCTTTACAACCAGAGATCTGACTCCAGTTCTACCCTCTTACTCACCCATCCTTGAAGTAAATGAGCTTTTGGTCGACATTGCAGTAGTTCCTCTCCAGTAAGACCTGAGAGCAAGAGGGGATGTCGATCCACTGGTGGGTGATCACACACCACAGCTGCCAGTGAAACGGGTAGGGAGTGTGGTGCATCTTACACCTTTGCCCTGCGCTACACAAACCCAGGAGGAATCTGTCACAGACCTGGATGTCAGGCGAGCTCCTCGTGTGAAACAGAGAGGGAACAGGCACTTTGGACGGGGCTCGCTGCTTGGTGGGAGTGGCTGTTGGGCTCTGGGTGGCGGGTAGGATCTGTCTCTTGGTAGGGGTGCCAGGCTGATGGGCAGGCTGTGGTTGGGTGATGATGAGAGGCAGGGAAACGATGAGGGCGGTGGCTGGCGTAGGGTTTGGAGGTATTTTCTGTGGTTGACCTGGTGGACTTGGCAGCAAATGGGTGCCGTTTTGGGAAAGGGTGAGCAGGACACAGGAGTTCTGAGTGGCGCCATGCTGCTGAGTGATGGACTGGATGACCATCTGAGGCTGCAGGATCCTGGTAGAAGGCACTACGGTCTGTGCCACACTGGATGTGCTTTCACTTTTGCTGGAAGTTGTAATCTTCCCTTGCGTAGAGCTCACAGGGGTTAAGTGAACACTGATGCTGTAAGGGTTAACGGTCCAGGCGATGTCAACCTGCTGGGATCTCATGGCCTCCCACACTGGGAGGCTGGTGTTGGTGTCAGCAGGGATTTCCAGTAGGATAAGAGACGGGCTCAGGAAGGTGACTTTGGAAGATTTGGACGGCGACTCTGAGTCTGACAACTTTCTCTTTGTTCTTTTGTTAGGCATCTTGGAGCTCCTGTATAAAACATTTTTAACAATTAATTTAGGTTTAGCTCAGTATAGACTCAAACTACAAAGAGGAAAGTGTTTTTTGTTGGTGGCTGTAGTCATGGGTCTATTTTATGGGAGGGGCGGTGGGGATATGTCACAAACACCTTTCTGATTACCTAAAATAGTCCCAACCACTAATTTGATATTACTTGCACATGTGTTTAGATCAAATATAATTTCCATTTGCTCTACAAAAAGATAATTCCCTCATGTTCCCACTGGATGAGAAATAGTTTCTATTTGTGTTTGCTCGTTTTGTCCCCACCCCCTTTACATGCAGTGTTATGATGGTGAAGGTGGTGAAGTAAACATTTGTGTAGACAACAAGACACACAATGGTGCAATTTATGCCGGTGTTTTCAGTTAGTTTTGGTTTTCCACTTTGATGAAGAGCAGCATGCTTTGTCTCATCCAGAGAGTCTGTGTCTGTCAGACGGTCTGAAGGGGATACAACCATGTCAGCAGAGCAATAACGTAATGAGGCAACAGGACAGGTAGATTTTTCCTTGAAATATTGTGAATTTATTCTCATTAAATTAAGCTACGACTTAATTCGCGATCAGAGAATACAAATATGGAGGATATGTTTTGAATGTGGAGAAAGTTTTGAACATGGGCAGAAATCTTGCTGAAAGACATGAGCTATGAAATTCCAAGGGTTTGTAAATGAATTAAAATGAATTGATGTAGGCTATCATTGATGTGAACAGGTGTTACTACCACAAACAAAAACACAAAAGAGTAGGGAAGCCTCTGCCTACATGTGTTTTGACTAAGCAGGGATAGGCCTAATATTAAATGATCTACAGAAGATAAATCACTGAAAGAAATACAGAATGCATTACATTTTATGTTTTTTAAATTTTGAAATGTCACCTGGCACATTCATTTTGTCATCCTTCGCATAAAAATCCACCAGAATGCAGGAAATGAAGCTCGAATTTTCCTGAGGGAGGACCCACAGACCCTCACTTCACGTGTCCCTCACATCTTTGGTCCCTCACCACTAACGTTAGGCCCGGCTGTGTTCATGTCCACGGCTGGGGGGCTTAATTTATATCAATTTAACGTTTACCCAACTTCTAATTAAAGACATAACAATTAAAACTTTTTTAACGTTCTTGTGTATTTACTTATTTATTAACACATTCTTAGCAATAAACCACATGCAATATTAGCATTGAGGCTATAACCAGCTAATGAAAGCTAATTTACAAGTTGATATGTGGCTAGTGGAGAGATTGGTTTGGCAATGCTTAAGTAATATTTGGCAAACCTTACCGACCGTGACGCCTGCTAATGCCTTTAACGTTGAATCTTGCAGGGAAAAGGCAGCTTTACACGATTCTCACGAGTTGTTCAGATAAGTAAACTAAAGACTGACATACCGCTGCAACCACGTTGCTTTCGGTAAGAACTGAAGGACAACGTCGACGTGCCAAGCGCCACAGTTTAGTGGGTGGGGTGAGGGGGCGTCCAAACGCTCTTAAAATACAGGAATGCAGGGGTATCAATTTAAAGTATTTTTTACATGAAGTGTAGATGTTGATCAAATTTATAGTTACTGTAGCTCGCGCGCGGGCACACACACACACACACACACACACACACACACACACACACACACACACACACACACACACACACACACACACACACACACACACAGGACTTGTGAAATATAAATTTCAATAGACCACATAAAAAGAAACTCATCTTCTCTAATAATACACAAAAATAATCCCCCATTATTTCTAAACTTAATGTTTTCGACAGTGGAATTAAGTCCACTGTAATAACATGTTATGAACAACAACATTCACACTTAAAAGAAACATCCATGGTTTCATTTTAGGTAACCATGCACAAAATCAAGGGAAGTCATGATATTTGCAAATCATTTATTTGTAAATTAGCACTCTCAGTATTTGCACATAAAGCATGTTTAGTGTTTGCCGAATATCTGTAGTTATAGGCATATATATATATATATATATATATATATATATATATATATATATATATATATATATATATATATATATATATATATACACACATATATATATATATATATTTATTATCTAGGTATATACAGTATATGAGTTATATACACAATTAGGCTTACAACATTTACTTTGACATGCCAATTCAGAATCATTTTACAAATTTAAATTACTTAAAACAGCCATATCTGCTGGAGCTGCTCCCCCCGCGACCCGATACCGGATAAGTGGACAAAGATGGATGGATGGAGCCATATTTTTGGTTAAATTATGTTATCAAACCTGATTTTGCAAAAAACATTTTAAGGAAATAGCAGTATCTTATATAATAGTTCAAAGTGCAGATATCAAACTAAAGTATGTAAAGGTGTACAGGCAAAGTATTCATTACTGGAAAAGATTGTAGGACAAAGTGCTGAAATTATGCAATTTGAGTTCAGATTCTAAGCGCCCTCCTCTTACTGTGTGACATTCTCTCACTCCTTTGGTGCTGAAGAAAAGCAAAAAGTTGTGAAGAGGAAATGCATTTTCACAAATATTCAATCGCTTTCACAGAAACCTCCAGTGGTTCCACTGTCAAAGGACACTGCTGACAACCAACCCAGAAGTAAGGGAAGACTTTCTCCGTGATGGCGTGCTTGAAGGTGTAGATGTGTGTGTTGTCATGTGGGTCGTAGAAAGACATCCTGCCCTTGTCACAGTCCAGCTGCACTCTGATCCTCTGTGGGTTCCTCTTCAAGTTGAGCCTTGTTAAAGGAGATGTACCCGCAAAGTACATTTTGTGGTAAAAGTACACACTCAGGTAGCCGTTCTTCAGCACTGAAGACACTTTCTCTTTCCTCTGGACAGATTCTTTAGCCACGCCGACAACCCACGCCGTATTATCTCCCACATTGACGTCCCAGGCATGCTTGCCTGAGGTGAAGCTCTCGCGGCCCAGAACACCGGTGTCGGGGTCGAACCTCTCCGGGTTGTCGGGCAGCTTCTGCTTCTCATCACTGTCACAGACGCTGGTGAGGTCGTCTGACAGGACGAGCCATGGGGCAGCGGTGTTGGGGTCCAGAGTCACTGGGGCTGAAGAAAACATGGCAGATAGTCACTCTGACTGTAACACACTCTGACTGTAATTCATTCAGTATCACAACCTTTTCTCCACCTCAGGAATACAATGACACAAGTGAAACTGCAGCTGAACCTTTAAAAGAATAAACCTGGACCTGAAAACTTGGATAGAGCATGTACTCACTGAATTTGACAATTTTATGCATCTTCTCCCACACATGGAAGTTCAAAGACCCCAGATATTTAGCCACATCTAGGAGTGCTCCCGGAGCCATGACTGGATCTTCGATTGGGCTGCTAGCTCTGCAGGGAGCAGAATTAGGCTGTTTATATATCTTGTTAGGAAAACAGAGAAAAGAAAAGCTTAAAAGATAAAAAATATTTCACCTTGTCAATGTCCTCTTGCATTTCTAAAAAAAAAAAAACAACAATAAGAATAAACTTATTTGTGTGCAAGTATCCATGCATTTATTCATATTTCAAACATGTACAAACTTACATGAAGGACAGAGATGCCCTCTAAAGCTATCCCCTCCTCTAAATCTCTGATGGATTCAGACACAGATGCCATATTTCTGGTAATTTCTTCGATTTTCTGCATCAACGCTCGACTCTTCTGCTCTTCCTCCCCCCTCAGCGCCTCCATCCTGGCTTCCTCCTCGGCGTTAAGGAAGCTGTGGAGCTTTTCAAACTCCTCTCGGGTCCGTCTCGCCACAAATCGAGCCTGGACCTGAAATAAAAACGCTCGTAAGCATGGCTTGGAAATGAACTGCACTGCTTATTAAGTGCATGATATTCTATTTTTTTTTTTAGCAGAAATGTCACCACAACGGCACTACACCTGAATGCATTCCACAGTGTCTTCATAGTTTTTCTTCATTTTGTCAAAAGCATCCCTCTTCTCATGCAATGAGCTGAGGGCAGACTTCATTTTCTCCTGAGCAGATAATTAAGAGAAAATGAATATGAAGGCCTGTTGAAAAGGAAGTTCATCTTAAAAACCTTAGGCTGTTACCAGCCCCTAACAGCTGTTCAATGAACTTAGAAAAGCAGCCCCAAGGAAAAGCATATCATTATTCCACCTTAGTTCTACATTTTGTCTTGAAGGTGAAGTATTTACCTTCACATCTACGACGGCCTCGCTGACAGGGCAACATTCGTGCTGTTTGTGCTTCCTTGAGGTGTGGCAAACCACACAGATAGCCTCCTTGTCTGGCATGCAAAAAAGCTTAAGCCTCTCCCCATGAAGAGGGCACATCTCCCCTGGATCACAGTACAGCTCTCCCGCCGTTTCATCCAGACCCTCACTCTCCTGGATGTAAGCCTCACACAGGTTCTTCAGGGTGAGACTAGGCACAGGGTCATCCACACTCTGGGTTCTGCACAGAGGGCAGTCACGGCTCCGTCCACCATGAGTCCAGTACTGCTGCAGACAGGGTGCACAGAAGCTGTGGCTGCACTTGAGGACCACTGGGTCCCTGAAGATTTCGCAGCATATGGAACAGGAGAGATCCACCTCTGGGAGCGAGAGCCTGCCTGCCATTTTGACACTTAGCTCCTGTTTCACTCTGAAAATGAAAGTAGGGCAAAGGGGCAAGCACTGATCAAACACAGGGAAAGCCCTTCTTTATACCTATAATCCCTTGCTGTGTTGTATTTATGAACACACGTCAGTCTTTAAAGCCTTTAAGTGCAAATTGATTAACTGTCAGTTCCAAATATAAAAGTTAGAGCCAAACATACCTCACAAACAAAGTCCTATGACGATCTAAATGCGAGCACTTCCTGCTTCCTGTTTTGATGAGTCACCCAAAGGAGGCGGAGTCTCAGAGGCTGAGCAGGCATTTTTAACCCTTAACTAACCCAAAACATCTCATTTACAGTCCAAAATCAATGGCTCACAAGAGAGACAAATCTGAGGGGATACCAGATAATTAATAGGACAAGAAAGAAAAGAAATCATTACTGTTACTTAACACTATGTATTTGTTTTAAATTTTGTTTCACATTTTTGCTTTTTTTGAGCGTAAAATACAGCATAGTTTTACCTCTCCAGGGCTCTAAACATCTTTCAAATTACACAATCTGAGGAGATTCTTTGGTTGAACTCTTGTCATGAGGAGTCGCAAGTAGCCTAGAAATTGAAATTAATTTTTTTATTTTTTTGGGGGCATTTTTAGGACTTTATTTGACAGGACAGCTGAAGACATGAAAGGGGAGAGAGAGAGGGAATGACATGCAGCAAAGGGCCGCAGGTCGGAGTCGAACCTGGGCCCACAGCGTCGAGGAGTAAACCTCTGTATATGGGCGCCCGCTCTACCAACTAAGTTATCCAGGCGCCCAGAAATTGCAATTCAAGGGACCATAAGCCAAAAAGTTTAGGAACCAATGGTCTGAGCTATGGCTTAAGTAAGATCCATAATAGACCTTTTTCATGTCAGACATTTTGATAAGTCATAGTAAGAGAAGTAGCCTACAGGTAAAATTGATAACATTAACAATGGCTCAGTTCCATTGTCCCAGTAAGCTATTCAAGTGAGCCAGCATGCACGATACGGACCTCCTCTAAGTGGAATGCAGCCATCTTTAATGTTATTAAATACACCTGTGCTTTTCCAACTATGACAAGTCATGCTGTGAAAAAGATACATCTATGATGATGAAAGCTAGAACTCCAGGCTCATTCATCTCAATTTAAACAAAAAACTATAAATATGAAACGGTAAACAATGCAATACAATTAAAGCCAATATAAAAACATGTTCATTATAAAATATTGAATGATCAGGTATCACCAGAGAATTTCTAATAAGGGGAGAAGTTCCACTCTCCTGATACTTCCGGCTTCTGAACTGGTTGCAGTTCCACTCTGGTTCCACATGAGGGCGCAAAATCCACTTTTCTCAGGATAGAATTTTTTTGTCTAGTAATTTGAATGTTGCATTCGAAAGGGGAGGCAAAGAAAATACACACGGCTGGGTGTTAGATCTTTTTAAAGTGGCTTTTTTGTTCTAAAAAGCCTTTTAAAATGTCAAAGACGTCATACAGATCGTACGGCCAGAGATACTGCTTTACGGCAAGCTCTGAGTCACTTCCTTTTTTCTCTCGAGGCATCGACAACACAGCTGACAGGAAAGGCTCTCCCTGTCAATACACGTGCTAGGAAGAGGTTTGCTAATGTTTTAAAGACCACGCTGAAATATTCACTCTGGCATCCTGGTTCCGCTTCGGATGCCATCAAGCGGGATCTCTGGTCGTAATCAGTCCTTCACTGACCAATCAGCATTCATTAGCAGAATGCTAGCGTGTTATGGGCAACAACGACTCAACCTGTAAGAAATCGAAAGGACATAAGTACTCATTCATTCAGCTTTCGACCTATAATCCATGTTGAACTTGCAAAAACTACAATCAAATCTGAGATTTGTCAACATCAATCAGGCGAAAGAGACTAATTTAGTCGTCTATCTCCATAGAGTCCCATTCATTTTGCACTTGTCTGCGATCACCCCCAGTGGAACTCTGGTGGAACTGGAACCAAATTCGGTACAATGGGGCTAAATAGGGAGTGAACAGGCTCTGCGTAGACTGGCTCTGGTATCACTTTGGTCCAAAACTGCAGCATCTTCTCATCTGTCTCCATGGTAGTTTTATTGAGCCCTGTAAACAGCTCTCTGCGGCATATGTCGCCATCTAGTGGCAAACTACTGTAAAAGGTTGATCTTTAGTGTGCAACTAATGCCAACTGCTATGCATATTATGTAGTCGAATGGGCATCGAAACACTTGCTTGTTATGAGGATTCACTGTACAGTCAGTGGTCAGCACACTTATTTGCTATTTTCATCTTTCATCTAACAGCAAATACAGCTGTTTGTAACATGCTGCTTTCCAAATTATGCTTCGATCATTTGATTTCATGAAATTGCTAAGAAATCTTTCCTGTGAATTTATTGTATGTCTGTTGTAGTAGTAAAGTCCACACCTCTCATATTTCTTTCTAGGATCCTCCTTTATCACACAGTATGCTGTTACTGTCCAGAAAGCCTTTATGTGTTTATGTTGCTATTTTTATGCTCAAAGAACAACAACAAATAGACAGAGAAAAATAGAGTCTGCTCACTGTCGGTTCTTGCTGCTTGATAAATGTATTGTTCAATTTCACAGCATCAGTGTGCAGACTCTCTTTATTTTTCATTCTGTCCACTTGCAGTCCAGTTGTGCCCATCTACAGCCTCCACATGGTTTCTGTGATTATAACTTGATTAACTTTGCATAGTAGGAACTTCTTTTGATTGTATGGAAGGACCTCAGCAGGAGCCTGAGGCCTATTAACGTGCTGTATTTGGCCCTATTGTCCCTTTCTGGTGTCAGATTAGAGCCATGGTCAGCACTATATCACTTTGTTTTGGGTTATTGGGAATATTTTGAAAAGAAACAAAACAGTCGTTACATTCACAGATCCTGACAACTTTGCATTTAAATGCAGGACATCAAGAGCTGTTTTTAGAAATGTGTGGGCAACATTTTTTTTCTTTTTCCAGAAAGCAATCAAGTTAATTAATTTTGTACAATGGGCATTTAGAGGAAATGTTTCTTCTTTGTAGAGACTATATTCGTGGTGTGAGTCACTGTCTAAATTGGATGTGGTATGAGGAGAGCTAAAGCCAGACTATGGAGCTTTTATGAGAGGAAATAACACATTATGTTATTCTTTCAAAGAAAGTTGATTACACAAGCAACAAAACACACAGTTTCTCAAGTCAATACACTGACAGGTTTCGCTGCTACAGTCTCACTTAGTCTGGTTAGTAGCTTATGGTGGCTAATGGTATCTACTGGTAGGAAACCTAAAGTAATTGCTGCTGTTGTCAGCATAAGTAGTGGTATGGTGGTGCTGAAGATGCAAGTCAAAAAGTAATGTCAGGTGTAAAAAAGGGCCAAACAGAGTGAGAACATGAGCCAGCTTTTATAGCCTAAGGACCCAGGTGAGCCTAATCAGCTGACGATCGTACAGTGTCACCCAATTGCCTGCTGAGGTGGTGAGGTATGACCCACCCTACTCTGCCTCTGATTAGCTTACCCCTGATGTTCTTACCCTAACCTTAGCCAATCTCACTCCTCATGACTAAACCTAACCAACCCAACCAACGAATGCAATGAGTACAAGCCAATCAGAGGCACAGTAGGGCGGGTCATGCTTTCGCAACAGTAAGATTTGTAATCAGGCTGCCAGGACAGCCTCCAAGACAGTTGGATCTTTATTATATTGGCTGTTAGTCATGCAATGATTTAAAAGATCATTAGTTACTTTTTGGTCACTTTTTTGTAGGCCACAGAGACTCAAGAATCTTCAGCTTTTCAGTTGGACCTAAAGCTGCATAAGCTGATTATAATGATTGATTGGAATGAAAACTTACTAACCCCTAACCGATGGAGTATTCTGTACTCGGCCTTCCTGTCACCTTCAAAAAGGTAACTCTCCAAAACTTACTTTTAGTTAAGCTTCCTTTTCTTCAGTTGATGGCACTCACGGCCTCTATGCTTTTTTGACATGAGTATAACAACATGCACAGATGGTCTTTTTGTCATTCATAAAGGAGGTTTTCAGTTTCCAGCAGATGCTCTGGTTGTTAATTTCTTCACTTCCCTCCTGGAATGACTCAGAGTTTTTAATGCATGCTGAGCTCCGCTTCAGCTGGGCAATGAAGCATTTGGTGATGTTTAGTGTATATAGGACATCGTGAACAGACTGTAATGTCTGTGCAGGCCTGTTCACACAGTAATTTACATTAGACATCAATGTGTTTATTGGTAATATCAAGTGCATTAACATTCAATGTAATTATTGTATGATTGTGACCAAAGATTTCAGTGCTTAGTGGATTTTTGTAGCATTATGCATCATAAAATGAACTCATTATGCTTGTTATCATGCTAACACTGATGTATGCAATTGCAAGTTTGCTTCTTTAACTTTTCTCTAATCACACGATACCTTGGACAATAACATCCGACACCACCTTTAAACTGAAATTAAACCATTTACCATGTTTCTCTGATGATGTAATTATTTTTCACCACTAGATGTCAGAATGTACCCACGTATGGTGAGGTCAGCTAAATCGCCAACTGAACTTATGCTGCAGCATTCATGCGGAAGTGTCCTGATTGCTTTGCATCCAAATGACTTGAAGTAAACGGACAAACATCAGGAGATAAGATATAATGCGTACTATCCTCCCAGGATAGGTGCTTTGAAAAATACCTGTGCTACCTCAGGATAAAGCGGTTAAATGTTCACATTTACCCGGATGTTACTGCCAGCACCCTCTCCTTCCCTGTAAATTGGTTGTCAGCCAGTGTGACCCGCTAATAGTGATTAATTATTGCTCACACCCTGCTAGTGTCCGCAGAGCTTGATCTGGACTGAAGGGGAAAGGGGAGGAGGGCTGTGTCAATCCTTCAGCATCTAATGAGGACAGGCAGGCTAACACACAGCAGAGACAACCCCTGTCCAGACCTGTCTCACAGAGAGCATCACTTTAATGAATACCATCAGGTAATGGAACTCCTTCCTTTTAGGTTTTGATGACTGCAGCTGAGAAGGTGCATTAAAAACATTATCAGTGAAGCATAACAGTTTCATATTTAGTTCACCTGTGTAAAAGCCTATTTGCAAATGTGTGGCAAAAAGTCAATAGTCTATTACTCTGCTGTGCTATGCAGTTAAGTGAACTAAAGCCAGTGAATTTTGGGAGACCGTAAGACGAAGGAGTGAAGGAGAGAGGGAGAGGTATATAAAGAAACACAGAGAGAGAGAGATATTTTATTCTATGAATTGGCATCACATCCCTTTATTAAGGCACACCTAAAGGGTTCATAAGTTGTGACTCATGACGTTTTTAATAGTCAGTGAATTGTTGATGAAAGTGAATGCTACTTAAAATGACAAAACTTAGTTAACCTGCATAAACTTCATTTTTTTGGCCACTTGGGGTCAGCGGAAACAAGCTGCAAACTAAACACCAACATATTATCACCTTCTTAATTACTTAATAATTAAAGTATACCTTAGAACAGTGGTTCCCAAACTTTTTCACATCAAGGACCCCTAAACAGACACAAATTAGACCATGGACCCCCATTTGATTAGATTTTGTCCCATGGTCCTGCATCTGATAAGATATTTGCCTTTAGATGTTTTATTACAGAAAGTGTAATAAAAAAATATGTATACATTCTGTCATTGTGTTTGTTATGGATGGATTAATAATGAAAAAAATTATTCCCCCTTTTGCTGGGGATCCCCTGGAACCCCCTCATGGACCCCTGGGGGTCCCCAGACCCCACGTTGGGAACCGTGGCCTTAGAAGGTAGTGGTGGCATTTTTAAACCTTGGAAGGTGTGTTCAATTTGAAAGCCAAGTAAAGTTTTGTTCTCTTTATTTGCATGAATTTGACTGTGCAGTCTGTGTTTATTTTGCCCCACTGTACTAACTGTACAGACATTAGCTGTAGCTTCACAACTTTGTCTTTATATGCAATCATGTTGCCTCCAAAATTCACTTTAAATTCAGTGTGACCACATGCAACACTTGCAGCATATCAAGTTTAGCTGCATCGTGTCTCAGTGTATCCAATTTTAAAAGATCTTAATTTATTACACAACTGTCCTGCTGTGCTTTTTGACTATAGCCATACTTTTCTGCTGAATATTGAAATTGCTGCAGTAGGCAGCAGCAGAGTCAGTGCGTATAGTGTGGAGAAGACATAATAAGATTAATCTCCTATTTTAGTCATAATTGTAATTTCTACCAGAGAGACGAGAAACAGAGAGGGACAGGGGCACCAGAACTGAATTATACTTTCTGCCATATCAAAATTTGATCTTTTCAGATTATAATACTTGTGACGTGATGACAAATCATTTTCGTGCTCTTCACATTGTGACTCATGAGCACCGAGCTCTGTCGTTGTCAAAAGGAAATACTAGAGCACATTCATTTTCATTCATTCTGTCTCTTCTTTCACACATAATTTGAATGCTCCATATAAATTGAATTAAATGCACAATGTCACTAGGACTCGTAAGGAACTCTCACAAAAGACCAGGAATTCCTTTTTTTGGTCACATATTGATTTTTCCCCCCTTGGTAATGGCTGAGAAACCTTTGACAATCGTCTCACACGGACACTGCAAGGTATGTGCGATGTAGTAGGTCTTTTCCCTGCTAGCTATTTTTAGTTTGTATTTGAAGGTGTGTGGGAAGGTTTGACTGAAATGATACACTTGCATGGTGCTCACACACACACACACACACACACACACACACACACACAGCTGCCTACACATACTGTAAGCACCCCGACATTTCCACAAACACAACTGTGTACTGAATTGGAGGTAAATTCGATCTTATTGGGAGGCTGCTGGAAAGCCTGGGGCTCAGAAAGTCTCTGGAAGGTCGCCAGGCCCTCCAGATTCACAGGAAAACCACAGTTATCAGTATTTCCCTCCCTCTCTCCTTCCTCTCTCCTTCTGTCTCTCTCTCTCACACACACACACACACACACACACACACACACACACACACACACACACACACACACACACACACACACACACACACACACACACACACACACCTGCACACAGCGACCCAACCCACTGGAGTTTAAATGACTAACATCAATTCAATAAGCCCGGCCTGACAGGGACAGCGCAATACACCACAACACAGCTGCTCTCTCCATCTCTTTGCTAACCCATTTCCCTTCCTGACTTCCTCCCTTCCCTTTAAACTCTCAGCTCAGCAGAGCAGAGTGATGACAATTTTGTTTTAGCCGGATGAATCTGCTGTCTGTGATGATCCAAATCTTTATTAGTTTTTTTCACTGCTCTACTATAAAAAAAAAAATGGTATGGAGTGTGTCAGGAAATGGTTCCCATGTCTGGAAATTGCTTACAATCATTTTCTGCTGGAATTGAGTTACGTGTTACTTGCTTTTTTTTACCTTCTCAGGATTTCATGTCATCTTGGCGAAGTGGAAGTGAAATTGCTCCCAGTCCTGTAAATTTTTTTCCTGTAAAAAGATTCATAAAAAAATATTCGATCAAACAGATCAAATTGTAGACTCTTAAGTTGGATCTTTGTGGTGACTCCGTGGGGCTGTTGCAGGACCAGGAGGACCATGCATTGGCCACCTCTATGTGGGTCATTTGGCTCAGCTTAGAGCCCAGAGCCGCCTGTCACCATCGATGTGTCAAATCAGCTGTGGCATGACAAGACAGGCTGCAGGACTGAAGCCAGGGATCTAACTGGCGAAGAGGAAGAGCGCCTACAGAATGCTTCGACTAATTGTGATCATCACCACTATCATGGCAGACTTTAGTGTATCAAAAATCCACTTTAAAAACTATAGAGCAAAGGCCTGTATGGGGTTTTGTTCTCCAGGAACAAATTGGCCTGCGGCTTCCCTTCATTTCATCTACTAGAGGGAGGCCTGGGTCTCTTTAAAACTCAGATGGATGTGCATCTCTGCCAGCATGACACCCACAGGGCCTCTGTCATGTGATAGTGCACATTAGGAGCTGATCTTGGTGACAAATACCCCGCCCTCGATGGCTCTATGTTGGGGCAAATGTAAGATATGGATTGCTGGATGGAGCTGCACTATCCCCCACTGACCCCTACAAGTCCTCTATGTGTGTTTGTCAGTGTGCCTGCTGGGAGTTATAACACATTAAACAGTATGTGATACACATAATCCACTTGATAAATGACCTGATAGCCTGGACAAACCTATGGCAGAATACAGAGCCCACTTTAAAGATACGTGAGAGCTGCTTGGGTTGTCATTTTTAGGCTGTGTGCTTAGGCAGATAAATCAAACACACCTACAATGGTTCAAATATTTGCCCCGCTTTTCCTGACTGTACTTTTTGTGACCTCAGCGTTAATTAACATTCCTGGGGCTGCACACAGAATGATTTCAGCCAGTGACAATTCTGTGGGATTATATATATATATATATATATATATATATATATATATATATATATATTTTTTTTTTTATCTTAGCTCCAGGAAGGATTTGAATGATATAAATCCCCATTGCCAGAAAAAGGATTGGAGCTTTCGCCTGACTTAAAGGTGTCGAACAGTCCGCGACGGCAGTAATCCTGTAATCTGGGCAGTCAGCAGCACCGCAAAGGTCTTCACACCAGTATGTACAACACACACACAGACTCAGGCTGATACAGAAATACAGCACTGCCATTAAGACTACAGCTGCCACCAGCCACACCAGCAACACCACCGCCCACATTGCGTCTGTCATCATATCCCACCTCGCATTGCTCCACTTTATCCCAGCAACCCTTTGTCCTCGGCTGAAATCATCGGGCTATTGTAAGAGCTCAATAGCAAAATGTTGGCGTTTTCTATGGGACTACGATAATGTTCACGTTTCCTTTGTCTTCAAATGTTTGTGCTTACATTCTTTCACATGGTGTGTTGGGTTTTACACTTATACGAAATTAAATGGACTCAGGTCATGTTTGTATTTTGTAGCTGTCTTTGTATCATCCTAAATGATGAGTTTGAAATGGGACTAATAATTTGGTATCTCAAATGGTAGAGCATGTACACCATGTACAAAGACTTAGTTCTTGAGTGGCCCAGGTACGACTCCGACCCGTGGCCCTTTGCTGCAAATCGTCCCCTCCAGCCTTTCCTGTCAATCTTGAGCTGTCCTGTCAAATAAAAGACAAAATTTTTTTTCAAATGTTTTCAAGCCAAAATTCAAGCCATTGTCAAATGAGTTGCTACAAAGTTAATTAAGACTATCAGCTCCACACAACTCTCTCTGTATTTCTCAGTATGGCTGTGTTCAGAAGATTGTGTCGTCCGGTGACTTTCCCGTGCAGAAGCTCGAGTGAAGATAATTACCTCTTCTGAAGAGTCCATCATCTTTTTTAATCCTCCGTGTCTCCTTGGCTACTAGCAACTGCGTGGAGAAGGGGTGGGGGTGGTGCGCAATCACGTGAGGCTTGTATCACGTGGACGCGCCTACAGTTTTGTTGTCATTACTTAGAATTCCTCATGGGGGCGACAGATACTACGCACTATAGCTTTAACAGATCTATTCTTACAGTAATATATATGTACAAGTATATATACATGAACAGCCTATATCTATATACATGTGTATGAGTAGGTGTATGAATATGGGACCATGTGTATTTTAGTGTGTATTTTAGTGTGTCTGTGTGTGTAGGTATATGATCATGTTAACATATAATGTGTACTATCGACTACATAGTATATTTTTACACTTACAATTAACATTTTTAAGTTGAACTGTAATATGATGAGACTGTGTGATACAGTTGAAAGCTCCAGGAAAGCTAATAAATAGATCTTGAGTTGGGATTGTTTTGTCAAACTATTATTATTTAGGTCAAGAATGTTATAATTCAAAAGTCAATTATGGACTAACTCAGACAAAAAGTCCTTAAAGTACCACTGATGAAGAAAAGGATGGTTAATGGAATTGTTTTGACAAATTTTTGCTTGGACTGGGACTGGAGACTAAAATACATCAAAATAAACAAACAGGCAAATAAACAAATAAATGGCACCTATGTGATAGGCTTTATAGTATGTTCTAAAAATGTTTTCTAAAGTACATTTAATATGGACTGGACTCTTGGACTAGCAAGACTACCAAAAGACATGCCAAAGGAAGATACTATAATATCTTGAAAAAAACTATTTTTACTCAGGCCAGAGTTGCATCAGTATTAGTACTACTGTTGTAGATGTCAGATGAGGTACACAATGACATATTCTCTGGTCCTGACCTCTTAGAATGACTGAGCTTTATAAATGTGCTAGTCCTTTAAACGTCAACATCTTGTTTGCTGGGCAGAAATGAAAACACATTCCTTTAGGTAATCTGCCTGCCCCCTCCTACTGCCTTATGTATAGGTTAGCAGAAACAATTTAGAGGCTTGGGAAGAGAGAAACAGACATGTTGCTGGGATACCAGAGAGTTGAATACATTGATTGCATCTTGTGCTTAAAGATGTACGCTGACTCGGATTACGGTGGCTGTTTGTACCTTATTAGTGTGACATTTCTACAAGAGGAGGACGGTGTCCCCAGATGACTCAGAGAATTGGGTGCATTTAAATGTCAGACTACAAGGGCAATTAATTTTTTTGTCTTGACATGTTTAATATTCTTTTGAAAGCGGGGAGGAAAAGCCAGTGTAGAAAATTGCAGATTGTGGAATGAGCGGAGAAACTGATAAGAGACCTTCCTTTTATCACTGTGGCTCCTTTCAAGAAGAGGAGACACAGCAAACTCTTCAAGTGAAGCCCCGACTGAGTGCATTTGACGATAGCAATTGCATAATGAGACTATCCTGAAGCTTGGCTGAGTTCTCAACTTGAAAAATCACAGGTTTAGTGTGGGCGAGTCAGAACAATGCCATGTTTGAAGTCTTTGTTGTGGTCCTTTTTTTCTTTTTAAATATTAATAACTTTGCGATGGCCTAAATCTAATGAATGTCACATCTAGTTGAAGGAGGCTCCTCTGTTATTATGTTTCCTCAAAATATCAGCACTCGCAACAGAAAAACATGACTTTCTCTGAACAACAGCATTTCTTTAACATCTTTTTAGGAGAGACAATAACTCAGACATACGCCTTCACGGCAGTAATATGATGGCTATAATGTGGCCTATAATATGGCAAAAATCTGTATTTTGTCATGCTGCTGTACTGCACTTGTCTTGCAACTTAGAGGTGCTTAAACCACAGCAGGAGTTATATTCAGCCATCGATCCATGGACAGAGGAGTACCTGTATTCAGTCAGGCCTTTTCCATTTTGATAAAACAATGATCTATGGTGGGTGGGGGAAACAAGCTGAGATAACTGTTTTGTTGGTGTTTCCTCCCTGACCACACTGGGCCATTGGTGAAGGTCATGCCTTATCGAGTGTTTGGCAGCACTTGTGACCATAACCATGCAGTTACATGGAATAGTGTTATCAATCAAAGCTGTTTGTGGCTGTGGAATATTATATTTAACAACGTTCAGAAATGGCTCATAAATATAGAGAGAGAAAGAATCTTTTGAAATCTTGAGTTGGCACAAAAGCTAATCTGTCAGGGGTAATGAATTTTAGCGTTTTTTAGGTGCACATTCAGGGAGCCTGTTGGAAATGTGGCTTGTAAAGTCTCATTATCATAATGCTGGCAGACAGGCGGAGTGGAAATTAGATTGAATTCAAGGCCATAGGAGTAGTAGCTGTGAGAGAGACACAGACACCATAAGCTACATAGGTAGTATTAAATAAAAAAAGAAATTTGTATTATTTTGAACCTAAAGATTAGCCTGGCTACGCCCTCCTACGTACTTCCACTCAATTTTCATTTTCCTTCAGTACACCATCTGGGTTTGCAGTATATTCTTGGGTTTTCTCCGGCCAAATTTTAACCGGTTCAATCAGCGAACAGAGGGAGTGGCTGAGAACGATGCCGTTGAGGCCGTGCACTAGAGTTGTAGTTCCGTAATGGCGGAGGAGAAAGATGTAAGCGAAGCCATTCGGTCCGTTGTGGCAACGCTGCCGAATATCCAGAAGTTAAAGCCCGAGCAAGAACAATCTTTGTTGAGTTTTGTTGGTCGCCATGATGTTGTGGCCCTCCTCCCCATGGGGTTTGGGAAAAGTTTGATTTTCCAGCTCGCTCTGTTAGTGGTGAAGGAGTGGCTAAAGGCGAACGCTAGCGATGCTAAGCTGATGTCACGACCAAAAGTTAGCGATTGGTTATGGCAGATCCAGAGTAGCTCTGGGCAGATCTAAACTTCAACAGAGTACCTGCCTTCAAGGAAATTAACACTTGTCAATGGAGAGTGGCCAGACTCTCTGTACAAATGAAATGTACGAGAGTCTGGTAAGACCAGGCTACCTAAAGATTACCGTGACGTTACAATTTTGAAGAGCTCCGTTTTGTTCTCTTTGGCGGCACATATGGCAATAAGGGGTAATTTCAGGTGTAATTTGGATCTCACTTCCCAGGGGGTAAGCTCCTCTGGAGATATTTTTCCCCATTTATGGCACTATTTTTTCTGTTGGATGGAAAACCCATTACAAATTGCGCTGCTTGTGATTTTTCAGGTTTGTAATACTGCAAATGCAAGGGACTTCAGTGGGCCAGATAATGACTTAGACATTGATTGAAATGAAAATCTTTGAGATTATAACTTTAAAGTGGAAATGTGTGATTTTTGACAAATAACACAATGTTACTCTTTCTAATGACATTACTTCTGAGTCACTTTATTGTCTTCATGACTCATCTCTACTTGTGCTACTGGTAGGAGCCAAGAACATACTGTCCAATCTAGAATTGATTGATATATATATATATGAATTTGAGCAAGTTGAAAATGAATTAGTTGAATTTTATACATTGTATTTTGCATTTGAATTTGGTATATTGCATTTTTTAACCTTGAATTTTATATTGTGAATTTGTGAACTTAAACTTAATAAAATTCAGAGGCATACATTATTTCAATGCATAAATATTCAGTGCTAGAAATTCAATGGCTTTTTAATTTCAAAATCCGATGAAACAGATCTACTTCCATATTTATCCATGTTTAATGTGTTTGTCTTTTTTCCCATTTATTTTCATATACAACACCCATATTCCCCTATCAACAGCGTATCAAAGTTTCTCATTTCAATATATTTTTAAAATAAAATACATAGAGTGTATTGTTTTAATCAATGTATAGATAAATAGCTGGATAACTGCTAGATAGAGATTGATGTCACCCTGATGTCCTCTCTGCCATGATAACTGATTCAAACCTCTCTTCACAGTCCGTGATATGGATGACCTAGCCAGTGCTTCGCTCAGTTGTTTGCAGTCTGTCAGGCTCTTGTGACTGATGGTTATGGGTGTGAAAGGTCAAAAAAGTCTGGCCTTACTTGCTCGGACTGGGGCTATTTTTGACCTCATTAAGTAAAAAATCACAGAGCTCCTCTCGGACCAGATGCATTCTCATCTGTATTCCAGGAGACACTAATGCAGACATCAATGTGGCTGGCGCTCTGCTCCATCTGCTCGGCTAAAATTGACACAAATAAAACACATACCACTGCAGCTACTTTGCTTGGGCAATTTTCCACATGCTGCCAGTCATGAAATGTAACTTGTGACTGCAAGTAGCTGAAATTTTTTTCATTTTTGATGCTGTGATCAATATTCATACAGTACGCCTATGTATGTATGTATGCAAGCTGGAATGAAGTTAAAGGCTCATCTTAAAAAAAGCATTCAGAGTCAGGGAAATTAAAAGTGTATATAAGATGTGGCTTTTATAGTTAAACTTACAAACCCACTCGTCCAATTACAATAATGCACACCATTTGGGGGGGCTGCATTGTAATGCACCACATTTTATACTTGCTGAAGAGAATACAGAATTGGTATACCTCAGTGATAGATGAAAATTCATCAGCAAGCATTAAGCATGGGCCACTGCAATGCAAAGGCTAATCCTTACACTTTATCTCTGCAAGAACGTCCATTTCCATCCATGACAAATTGTTCACTGCTGAAGCACATTCCTATTGAGGCTGCTGCATGTGGCTTCATTAAAAATGGATATTAAGGGAGTACTGCGATCAAAGTTAAGTCCTTATTTACACAAAGTCTACTTTGTCGGGGCGGCCTCTAGCTCACCCAGTGGGAGCGTTCGCCCCATGTTGGCTGAGTCCTGCAGCGGCGCAGGTTTGGGTCCGACCTGCTGCCCTTTGCTGCGTGTCATCCCCCATCTCTCTCCCCCTTCCATGTCTATCCACTTTCAAAAATAAAAGGAAAATCCCCAAAAAATAATCTTTAAAAAAAAAAACAACTACTTTGTCTCATCTCTAATTTGAGCCGGACGTTCGTGCGTCGCTCTAGCTTCCTCTGGGCATCAGGATCAAGTCTTGTAAGTTGATAAATGTGCCTCCTATTTACAAACAAGCAACTCATGTTAATCAAGATTGATTACATTTTTCACACTGATGGGAATAAATTGGCTTTTGCAAAGACTGCAGGTATACTGGAGCAAATCCTCAAGTTTAATTAAAAAACTGACAATTCCCTGCTTTTTTTTGTTTTCAATACGATCTTGATGTGATGAGTGTGAGTGCTGTAGTGCGAGTACCAAGGAAGAATCTGTGGTCTGCAGGGCGCTGATTGCAGATGGTCCGAGCTGTGTTTTCAGGTGGACTTTTATTTACTTTACCACCTCCTGGGTTGACAGTGAGCACCTGCAAAGGGCAGGACCAGCGCCCACTAAGCTGATGTGTGTTTACACGCTTGGCCGACTCAGAGAGACGCCTGCAACTGGAGAAATGAGGCTAAGGATCCTGGTGCCAATCACAAACACTTTAGCTGTCTTGCTAAATCCCCCCGAAGAAGAAAGAGTAAGAAAATCGAGACAAATCCACCACTTTTGCATATGGTCCCTATCCAGATGCTGTCTC
Source organism: Sander lucioperca (assembly GCF_008315115.2). Taxonomy (NCBI): domain Eukaryota; kingdom Metazoa; phylum Chordata; class Actinopteri; order Perciformes; family Percidae; genus Sander; species Sander lucioperca. The sequence goes on along the minus strand of NC_050192.1, from coordinate 7,707,085 downwards.
GTTACTCAAAGTATTTCTCAATCCTTTTTTGGAACATGGTTCAATTGCAGCTGTGGCTCAACCTCTCTCTTCAGTCATCTGGCAAGGTTGCAAGTGGTAATTTATTTTTTCATTGATTGGGACTGCAGGCCCTTGCAAACAATGACAACTTGTGATCAGCTGGAGTGAGACAGAGGTGTTTTATTATGAGGATATTGACTCCTCTCTAAATTCACTTAAGTACCACAGGTAGGTCATCTTTGTGAAGCATTCTGAGGCAAGGAGACAACAAGTTGCATCGCACAGAAACGGATGTTTGCATCTGTGCAGTGTCAACACAAAGAACTCCTGTCATCACACAAGCGAAGGAACATCAGGTATGAGGCAGCGCAGCCTGATGTCCTTGGGTCAACGCCGCTTTTCTTCAGCGTTCCCTCGGAGGGGGTGGAGGAGGAAGGTTCAGCATTTGGTCACAGAGCTATTTCCCTTCCTTCTTTCTCTCAATCGGCAGATAAAAGGGCTGTGCAGTGCCAAGCAAACAGCCCCCAGCCCACTGGCTGCAGACTAGATGACAGAGAACAAATCAAACAGAAAGACGAGTGCTCCCTCGGGGTTCAGGCTCCATCAGTGTTAGCAGTGATTCCAAGTTTTGATCCTCCCTTTCTCTGCCTTTTTTTTGCTACTCAGCTCGGCACTAATCCTATTGTCAAAGGTGACTGCCGGGAACACCGTGACGCTCTGAACCACTTTTACAGAACCGGGCAGATGATATGTCATTTAAGTTTTCTCACCTCTCTCACTCGCCCTTATTCTGTCTCCGTAGTTTTTTTCACAGCAATTCCCTCACTAATTGGCCTTAAAGCTATTGTGTAACCAGCGTGAGACCTTCTTCTTCTTTTTAAAGAATTTGGTTTGTTTTGACAACTGGAAGTTTGAATTGTTGACTTCTCTTTAAGACCTCGGAAATCAGGAGGGTTGTATTTCCTGTGGAATGAAATATGGAAGGCTGTGTTTATTTCTGCACAGAGCAAATACCCAAAGGGGAGCGTGAGAATCCATAATCCCAACAAAAGTTAAGAACAAAACACCAGAACTACGTGGCTTGTTTTAAAAGTACTTTTAAGGCAGACCAACTTCTGGACCATCCTTTTTGGTATTTTATCACCTCATGTTGAGGTTTTGAATCTTCTCATATTATAAAAAGATTTCCATGTATTCTATTGATTATAAAGCAGGTCGAGATGCTAAATGAATACTGTGAAAGTATCAACATGCTCGATCCACAGAGAAATGCACACAACCTGTATTTAGATATGTGCCTTTAAACGAGCTGTCAGGACTTCCGCACGGTTATGATTTCACAACTATATATAGGTCGAATGTGCCGCTACAGTGCCGTTACAATCATTACCCAGCTGCAATGACCCGGAAACACTGACCAATCAGAGCAGACTAGGCTTTGGGGGTAGGGAGCTTAAAGTCTGGGTAAAGAAAAATCAGTGATTTCTTTGTAAACACATGATACATGTTAGAAAATGTAAACTGTATTCGCCATTTCTGTGTCCAGGATATTTTCAGGCGTTCTAAAATAATGGTTCGATGACGCACTGGAGTAATGCTTAACATAACCCCTCCCCTACTGTATGAAAATGATGTTACTACTAACGTTTAAGCACATAGCATCAGTGTTGCTTGGTTCACCCCCTGTGTGAGTGGTGCAAGTTCGTTACGTTCCACAACCTGTCTTAGCTCTTCCAGTTTAATAAATACATGAATAAACAACCCTGTTAAATGCCACAATCATATGAACACAAGCAAAGTAGCCGTCACTAACGTACCTTTCGGTCTTTCAGTCTTTCAGCCCGAATCAGCGGCTACTGGGCCCACAGGCAGTTAATGCTCACTGCTGTGTGTGTGTGGGCTTTGTGCTGTCTGTCGCAGTGGAGCGGCACTGTTCTTCGGCTCAGGGTGTGTGTCCTACCATAGACTGTGTGTGCTACTGGGTTAGCTGCTAATGTAGCTCAGCGTAAATTCTGTCAGGTAGACTTCTAATACGTTGTCTCTATTCTCTTTAACTGATCAGCTGGGCAGTGGGTGTTTCGGTTCTGTATACCAATTAGAATCGGGCACGTATGTTCTATCCAATCACAGCATGACTACCTTGTTTTAAATATCTTCTCTCTCCCGTTTCTGTCAGTTGTATTTTCAGACGAGAGTGCGAGTGCGACTAGTAGTTGTTGGCTTATGGCATTAGTGTTTTTCTATGTTGCGTCTGGTTCGTGGGTGTGTGTCATTTCAGGTTAAGAGCACATTTCAATTCAACCATTTCAAATGATGTCTATCCTAGAGGATTTCTCTCTCGCACTTGTCCTGCAAGCAGTTTTCCGTAGCCATGGCGCATGCATGCGGGTGCAAACAGTAGCATCCTGGCAGGCAGAAATCACTCCAGAAGTACTTTCACACGACTGCAGTCCCGGAGATTTTGCCTTGTTTGTAGCTCCCGACTCGCCGCACGGCCCGCTCTGAACTGCAGCTGGCCTCCAGCCGCGACTCTCATCCGTGGCGTTGTACGTGTTTTGGTCAGGTTCATTACGGCAGAGGAACCGGCATGTCAATTCAGATGAATAATCCAACCCTTCGTAGTTAAGTTATCTCATCGGGCATATTTTGTTCATTCATGTTTGCCGCCCACCAGTAATGCGGATCACGTTGCTGTGGCCTGGAGTTCCGGGCTCTGTACTTGATAGCATATAATAGGCAGTACATGGAGGTACGTAAGTGTTTTGTCCCATATTCGTGATGTTTCTGGGCTTAAGTACTGTTTAATACTTGGGCAGGTGTAGGATTCTTTCTCGTTAGGGAATGACACGTTAAGGTTTGTCTTCGGAGCTGTCGTGATATTTGTCAGTAGTCATGCTGACGTCAGCAAAATGCATAAGGCACTTATATTCTGCATTTGTACATAAATATACTCATTGCCGTTGTTGCCTGCTTACTAACGTTTTGTGCGTTATGCTCACTCATGGTGGGTAGCTCACACTCATTATGTTTCATATATGGTCTTTCAAAGCAAGTGTTCTCAGCATAATATTTATATTGTACAAACTATCTAACAAGCTGCATTGCTCGCATCAGCTATTTAGCCTACTTTTATTTTCATCTCATATCTGTGGGGGCCTCTTGGTGTTTTACGTTTTATTTTATCTATTTACAAAGATGTGTTGTTCATTTCCACTAAGCTTCCTATGTTGGTAATAGATTGGTGTGAGTCCTGCAAATCAGATTCTGACTGATTCCCGGTAGATGTGTTGGAACCGGTGGCAGCCCAGGTTTCTAATCACTACGTGTATTCACTTTCGGTTATGGCTGGTCTCGGTGGTTAGTCTTGCATCATTAAAGTACGTTGTCTTATTCATGGGCACGCAAACTCAGCATGGTGCATATGGGTCGCGTGTCAGCATTATGGTCATCGCATCCTCCTATTTCATGGATCCTTCTTGCGGTATCTTATGTCTGACTTTGTTACTTTGTACCTACATTCTGCGATGCCCTCTGAAGGTAAGTATTTTGTGTATTACCCAGACACTTTCTATCACTTATGAAATATTTTGGGCATGTCAAGAACAATACATTTTTGTTGTGGTTGGTAATCATTTGTTTCGCATAATCGTCATCGTGCGGTTGGCTTCTCTGTCTTAACCACGCTAGGTCAGTTGGTATCTGGGTATTATTAAGGCACTGTATTAATAATACATGTGTGGCACTTGTTTTCTTTTGCTGAGCTACGTTTTGGGGGAATCCCTATCCTAAGTATGGTGGTGGTAGTCCATCTTACTGGGCAAAAGGCAGTCGTTATTGTCTTATGTTACTGATTGAATTTTAGCAGCTAGTTGTACAGTTCATCTCTGCAATATGTTTAAACATAATTCACCTTTGCAATGGGATTCTTATATAGCTACACCCTATAGATCTCCTCATATCTGTCTCATTATGAGCATGTTTTACACGATATCGTTGCAGCACGGCCAGCTATACTTCATATTGTGCACGTTTAAATAGCTTCTTATTGCAGCATGTTTAACCTGTTTTTCTCGCAGGATGGGTAAATTCTCTATTGTAAGTCTTCATTTTCATTTATGCAGTGCATTAAGTGACGTTATCACTGATCTTGTACGCAGCTAACTCATGACATTTGACCTCATTAAGTTGTACTCCTTACAACACTAACCTTCTAAGTCGCAGACACTGCTTCTTTTCATTGCTTTTAATCTAAGATTAACTACTCATTGTGGCGGCTGTAAGGTATGTAGGCTATATTCTTGTCATTTAATCACTTAAATTCTTTTCAAGTTTTGGGGGATGTGTTTGGTTTTCCTAAACATTAATTGTATAGATCCCCTTTTACAATGGAGTCTAATCTCCAAATAATTGTTTGTACTTGTTTGGTTAATTGTTAGTAATAAATGTTACATATCTGCAACGAAGTCTCTCCTGATTGAAATGTAGCTCAGCGTAAATTCTGTCAGGTAGACTTCTAATACGTTGTCTCTATTCTCTTTAACTGATCAGCTGGGCAGTGGGTGTTTCGGTTCTGTATACCAATTAGAATCGGGCACGTATGTTCTATCCAATCACAGCATGACTACCTTGTTTTAAATATCTTCTCTCTCCCGTTTCTGTCAGTTGTATTTTCAGACGAGAGTGCGACCCGCCTCCTCCCCTTCTACCTCCAGGCATTGTCGACGGTGTATCGGTCTTCTCCCGGCTGACGGCCCATTTTATATCTCGGATTTTCTCACCACCACCACCAGTGTCTAGATTCCATTGGGGGATGTGTTTGGTTTTCCTAAACAATAATTGTATAGATCCCCTTTTACAATGGAGTCTAATCTCCAAATAATTGTTTGTACTTGTTTGGTTAATTGTTAGTAATAAATGTTTGCATATCTGCAACGAAGTCTCTCCTGATTGAAATGATGCTGTGGAGAGTACTCGTTCTTTGGCTCAAGGGGAATGTGTGCTGTGCTATGTAAGATTTGGTGTTAAAAATGTGACCGATAACCGGTATGGCCGAAGAGGCCTGATAACCTATCTGACTCCACTCAGGTCACTACACCTCACACCCTCAAATCTTAAGTGTTTGTTGACTGGTAGATCAGAAATAAAAGTCAGGATTCGTTCAGTTAAAATTATAACAAACTTTAGTGAAGAATGATATTGCAAGATACAAGTACGTGTACACGGATCAGATATTACAAGACAAGTCTATCTCTCCTAACAAACCGACAGAGTCTCGCAAAGCATCTCATGCTGCTAAGTTAAAATCTTGTCTTTTTATCCATTTCTGTCCCATCTTCTGGTGGTGCTGTCATCAGTTTGGATACAGTCCAGATCTTCTCGGCTCCAGCCGGCTCCTAACACGATGTAGCACAATGTATGAAAATGTTACCTTGGCTTCTCCCATTCCCAGGTCAAAAGAGACAAGCTGTTATTGTTGGGATTTGCTACGTTGCATTTCATTTACCAATAGTATACATTGAAAAATGTTTTACGATGTTCATATTACTGATACCTGTGTATTTTCTTAATATTCTAGGGAGTTGCTTGAGAGCCAAGGACATTTTCATAACTTGCGCTACACTTCTCCGCTTGCGAAACACTGCTCCATTGTCATCTCTGCTTCCCGTGGTCAGAGGAGACCTTTCTCAGTTTCCAATCATTCCCTGGGTGCCAATATCCCGTATTCCCTTTATAATATCTTATCACTTTAAAAGACCAGATGGCCTCTCATAACCCAGAGAAGCAGAGACGACAAGGTCAGCTCATGAACTCTAAAGCCTCTCACTTTATTCTCACAAAAAATATATATCCTACAGCTACAGACCGCGTGTGCTAATTTTTTTGTAAATGTGCTAGCGAACTAACACAGCAGCTCGTTATTCGGCTTAGTGCCTTCAGAGGACACTCCCCCAGTGTCTCAGAGCAGAAAGGACTGCTTATTTTTTCACAATTTTGAAACCTAATCTATATACTTGCCAATATGTTTAGTCATTCAGATTTCGCTGGCTGGTTATTAACATATTTTCCTGTGGTGTCACTGACTGAGAACGCATTTATTTTTACTTTACCCAGCCTTTAAAGAGACAGACGCTACAGAGCGTTTCAGACAGCGGGTCAATACAGGTATTTTTATACAGTGTAAATAAAAAAATGTTTTTTTTGAACTTTAAAGCATGTAAACATTCATAAGTATAAACTTGAAAATTATTAGAATATGTCCCCTTTAAGGGATCCAACAACAGCACAGATATGACAAAAGTTAGTTTTTCCCTCCAACTTTTGTTTGTTTGGCCTGTGTCTTTCGCTGTCTTTCACATGTTCCTAATTTTTGTTTGAAGTATGGCTTGCTTGAAGCTTTAATACATTTTCATTTTCTGTCACCATCTGTTCAACCAGATCTCATACTTGATTATCTGCAGGGCTCACCAACAAATGACTACAAGAAGCATCATGTCTTCACATCAACACTTTCTATTTCCAATCTAGTTTTGTTTTTTGTTTTTTTTTTAAGAAAAGAACATTTTATAATCTTGCTTCTGCTCAGTAGCATAAGATTGAAAAGCCATTAATGAGAACATACGCAGGCCTTACCAGGAAACAAAATTAAGCCATTAGAGATTAATGACTTTTTTGGGGGAAGCGTATGGAGGCAGATAAACGCTGGGCAACAGGGCCAGACTCACGTCTGGGAAAGGAATCGGGCGAGAGCTGTTTTTGCCTGTCACGCTCCGCCGGCCACGCTGGAGTGTTTTGGCTCCTTCAGATTAATTGTAAGTCATAAATGAAGTTCTACAGTGTTCAAACAGGATGGCCAGGGCAGGGGCTGATGCTGACATTGTTACATAATTATAGGAGAGGACATGTTTGGTTTGTCTGGTTGGAGTCACATTAAAATTCAGCTGAAAAAGTTCTGAGGCATTGTACACAGGAAAATGAACCCTGTACTGTATCAGATTTGCATTTGTGTGACTAGTAGGAGCTAGTCTGTCACCCACGAGTAACTAGTTACTTGACATCCTCTAATTCAATTCAATTAAATTTTATTTATAGTATCAAATCATAACAAGAGTTATCTCAAGACACTTTACAGATAGAGTAGGTCTAGACCACACTCTATAATTTACAAAGACCCAACAATTCCAGTAATTCCCCCAAGAGCAAGCATTTAGTGCGACAGTGGCGAGGAAAAACCCCCTATTAGGGAGAAACCATCGGGTGGTAAGGAAAACTTCCTTTTAGGGAGAAACCTCGAGTGGTAAGGAAAACTTCCTTTTAGGGAGAAACCTCGGACAGACCCAGGCTCTTGGTGGGCGGTGTCTGACGGTGCCAGTTGGGGGTGTGATGAACAGTGGCAATTACAGTCACAATAAAGATAATGGAACTATGACTAGAAATAGTAGTTGTAGTAGTTCATGACGTAGCAGGGCACTGCAGGGCGTTACAGGGTGTAGAAGGGCGTAGCAGGGCATAGCAGGATGTAGCAGGCATAGCAGGGCATAGCCGGATGTAGCAGGGCACTGCAGGGCATAGCAGGGCATAGCCGGATGTAGCAGGGCGTAGCTGGACGTAGCAGGGCGTAGCAGGGCATAGCAGGACGTGGCAGGGCGTAGCAGGGCACTGCAGGATGTAGCAGGGCGTAGCAGGACGTAGCAGGGCACTGTAGAGCGTAGCAGGGTGTAGCAGGGCATAGCAGGGCACAGAGCAGGGCCACGGCGACAGCTGCAACCATGATTTAGGTGCCACCCTAATCCAAGGAAAACTTCTGGGCGAAAAAACAAAAAAAAAGAACAAAAGATCCATGGGGAACACTTGCTTCCAATATGAGGGAACCACATTATCATACAAAAGTATTAGGCTAATAAATCAGCATTCATTCATTGTCAGTCTGATTATCTTGCTAATCAATACATTTTCCCCAGGCCATTACACTGCTGATGCTAAAAGTGTATGATGACTAATTTGCATTGAGTTGATTTGAAATGGAGATTTGCATTAAGGCCTGAATAACAAGCAGCTGTAGTCTTACATTAGAGGTAAACATTTGCTTTTTTACATCGCTTCACTATGACAATGTGAAAAAGTTCTGACTGTTCAACAACAGAAAAAGAAAACATCCCGATCATATTCCACAGGGAATGCCAAGGACGGTCTTTGAAAAGTAAAAATCACTTTACTTTTATTAGCTAGGGCACAGGCATATAAATATTAATATTCAACCAAGAGCTTATGCTTTATTAATGAAACTGAGCTTCTTGTGAAATTAAATGGGCATAATGGGATACCGTTTATTACCTCATGCTGAATAGATGAGAGCCATAAACTTCATCAGGAGATAAAGGTTGTGCTTTCATAAAGATTCGTGATGCAAATCGACATTACCGAGGTGTTGTGTTTTTGTTTGTGAGTGTGTGCTACTGTTTGTTCTGATCAGCTCCACTGAAAAATAATCAGAATCAAAAGGGACTTTTAATTAGGGCTGCACATTTTGAGGAAAATATGCGATATGCAATAATGTTGAATATTGCAATAACGATAAACAAACAGATATGAATGTGTACCAAGTTCTGCCTTTCTGCTGCTTTCAGTATACTGCTTAAATACCACAAATAGCTTGTTGAATAAAAAAAAAATGGAATTTTTGTTTTTATTTCCAACATACTTTTATTGAACAAGTTGAACATTGAACTTAAAGGGGACATATTATGCTTTTCCGTGTTTTATATCATATCTACAATGTTATAATGTTGGATTTTCATGATAACTTCAAATAATGAGGTAAACGTATTTTAGAGAAATCCCTGTGAGCTAAAACTTTCAGATTTCCAACTATTCTGAACTCTCCGGTTTCACCAGTTTTTTTATACTCTTGGCTAAGTTGTAAGCAACAGTAAGCAGGCCTTCTATAATTGGTCATCTGCTCCAAGTAGGCAGGACTGGAATGTTTTTTTTAAACCACTGCGGTGTTATACTGTTGCATGTAACTACATTCTAACGGCAGTAAACAATGTCACCTTGGCTGCCAGTGTCATTAAATTCTCCCCGAATCCGGGTCACATTACTCCTGAAACATTTTCTGTTTATCTAGTATTTGGTTTAAAAGCCTTTATTTGCGTAGAAAGGTCTGCTATATTCTATTAGTGTCCACTGCTAACTATAGTAGCTGTATGGCTAACAGCAGTAAACAATGTCATCTGGGCTGCCTGCCAATGTTGTTAAATTCTACCTAATTCCAGGTCACATTACTGCTGAAACATGTCAGATTGGGTAGTGTTTGGTTCAGAAGCCTTTAACTGTGATTTTTGACGGTAGAAAGTGCTGCTTCCTTCCACTAAAATCTAATGTTAGCATACTGCTAACTATAAAGTAGCTACAAGCTAACGCGACATAGCTGTAATCTTGGCCAATGCTTGTAATTTCTCCCCACATCCCGGTTACTTTACTTTTGGGACATGTCCGGTTGTGTAATATTTGGTTTAGAAGCCTTTATTGGTGATTTTTCACGGTACAAAGTTTTTTGTTTTTTTTAAACACTAAAGCATATAAACGTGTTCTAGTACAAACACAAAAGTATAATCCTGAAAATGCTATATAATAGTTGCCCTTTGACACAAAAGGCACCAGTAAAAACAAGAATAATAGTACAGTTTTCTACTGATATTCTCATTCAACTGACTAAAAAAATCCCGGAGTGCAATATCGCAGTCTTTTGAGATGGGTTTATCGCGCAAGTTGACATTGCAATCACAACAAACAATTAAAGCTGCAAGCAGCGATGGACGGGCCCTCGCACCTGTGCGCGTGTCGGGGTTACTGGCGGATGGCGCTCCTTGCGACTGTGCATTTGCGTGGCACTCAGACACTGCAAATCGTCACCAATGAATAGGGAACTCCCTGCTGAGTTCAATGATACCTCACACAAGACTCTACGTCATACAGTTCATTAGCTGTGAAAGGCGGCATGGCCTAAGCATAGGGGTCAGGGCAAACCTTTACCAATAAAAAAGAAAGTCTCTGCTGAGTTCATTGATACCTCACATAAGACTCTACCCTAAACAAGTCACCAGTTATTAAAGGGGGCGTGGCTTAAGCATAGGGGGGCGGGACAAACCATCACCAATGAATAAGGAACTATCTGCTGAGTTCAATGATACTGTCGGTACACGATCCGTTCTGCCTGCATGATCCGTTCTGCACATGCGCAAGATAATACTGTTTTACCGAGGATACGACCTGCACGATCTGTTCCACGCTAGCCTATGGCTAGCCTCCACCGGGAAGCTAACGTTAGTTTAGCTAACAGCTAATTCGGCTAACCGCTAGCTGACAGCTAGATTCAGTCTAAAATAACGTTAACTCAAACTTAATGGGAAAAGCAGCTACAGCTAAATTAAGACTTCACAGTAATAACAATAAAGACAAGTATTGAGTGATTGTATTTTAAATGAGCACAAGTAAAGTAGAACTGACGTAACAGCTGTTATATATGTTAGGTGTTTGTTATATATGTCAACGTTTATTTTCAAGTTTTATTTTGAGGGTCTTTTAAAGTTATTACATGCTGTCTCAGATAGCAGTTAGCCGAATTATCTGTTAGCCAAACTAACGTTAGCTTGCCTGTGGAGGCTAACGGCAGACCGCTACAATCAGCTAGCGGTTAGCCGAATGAGCTGTTAGCTAAACTAACGTTAGCTTGGCTGTCGACCGGAAGCGTGGAACAGATCGTGCAGTGTCGTAAATCCTCGTACAACCGCGCATGCGCGAACATTTTGCGCATGTGCAGAACGGATCGTGCAGGCAGAACAGATCGTGTACCGACAGATACCTCACACAAGGGTTTACCTTGAACGGTTAAAATGTTATGAAAGGGGGCGTGGCTTAAGCATAGGGGGTGGGCCAAACCATAAGCAATAAAGAAGGAACTCTCTGCTGAGTTCAATGACACCTCACACAAGACTCTGCTGTTATTGTAAATGTCCTTGGTGGTTGTTTTTGTCGTTCAACAGCAATTTACTAGTGAAATAAGTTATTGTTATTGTTATACATTATTATTAAATCATTTAATTTTGACCATATGGCCTTAGCAATAAACAAGCCATTCTTTAATGTCACCAACTGTTGTTTAGTACCCTTTGTTTTCTTTTCTTTTTTTACTTTCTTAAAAAGTATCGGTTCAGGCACCGTTAATTGTGTATGCGTATTCATTTTTTTAATCGATTGACAGCCCTAATAATTATTAATACCGCTAGTGCTGCTAATATCTATTCAGCACATGTAACAATATACTATATGGGACCTTTTACCATGAGGTCTGTCTCTGCTTTTCCTGATAAGATTTATTTTTATGAAGCACTTAATCAAAGCTGTCAGGATAGAGGGCGTTGTCTGCGGTATACATTGCAAAGCCCTCTGAGACAAACTTGTGATTGAGGTCAAAAGAAATAAACTTGACTTGTTTCATCAGGTGTACTGTAGACAACTGGATACGGTATTAGGCCGGATACAAATTTAAATGATGGTCACGGCCCCAACGGATGTTTAGTGTGCATGCATGTTTTGTCCTGTGTCTGATATGACTTGTGACCTAGCGGGGTACATCCTGTGAATCACACTGTCAGGACATTTTGTTTCTGCATTTTGTCCTCATGCACGGAGCTGTGGTTAAAAAAAGAAGAAGAAAAAGACTGTGGCTGACTTCGACAGACTGATTTCATTTGGTTTCATCAGACTCTCACCGCAGACGGGCCCAGTCACTGCCATCTTCTTATTGGGCTGCCAGTGGACGTAAACTCAATGAACAGAGTTAACAGTGTCTTCATCCCCGGCTCTGTTCATGCTCACAACAACAGCAGCCAGTTTAAAGGGAGCAAAAATAACAAGGGAGCTGTTGGATTTAATATAAAGACACATATACATATATACATATTTCACTCAATCTCCAATATATTTGTGTAAACTGTTTTCTGGAGCCCCTTTTCTGCTTTCAGCTCAAGAGAAACTCTCTTGGCCATCGAGGATCCTTTTTCATATTTTTTTTCATCGTTCATCGTCCTATCTCATTTAATCAAATGAGGGAAATGATGTCATTGGAGAAGCTCCTCGTGGATGGCACTAAAGCATATCGCACACTTAGGTGAGGGCTGAAGGGGGGTGCAAATGGATGAAATGTATTATTAATGAGTTGAATATGAGACGACAGCAGTGGAATGGTATATCGTTATCAACGGGGGGTATGAGTCATACTAATCACTGACCATCACTGGGGCTGATGCTGAAACAACATGATGCTGAACATGAAACTGCAGTGTCCATTCAAGGGTAAGGCAGCATGAATAAACAACGGACCAAAGTGCAGGGTAATTATTAAAAAAACATAACATCGTTATGCATTCTGTGGTTATAAAAATGGAGACGAGGCAGACATTCATTCCCTATTTGTATACTTTCTGAAAACACATTGCTTTTTGATGCCATTTGGCCATGTGTGCACTGACGTAATGCTTAAATTCTCAACTTTGTTTGCTTTTTCTTCTCCAAAAATCAATACCTTCTTTCTGCCTTCATTTAGGCTTTAGATTACGACGTATGTTTCTAGGGCAGATGCATCAAACAACCTATTTCTCACCAATTTTTACATTTTTTTCAACAGAGCACCTCTTTGATGACTTTCAAAACAAACTTTCAGTTGTTAGGCAAAAGGTGTTTGAGGTGCACCATTTTTTTAACTTTAAGTTTGAATACCTGTGATTGTGCGCTGGCGGCCTCTTGAAACTTATAACATCAAGTCTCACCCCTCACCTCTTCACCTCCCGTCGTACTTTTTCATATCATCCTAAAAGAAGTTGCAGTAACAGTGTGGTAGTGAAAAGCTGTCTTTTAGACTTGAGACTTGGACTTGAGTCAGACTTGCATCAGAAAAATTATGTATTGACTTCAGGGTTTTTCCTGGCTCAGAATGGGCCTTTGGGTGGAACCACATTAAGCGGGTGATCTCAGGGTCCTCCCCCAGGAAATTATGAGCCTCAAACACTTAATTTCCTGCATTCAGGTACATTTTTATGGACCAATTTATTTATTGGTAAAACACACAAAATTTATAACGCAGGTGACATTTCAAAAATATAATAAAAATAGAATATAATGCAGCAGAGAGAGGGGAGTTGACTACTGGAAGTCAAAGACGTTTTTACCGCTAGCTAAAACCTCTTTGTGGGGTGCCAAAAATTCCTCTATGCAGGAAAAGCCCTGGACTTGAACTCTACAGTCTTGTTAAAATGTTAAACCTCAAAACAATGAAAATAAAGAAAAAAGCAACAGGCATAGCCACAAATCATGATTTTTTAACAAATGTGTGTATCTGTAATCTGTGTATTTTTTTTTACATACATTAATCACTGCGTATTGCCAATGTGTAAATTGAATGCAGCCTAACTTAAAAACTTATTACGGTCGGTTTTAATCCCCAAAACCAAATAAAGGTCCCTCCATGAATCGAATGGCCTGCTGATGTTGACCATAGTTTTCAACCGATGTCGCTCACATTCCCCTTTGGCCAGACGGGCTTCACTGAATAAATAATCACGTTACTGTTTTGTCTCATGCCCAGGATGCTCGCTTTCTCCTACAAAGTGCGCATGAGCAAGAGGACACTGACTGCAGTTCACTTAACGGCCACCACTGTCATTAATACGGATTTTCTGAAAACAGAAGTGCCTTTAAAAAACATTTTAATCCAACAAACTCCATCTTATGAAGAACATAATGTGATATGATTGAAGGCTTCTTGTGGGGAGATTGTTTTCTCAACTGCTGTTTCCAAGGTCAAAAATGAACTTTGAACTCCAACATGGTCAAGAACTCCTTAAAGTGCTCCGGGAAAAAATTTTATTTGATCATCCACAACTTCAAGAAAACTAAGCAAACTCCTTCTGCTGATGAAAATAATGCAATATGAACCAAAGCTCCATAACATCTATAAACTGACCTTATAGAAAGATTGTCCATCTTTGAGATGAAAATGTTCAAATTTAGTGACATTTGTGATTTGCTAATAAAGACTTTACTTTGCCGTAGAGGATTTGAGATTTATCGGAAAGGAACTGAGACTCGACTTTGTCTTAAAAACAGCTCTGGTGGGAAGATTTTGGTATTAGTTTTAAGAAATTGATCATTGGTGACCATTAATGCTAATTTGTATCCCTTTTGTTTTAATTAATAATGCTCCTGCTGAGTCTCTATCACATTGTCTAATGGTTCTTGAATATGCTTCTACCTGTAAATGACCATTAATGTAGTGCATTATAATCACATTGTGAATAGCTCTGAGTATCACCTTAACAACAGGCTCTGGCACTAAAATGCATTATCTAATACTTACGAGCTACTGTTCTGGCACTATGATGTTTTTGTGCAGGAAAGACCTTATAAGGTGAAATATAAGGCCATTTATCTGTGTGTGGACTACAGAGAGTCGACAGGCGGTCTGACATCAGTATTGTACAAAGGGCTTTGTGGACAGAAGTAATGGTACACTTTATTGATTGTGTGTGCTGTCAATCCAGGCTTGTTCAGCTGTGGCATAGTGCCGGGGCTGCTCTATAGGGTCATCTCTAGCCATCTGTCGTTACAAATACCCCGAGAGTATCCACAACTTACTACCACACTCCCTCGAAAAGGATATCTGGCCACAAATAAGAGCTCAAATGGATCTAACCAGAAATATGAGAGGAAGAGAGAGACAAGGAGAGAAAGAGACGATAGATCAACTGACAGATAGCTGTACATAAAGTTTAATAATCTAAATTTGTCATTTAAAAGGAGCTTGATTTTTAACAGTTGACTGTTACTGTTTGTAAAAAGTTACACCTTGTTGACTTTTTTCTGGTGATAAATTAGCCACTCAGATCAATTATCAAGTGGGCCTGTGTTGTTTTGTTTAGGCCTAAAACGATCAGCCAAGTAATCAATAGTCGAACAGAAAATCAGTGTTGGGCAAGTTACTTTAAAAATACAATCAATTACAAATTACTTATTGAACAGTTACTTAACTTATTCTAATGTACTAATCAGAAAATGAATTACAGAAAATCAGAAAATGAATTACTTACATCACTGATTACATCTTTACGGTGCCTTTAAAAAAACTCCAAAGCCTCCATACCTGACTGATTCGTCATGGTCGGTTGGTCTTAAATATCTCAACAACTATTGTTCTGATGGATTACCATGACATTTTGTACAGACATTCATGGTTCCCAGAGGATGAATCCTAATGACTATGGCGATTATCTGACTTTTCCTGTAGTGCCATCAGCAAAGTATTCACTTATCTATGTAACGTCTACGAGATGGTTTGGTAAAAAATTCAGTACAGATATTCATGGTTCCCAAACGATGATTCCTGCCAACTTTGGTGATCCTCTGAATTTTTCTTCAGAGCCACCATGAGGCTTACATCTGTGGTTTTGGGTTTTCGACAACTATGGGAAAATTGCCATAAAATGTTGTACTGACATTCATGTTCCCCTTAAACATTTAGTGTTTAAAATGTTTCATAATAGTGACAAATACCACTTCCCAGAGCTCAAGGTAACACAGATATTTGGTCATAAAGTATGTGGCAAATTAAGATTTTGACTTGGTGCTGGCGCTTGATGAAAAGTTAAGGAATCCTCAAAGTTATTATAATTCCTCCTAATCTATTCGTCAAAAAAGTAATTGACAGATTAATCAACAATGGAAATAAGTTTCAAGCCCCAATGTTCATTAAAAGCAGTGATTTTAATATCTGTAATCACTATAATCATGCAGTCTCACTGAGATCAAGATCTATTTTTTCTTCAATAGACCTTAGAACAACTAAAACATCTATACAACCAGCAAATAAAAAACCCTAACCCTAACCCTAACATAAAGTTAGACAACCATTCAATCAAGTGACAAAAACACTATCAGAGATATACTCAGATGTCATTCACATGGCACGGTGAATATGTTTTTGCAGTGCTGACCCATATAAAAAGATGAAAAACAAATGCAGAGCCAAGCTAAGGTTTGTCAATACTCTATTGATTGTTGTGGTTGGGCTCAGTTTTCCATGGATCAACAAGATATTTTATATAACTCTGTGTGGTTTGGTTTGACTGCTGTTCTCAGCCTGCTCACTCTGTGGGCTCATCTCCTACAGCTGCATTTTGTTGTTGAGTTTGCTCGCTCCTCCTGAATATCAGCCTCTCTGTTGACATTTGGATCAGTGTCTCTTTCCACCATCTCCCTTCTCTTTCTGTTTATGTGTATCTGTGCGTCCCTTTTTTTTCTCTCTCAGCTCTTTCTCCTCATCCCCATGGATGTCCCAGGCAATTTGGCTCTTTACTGCTCTCTTCCTATCTCCTTCTCTCACCCTCTCGTCGGCAATCTCCCGTCTTCTCTCTGGTGTCTCAGTGAGTGCCAGGCGGGACGTCCCTAGAGTGACCTTGGGGGTAATGAGCTCCTGATCACGAGTCAGGAAACCCGGCATCCAACACCCAACCCACAACCCTCCCCTCACCCCATGCAACACACATAAAAAAGAAGAAAAAAAAACTACACAGCTATCGCATGCTCAGCCCACAAAGAGAAATAGTATTGGAGAAGCAGGGCAACGGGGCAGAGGTGCAGATGAAAAGAACATAGAGAAAATACTACTTCAAGATATACAACTATCAGACCTCCAAAATAAAGTAAGTGGATTTTCCCTTTTCTGGTAGCACACTAATGATGCATGGCTTTCGTGGAGTAGGTGTGATGTGATGGTGAGGTGGTTACTTGAGCAGAAAAGTTTGGAGTTCAAGTGTATTCTGTGCAGAAAGACTCGGCAGTACAAATTGTACTAAGGCCATTTTTGGTGTGTTTCTTAGTGTGTGTGTCTCTGAGTATATGTTGGGGGTGGGATTTATGTGTCCAGAACTGCCATTAACACCCCCCTGTTGTGTTCATGTTTTTAAAATCTCACAAAAATAAAACTTTGGGTAAGTAGAAAAAGAAACTCAGTTAAAGTTTGTCTGGTGATCAAAACAATGTTTTGCAAGTCTGTATTTTTTTTTGATATTTCGCCTGTTTGTTTTACTGTTATATATTTTACCAAAACGTTTCTGTAGACATGGTCCTAATCGCTTTTTTCTTGCTCTTCCCATTTTAAGCAGATTTTGCCCTAAGGCTGTTGATAAGAGATAATAAACATATGAAAAGATAAAAGACTATTAAGCTTAAAATGCTGAGATTTATAACTGCAGATGGAAAAGTGGCTTGTAGACATATTGCGTAAACAATTGGCCAGTCCCAGTAATCCAGCAACCACGGGCTATGGACTGTGGTATTAAATCATTAACAGGGCCGTCTCCTCAGTGATTAGACTTCAAACATCCATATGTTTTGTTTATTATCGCTATCAGCCAAATATATGCAAGACCAATTAAGTATGTCTGTGCATGTGCGCTGGTTGAAGTAGGCTACTTTTTCCGAGGATGTCGTAATTTGGGTCAGGCCTGACTGGAATGACAAACCCGGAGCAGCCGTATTGTATCAGCACTATGTGGTCCTGCAGACCTTCTGCTTGCGTTGCCATGGCTTTCTTCAGCACTGGTATAGCAACCCGAGTCAGGCTAAACAGTGTTCCTCTCTGTCTTATGGGCATTCCTGTTGCGGACAAAAGCTTTCTCCGGCTCATTCTTGCTCAAAATGAGGTGTCCGCTTCATTTCTTTAGAATCAACACATGGTGTGGTCCTAATGAAAGAGCTGGGGGAGATTAAAACATGAGGTGGAGATGAGCTTGAGAAACTAGCTTTGGGTCTGTAGGAAGTCAGAAAACAATGTGGATTAAGCTGCATGACAGCCAGAAGGGCCAAACTCATAAAACTGCGTCATTTCTAAATGGGTCCTGGCATTTTCTTTCCAAGATGGCCACTTGGAGGCCTTTAAGAGACATTTTACGCATTCTGCCCTTTTCTCTTGTTAAACACTTACTCCACAAACTTCACCACGTGATCGCGCCTATATGTCAAGACTAAGCACAAAGCCAGTTCATTTCCTTCTGTCTTCACAAATGCTTTGACGAGACTGCTCTCCATGGAGGAGCTGGAGCAATAAGGCATAGAATTGTGCTGTTAGGGCCCTGAGAAGTCCGCTCCAGGGGGGAGGGAAGAGCTGTGAATGGAGCCAATTCTCATCTATAGGGCACAAGTAAGTGAGGGAGAGAGAGAATAAGAGGGTAGGGGGATGAGGACATACACAAAGATTCTCACAATGAGTGGCTGGTTTATTCTTGTGGGGTACGCACTGACCCCTCACATGTGGGATGAACAGAATGAGCCTTGATGGGGTCCGGAGGGCCTCCAAAGAAAGGGAGGACAGCATAAAGAGAGGAATAGAAGAAAAGAGGAGGAGAGAGATGCCAGGAGAGAGGCCTGTCAAGGAACCATCCTTCATTGCATCCAGTTGTAGCACCATATTGCAAAAGCGTCAAAAGTTGATGATTCTGGTGTATTGCAACTTGAGTCTTATTTTACTGGTTTTGGCCACCATTCCTATTGGTAGTAAGTAAATTACATGGTAAAAGGGCTAAAGAAGTCAGACAGACAAATAAACTGTTAAAATACAAATTTTAACTCACCAGTGACAAAAGAAAAAGAACGGTCATAATCGAAGCAGCACAAGCTAAGATATCCTGACTTCTAGTTCCTATTATGGGCCAAGCTCCAAAAAAACTGGATCCCACACTTCCCATAAAGCAACTCAGAAGTAACTTTTGTTTAACCCTCCATGCCTGGTAAACTCTTGTGTCTTTCAAACTTAATGGCACCAATTTGTATATTGTATTGTTATTTTCTAACCTGATCTCACAGAAACACACAATCCCAACCTCTTAACACAACATTACGTGGTGGTGGCACATGTTAAAAAAATGTGCCGGCACCACAGAAACAATTAAGGTTTAGGCAACAACACTACTTTATTAGGTTTAGGAAAATATCATGGTTTGGCTTAAAATAAGTACGTTATTTATGTAAGTTAAGAAAAAGTCAATGTTGACTTTCGGTTTCACACGGGACACGAACAGCAGTCTCCTGGGTTAAGGTCCTGTATTTGTTTGACCCATCCCTCCTCCCAACGTGGATTATGGCGTTCTTTATACTACCTCACCTGACTTTGAGCCTTTTAGCTGTGTTAAACTGGGGAATACGTGTGTCCAACATGACAAATGCTCCTAATTGACTTTCCATTGGCATCACCACGTAGTGGTACGTGTGGTGTTAAGAAGTCGTGCATTTCATGTATTTCTGTGCGATCAGACTTTTATTTCTCACTTTGAAGCATTCTCTCTAGTACCAACGAAGACATTATACAGCTCTTTTAACAGGCAGAGTAGTAATTTCCGATGACAAGCAAACTGAACTTAATGTATAAAGTTGGTAGAGTGCCCCTTTAAACAAACCCCCAGGTTAGCCACACTTATTTGGAAGAAAAAACAAAGGCGAAATGTGAAATTATTACCCAGCCTGTCTATTGTAAACACCCATCACAGTTTACAGACTGACTTCCTGGTTCATTTTTGACATACCTTGATTGCCATTGTTGTGTGCGTAGGCAGTTTTCCTGAGGGATTATTACCTTACTACCATCTTGGATGCCTTTGGTTTCAGTTTTACCACAGAATGAAGTGGTCAATTATTGGCTTGTTTAAAATCTTTCTGATCATATGACAACTCAATTCGGTGAGTACAATATTGAGAGTATAGAGTATAATATAAAAACCAATAAACAAAATGGCCAAAACTACAGTACAAAAATGGTTGTTAAAGTGGAATTATCCTTTAGCTACTGTACTGACGTTTAGGAAAAGCACAGGTCCTGAGCTTGCCACTGAAATTTCCCTTCATCTGTTATTCAGCTGTGGCGATGTGTCTGCGATGTGCCCTGGGCTGTGACTCCTCCTGAGTCTATTAGGTTAATAGTAATGTGTGGACATGCAGACGTTCTCATGGAGACGTCAAGCAAGCAGCTATCTCATTACAGGCAAGGGCGAGACAATCAAAGCTGTCTACAAAACCTCTAAGCCGATGATGAGAGATTTTTCCTCTTGTGTGCCCATTGATGGAGCTACTAATGCCTTTTGTGGATGAATACACGAGTCAGGTTTTGTGTTCGTGCTCATTTCTTTCTTTCCTTAGATTCATACGGATTTTCTACTTTTTCTGTGGAAAAACAAATATCTAACTGTGACCTGCATCCCTCTGCCGTGGCTTGTTCTGACGTTGGATCCTCGGAGAGTTAATGATAACCCGAGGCTTTCCACTGTAATCAGTCAGCTCATTAGTGTCCCACTCAGTCACACAGCCACCCCCACGCACACACACACACACACACACACACACACACACACACACACACACACACACACACACACACACACACACACACACACACACACACACACACACACACACGTACACACATACAGTATGCACAAACACACACAAACTGTCCCCAGGCCTGCTGGTAGGTGACTGAAAGAAGAGAGGGCAAAGATACGTCACAGGGTTGGAACACAAGTTCTCTACCTACTGAGAAAGTTAACATACAGTAATGTAAAACTGGACCCTAACATTTAATTTGATGTGTTTGATTGTAGTGTTGGTCTGTGTCAACACAACATTTAGACAAACATACTAGTTGCTTTGCGAGTTTGAACCAATTTACTGCAATCACTCATGACTTATCCTTTTGCAAACCATGCTAAGATGTTTTGAAAAGTATTCTGTTTACTATTCTTAAGCATCCATTGTGAGATATGAAAATACCGTAGAGACATCTTGAAACATTTATTATGCATTATTTTTTGCTAAACTTACATTGTTGTTGTCTAGCAGGTTTTAAAAGGAAGCTGTGCTTAATCTCTATTAATGAAAATTGTTATGCAACATTGTGAAAGATTGATTTAGACTTGACATTTACTGGTGGATTACACAAGATAAAAAAAGTCTGCCAACTGATTTTCATACCATACAGTAATGAATGAAAAATATACAATCCTATTGCATTGATTAAAAAATAGTCAACACAAATGTTAAACCTACATTAAGTGATTTTTGGCCACTTGGGGGCAGAACTACGAACTGTAAACACAGCATTGACACACTATTACCCTGTAAAGCTAGCGGGCATGAGGTTGTTCGGAGCAGTGAAGCTGAAGTTTGAAGAGGCTAAAATGTTCCATAGAGCTGAGGGAGATAATTCTTGATAATTCTCATCAACAGGTTTGAAGATATTGTACGAAAATGTATGCACAATGATTTGTACGATATCTTACTAAATTACGAAAACTTATGCAGTACTGTTTGTATGATGTCTTACAAAATATGATGTTCTATTTAACGCTGCCTTACAGCAAACATCAATGTGGGGCTTGCAGTAAAAAATATGTGGAATACATACAAATTACAGTGCATTACTTTTTGTAGATGTACGAACAGTTCATGATGGCAGGCTGTTCTCTGTTTATCACTAAGAGTGACCCCTTTCATATTACACATCACTTGACCCATAAAAATATTGACTGGAGCAGCTTTGAGTATGCCTGATATGTAAATAAGGAGCTGATAAAGTGCTTGCAAATGTGCATATTAGCATATGTGCCATTTGGTTACCTCACAAGCACCTTAAACATTTCCTGCAGTGTACAAGATGCAGTAGAGGCTTTGGACAGAGATGCTGTAGTTGTAAATCTAAAATCAAATGTCATACAGGGAATACAGGTCCTGAGGGTGTTCCCCCACCCCTAATTTGTGTGTGTACGGGCTTCAGATTGTGAAGCACAGGGGAGTGGGTGTGTTTGTGTTCCTCTAATTAACTGAGGGATGATCTTTTCTCTCTCACGTACCATGTCATCAGAGAGAAACCTAGAAACTGAAAGGAGGAGAGTTGGACAAACAATACTACTTCAGTTGTATTTATCATAAAAAGAAAAACATGAGCATATTGGATATTAGCACTTTATGAATGCAATAGTAGATATACTTATAGAATTGGTCTCTTTTTAATATTGACCATCTGGTCTAGTCTCTTTCTAGATGATTACAGGTGCAGCGAAAATAAAAGTAAGCCACATTATCGACTCTGAATACTTTCTCCCCAATGCAGAACCTTGCTAAATGGCTCAGAGGTAAACCCTGAGGGGAATATTAAATAACATGCAGCCAATTTGCTCCCAAAACTCTAACTAAATGCTGTAATCTATTGGCTCAATCAATGCAATCTTATTTTATTTAGAGCCACGTCTTTGGTTGCAATGTAGCCTGGAGTGGATGCAACCCGGCCAGTGGAGCATTAATGACATTATAATAATTTCAACAGAGAGAATTTGATTCTTGCTGGGCATGAACAGTGTGTAGATGATAAGAGGGGTAAGCATTCAGAGACGTGTAGCAGCAGGTTGCTCTTACTCATTGGGATGCAGGGATTTGTTGTGATGTGGCCACTGATGTTGAATGGAAAGTTAAATTGATCGTGAGCATCACTGTGGAACACTGTCTGCCACTTAGTGTCTCCATTCCTATTCTACTGCTAATTGGATTGCTAATGGTAATGTTGCACATGGGTGAAAACCTTTTTTGATTATTATTTTTAGCACAGTGATCACATGAAAAAGAGATCCACTTTTTTTCAACATTACTCTCTTCAAAGGATTCAGTGACATTATATGTTTAAGAAAGAAAATCTCTGCCGTTTCCATCTTGCAGATCTTTTTATTAGGGCAAACTGTGGTTACCAGGCTGCTTAAAGTGCAATATCTTCAATGATTAATACCAAAATAATTTCAAACAGTTTATATAGCCTCTTACTGCCAAAGGGGGTGTCTAATCCTTGGTTAAATCTCAGCAGGTTTTAATCTGGCCCAGTAGAGAGTTTTTTTCTGCTCTGGGATGTCTTCCTGTCCCTCCCTCGAGGCACCACATTCTGGAAAAAGTGATTTGGAAAGTTAAACACCTATGATGGATGGGCAGAGGATTAGATAGGCCCACTCTATGGCTGCAAACACCAAGGGTGGTTTTATGTCCACCCACCAATAAGTGATTAGAAACCAGGATCAGTAAGGGTGGGTATGTGTTCAACAAAGCCCCAAGGGAGAAAACTGTCAGGCACTTGTTACTTGACCTAAATACCCTAAAATGTATGCGCATGTCACAGCTGTTTCTTAGTCGTAACTGAATGATGCGTTTTGAAGCTCTGACTCAAGAGTTAAGTTTCATCCACATGGAAGGAAAGGTAGACGGAGTGAGAGAAGAGAGTCGAGTGGGAAGGAATCGGGAGAAAAGAAGAGAGGCGAGAGAGAATCATTAGTCAAATGCATTAGTATTCCATCCGCGGCTTGTGCTGTAAGACAGCCGGTCTGTCCAAACAAACAACCAGGAGAGGGGGGATGCCTCATTATTACTTCCCCTCTTTTTTCCCCCCTGGAGTTCACATTCCATCTGACCACAAACACCAGGTCAGGGCTTTAGCCTTGCCCTCTGTCTCTGCTGGAGTTTAGAGATGTTAGCAGGGCCAGTAAAGCAACAATTCACATGCTTTTCAGTACACGATGAGGACAGTACAGTGCAAGGCTGTGGCCTGGGAGAGGGGAGACAAAAACTTAATTATTCAAAATGTTTAATGTTTTGTCCTCTGAGCGTTTTGGATAGATGTCCTCTTCAGCCTGATGCATTGTCTAGTGGAAGGGGCGTCTTTTCACCCTTGAGGTGTCCGCTCTTCACACGCCTGCAACCTTCCCTTCCTGACAGTTTATCACCGAAAGATCCCAGTGCTCCCAGGAGTAGGCGGTTGCACTCCGCTGGCACACAAACATCCACTATTGAACATAAAGATGCTTCAAAATAATCTTTGACAGTATCTTTGCCATTAAAATGTTACAAATATCCGCAAATGTAAATCAGTGCATTTTTGCTTTAACTACCTTTACATGGAAATATTCATGAGGAGATGACAAGATTATATAATTAATGGAGCATGAGTAACTCTAATACATTAAAGAATGTCACTGCTGCTTCCCACCTAAGATGGCATTTGTGTTTTTTAATGAATACGTTTGTCTCATCTGATCCACATTTATCATGCAGCATTTTTTATCAGTGATGGAAACAGGTACGTGTCCAGAACAAACCAGGACGAGAGGCCAGTTACAAAATATAAATTGAGTTTATTCACAAAGTCGCATAGATTAAAAACACTAATAGGAACAGGCCAACAGCACCAACGTGGAACTACACAGTAGCGACTTTAGAGGGGAAAGTGCAATGGCATTGACACAATCACTTGACATAAATAGCAAAAATGCACAGGAATAATTTAGAGGCTGTTAATATGCTTAGGACCCAATACACACAATAAAAGAGCAATGAGCTCCAATAGAACAAAATACCACTGCACACTTTAAAACCCACACATTCATTCTTCACTACATGCAGGGAATAATAGAAGACTTAACACCTCAATCCACACTAGCAGGCAATAAGGGGTCTCTAAAGCTATAAATAAGCCTATAACCAGCCTTAGAATTGCACAGCGCCCATCAGCGATATTGCACTTTACCCTTTAATAATAATATTTAAAATAAAAGAAGACGAACAAACCCAACTAAGAAAGAAAACA
Source organism: Sander lucioperca (assembly GCF_008315115.2). NCBI lineage: Eukaryota > Metazoa > Chordata > Actinopteri > Perciformes > Percidae > Sander > Sander lucioperca. The sequence goes on along the minus strand of NC_050192.1, from coordinate 7,682,367 downwards.
AATTGTACAAATAAATGCCCGTTACTCTAAATTAATGTGGGAAAAAACAATGACAGGCAATATTGCAGTCAAAGACAGTCGTTTAAGTCATTTAGGTTTCATTCAGACCAGCAGCATGTTTTAATGTCGTGATGACCGATAAATCATTATCTCTGCTCCAAGTTTGAGCTTATCTAAACAGCTGACTGGAATTGTTTTGCAGCGTGCCTATACGGCAACCTGTCTTCCGTCACTGCAGTCTTCTGCACTCGCAAGACTAAATGTTTGGCCTTCATACATGTTTACCCCGCTGCACTTCCTGATTCTGCGGACCGATAGAGAGAGAGAGAGGGAACGCAAATTACCGGTGTCCCTAAATAACCTCCGCCCTTCACAGGGCCATGACGTCACACCCATTACACTTATTTCCAGGCTTTGCGGTGGAGTGGAGGAATATGATGATGAGTGATATCAATGTAGTAGAGGAAGCAGGAACGAGTCCCCACAGCGTCACAATCTCTTTCCTTCAGTTGCATATTCTCTTTTTCAAAATTCCAACTTTTCCACCTCAGCTTTTGTCCTTTTCCTTTGAACTTCTGCCATTTCCACTCAGGCTTTTATGCACAGATTGAAAATGGGCACCAAACAGGTAGATGGAAATGTATCATTAGTAATCCTCGGACACCAGCTGACCACCTCTCAAAAAAACTAACAGCAGTGTTGCACTTTCTTTAAAGCACAAAGGTAGTGCATATACCATTTATTGCATGTCAGATTTTGAACTCCTGACCTTTGTACCTTGAAAAAGTTAAATTATGTACCCGAGTGACCTTTAAACATAATCATCTTGAGTGCTGCCTTAATTTGAATGGCCAATTCCCTCTCCTCTGTCATCCTTGATGCTTCTATCTCCCGAAACTGTAGCTGAAACAACCAGAACCAGAATCAGAAACAGATTTATAACCACGTAGTTTTCACATACAAGGAATTTGCCTTGGGGTTTGGTGCGTACAATAAACATATAAGAGGCAATACAAAATAAAAGCAAAGTACTGCAATAGTCAAGAACATAAATATAGAATAGAAAAAATATTACTATTTATTATTATTATATAATTGGAAAGATGTAATTGCAGGATGTGCAAAAGTTCACAGTATAGAGAAGAGCGACGAGATTGATCCCACACCAGTTTCCTACCCACCAACACTGCCAATGGGGTCAAGCACTGCTGCCGGGAGTTGGTCCCTGACTCTGCAGTGTTTTTGTCCTGTACCACCCAGGTCCCCCAATCAGTGCACTGCCGTAACTGACTTTAAGAGCATGACATTTAATAGTCACTTTTAATTCAGGCTGAATTGGCATCAGAAACTACTTTGTACCTTTGTGGTCGATAAAACCACACATCTGCTCTCTTGAGGGCCTATTAATTCCAAATCTAATATCTGAGATAAGATTTTTTTTCCCTGACTGCTGCCATATAAAGGATGAGAGGATCCCAATGGAAATAAGTTGACTTTTGGTCAACTTTATTTTGTTATCCTCAATAATTTGTGGTGTGCATTAATTTGTTATGAGCGTCTGTTATGTTTCTCCACTCATTTATTCAGTTTGTCAACTGTCTGTATGATACATTGTTTGTCAGAAACCTAACTAACTACATGCTAATAATGCTACATTTCTACTCTTTATTATAGAAAATTTGTTATTTCTTATACTTATTTTGACTTTGCACGCTCTGCAGAGACAACCAAATCAGCACTTGAGTTATCGGATCAACTGTATGTCACTTCGGGGCACTTGCATGCTCTCTTTACTGAGGTTGAAACAACTTTGACTGCAGAGTGTTGTGTGACACACATTAAAGTAAAACAGGGTTTCAGCGGAGGCAGAGGCCCCGCCACTCTGCAGTGTTTGTACATGAGGACTCAATGTCTCCTGTGACTGTTCTAATGCTCAGTGGCAAGTTGAAAGGTCATGTTTAATGCCCTGGGCTTTGACTGTGGGCAAGAGCCACTTCACCCCACCTCCCTCCACCCCTTAACCCTACACCCACCACACAGCTGAGCACAGCCCGTGTCATTATGGGGATACTGGCATTTGCACAGCAGTTCTGAGTTGTGTTTTCATTTTGAACGGGAATGATTGGATATGTCCACGCTGCAAAAATGGGCTCCCTTATTTATTTGTAAATTGTGCCCCACAAAGTACTGCCACATTTATGGTTTGGTAAATAAAGCTGGAGCAAATAGTGTTTTGTGCAGATGAATGAAGACTGACAGCAGAGGGCACACAAAAAATCTTGTGGGATGCGCTCCTGATGGATGGAAATAGTTACCGCAGATGCAGGGTGATGGTGAATTGGACGGATTTGTGACGTAAACATCAGTAAACACAACATTGTGTGTGCAAGAAACATTTCTGTACCTTATTATCATACAGTGGCTTTACAGTGAGAATAGATGTTTCAACACTCTTTAATGTATGTGACTTATTGGAATATTGGATTGTTCAATGTCCTATTTTTTATATATATGTTTATTGGTTTTCATTTTTACAATAAGTACAAAATGGATCCATGAAATTTAGCATGCAACCATACTTCAAACAAACACACACATCCCAAAACTTTCCCAAACTTTATAAAATTGGTTTGATTTGGAATGTATCACAAATGTCAGGTATTCCAGAGGTACTAAATCAAACAACACTTTATGCCAGCCCTTAAAGGGGAAATATGCAGTTTGTTTAGCTAAAATTACTTTAACTGAACAGCTTTGGAGTCATTGGAATGGTTATATGACTTTTTTTTGGGTTGAATGGGGGTCGTCTCGCTCCCCCCTAGCGCCTGTGTGCAGAAAAACCACCTTTGCAACTTTTCGGCCGGCAGGCCGCTAGCCTCACTGTCAGGAAGTATCGCGTGATATCAGGTCTCGCAAATTGCTTCACAGCCACTGCACACATACGCCCATTCAGGAACCGGCTAACAAGGTAGCGATGGAGTTTTTCACACTATTGTCATGGCTGAGCCGGCTAAAAAGAAGCAGAAAGCTAGGAAAGCATTGTCGGAGGAACAGAGAAAGAGGAAACGGCAGACTGACCGAGTGAGGAGTCAGACACAAATAAACATAGGAGCTGCCAAATATCTATTCCAAAGCTGTAGGCAGAGCTCTATAGAGAAACCTGTGAGCAAAAAGCGAGAAAACAGCAAAGAAATGGCCAAAACTGCATAGCACCTCTTTAACAGTTGGCTGTTTATCACTAATCCACTGCAATAATATATTCTTCCTAGCTTCATATGTAAGAATACAGAAGAGTTTCTGGTTTTTTAGCACTACATATCTAGCAGGGAGACCAAGAATAAGAGACATTGGATCTATCTGTAATTTTAGCCCAAGTGTCTTTTCAATTTCTGTCAAGACATTAGACCAGTATCTCTACAGTTTATGGCATGACCAAAGGCAATGGGTTAGAGTACCAATCTCTTTTTACATTTAAGACACATTGGTGACAAGGTAGGGTTAAAATGATGTCTGCTTAACAATTAAGTGAAAAGTGATTCACAGAAACCTCTTTAGCTAAAGAATCTGTGGATAACTTCAGTGATGTTCATCTCCTGAACCGTCAAGGGAACTGCAGACAAACAAGCTGCAGCCAATTTTATTGCGGAATAAATTAGGTGGTGTGGATGCTCTGTATTGAATTCCCATCAGCTTCTCCAGCTGACGTCAGAGGATCTCAGGCGGTGGATCTCTGCGGTGCTTCACATGCTCTCCTCTGTGACTGCCCTCCACTTAAAACTCCAACTCTCTCACCAATTACATGCCAATTACTATTTTCTTTCTGTTATTTTTCTCTTTTTTAGTGCACAAACACATCACATATAAATTGTTATTTACATGTTTATTAAGTTTGGTGTTAAAGCAAGATTTCTCTTTGGCTAAATAAGGTGTTCAATAAACATACAGCCAGCTGGTATCAGAGATGTTTTAAAGATTATTTCTTAAGTTGTTTGCTGCCTTTAAAAAAAAAAAAAAAAGTTGTGATAGACACCCACACAGTGCATCATCTTACACTAGTTGGTCTAATAATTGTGTGTTTCAGATCAGCAGTTCGTTCTGAAGAGCAAGGCCAGACTGCGTGAAGAATTGTTCGAACGTTTCCAGACTCTTTTTTCTTTTATCTCGGTTCAGGAAACTTAGCAGTGGAAAAGTGCTACATAGAAGAAGGCAATGCGCCATGTTAGCCTCCCAATACTCGTGCCAAATGGCCCCAAAGACAATGCAATAAAAGTGAAGGATTTGCTTCGGCCAAAAGCCATGTCCTTGACAGATCAGAGTTGTCCAATCTTCCTCTGTCCGTCGTTCTCAGTAAATAACTTCCCCCCCGCTTCCTCGATGGCTGGAAATAAGACTGTCACTGGGTCCGGGGAATATAGTGCGTCGCAGATTCATTGAGGGTTGCGCAGAGCCTGGCAGAGTAGAAACTGAGTGACACTATCATTGCAAACAGAAGTAAAAAAGTTCTAAATAGTAGTCTTTCTTTGGGGTTTCAACAAGAACATTTTCCTCTCATTTTACATAGAGAAACAAGATAAGTAGGTTATTATATACTAACTACAAATAGGCAAAAAACATAGAGAATGTACAAAATATCAAGACACATTCCTGATAATGAGTTTTAGTGCCTTTCATCTTAATTAGGTCGGAATCTTCTTCTCATTACAACTTTTTTTTATACCTGTTGAAATTAATAATGGAAAATTGGTTTTACTTGATTCGTGTATTCAGAGAAAAAATATAAATGACACAAAATAAATGATATTTTTCCTTGCTACTTGGTGACAGCAAAACAAGCTGTAAAAACAACATTGACAAATCATCACCTAATAGCCAACTTGTTGGTAAACAGTTGCCTATTCATACATCCAGCAGATACAAAACTACATTAGCTCTTTAGCTCCTAAATGCTCCACTATGTTCACCAGTCGCAAACTTTTAATGTTTGCCATCTGGTGCTGGGCAGTTAGTGTACAGTGGATTTATCAGAACTTTTAGTAATAGCTACCAGGTGGAAATACAACTGAATAAAGTGAGAGTGAACTAAAACAGTAAAGTTGTAAGCTGTAAAACCCAAAACAATTAGCCAAAGGCTGTAAACTCTCCGTTGAACTAAAAGGGTTGAGTCTGGCGATAATTCTGTGCGGGTTCCGTCACTACAAGCAACCCTTTTCACCTTACACGTAGGCATTTGACTGATTGTTAAAATAAAAAATATTGGTCAGTGTAGCTTTAACTTGTTCTATTTCTAGTTAAAATCACTTTTGTGAGAATTCAATCACATCTTTCCAAAACGTTTTGTTTCCTTCTTACACCAAAAATACACAAATCAATTAAAATGACTATTATAACTAAATGTGTTGTGGTTATTGATAAAGCATGACTTGCAGCGACTATATTTAGTATATTATTCAAAGCAAGGCTTCAAGTCTCATAAGTATCGCCCTGTTTCAATATATTTTCTGAGAGACAGAATAGTTTTGACATGTTTGAGAGGTTCTTGCAGTCGGCGGGTATTTCATGCCTGTTTCACTGAATGAATTTTGATGGGCTGCTAGGTCCAGGCGTCTTTAGCAGTCCCGACAAGCCTTTGTTCTTTCCCTGTTTTCATGTCTGATCCCCAACAGCCCACAGGGGGAAGCTCTGTCGGCCGTGCGCTCCAAAAGCCTTTCTGTTTGATCAACTTCTAACATATTTGAACAATTTAGGCAGGGATGAATGCAGGTAATTCAAAGCCTGCCAAGACAGTGTTTTGGGGAGATGAGAAGACGCGCGGGTTCACATGGAGTAGCGGAGAAACTCTGATTTCTCATTTCTGCGCTGCTGCACACTCCAAAAAACTTTCCATCAACATGTAAACGAACCCTTACTGCCGCTGGCATCCTCCATCTGCAAAAAAAAAAAAAAACACATTTGAAATGATCCTCTCTCCCCCAAAATCACTCTACCCTTCCTCTGCTTCCCTTTCCTCGGGCAATAACTTATTTCACCCAGTAGAGGCCAGTGTGTAGCTGATGAGGTCATCCACCTAATATGACAGCTATACACTGCAAAAAAAAGGCTTTTGAACACCTTCAGTGGAGGTCACAGTGAAGAGGGGACATGGATATCATTTAGTTCAGTCTAAGCAGGAAAATCATTAAGAGGAAATCAATGGGACGTCGAGCAGCAAGAAACAAAGACAAAGACAAATAGAGTTTGACAGTGAAGTAAGGTAAAACATTAAAGCCATTTCCGCCATTGTTTGAAGTAGAAAAACACAGCAAGCGGAAAAGAGAGCCCTGTTCAGTATTACTATGAAAGGACATTAAATGTGGGTGTCATTGAATACAGTTACTACAGTAGAGTGCAGATAAGAGGTCAGGGCCATTATGAGAGCCCTCCACTGACAGTTAAATCAAAAGAAACCAATATCACCATCCAAACAAGTCTCTTGCTTCCAATTTCTGCCACACATTAAGAAGAAAAATAGACTTTACTGAATAGGTGTGATTATTTTCCATGGTTGAGTCATCAGAAATAAGCTGCTTTTTTCCCTTTATGTGGAGATTTGAAGTGGGACTGGGAAATTTGGAAATTCTAATCATCATTTAGCACTAAAATCTCATTTCATCCAACCACCTTCTGCTGTAAAAGAAATAATTTAGTGATCAAAGGGGAGGTGTGGAAGATATAAAGATAACAGTGTGGATATGCTGAAACTCTTAACAGCCCTGAGGAAAAACCCATGATTTATTTTCAGTTTCAGTTTTGACCCTTTACTCTCAAAGCTGTGCAACTTTACAGCCTATTTTTTACAGGTGTGAACCTGCAGAAATAATTATACTCTTCCCTCTGAAAACATAACTCATACAACCTTACACATAGCTTTCAATTTCATTTGTACTCAAATAAGATTTTGTGACTAGAATGACATCAAATCACTTATTTCTGATGCACATTCACCTGTTTCTGCCATTTTTTTAAACATTGTCGAAAAAGAGTAGAAAAGTTTGTCTGCATTGAACAAATTATCTTTTCTGACCATATTAATATATTGTATTTCACTTAATTCAAGAAAAATGAGATTCAGACATTTAAATTAACGATTTAAGTTACTTATTCATTATTTTTTTTCTGCACAATTTCACATCTCAAGCCATTTTATTTATTGGAAAAAAGTGAAAGAGCTTCAAATATTCATTACTTCCATCTTATGAGAAAATAAAATCCATTTGACACGTTCGTTATACAGCCACAGGTTTTGCGCATATGTTGACATATGTATATATGGAAGGACAAAAACAACAACTTTCCCTTAACTCTGTCCATCTATCTTTCAGTTTCAGACAGATTGCCGTGGAAATTTGAGGAGAAAAAACTCCAGGGAGAAGCAAATCCCCAACCAACCAAAGCAGCAGAGAAACACTGTTATTGAACGGCGCACTTAAAACTCCCGTCTCTCTATGGGTTGTCCACCTGGGAGCAGCGTGTGAATGAATAATAATCAACCGAACATTTCAAACTGGAGATGGGAATCGAACAGAGGCTTTGGATTTGCATGGATTAACTAACAGGGAATCCAAATGCATTGGGCACATGTGGTGCAAATTGAAGGGTCACTGACTATTTTCTAGGACATTAGTTGAGAATGACCACTCATGATTGCCTCCTCACAAATCGCACAGGTTAGTGATTAAAAGGCCTAAAATCACTTGGTTGCAATCATCCCTGAAATTGGACGGATATTGACGTAACGTTGCAACTCAAAGAGCTGTAGAGACAGATTATTAATGTTATTTTAAAATCAATAGGCTTTTTTTAGGCATTGCTTGTGGGGGGCCTGACTGGGTGTGTGACATGTATCTCCTAGATGTTAACTGTAACTATTTTTCTCCACTGCTGCCGTGTAATCTGAGGTGAGCCTCAGCCTGAAGGGAAATGTACAACTGTTTGCCTTTGTGAGGCTTTCGTAATCTGCAGTCAAGCTTTGTTCCACTGCCACATAAGCTACAAGGGAACCAACAGGACTGAAGTGCCTCAGCAAAACAAATGCACCGTACTGTAGCTTTGTTATTCTACATCAGAGACCGTATAAAGCTGCACCTTCAATACTTATTTTAAGAAGGCATCAAGAAAACGCATAAAAGCACCTCTGATTCACAGTACGTGGGCTCAGGAGAGCACCAGTTTAAATGTGCTAGGTAAATATATATAGCATATACTGTATCCTCCAGTATCTATGCCAGCAGTGTGACACTAATACTGTAAACACCACATCACATTATCAAAATGGTGAACATAATTCACCCACACTTTCTCAGTGATTGTTTTGCGCCGATGTCAGACAGGCAAAACTTCTCATCTCGCATGTCTTGGTGACAGCACAGCTTAGCATGCCTTGCAAGCTAATGTTGTCACCACAGCTTGAAGATGCAAGATGAGATCTGCAGGCAGAAGTGATAGGAGGAGAACATTAATGAATCCTTTGACAGTCACATCTTCTCTCTCAGCTTCACTGCACAATACTCTCGAGATAATAAAACAGAAATACCAAATGAAATCAAATGTATAAAAGCACAAACAACATTATGCTATATAGTGCTGACAGAAACGTTCTGCCTCACATTAGTACATTATTCTGCACAAACCTGATGCATAAACCTGTTTAATCAGCCTGTCTGGCAGAATCTAGCCTGTACTGTGCTGTAATGCTTTTTGGATAAAAATACCCACCAAATGACGTAGGTTATTTTATGTTCTGGCTGCAGAGAGCAGCACATATCCAGCTCCTTGGCACAAAATTGAAAAGCTTCATTGTATCCTGTTAAGTGAAGAATGGTGACTGACTTTAATTGGCATATAGATCTTTGGACCACGTGGGCATCACACTGCAGAACAACTTTTCCTTTGTCTACGGACATCACACTGACAGAAACATCTGGTTTGTGTGATGTAATTGGTTATATCAAGGTGCATTGTATATATTGCTTGATTCTTTAAAGTGCCCATATTATGAAAAAATCACTTTTTCTGGGATTTGGGGTGTTATTTTGTGTCTCTGGTGCTTCCACACACATACAAACTTTGAAAGAAATCCATCCATGCTGTTTAGAGTGAGATACAGTTTCTGAATGTGTCCTGCCTTCAGTCTCCGGGTGAGCTGTTCAAAATCGGCACGGCTTGTGACGTCACAAGCCGAAACGAGCAGGCTAACCACAACCATTAGCTCGTAGCGTTAGCATGCTAACGCGAGCATGCTAACGCTAGCATGCTAACGCGAGCATGCTAACGCTAGCATGCTACCTCATTCTTAATAGCAAAGCACTGCTACAACACACACAAGTTCACCATAATCTACAAAAGAACTACTTACATGTGCGCCCTCATTTAGAAGTCTCCCAGCTAATCCTGCTTTGTAACTGACCAAAGTTGTAGAAACCAAGGGGGTAAGTTTCGCTTCAGAGCTCGAATCTCCTATGGCGCCATTTTTATGCTACAAAGCGATCACCCTGTTAGCATTCCATTGACTGCCATTCATTTTGACGTCACTTTGACAGCGAATAACTTTACATCTGAAGCGTTTAAAGACTTTATTTGTCCATTGTTTATTTCTAAAGAAACACAACAATGTATAAAAGGCTCCATTACCTTGTACCTCACGTTATGGCTCCATAGTATACGTTTTTGTAAAAATAGGCTAACGATTGTATCATAACCACGCGACTTACTATCGCATAGTAGAGGAATTACCGTATAGTACAGGAGAAGCTTGCAGGCAGTTTGGACTTACATTAGCTGTTTAAGTTTAATTACTTATGTTAACTAGCATTTTAGTTAGCAATAATTAGCCTGTGTCCATGTTATCTCCTTACATATACCTACGCTCTCCTTCTCTGCAAGATTGGGAATTATTGAGATTTCTCTTGGCACAGCTACCAGAAGACTTCCAACTTTTAGACACGTTGCTCACGTCACATACGTTGCTTCTCTCAGTTGGAGGCTGCGCAGTAACGCTCAGCGCTCACCGGAAAAGTGCTTCTAAAGGCCTTCACTGGTCTCCGTCCAGAGCAACGGGATCTGTTGGTCCATTCTTATATACAGTCTATGGTAGAAACAGCCTTTCTTTTACTGTCTATGGAGCTAGCTAGCTGACATGATTACATCTGAGCTACTGTGCATGTGCGAGTGCAATCAAAGATAGTACAGAAGAAGAAGAAGAAAAGAGGTCTCACTCTGTAGCTAAAACAGAGACCAGCTGAAAAGAGGATCTGCAGCAGTGAGAGAGAGCGGTACAGTACAATAAAAATATGGTGTTTTTTGAAAATTAAACCATGTAAACCTATTCTGGTACAACCTTAAAATACAATTATGAACCTGAAAATGAGCATAATATGGCTGCTTTAAATTACATTTGTATTAAGTTATCTTTTTCTTATTATATTAGAACTGTGCATAGTGACTGCTTTCATGTTGCACCACTACAATATTTATTGTACAACTCAGTCTCACTTCTGAATTTGAACATATGAAAATTCGTACTATTATATGAGTATCATAACTCAGTGGGTGAAATAAACAAAACTCCTGGAAGTGTGTGTGCCTAGAAAGTAATAATCCTAGAAATGAATAATCAATAATAAACAACATTTTCATATAAATAATTTTTCAATTTTGCTCTTCATCCCATACTCGGCTCATGAAAGCATAGATTTACAACTCCAAGCAACAGATGTCTGTTACAGTAGTTGTTCACTGGACTTTTGTGGGGGGTGGAGTTGTGGTTTGTTTGAAATACACAAAAGATGATCTGAGGAAAAATAAGCCACTTGCAGGAGCTCATACTTATACTAATGCAAAACAGAACAAAACAAATAGAGTGCAGAAATACCACAGAAAATAAAGCAAACATAGTGATAGTCTCACTATATGGGGCTCTTACAGTACTGTACATGTTCTCAGTCTCAGTTTATCCCAGCCTATACTCTGCTGCTGGACGTGTTGAAAAGATGGAGTGCTGGAGTGAAAAGCTGGTGTGGGATTACAGGTAGATGGAGGATTTATCTCTCCACCAGTAGCTGTAGTCATGCTCCCTCTCAGCCTCGCAGTGTGACGCCTGGTTTGGGGGAAGTGGGTGGTAAACCTCTGTGGGGAAATGTTGGTGTGCGTGTAGGTGGTAGGTGTAGGTTATCTGAGACTGGAATCATGGTTATATCCAGAGGATGAGCAATATCTCCTCTCTGATGTCTGGTATGCAATATGGAGTCCTGCGCTGCATCTGAGGTTATACTGTATGGTGCACTAAGCTTTCTGCCTGCTGTCATTATTATTCAAATGTTCACCAAAGTCATATTGTACAAGGGAAACATTTCGCTTCTTAGTATCCCACAGTCACCAGAGGGCTCCCAAATCGGATTAGTCCTCTGTTCAGTTTTGTCATAATGTAAGAATGCCCCCAAATTTTCCAAATTTCCTTTTTTTTGTGGGGTAGACAGCAAATATATATATATTTTTTTAAAGAGTATTCTTTTGGCATTTTAGGCCTCCATTTGTGACAAGACAGCTTAGACATGAAAGGGGAGAGAGTGGGGGAATGACATGCAGCAAAGGGCCGCTGGTCGGAACCCGAACCTGCGGCTGCTGCGTTGAGGACTGAGCCTCTGCACATGGGCGCGTGCTCCACCTGTCATTACATATTAAGGGTTTGCGGGCATCTTAATACATTTTTGAAATAATAAAACAAATTGGTTGCAAATTAACAAATTTGGGGATTACAAAAAAAATGTTGCGCTGTGGAGGAAGGTCTGGCTAGTCCACACAGCATTCCGGAATGGGTTTATTGGCATTTTTTTAAACCAATCACAATCGTCATGGGCGGTGCTAAGCGCCGTGCAAAGCGCTGTGCAAAGCCACGGTGCCGCTGCAAAATAGCCTCGGTAAGGAACTTGTTTTGGTAGAACATTTGTACGTTCAAAAGTTTTTTTTGTCGTGCAATAGAAAACTCAGATTCGACAGATAGTCTAGCTAGCTATCTTGATTTACCCTGCAAAGATCTGAGGAGCAGTTAACCATAGTCCTCATAAATTGACCGGAGTTTAAAATACCAACACAAAGAAAGCGGAAGGTCACAGACATCTGGCCGAAAAGAGTGAAATCCGGCGGAATTTCCGGCGGCAACGGAGCAATCCCGGAAGTGGAACGTCGTGGATATAGACTAACTGGGGATAAATGCTTGATATACAAAAGACAGATTTTACACTATAACTTTAATATCCAGGGAGCAATTGATGCAGTAATTAATGTCTTTCTAATTGACTCTGCTTAATCATATAATACGTTTGGAACTTACTGACTGGCATTCATATATGTCAGCATGACACTGCAGAAATGGTTTATTAACACATCTACACAGTTGAAATAAACCTTGAATAAGCTGTCACTGCCGCTCCACTCCAAAATATGAAAATCCACAGTCTGTTTACAAGCAAAAAATAAAAAACGCAGAGATATTAATGGCATTGCTCAAGTGGACAGAAATACAAATTCTCTTCAAAGTCCATTGAATAAGAAGTGGAGAAATGAACAGAGAAAAAGAGAGAGCGGCAGACGAGATAGGAAAGAGAAAAGGAGGGATGATGGCTTAATCAACAGGCGGACAAAAATGCCCACGCTGTGTGAAAAGGCTTTCTCATCCAGCATACTTTAATGAACAAGTGACTCAAGGTGCTTTCACTGGGTTCCTGAGAGGAACACTCACACACAGACACACATAAAGATAAATGTTGCCTATTCAATTACACAGACACCTCTAAATTGCCGCCTTCGGAGAGAGCGTCTGAGAGAGGGAGGCGCTGACTGTTGATGCTAACAGAGTGGGGCTTGAGAGACGGAGCTCTGTTTCTGGGCTGTCAGTGGCTGCCAGGGGGAACAGACTGCACAGGTCCAGTAGCCAGACAGCTAGGTTCTAAAGGGAACAAACCCAGCTATTCTTAACAATCAAAAGGCACCCAAACAGAGAGAAAAGCACGAGGACGAGGACTGGCGATAACATGTCCCATTGCAGGCTGTACACAGGTGATTCAGCTGTGGCATTCTTCTCTGAAAGGAATGGAATTCAATGGTCAGGATGAAAATAGACGACTCTGAGTACAGCACACCCATATCAGGATGATCTAAAATAATCAAACCTGCTGACTCAACTACACTGTGTAGCCTTTTACAGCATATTCTCTAAATGTGCCACATCTATCAGCGTTTAGCCTGTGAACCCTTTTAGTTCTGACATTTCGTACATGGATAACTCATGAATACTGTTGCAGCTCTAGTCAAACCTATTGTAATGTCAGTTTGTGTGAGTACAAGAGACTCCTACAAAGAATCTGTGACCTTAACATTGCATGAATGAACACAAATTTGACCAAACCCTGAAATATTTGAACAAACTTTTATTTTTTTTTGTGGGCCCCTACTGAGCTCCCTTAAAGTAATTTGTTTTAAAAAAATCTCTGGTTTGTGCAGTATATCCCATGTTGCACTAGTGAGGATTCTCTCTGACCAATCAGTGGTCTGCAGTGTTTATACTCTACCTTTTAGTATCTGCTCAGCTTGCTTAAAACCTTGACCGAGGTGGTACCACAAAGAAATCGATGCAGGATAGTCTCGCGATATATTTCCGTACAATACTGTATCAATACACAGATGCCAAGTATCGATCTATTAATATATATGTGTTGGTTAGCTTGTCTGCTTGACAATCCTATTTGCAGCAATAAAATTGAAGTGAGATGAACAAACATATGAAATGTATCTTTTTAGATAAAACAGATGGTGACAAAGTTTCCTTTTGGGGACATCATTTGAAATTGGGAAAAAAATTTAAGTTGGAAAAAAGGTAATAAATTGCAATATACTGTATCGCAGAATATTGCAATATGTTTTTTTTGTATTGTGAGGCCTCTGGTGATTCCAACCCCTACCAGGTACTATCCACTTTTTGTTAATGGAAAACCAAGAAAGAGCAAGTCGAGTAGAGCGTAGTCAAGTTGTACCATGCAGTGGAAAAACATCATATTAGTTTGAAATGTTTACCCCTTGAGTCAGTGCTAAAACATTAGTAGTTTTTGTTGGTGGGTTACCAACCTGTCTCCACTGAAAAGAAGCCCTTATTGAAAGTTTAATCCACTTGTATGCCCCCCCCCCCCCCCGGCTCTCTCTGTGCAGCCTTCTTTTCATTTGAAAACATGGCTGAAATATTACAAAGCTGAAGATAGATATAAAGAGGGGGAGGGAGTGGTGTTGCATGTAAAGAAAGTTGAATATAGTCTTCATTTGTGGTACTACAGTTTTATAATCCTAAAAAAAGGAGGGTAATTGATAACTACTGGAGTTTGTCGTAACAGTATGGGATTCACATGAATGCTAATAATTAAGAAAAAAAGGGGCACAGAGATGAGTGGGAGGATAAACAAGTGAGTGGGTGTTTGGAGGCGTAGATATGATATGATCAGGGTAATGCAGGCATTCATGCTTAAATAGAAGTCTTCAATTTCAGCTGTTTCAGCTCCGATGCTCTTACAGAGCCATTGTTTGTCATCCTTATTGTGTTTTTATCATTAAACAAGCCTGTCATTCTGCACCGCTGTTCAAACTGAGCTCACTTTTCAAGACTTGGCCTCAACCACAATACACACACACACGCGCACACGCACACACACACACACACACACACACACACACACACACACACACACACACACACACACACACACACACACGGAGTGCCACACATGCTGTTTTTGTTCCGGAGCGCGGTTCCCTGGGGGCTCCTCCAGTGCTGTTTTGAGAGATAGCAGGGACCCTCTCCAGCACTTTCTCCCCCACTGTCTGACCTTTACAAAACACAAGTCAGAAAATGTGTGGCATTTTCCCCTAATCATCTGCACCTAAACACATGAGAAATGGTGAGGTGTTTTGATTAAGGCTTGCAGAGTAGCATTTTCTTAGCTTCCTCTTATATAATTTGTCATATAATTATCTATATTCCTGTTATACCCTTCACACCACTGTTTATGCCTGATTTGCTGTTTTTTGTGGCTGCATAACAGAGCTTTACATGCTTGTTTGCTTGGTTGTCTCTTTTAAATGCCTTCTCTATCTATACACTTCTCATTTCATCTGTGCTGAAATCTCAAAAGCTCAGCTCAAGAAACACTCAGACCGAGAAACTCCTTTCAATCCTTTCAATATGCCCTGTGTCTAGGTGAAGTATTCGCTCTTCTTCTGAATCACAACTACTGAGATGGGAAAGCCACTCAGAAGGGGATTTTTCTGCCTGACTTTTCCCATGGACATAGTGCTGTATTTTCTGTCTGTAACTAAAGATAAACAAACAGTGAACCGTAAAGAAAAATCTGTCAATAAAATGTCTTTTCTTTTGTTTCTGTTTTTATAAATATCAGACATGGCTTGGCAGGAGAAGAAATGTTCATACAAGTAAAGACATTTCAGTGTAAGATCTTTTTAAATTCAATTTCTTAATTCATTTTAACTTTATTTGCCAGGTAAGGGCAATCAATCTTGCAAGAAAGAGGATACAGGCATCGGTCCACCTGAGATTATTTTGAGTGAGAACTTTCCAAGAAAGCAGAAGCAGCAAGATTAAACAATGCTTAAAACAGAATTCTTTTTTAGAGAATAACTTAAAGGACAATTCCGGCGCAAAATGAACTTAGGGGCGCCATCTTGGATAACAGTGATGAGCAGTCGAATCACGAACGCTGTGTTTGAGCTATGTAACTGGTTACTGGTTGCACGGCGTTTGTCGTTCAACTGCTCATGACTGTTTTCCAAGATGGCGCCCTCATGTTAACATGAACGCTACTGTCTTTATAATCTATCTTTTTAATAAACTGTCTGTACACTTACAAAGTTCTCAATGCTTTGGTTTACATGTAGGGACCTTCATTATGCTACCGTTGAAGTGTGGTTCTATTTTGAGCCTTGTTCGGGGTATAAAATAGCAATTTACCATCTGCCCGAAAGTTAGTGTTAGTAGCTAACCACCGGTTTGCGGCAGCTTTTTTAAAGCTAGAGACACATTCGATTAGCATGAAAACAGATCCCAGAGAACGTTCGACTCGGTACACATATGTTATTAACCCCTAGGTTAATTTTGCGCCGGAATTGTCCTTTAACACTAAGCTGAAAAGCATTATGTCAATGACCTTTTCTGACTGAAAGTCTTTAGCACCTGTAACCACTCCCAGCAGTGATGTCAAAACGTACTTATCACACCTTGGAGCAAGGTGTTACCTTTAACATCCAGAGGTCAGAATTTTTTTTTTTTTATTTATTTTTTTTTTTTTTAAAGTTTGTTAATTCTATTCAAGTTCATGTGTGAAGAGCTTTGAACAAGAGATCTAAATGCAGCATTTATTTATTTTTGGCCACTTGGGGGCAACAAGCGAGGTGTACATGTTGGCATACAGTTGCCTATTTATGCATCCAGCAGACAAGGAGCAAGAGAAGCATTTACTTGAAGTGGAGGCATGTGGTGAGATGCACACAGCTGCAACTCTATGGTTGTTTTATGGACTGTGTCTGTTGTTTGGTTCCTTTGCATTGCTATTAGATTGGAAGACTTTGTGTTGGCTTTTATACGGGACCTGTGAGTTGGATGCTTACCTTCCACCTAGCAAAGAGAGAGGTGAAGATGGTTCTTTCTTCTTCGGGTCGGCTTTTTGCACAGACCTGTGTGACCTGAGTGGTCTTTTCCACCTGAGACCAGTGTTTACCACTTGGAAGAGAACTGTGGGAGTGAGACTTAAAATACCTTTTCCTTTCGATTGCACGTTCATGTGAAACGACCTCCAAAACTAAAACTAGCTATAAAAAGACAGAAAGGCTAGGGGTAGAATTAGGTAAAAAAGCTTACTGCATATTTTACAAAACATGCTTATTGCAGCATGTTTTGTCTTTGCCATCCAGAACTTCGCCTTTACTCAAAGTACACATGGAGAGTTTTGTTTTTATCTCTCGCTGACCTGTTGTTTAGTGTTGTACAGTAAATCAGCTTTACGCCATGGAACATGTTTGGCTGCCATCCCTCTTTTTATTTTGCAGATGAAATAGGTGGAGCGTAGTGGCTCTTTCTGGTCTGTCCAGCTATGGGGGCTTGTCCCCTGTTACTGAAATAGAACAATAGTTATGTAATGTACGTCTGACTCAATGCACAACCCCGTACATGTTTACCTGCCATTCCATTAATCACTGAAGATGTAGTAAATTCATGGGCTTTTTATGATTCACTGTCATCCCAAGATTTGAACATGTACCCTCTTTGATTGAGTGGAATACAAGTACGGAAGCTTCTCAGTGTTTATCTAAGAAATAAATGCAGCAAAAAGAATTATTAATATATTAATGGGACTAAATTTCATTTTAGATTTTGTATTGATAAGTATATAGATGCTTTGACCCTCTCTTCAGAAATGATCACATCACTATCACAAAGCAGAACAAGCAAGACACAGACACATTCATCACTCAGGTGATCTGCATCATCATCAGAGTTAATCTGCTCTCAGGCTGGACCAATCAGAGCAGAGCTGAATGATGTCTGATAGTCCCACATGGGGGACAGAGCAGAAGGAACTAGAAAAGACGATTATCATAAAAACTACTATATAGAAAAATAGAAAATGTAGAAAATAGAAAAAAGTACTATATTACTCTCCCATATTTTTTAGAAGAGTTTAAGAGTAGATTGGCTCTCAATCATGCAGATCACAATCACCTGAGTGATAAATGTATTTTTGTCAATTGCTTGTTCTGCTTTGTGAGGGTGATGTGATAATGCCTGAAGAAGTGAGATCTAAAAGTTGCAGAATTAAAATAGCTGGGAGCTTTTAACAGTGTGTGGCTCACTATATTCACAAGCTAGTCACTAACTGTGTAATTTTGATGCTGAGCAGGTAGTGTACAGTAGGTTTTTAGAGCTTTTTCCCTGAAACAGCTGATGGCTGCAGCCTATAACAGCACTTTGAGAGTGGCGAGAGTCAACCAAAACAGTAGTTTTGGGCCTTAAAGCCAAACTATGAGCTGACTTTTGCTATAAAGCTCCATAAAACCCAGACGAGCTGCTGATTTGGGTGATAATTCATTGTAGCTTCTTCACTACAAGCGACCTCTTTCACCCGCTTTGAATGTTATCAGCTGATTGAATGGCCGTTGTAAGTTCTTATCACTACCATTGATATGAGGCTCCTAGTTGGCTCAGTAGGCCGTTATTATCCATTGGTAAGCTAGATCACCCATCCCTATACATCCATGACCTATCAGCATCAATATTCAACGCTCACCGGGGCTCTGTAAAATTATGTAGTATAAAGAGCAACAATGGTAGGGAGTAGTAACTAACACAGAAACTTCATATTGTAAGGAAGGTTGCGAGTGGTGGATGGGTTAAACCAACAGCACATTCACCCGGGAGAGCTGTGTTTGTGTCCCGTGTGAAACCAAAAGTCAATGTTGACTTTTTATTTATTATTTTTTAATTATGTAGGCTATGTAACTTAAGTTTTTAGGTAAAGTTCTTAACTCATGCAACAAATGTAACCCTATCCCTAACCCCAACCTAACCCTAAAGTATTTCAACCCAAACAACAATCTTTTACTAAACCTTACCAAGTAGTTTTTTGCCTGAATATGTATTTTTGTGTATTTTAAATGTTTGCTGTTTTTTATATTGCTTAAAGTGTGTTTTAATGTACTGTATGACTTAAGTCAAAGGCACATTAGGACTAAAATATATCCTTATATAAAAAAAAGGATCACCTCATATTATATCAAGTATTGCGTGATGAGTCAAAGCAAGCTTGGAAATACTTGCCTTTGGAAACTACATTCTTTGATTTGTTACCTCCAGGGGCAAAGAGTTATTAAAAAACATGTATAATTAATGTGCAGCTAAGTGATCTTAAAAGCATACATGTGTGTTATGATAATATTTGTGTTCATCATTAACACCCCACAGGGGGGGGGGGTGTTGCTTAGTTACATGCTCCCCATATGTATTTAGACAAGCTCTCCTATTGAGAACTGGATTTTGAGAGGTTAAATAAAAAAAAAAAAGAAATTCCTCACATAATTGTGAGCTGTGTCTGGATCAATGGGGCAAATTGGAGGTTTGATAAGACTAATTCTCACTGGCTCATGAGCCACACACTGATCACTGGATGTTTCTGATGTTCCAGCTAAAACAAACCCAGAGATGTGAGGTTTGCAAACATTCAGTTCTCCTTTTCCCGTCTTAGCTTAGTGTGGAACTCTAGATTTCTACACTGAGACTTTACTATGTTTCTGACGTTAATTGCAAGCAGTTGCTAAATGTGATCATATTTGGCTCCCCAGAGTAAAATATGTAAGAAAACTTGTATTTTGTATGATAAACTGGGGACTGTGTTTATTTTTGTCTTCTCAAATACTGTGTTGTTTTTGAAATTCATATAGATATACAGATACAGATAGTCAAACACCCTGATTTGAGAGTGTGGTGTATTTTGGCCACAAATATCTAAAATAGAGCTGAAATGATTAGTTGATTATTTGGTTAGTCAATCCACAGAAAATTAATCAGCAACAATTGATTAATTGGCCCAGTCATTTACTAAGCAAAAATACCAAACATTCTCTGGTTCCAGCTTCTCAAATGGTAATATTTGCAGCTTTTTACAGTTGTATGCCATTTTAATATTTTTTTTTTACATTTCATAGACTAAATTATTCATTGAGAAATAATTTAGTCTATAAGAGGCACTAAATGACTTTTTATTTGAAAAGTTTCACTTCACTAAACCTTCAGGTATGGCTATATCCTGCATCAAATAATTAGCTTAGATGATGAAGGATGATGTGACCAGTGGTGAATTGAGCTGAGATAAAACCCCCACTGCTTTAGTCACATTATAGGTGTCTATGTCATGAGAATAAGTAAGTTGTGGTCAGGTTTCCAGGGGCTAAGACTTGGAAGGAAAAAAACGGCCTCTTCTTTCCGTCACAAAGTGTTGAGCTTTAGGTGTGTCTGACTGTGTGTACATTGAAGAAAAAGAGGGGAAGAGTATTTATGGAAAAGCACAAGTAGACGTACCTTAAGTTAGCAATCCCTAGTGCTTCTTATCAAAGAGTTACACAGGCAGCACACATGCCTGCCGAATGATAGTCAAATGCTCCAATCCACCCAGTCATCCATTATAGGTGCTGTCATGCTCTGGAAATAGGAGCTACAGGGCTGGGAGAGACTTCCATTTAATTTATTGACCTCAATAGGAGGAGAAACCTGTCATCTTAAAGTATTCTCTGGCTACAGAAGTAATGGTTAATTCACTTTAATTCCAAGAACTTCTTTCTTCAAGCTACTGTATGAGGTGCTCAGTCAAAGTCATCAACCCCATCCCTTTTTATGCCTGCACTTCACGAAGAACCCATCACTGTGTGTGTCTATCTGAGGAAAAGGTTTTCTTATCTTTTGAAAGGCCACAATACTTATTTCTTGGAAAAGGATCTTTATCGAGGCTGTTTTATTGGTTTTTTTTCTCTGAAACTCTTAGAACTCATTGTATGCGCTTCTTACCGTTTGGATTTAATGATTTTTTTTCTTCCTTTTTCAGGTTATGGAGAAGAATAGTTTGGAATCTCTTTTAAAAGAGTCTGAAGTATTTAATCAAAACAGGGTTTGCCTGTGTGCTGCCACAATCAGTAAAATATAAAATCAATTGTGTGGAAAGATTCAGATGGCTTTTCCTAGCAGACAGACTACAGGCGCTGCCATAAGGCTCATTATTAGTTTCTAAGAAGTGCTGGGGAACATTAAATCCAAGGTAGAATGCACTACACTAACATCCAATAATTAAATACAAGGTTTGAATACCTAATTTAAATTCCCGAGGCTTTCACAGTCCCTTAAACAGATTTAACTTATGTGATGTCTTACAGTAAGTAAGTGAAATGAAAAGTTGTTAATGCAAGTTTCTTACACAATGGGATGGGGTGCGCTCAGAGCCAGCTCATGATTAATTAAAAATGACAAATGGATATTATTTCCCTACCAGGATCAACCTTTCTACAGGAATTTGAGCATAGAGGAGTTTTTTTTGCGTTAACACTTGGTAATTGCCTCAGTCTCATGCTGTCTCTCCTTTCAGACAGCGCGGGCTGCTAGAGGATTTAACTCTCTCAAACAAAGGGGGGGAGAAGGCAGGAAAGTTGAAGAGAGTGAGTTTTCTGCAACAATGTTATTACAGTGACAGGTGATAGCGACAGTAACAGCTTTCTGCTGATCCAGAACCAGCTAGAGGATTGCATAATAAAGGAACTTCTGATTCTGATTATATGGAGCAGTGTTGAGAAGGATACTTTCAAAACGTATTCCGTTACAGAATACAGAATACATGCCCAAAAATGTAATTTGTAACGTATTCCGTTACGTTACTCAATCTGAGTAACGTATTCTGAATACTTGGATTACTGCCACATTGAACAAGCAGATAGATTTTTGTATTTGTAGTCCTGAACTGCATACTACAAAAAGCTAACCGCAGTCTAAGCTACCACGAGCTAATTTTAGCAAACGTTAGCTAACATGTCAAATGGGGCTAGTCAGTCTTTCAACGGCTCTGGGGATAGTAAATCAGCACGTAGGAGAATGTAAAGTCGCACGTCAACTATAAAATAGCAAGGTGACCAGTAAAACTACAGCAGACGACTACCCTTGGCTAATTAAAAAAAAAAACTTACTTTAAGATGCTTCTTTAGGTTGGAGGTGGAGTAATTTGGACGCAGAAAGGAGGTTGGTTGCTGGCAAGCAGAGGTTGCACTGCACAGTTATATTCAGTTCTCCCTTCTCTTTCTTTAATGTGAAATGCTGTTTGAATTTCCAAGATAGAAACGCATTCCTGCCCTGGCTCTGTTGTGCCGGTTCCAGCTCCATCTCTACCTCTATTAGTGATCACGCAAATAGCTCATTCACACAAGAACACATTCACACTAAAAACCTAAATCACTCTTCAAACATTTTGTTACTTCTAAAATAGGGATGCCACGATCCAACTTATTCCCTCCTGATACCCATTCTGATACTTCAACTCAGGGTATTTGCAGATACAAAGTGCTGATCTGAAACCAATACTCTCTATCTCTTTATATGTATACCTCACTGTGACTCACCAAAGTCAAATTTATCAAAGGTAACATGAGGCCATGGATTGCTGTGACATTGAAAGCAAAGTCCCCGCCATGACTGAATAAATGTAACTGATATTGACATTGATGTAGAAACTGTGTTTCATGTGGATCTGTCATATCTGGCCAATACCCAATACGCTTAAATATGCCCTGTGGAGATTTCTTGTAAACAGACAAAATTTCTGTTTACATTCACTCTTAAGGATGCACACAAAAGCTTTTTATAACATTTTGAAACCTGCATTGTTTACATCCATGTATACTTGCTAGCAGTGTTCTTCTTTACTGCCTTTTGTTGGCACATTGCTGTGTTCCTGGGGTCATTACTGCCACCTGTTGATTGGTTGAATATTGTGAAACCATTGGCAGGAATATGTATTGCGTCACCCCCTGTGTATGTGTGTGTGTGTGTGTGTGTGTGTGTGTGTGTGTGTGTGTGTGTGTGTGTGTGCAAAACGAGGACCCACTCATAAAACAAACAAAGCGGGGACCCACTCAAAACTCTGCTCCACAGCACTAATAGTGGTAAAAAAACTCCACAGGGTACCTTTAATAAGGTCAGTATTAACACCAATACTGAACATTCCTTCAGAACTTCCGTTTAACCCTCTAAACATAAATAATACATACAGTTTTTGGTTTCACTCTTGTAGAATCAAAGAAAGGGTTTCTTTAAAGACAACATTTTGCCACATGCAGCCTCAATCTTATGTTGTGAGCAAGGGTTTTCTTAGCTTCACTTACATAATATTTTGTTGAGTTTTGACAAATTAAATCAAATGTGTGTTGACTTTTTGTACCCTTGACAAGGTTTCACAAAGATTGACAACAAATACAGCCATGCCTGACAGTGTACTGGCAGTGCAGACAATCAAAATGTTGGTGGACACAGCACAGTGGAAATGACACCAGATGAAAGATGGACATTTCCCAGGCTATTCCTCTGTCTCGTGAGACTTGCGACAAATATTGCTTTTCTCTTCTTCTTCTTCATGTTCTACCAAATAGCTGAAAGCGTTAAAGGAGAATTCCGGTCAATTTCAACATGTAGCTCTGTTGTTTGTAAATTTGGAGTGCTGTCAGTAGCGAGAAAAACGAAAACAATCGGTGTTGCCTACACCGTGTTATCCTCCTGCTAGCATTAGCACCCAACAGGCTTAAACAGGGGAAGTTTTAAACTTGTTTTTAGCCTCTTAACATGTTCAAAATGTCATTAAAAGTGCCTACCCATGTGAAGTGATTCCTTCCAAGTGAACACAATGAATCTGACTGCAGGAGATGTGAAAGAAATGCATGAAAGTTCTGCTAATTCAGCTCGGTTTAGTTCCGGTGTTGAGACGGCATTTAAGAGTGCTTAGGGACCGTCTACAAACTACAACACAGAAAAGAAATACAACAAAAATATGTAGGCTATTAATTTAATGATTAAATAAGGTAGTGCCTCCAAACTTACCTCAATTATAACTTGTCTCTTGCTAGTTGTACTACAGCACTTACTTATAAAAAATAAACATATGCCTATTTTTGAAAATATGTTTGCATCTCTTTTCGGTGTGGTAGTTTGTAGATGTCCTGAAGCACTCCTTGCAATATCAACACCGGAACTAAACAGAGCTAAATTAGCAGAACTTTTATGCATTTCTTTCACATCTACTGCAGTCAGATTCACTGTGTTCACTCGAAAGGAATCACTTCACATGGGTAGGCACTTTTAATGACATTTTGAACATGTTAAGAGGCTAAAAACAAGTTTAAAATGTGCCTGTTTAAGCCTGTTGGGTGCTAATGCTAGCAGGAGGATAACACGGTGTAGGCAGCACCGATTGTTTTCGTTTTTCTCACTACTGACAGCACTCAAAATTTACACACAACAGAGCTACATGTTGGAATCGACCGGAATTCTCCTTTAAGTTCAGGCACATTTTAAGGAGCTCTCAAAAGTCATAAGTTTTAACTGTGTAAAGAAATCACATCCTCTAATGATTGTCTTATCTCTCTTTCAGAATGAATGGACAGAAGCTGTGGACACGGGTGGCCGTGATGGCACTCCTGGTGCTAACAGTGATGGCAGCTGAAGGAGGCAAAGCAGAGAAACAAGGTGCATTTTGCAAAGCTTGGGACAGATTCTTCAACTATAGAAAAATGTATAGAATTATTAGTATCTCTGCAGGTTTTGATTTACTTTACACTATATATGAATATGAAAGAGCAGCACCATGCTGTTCAGTATTAAATCCAATCTACAACTTGTTTGATGACGGAGAAGCAATGTTTCTCAATTAACCTTATCAATATAAAATGTGACATACAGTGCTATCACCCTCCAAGATGTTGTGCTGTGAGAATATTACTCTTAACAACTTATTTAGTTGGACACAACTCTTGAAAATATGAAATGGGAAAAAGCCTTTGGGGTTGAATTAATTGGTGTCCTTTGAGAATTTACCAGAAACAAATAGCAATATCTTGCAAGTAAGGCTAGATAAGTCAGATAATTCCCACTTGGGTAAAGAAAACAACATTTAGCTAATTTAAATTCAAGTAAAAAAAGTTAATTTGCATTTGAAATGAGAACAAGCACTAAACTCATTAGCTGCCTTGAACTAATATTAAAAAGTCAAAGAGACACTGCAAGTAGTAGTTTCCATTTCTTGTTTTAATAAAAACTAAGATTCTAACACGTTGGTTATAACCAGAACTGTAGATGTGAGACATTTGTGTCATGTCGGACTCAAGACATAAATATTAATCTTTCAGACTTGACATGGGCTTGACTGCTGTGGGACTGGACCTAAAACTTGATTCCTTAAATACATGACTTGACCACTCCTTGCAACACAGATACTCTTGTTCGGTGGCCATAGCTTCACAATGTCCGCAGGTACACCACCAGTTTCCTGAAGTACGAGGCTGTGTTGCGGCATTGACTACCGGTAGCTCTCTCTCTCTCATAGCCCTTTCATGGAGCTCCCGCAGCTCTTTGTTCAATAAACTGTCTGTACACTTACAATGTTCTCAATGCTTCGGTTAACATTTAGGGACCCTAGTGACGGTATGCTACCGTTGAAGTTTGACGATATTTTGAGCCTTTTTTAGTGGTATAAATAGTGATTTGTTTTTACTTTCCCTGTGCCCCAAATACTAGCGTTGTAAGCTAATCAGCGGTCCGCGTTAGCTTCTTTCAAGCTACAAACACATTTCATTAGCATGAAAACATGTCCCAGAGAGCGATCGAGTGGGTACACATCTGTTATTAACCCCTAGGTTCGTTTTACGCCAGAATTGTCCTTTAAAGTCTTATAGTTTTGACCTAAAATAAGATGTCAGACAGGCCTTGCATGGGCACACTTGAATATTATTTATATTTAAAATTAGATATTTAATTATTGGGCATATACAGTGAAATAACTTGTTCAGTGATGTAAAAAAAATCTATTGAATAATTGCGGAGATAATATTAGGTTACAGAACCTGTTTATGCTCGGTCGTACAGGAAAGAAGGAGCGCAAGTCAGACTGTGGGGAGTGGCAGTGGAGTGTGTGTGTAGCCAACGAAGGCGACTGTGGGCTCGGCACCAGGGAGGGAACACGCACTGGCACCGACTGCAAGCAGACCATCAAGACCCAACGCTGCAAGATCCCCTGCAACTGGAAGAAGAAGTTTGGAGGTGAGGGAGGACATAGATATTTCTTAACAATCTACAGTACCTTTTAAATATTTAAATATTCTACGAACACAAAAAGACTCAGAACGTCCTTACTTCTGCATAACTGCATGGCTTCTCTCCCTCTATCACCCCACACCTCCCCATAATGTATGCTAGCCTGTCACTCACAAAACAATGGTCCCATTTTCACAATAGGAATGAGTAAGCTAGCTAATTAGAGGTACAACAAAAATGTCTGCCAAGAAAGTGATACATCGTCATAGAAAACACAGGAATAATCATCCTGCTTTGTCATTTGCTTTTTGGGCTTCAGACTGTGCAGCCTTCACATATGAAATGTCTTGCAGTGACAAGCCTGAGGGACTTTTGTTCTTCCAGTAAGGCCTGTCAGGCAGGAGCCTGCTGCTCTGCAATGAGCCTGTCACGAGTGATGAACACACTGCAGGAAACTAGGTCCTGCAAACTGGCTATATAGATTATAGTAGCTAAAGTTTTGGGAGTATTGACATATAAGTTACATCAGGGGCAGATTGGCCATCTGGCAACTCTGGCAAATGCCAGAGGGGCCGGACCTTTTTTTTGTTAATGTGGGCCGGTCAGATTTTTTTTTTTAAATATAAATAAATTGTCTTTACAGGCCGACAGCGCAGAACACGGGTTTTTATCACTTGCACGATTTCACTATGGTTATAATAATAATAATAATATTAATAATAATAAATATTAAGCATTTGGCCAGTCGGCAACAGCCGGCCTGGTCCCGAGATGGGCCGACCGACCCAATCAGAAGTTACTCAAATTGGGACATTCAGTCAAAATCAAGCACGTCACCTTCAAATGGGATCTCCGTTTGCAGGGTTCAGGCTGTACCGGACACTCTCGGTGATCATGCTGCTCTGGGGGACCGGCTGCAGCAGTGAGAAGCCGCTGCTGACAGGCAGAGAGCCGGAGCTCTGACTGCTGTCCGTCCGTGCGGCCATCTGACGGCATCAGTATTAAATTGAGACCGGTAATGAGTTTCATTACCGGTTAAAAACGTCTCATTGTCGCGTTAAATACTAATCTAATTCGGTGTTTTGGTACAGTTGGTTTTAACACCTGATGCGAAGGGAACAAGCAGCGTCGCTCTGCTCCGTCTTTCTGCTGTGCCCCATTCACGTAGTGTTTAGTTTTACACTACAGGTTAAACTCTGCAATTAATCCGCGGTTCACATGTATGTATGAACTGTGGTGGTCCATTACACTGATAATTTTTTATCAATAGAATATAGAAAACATTAGGCCTACACTTCACAACGTTTTGTATCCATAACATGATTGTGTTATTGTAGAATTTAGCAGTAAAAGCAGTAGCCTCTGTAAGTCAACCCTACATTTTTCAACTGGGGAGCAAAACATGCTCTTTGGGGGGAAAAAGTTACCATAAAGCCCTGTTCATGCTAATTAAACAACTGGACTTTAGGGTCAAGTGTTGTCGTATCGGCCCATGTCCCGGATGTGAAAGCCCCCTTACTGGACTACTGAATATAATAATATTCCATTTTATTTTGTATTTTAAATTGTTACCTGCCACCAGAATTTTATGATTTCCTTGCCATAAATATAGACGTTTTTACCATAAATTGGTGCCTAAAAATGCAGAATACAGGAATATCAGGAAGCAGGAAGTCTTTTACCCTCAAAATTTCCTGGGGGAGACCAGACCCCCCCTGCTTTATGTGTTCCCCCAAAGGCCAATTCTGAGCAAGGAAAAACCCTGAAGTATAATCACAGAGAGCCATAAAAACATTAAAATTGCAGAGTCAGAGAGTTAAAACAGATGAAAAGATGGAGAACCAGACAGACAATATGTACAGTGTCAACAGAGAGAAATACGGACAATCGAACAGACAGACAGTGACAACAAAGAACAACATACTGTAGAGAATGAGAGTAACAGCATACAAACAGCATAAACAGGCAGTATGTGTACATTTGTTATAAACGTGTGCTCTCTAAAAAGTAGTAAGCATTGTTTGCCAGTTACTTACATTAAATGTTTAAAAATCTGTTACATAAGGTACTGCTTATATTATTTCACCATCTGTACACAAATGTAATTAGTCAATGCACGTGTCCATGGGTGGGGCTGCATGGTAATGTGGGCTGGTGTGACTACAGTGCCAGGGCTGAATTTTGGTCCCAGTCCGCCCCTGAGTTACATACCTCTGGCCTTTAAATTGTGGAAAGTTACTTGAGAAAAGAAAATAATAGAAAGGCTGTTGTAGAGGCTGAAACTGAGCCAGTGCCTTTTTTTTGTTTTGGATATTTTTTCAATCAAAAAATGAATACTGTAACATTTGGTGCATAGGCCCCACAAAATGTTTCCGAATTAGTGTATAGACACCCTGCAATTTAACCCTGGCAGCCAAACCTGGATTTAGATGTGGTGCTGCTCAGTAAAAATGTCACAATCAGAATCGCTTTATTAACCAAATGCACAATGTACACAGGAATTTCAATTGGTGATGATACAGCGCAGTGAAAAAGTTAAAATGCAAGTTAAAAAGTCAGAGAGTGGGGCGACCTCTAGTTCACCCAGTAGAGTGTGCGCACCATGTAGGCTGAGGCCTTGGTAGCGGCCCGGGTTCGAATCTGGCGCGCGGCCCTTTGCTGCATGTCGTCCCTCCTCTCTTTCCCCTTTACTGTCTTCAAGCTGTCCTGTCAATTAAAGGCCATAAAAAAAGCACAAAAATAAATAAATAAAAAAATAAATAAATCAGAGAGTGAAATACAGAATTACAAGAATTATATACATTTGAACAAATTGCGCACATTGTCTGTAGGGTGGAAGTGTGAGTGTGTGTGTCTGTGGGGGGGGTTGATACTGTCTGTCATTGATGTAAAAATATTTTGCTAGACTAGTTGGCTAAGTACTTATAGGTAGCATGCATATTGTACTAAGGAAGAACATTAAACCTTGTAAAAAGTGTAAACTTAAAAACTTTATGGGTTTTTCTCTGAGAGTCGTTCCGGATTCCATTTTTTGACTCACAGGAGTATGACAACCACGCAGCAATATTGTCGGGTTGCCAGCAGCATGACCCAAAAAAGGGCAGGTAACGAGGGTACCCAACACTACAGCTAATGGGTTTTTATACAATAGACCATAGAAATACTCGTACAATGAATGCACAAATGAAGGGACACAAAGCCCAAAATGGATAGGAAGTGATGTTGAAAAGTGATAAAAGAAAGGGAATGAATAACAATAACTTTATCTGCAAGGAAATATCTATCTCTTCAAGCCACTTAAGTCTGGGTCTGTTGCAGTGGATGAAAGTTAATGTTTCCATCCTAAAAAATATTGTATTGATCTCAAATCAATCCCCCATTGTGTTTATTATCAGCTTTGACTTTGTAGCAATAACCTTAAAATCCTGAACAAGTATTTTACACTAGATTTGACATTTTTAAAGGCAGGGCGAGATTCTAAATGATCAGATTTTTTCCCCAATGATCCGGAAATATATATAGGACTCTGTTAGGATGTGGAGGTGCTGATGAGTGGGTGTGTTCACAGTTGTACAACCATTGTTTAGCCTACTTGTAAATTACCTTAAAGAGGCATGGGCTGCCTGTCAAATTTCCAGGAGTTGGCAAGGAATCTCTCTCTCTCTCTCTCTCTCTCTCTCTCTCTCTCTCTCTCTCTCTCTCTCTCTCTTAGACAAGTTACGGAGGCGTATGGTTTCAAAGTTGGATGCTCAGGAAGTCCCTGTAGGATTCTTGCAACAATGACCCTGTCACTCCCTCTCTCCACTCTCCGTCCCTCCTCTCTTCACCCCTTCTCTCCCCTCTCCCCTCCTCTGATGAGCACCCAGGGATCTCAGAGGCAGTGACAAGGGGTCCGATGCTTTCATGTGAGAGGAAGCTGACGAATGTATGTCACAGCCTTGAGGGAGCCCGGCTAGAGTGGCAAGAAAATAATGGAGGGAGATATGAGAGACATGGGCTGGACAGTATACACACACGCACGCACGCATGCACGCACGCACGCACACACACACACTTCTTCAAACACATTTCTACAACATACACCAGTCACTGGCTGTAGCCATTTTCTGGAGCAATCTTGCATCCTCTGGGGTTGAGTTTAAAGTGGATCAAATTTAAAGGGATACTTACCGATTAGCATTAAGCTTTGTATCAGTAGAAACCCGGTAGTATTTTCAAATGACCATGCTTTCCTCCCTCATGTCCCCTTGAGAAGAGAGATCTCTGTATTGTGGGTCTGAAAAAAGCTTCTGATATTGCAAAAATCGTCATTTAGCGTCATCGGAGGCATTTTCAACCCAGCCATAGGGGGTAGGACTTGTCACTAGCCGATGTGAGTCGAGTGTCAGCCATCTTACTGACTGTTAGCTACGCTAACAGTCTCTCTCTTTTCAGCAGCAACTTTTACAACAATTATGTGCATTCAAACTACCGCACATGTGTACCACTGGGACGCCTGCGGTGTCGTTCGATGCCGCTAGCCAGGTAAAGGGATATCGAAAGCGGTGTGCGTGAAAGCGGGACGAGGGCAGGAGTTCGACCTAGGTGGAAAGCTAACGCTAGTCGGCCAGCTGTGCCATCCATCTTGCTTTAGGGTGACCAGACGTCCCCGGTTTCCGTGACCTGTCCCCGGCTGGAGCTGTCCCCGGTTTTCACTGTGACTGACAGACCCGAAATTGGAATGAAAGAAAGAAAGAAAACATTGACCAAACGCGCACCCTACACGTGCATGTGCCCATATTTTACGATGCTAAAATGACGTGTTTATTTACGTGGAGGCTGGTGGGTTTAGCGAACGCAATTTCGCGGATTTTTTATGTTTAAAAAAAGGATCTTACTCTTTAACAGAAAGGTCGACCTCCTTAGATATCCTTTCCATAATGTTGTCAGACACTTAGAATATTAATCTTAGTCTGTCAGTGGCAAAATGAGCACTTTTATGAACGTAAATACAAGCTGGACAATTGTCCTATTAACTTACATTGTAGCTTGTTTCACCGCTGCCGACTGCAGCGATCTCGTTTAATACTGGACCAATGTCTAAGGAAAATATTTCCTCAATAGTTTTAATTGTTTAATTGTAAGCAATAAAGCAAAAGCTGTCAGATAAATGTAGTGCAGTAAACATTACAACGTTTCCCTCTGAGGTGTAGTGGAGTACAAGTATGAAGTAGCAGCAGGGGCGATTCTAGGATCAGACCTTTAGGGGGGCTCAGCCCCTAATGAGAATGTGACACAGATATAGTGCATGCAAAAGTGTTAATCTGCGCCATGAAATTACCAACTTCTTCACAACCGCACTCCTGCTCTCCCTCTGACAGATACAACCTCCTCAACCAGAATCTAAGCTTTCCAGTGATATCAGCGCCAGTTGCTGTGACAAATGGTTTGCAAGAAAATTAACATTGAACTTACATGAAATGTTATCATATTTGCATTCTGCATAAATCTCTGCACACCCATTACACTCTGTGAAATATGTCACAAACTCTTCACTCAACACATGCATCGGTACAACAAGCGGTTCCCGGGGAATCCGGTTTTGAAATTGCAACAACATTTCTACATGGTCTTCAACTATAGGCACAAATTATAATGTATCCTCATGTAAACTATTTATATCAGCACAGACATTTTTGTAAATTGCTTAGCCAGTGTATCCCACCATAATGGTTATTATATTGCCAGATTCCAGACAATCCCACTTACTTATATATATTCCACTTACAAATATGAATATAAATTTCTACTGGTATGCTTCCTAGTGACATTAATGCAAAAATATGAAGAAGAAACTATTCCACCTGTGTGTGCATGGTTAAAATTCTGAAGTGCAAATTAGTTCAGCCTACAGCACAAATATTTCCATCCATAGATAATAATCAAGTCTAACCTCTGAATTTCTTTTCAAAGTGCACCAGATTGATGCATTTAAATGTTAAAATAGACAACATTTTCTTACAGGGGAGCATGCCCATGAACCCCCCTAGGGGGCCCTGGGGCAGTGTCCCCGTTTTAAGTTTACAAAGATAAAAACATTACCTGTTTGGGAGTATTTACGCTTCTGAGCTGAAAATGTCCCCGGATTTTGTCTCAGAAATCTGGTCACCTTATCCTGCTTGCAAGTGTCCGCTCATTAGACAACAAACTGGACTACGTCCAACTTCAATGAAACTCCCAATGGGAGTTCAGAGACTGTTGTGTTTTTGTTTTTGTGGAAACATGGCTGAGCAACAGTGTAATGGTCTCCGTTATCCAGCTACCAGGCCTGCTAGCTTTCTGAGCAGATAGAGATGCTGCTCTGTCGGGTAAGACTCGTGGAGGTGGGCTATGTTAACACGGACATGGACTGGTGCAGAAATGGAGTGCCAACTACTGCTAACTGCTGGTGGAGTTTGTGACTGTTAAATGCCGACCATTCTACATTCCACGCAAATTCACGGCTGTGTTTATACTCGTTGTTTACAGCCCATTGAAGCGCTAATGCTACCAATGCGTTAGCTGAACTTTACAGAGCCTATAATGTGTGTGCCTATAATGTGTGTGCACTAAATGTAGTTTTGTATGTTGTTTTTATATAATGTTGTTTTTATATATTTTAAATGTGTAACACCTCTTGAGCCACAGTGAAACGTTTCATGTATATGATTGAAATGACAATAAAACACACTTGAGTTGACCTGACTGCCTGTCTATGCTATGTGTCTATGTCTGTAAGCGGTAGGCGTGGCTTGGGAGTGGACTCGTAGGGAAGCGAAGCAAGTGCATTCTGGGAGTTGTTGTCTTTCATCCACATGAGCCAAAAATACATTTTCTGGCTTTTCTCGGTCTAGAAGGCACCAACTTCTAAAAAAAAAAATCACATTTGTACTACATAAATGACCCAGTTTAATACATATTCATCTTTCCAGCGGTGAAATATCCCTTTAATGTCAAATGAAAGCACATATGTGAAATTTATTTGAGGTGCTGCTGAAAGGACTTTCACTTCTCTGCTGCCAAGATTGTATCTGTCCATTGTTTCCAGGATGAACAGGAGCCAGGCAGTTTTTGATTGCATTCATCTGTTAGCGGGTTTCATTATATAGGAAATATAGGATCAAAACTGTGCAGCACCATCTATTCCTGTTAGGAAAAAAGCTATAAGCATCTTTTATTTGGAGCGTCTCGTGGCTTGGGTCTGTGGATCTTGGACAGTTTCTATTGATAGGAAGGAGATAATAACCAAATAAATTAAAAGCATTCATCAAACCCATTAAAAGTGTATGACTCACAACTCCTTAGACTCAAGGGGGTTGATTCACTGACTGATTGTAAAAAATATAGATGCTACATTTAGTCATTTTTTCAGGTTTTCTGCTTGATCTCTTATCCTCCTCAGAGCCACTTCACGAAACAAAAGCATCTAATGAAGTGTCTGATTTCTTTGTGTGCTATAGGGGAATGCAAGTATGACTTCCAGGCTTGGGGGGAGTGCGATCTGGCGACGGGCAAAAAGAACAGGACGGGCGTGCTGAAGCGAGCGCTCATGGATGCGACCTGTGCCGCCACTGTCACAGCCACCAAGCCCTGTGGGAAAACCCCCAAGACTAAGCTGCAAGGTAAGCCGAGTGGAATAAATCACCACTAGATAAGATATAACTCTCCCTGGACATGCTGTCAGCAACAGAGGGGTGCACTGAATTCCTGTTGACGAATCACCGTGTGGTATAGGTTCTCTGTACTCTAACAAAAAAGTATGATATTTTACTGTTCAGTTTCAGCAGTATAAACAAATAATTCAGGATGACAACTTGATTCATTCAATAATTTATAGTATGCCAACTGACTCCTTTTTAGTGCAGAGTACCTTTTCTTCCAAACACACTGGCATAATTAAATTTATTGAAGAAATCAATGCACTGTACCTCCCTGAAATATCTGTATTTTCAAAAAAACTACCCCTTACCCAAGACAAAGCAAAGGCTCTAACAAGACTTGTTCATGGGCTTTGTACTGTAATGTAAGCTAGAGAGTTGTTGAAACACACCATCCTTAAACCCTTGATGCAACAAAGTCGCTTATTTGAACTAGTTTGAAAGCTGGAAATATTATCTTTTATTTAAAGAAATCACATGTCATTAGGTCAGTTTGAATGAAAAGAAAAGACCCATGCAAAAACAAACTAATGGTTTAAGAGAAGAATTGCTCCAATACTTTCTTGCACTGTTGAGTCATTGTAAACAGTTACAGGGAATGTTAGATTAGTTGGTTTGTTTAATTAAGTATAGCTGAAGGGATGTTTACCACTTGGGTGTCTCTGTTTATTCAGCTGAACTACTCATCTTCCCCCTGACAAGCTTGTACATCTTGTGCTGTTTTTGGATGTTCTGTGTGTTTTAGCGATGCACGAACACAAAATCAAAAAAACAAAATCTGGAGTCATCAATTATGATAAGAAATTAGCATCAGTATGTGCATCATCAAGGTGCATTTGAGAGTGGATTTATTCTATCCTCTTTGTAATAATTACTGTGTAAGTTCAGCAGATATTTAGCTTGTCTCCTGGCACATCTCAGATTGATTGCATCTTTGTTAAATCCCACAAACCCTTGCAAATTATTTTAATCTCAGGCGATGCCAGCTGTGATTCACAGCATTAGAGGTGAATAGGTTAACTCACTATTCAGCTGTAATTACATGCTTTTAGCTTTCTTTCGTCATTTTAAAGAAACTGAAGTCACTACTTCCCACATTCTACGGGAAATGGGCAGTTATGAAAACCCGAGCTGACATAAGATTTGAGCTACTGGGAGAATATAGTTAATAACCACCTGAATGCATGTAGAATATATTACATTCTGCTTGGTGTAAAATTGGTGATAAGAATGCACACGATTCATTCCAAGTGAGTCGATGCCCTTTGTTGATTCTGTAAACAAGGATGTAACTGACCCACTGTGACTGTCCCATTGTCCAAACAGGATTATAATGAGTGCAGAATTGCTGCCAATGGTCATAAACTGCGCCCTTATCATGCTCAGCAGATGACATGTGTACACACAAAGGTTTGCACATGGAGTTTGCTTAACCTTACTGTCACTTCATCAAACAGCCAGTCAAATTACAATGATAAGACATATGGGAGCTCTCCTGAGACGTTTTATTTTTATTTTTTACTACAGGATGTCTGACTGCAGCTGCAGTGCTGCCAACTGTAACACATCTGTCTGCTTGACTGTTTGTCTTAAGATGTTATGCCAAACTCTAGTTGACTTTCAAAGGAGGAATCTGTTAAATCTTTTACTCGGTAGCACATCATTAATGCATTGTGACAGGAAGTTTCTTGAGAAGCTGTACTGTACTCGCTAGCTGCGACTCTACCATGCTTTCCAGCAAATATATATAATACAGGATTCTGCTTTTAAAAAAATATGTATGTATGTATTTATAGTAGGTCTATAGTAGGTGTCTTCCGAAGAATAACAGCATCAGTCATTTCAGCAAATGCCCAATAATAATGTATGTTTAGGTTAAAGACCTCCACCAGAAGCCATAATAATCAGTCTTGTCAGTTGGGAGCAAAGGGCAGTTAAAAACAATGTTTCTTTGGAGGCCATGTTGTTCAATACACAATCCATTTTCTTGATTTTTGCTGTCCAGAGTTGTGGGGGATGGAACCTATCCCAAAATGCAATGGGTGAGAGTGAGGGGCTATAGGCAGGCCTCCAATATATCAGTGCCCATCACTCACATTCAATCAGTCACATGGACTGTGCAACTGTGGACACGCAATCTCCATTCAGTCCTATTTTGTATGCCATTCTGGTATCTTAAGTGTTATATTGTGAATATAAGAACCTTATTCCAAACTGATGAATTGCATCATGTTTCATTTTGCTGGAATATCAATGTAGATCAAGAACTTTTCATGTTAAAAATGTAGGCTAAATAAAAATGTATATATTCACATAGTGGATGTATGTGTGTGTGTGTATGCGTATGCAAGTGGAAAGGTGTTTGGTTTGCAGCCATGTGTGCAGCGCTGCATACCTGTGCGCATCAGTTCTAATGAAGGCCAGATGCGTGGATGCGGAGTGACAGTCTAAGAGGTGTGAGAGCTGAGGGCAACAGAGAAGCAGAGCGAGGATGACAGTGGCCGAGATAAAGGGAAGCAGTTGGGAAGAGAGACTGCGTGATGTGAGGTGTGATTTACCACGTCTGCCAGTTGGAAGATAAGCCCTGGGAAGCAAAGGGGTTGCTGGGAAAAAGAAAGAGGGACTGCTGTGCACAATGAGGTGTGTACAGGAAGGGGAATTGTGTATGCTTTTTTGTGTCAGGGGATGGCATAGATACAGTCTACAGCAGCACGATCAGGGAGCTTATGGAAAAAATAAACAGAATTGTTTGACTTAGGAGTGACTAAGATGGAGAGAGGAGAGGCTATCTAACCCCCGGCCAAATCTACAATTCTGAACAGCCACCTTGGGTTGGGAGATAGGTTTCCCCTGACTGCAGCATGTTGCTGTGATGGAGGCAGCATCTGTCTGCAGTATGTTGCTGTGATGGAGGTAGCATCTGTCATTTGCAGATTCTGGAGGAGACAATGCTAAGAGCCGCATTGGGAGCGATCTGAGATTCAGAGTTGCGTGTCTTTGCTGTCGAGCCCAGGTGAAACAAAGACCCTGCGGAGCAAAAGAGGGAACAAAGAGTGACAGAAATTAAACATCATGAATGCCTGTAGAAACCTCAAGGTCCCCCCCTTCTTTTTCAGCAGAACAAGAGTGAGCAGGGTGTTTTTGGCGTGGATGCCAGACTTGGTTTCAGGTAAAACAAAAGGCTTTGTAGAAATAAATCTGGCGTCTCTGAAATAGTTTGGAGCAATTTTGTTTGGGTCATTCTTTCTGGACAAACAGGTGGTGTTCTGTGTAAGATAATGTAATCCAGAGCCACACAGAGTATTACTGTTGCACTCACCCCACAGTTTCTGCAGTTACGGCTCTATGCCCTTGTAGGTCAGAAATATGAGGTTAAGAAAAGACGATTTAAAGTTTTTAGTCTGGCCAGCCAAACTTTACAGGCAGATTTTTCTGACAGATCATCAGATGATGACCTCCTTGAAGTTGTCCAAAGGCTGATACTGTATAACACTCAGATCTTATGGCAACGTGCAAGGAAAATACAGTACTTTCTTTCATTTGAACTAATTGATTGCATCATAAATTAATCTATAGTTAAAATGAACTTGTCCCCCGTGAAGAGTTTATTTGTGAAAACAGGTAAAACCCATTTTTAAAATGAACAAACCAACACTAGCCAATTTGATCTGTTTTTGCAAATGAACCCTTCAAGTAGACAAACGACAAGAAATGAGGTTGGAGCAGAACCAGGGATTTGTTAATCAGCATGGTCAGTGAATTAACCCCTAGGTCACCAAAAAGAGTGTGCCATCAAAATGTGTCATTTACCAGGCATACTCTTTTTATATATGGTGAAATGCAGTGGTGGAAGAAATATTTAGATATTTACTCAGGTAAAATAAATACTCCATTACAACTTAAAATCTTCTATTAAAATCATAGCTAGGTAAAAACACGTAAGTATTAAAGATAGATTTATCAAAGATAAAAGTACTTATGTGTCAATGGCCCCTATAAATAGGTTATTAATGCATCCGTGTGGTGTGCAGCATTTTTGTGTATCATTTTTATAATGTGATTTAATGTTTTGTATGTAAAATCTTAATCTGCAAAGTTCCTATAGGTGTCAAATAAATTCAGTGGTGATGTTACTTCCCTCTAAAACAAGGGCGTGATTTTGGGTTCAACATTGGGCGGGTTGAGATTTCCACTTTTGAGCAATATTGAAATTTTGAACGTCAAACACTTCATTTTCTGCATTCTGCTGAATTTGTGCCTTTTCTGCATGCATTTATGGGGCAAATGTCTTTATTTACGTAAAGGAAATTATAATAGGTTTTTGGGGTGGGTTGCACTGGCCAGGGTTGTAACCCTGTAAATTATGCCTATACTGTAATGTTGTGAAGTAGAAGTATAAAGTAGCATATAATTGTAATTATACAAGTACCTCACAATTGTACTTGAGTAAATGTACTTGGCTACATTCTGACATTCAACAAATGTCAAAAATTCAGATTCTGCTCTCTACTCAGTTTTGGCAAAATATGTTGTCACCGTGTTTTGGCTCAGGGCAGATTTGAGCCGGAGAAGGCAGCAACGGCCTGATTCTGAGTCTGTGTCAGAGGCAGAGAGGAGAGCGAGCAGTGCCATGTAATGTGCAAATGCAGCAGAAAGTTCTCCAGCCTGGTATGAATTCCCATCTCACATATGGAGAAAGATAATACAAAGTGAGATAGAATCCTTTTCTTCCATCTCTCTCCCCGGGGAGCAGAATATTCTGACAAAAACAACAGGGGAAGAGAAGAAAAATATAGTAGAGAAAACATTCAAACAAATAAAAACAAGCAAAGAAATGGGACGGAAGAGCAATTTCCGGATTTGCATGGGTGAGCGCACTTTGCACGTCAAAATCTTATTGCCAACGGAAGTTTGCAACCGAGGTGACAAGAACAGATTTCTAAGTCGATTTCCTCATAGTGCACGTTCAGAATGTTAAAAAAGGTTGAAACTCAATTGAAATCTCATTGACTAAGCATACCTTGTTGCTGTTCAGAACTGCTTTCCTGCATTTCATTAGAGGAGTTGTGAAGGTGTCCTTTCACAATAATCCATTTCATACAAATTAATTAATTCAGGATTTATGTATTGACAGTGTTTTCATATCACACTGTACCTCTTTTTAAATTCACCAATATGCTTTTTTCATACATTACTTGTACTGGATTTGTCAGGCATTTGTATGAAATCAATGCTTTTTAAAATCTCTGAAATGGGAGCATTATGAAAATGTGGCGATTTTTTTATTTGGCATTTAACACGCCTTTCATTTATGTAAAGCTGGTCGAGTTGTGATTGTGAACCTAGACAAAAGTGATGTCGGAGGATCTAAATTTAGTGTTAAGTATAGCAGTAGAAATTTGCTTTGGATTAGGTCTAAATAAAAGGGTTGCTGATTATGTAGGCTGACATCTCTGTTCAACCAATACATTCTCACTCCCAACTTGTCAAAATACAGCAGTTTGGTCACGACCCCTTGGCGTCACTTTTTAACACACTGGGTATGCCTTCGGTATCATTTTGCAAAATTCAGTTACGGGACATAAGTAAGTCAGTGCTGACTTTTGGGTTCACACAGGACACAAATATTGGTCTTCACAGCGCCGCGGCCGAAGCCCAGTCTCATACAGACGCTAAAGGGTGCCTTGTGTGTTGGTATCAGAATCTGAGAGCCACTGAGCTAGCTGCCGTATTTGACGAGTTGAGAGTAAGAACAGGTCGGTTCAACATGTCGTAAATGAAAAAGCTTGGTGCCAAGTATTTAAGAAATACAAACTTATTACAATATATTTTGAAAAAAAAGAAAATGAAATACACTGAAAGGTACAAGACACATACTTTTATTGACTAGTTTTCATAATAGGACGTTTTCCACAGACTTGTCCACAGGTGTTACTAATAACAATGATGCCTTCGTTCTATTTAAGTGTCCCAGTAAAACATGGGGGTTTAGAGGTTACAGATGTAGAAAGGAAGTTAAAAGACAGAGCAACTGAGTCAGAGCACTTTCTTAATAAAGTCAGGACCCTGAAATGGAATTCAACCATCATTGATTTTTAATATTTCTCTACAAAATAATCTTTAATTTTATTTTTTATATGCAAACTCTATCTGCACAAACACAGGCATATGTATAAAGAATAAAAAAAGACACAAAGTTCAACTGAGAGACAGATGCATACATACAAGCAGATACACACAAACAGCCCAGCAGATTGACAGTCCAGTCGAAACAGCTAGCCAGGAGCTACAGTAGCTTAGCCAAACCGCTGCAGATTGTGCTCTCTTCCTGTTCACCAGAGCGGAGAGGCCGCAAAGCAGACAGGAAAGACATGGACTGTGGCTTTTGCCATGCCTGCCAGATACCAATCCACTGTTGCGGGAAGTTGATAAAGTATCTTTTCATGGGGCATACACCAAGCCTAAAATCAATCCCCAGGAGAGAGTGGGAGGAGGGATTGCATGCAGTGTCACAGCACTAAACCTGCACTCTGGGAAAAAAAAAAAACTGATTAAAACTCACACGGTTGATTATTACAATCTGAAGCGGAGCATATGCCCTCTTCATGGAGACAATGGGATTTGTTTATTTGCAGAAACCCCACCTCTGGCAAAGAAAGTAAACACTGTGAGTTTCAACTATTTGTCTTTTCACTTATTGTAGATGCGAAGAAGCAAAAGAAGGAAGGCAAGAAGCGAGAGCGCGCCCAAATGGACTGATGAGGTTGTTTGTCCCTGGGAGGAAGGAAGAAGAGGGTGCAAAGACGTCCACTGCCCTATTTCAACATGGTTCCTCTTTGTATATCCTGTAGGTTGACAGTAGGAGCCTATAGAGCTTTGACAAAACCAGTGGAAACATGACTTTTAGTGAAAACATGTTTTACTTTTTCTTCTTTCTAGCACCTGATAAGAAACAACTTGTATGTTGCGATAGGAGATATAATACTCAGTGGTAGGGACAAATAATGAATACAAAAAGAAATTTGTTTACTAGTGTTCTTACCTAATGATGTTATTTCTAGGATTATTTTCTTACTGACAAATTGGATAGCATTTGTTTTACAGTTGCATAGCCTAACTCTAATTTGGAAAACTCTTTGGTCCATGCCTCGACTTAATGAAGCAGTTGGCTAAAAGTGAAGCTCTAAACATCTTCACTTAATTAATTTGAGCAAACAAAAAGATTTGCATTTGCAATTTTTCGAAGTGTCTCAAGTTAATGGTAATGCTTTACCCCATTACTTTCTGCTATATGATATTTTTCTTTTATTTCCAGTAAGAATAAACCTAGATCTGTCCGGAGGCTGCATGAAATAGCATCTGTAGTGTGAAAACTACTACTGTTTTTAGTGTGTTTTCCTCCTGCTGCTCTGTTGTACCTCAATTTATACCCACTGATTTTTACCATCCAGCTGTTTGCTGTAAAAAAAAAAACTCACTATTGTAGTCGTCAGTTGGAGTTAACATTCCCTATGTTTCCAAAAATAAAAAATAAAAAAGGTAGACATATGTGTCTCTTTCACCCTGTGTATCATCACACATTGAAAAACTCAAAAATAAAATGTGAAACACATTTCATATACAGTATTTTATTTGAATTTCATTCTGAGAGAATATGGCACAAGGTAACCACTTAATGCAGTTCATCTTACAATGTCATAGGGGACCAGTGATAATAACACTCAGGTTCATTGTTCAGAACAAATAATCAATCAAGAATGCATCAAAAAGGAAATCAATACCATTGTTACTGTACAGGAAGTATCATAGTGGGGGAGGGGGGGGGGGAATAAATGAGGGATTCTTTCGGGGAGGAAACATTCAGATAGTAGCTATTAAAGACGTGTATGTACATTTCAAATGTACCACATCCAAATTACATATAATTTATCATATAGATATATACAATGCAAACAATAGATTGTACAATTTATTTTTCCTATTGCAAGAGAAGCCACAAGCCACAGTGAGTGAATACACAATGGACATCTACATACATAAGCAAATGAAAAATGAACATTTGTATGTACATTTAACACTTGCAGCAGGCTACAGATTTTTTTTTCTTCTTTTTTTTTTTGTTTGTTTGCTGATTTTGTTTTAAATCCACGTTAACTGTGACCCTTGAAGTTCAGATAGGGTCAAATAGCTCAACCCT
Source organism: Sander lucioperca (assembly GCF_008315115.2). Taxonomy (NCBI): domain Eukaryota; kingdom Metazoa; phylum Chordata; class Actinopteri; order Perciformes; family Percidae; genus Sander; species Sander lucioperca. Next base: position 7,640,579 of record NC_050192.1, on the reverse strand, counting down.
CAACCCACTGGTTGCTCCACACACAAAAAAAGAACTTTTCCCCAGGATGTTAAAATTGCGAAAGTTATAAAGTGTGTCCAGTAAGATAGCAGACGACAGCTTCTTCACAAGGTGTGAGGCCTAATACATTTACAGGTGAAATCAAAATGAAGCCCTTGCTTCTGGGCCTTTGGGTCACTGGAAACTAGTTTTAGCTTTTTCCTCCTCCAGGTTTCCAGGTTCGCCCTTTTTTTTCTCCCCTTTCTCCTTTCTGGCTGCAAAAGTTACTCTTGATATCCCCTTTAATGCTGCTCCGAAGTTGAAAGGTTTGGTTCGGTTGCTCATTTTGCAAAGCAGGAATCCATTTCTTAGCAAATCATGCCCCCAGAAATGCACATACCTTCTACTCTTATAATCATATTCTCTTTGAAACACTTCCATAACCCATAATATTCATCTTTATAGATCTTAAATAACATTTTAAATTTCAAACCAAAAGAAAACCTCTCTGGCTGTACACTGATCATATTTTAATTTGTACTTTGTACAATAATAAAAAGAAACAGATTCACTAAATGTCATCGAAAATGTACAATATGATGTATTTATACATATTCCAGGACTATGCAAAGCTGTGTCTATGTGAGTCTTTTGGAAGCCTGTTGCTATTGAAAGATTGAAAAAATGGAAAATCAACCAAAAAAGCCCACTGTGCCTCCAGGATAGTATTGAAATATGTCACAGCTGTACAGTTTTTGATAAATTATTTCAAAAGGCATTGAGATGATGATTTTAGATTGTTCAGTCCAAGCTTCCGTTGCCTCTGCAATCAGACAGTGGCTGTGTTAAGATGGAAATCATAGTAATGGGAGCTCAGAGCTGAGAAACACAATATCTGTAACCAAAAAGTTAAAAATGCTTAACATGCTCTTTAATATGCACAATGTAGCACCATCTACTTTCAGCACAGAAACACTAAAGATACAACAGTGATTTTAGGATAAAAGAGCAATTTGTTTATGTTACTCTGGATAAGGCACTTTAAATTGCTCCGTACAATCTGGCGATATATATATATTTTCCGTCTCTGATAAAATTCTCCCAGCATGCACAAGCTGCTGCGTTTTCACTTCTGCAAGGCTGCACAAGATTGGTGAGATTAATCTCAGCAACGGCCGCCAAGAGTGAAGCCAGAGAAAACTTAAATTTGAAGTAATCTCTGATAAACTTTACATGTCATGTGTACTCCGTAAAAGGAGTTTAGCCCTTTGACATAAGCCGTATGAAGAGGAGCCCAGCTAGCTCTGACGGCACATTATGATCTGTTGATTACAATGGAGACAATGTTTATTCTAGTCATATTAGACAGATGGGCATCAGAATGTATGTTCTGTACGTGAGCATATATGCATAAGAATGGACTCCTAAAATATGAAGGTTATGATCATAACAATAAAGCAAGAGGTGGTGGATTCTGTTTGCACAACATGAGAATGAGATGCAATAAAAGCGCAGGAGGGACGGTAAACAGCACCATATCACATTGTGTTTACACCAGGCGGCAGCTTTCGTCTGGGACACTGAAATTCCTGCAACAAAACCCTTGGCTGACCTGCCCAGAACGGCTGTGACTTCTCCAAACATGGTCCACATGCTAGCTTTGGATTTTGTCACTGACAAAGCCCCTCCTCTGTCCTCCCCCCTTGTAGCCATGACTACAAAGGCGAGCTTATCTGTTTCATATGAACAAAGTGTACACCTTGGGGGCTATCAGCCGCCTTTCTCCCTCACATGCACGACAGCCTCTCTCTTTCGCTGTCAACAAACAACCCTTTCTCGTTCTATAATAAGCCCACATCATCCACCTCCCCCCTGACAACGCCTGATACAAGAACATCTTTTTTTTCTCATCTGTCCAACAACAGTAGCAGGGGGGGTGAAGCGGTTTATGAGAACTTTGCTCCTGATGTTTAAAGTGCATGCCGTGGAGATAACAGCACTAAGCACTTTTTTAGATGCATCCCCCCCTTCTCCTTGCTCCAGGAGGTGATAAACTGCCATCACCTTCCATCAAACACCTAAGCAGCTGCTCAAACTGGGACCCCTGGACCACCGCTTGAGCTGTGAGCCACTTACTCTCCTGCTGGTATCACTCAAACGACAGCTTAGGAAAGATTAATCAGATATTCTGGAAGGCTCTCTACCCACTACTGAGATGTGTGACGGATGTCAGACAGACATGGCTCTACTTATCACCGTGACGGATGGTTGGATGTCGAACTTGGATGGATGCCTCAGTTCTGGCTGAAACTGCTCGCAGAGACAAACATGGACCATTCAATGTACATTATGTGCAGCAGTGGTGGAAAGAAAATGTACTCAAATACTACCAATGTATAGGTAGCCAACTTGTACTGAAAAATGTGTGTGGACCAATCAGAATTAGGAAATATTGAATCAAAATCTGTTGTCTATTGGTGGATTGTTTGTTTATGTTGCCAGGCCACTATCAATCAAATCTGATCAAACCATATCCACATAGACATAATGAAACAAACAGATTAGCTGAGTTTTCAACAAGTCCTCATACCTACACGACACAATAGGTTGCCAATGACTCCCAAAATTACATATTTGACCTTGTATTCACGGCCGCATGATGGCCGTTTTAAACACGTGACCGTAACTTGGAACGTGGTGGCAGTTTTAATCACGTGACTGTTCTATTTAACGCAACAGCCACCATTTTTAACACATAGTTAATGTTGTGAAACAGAACTAGTTACATTACGTTTAGAAAACATCAGGTATTGGCTTAAAATGAGTCATGTAAAACTAAAATGAGGACTTCACTACGTCACGGACTTAGGTCTGTAAAAGTTGGTAAATTTAAAAAAGTGACTGTTGACTTCTGGTTTCACTCGGGATGCAAACTCCAGTCTCCTGAGTGAAAGTCCTGTTTTTGATTGACACAGCCACCACACCAACCTTTGTCCTTACGGAGTTTGGCACTCTTATACTTTATATATATATATAGTATATATTATACTTTGTCACCTTACTTCCTTGTTTGTTCTCGCGATAATTATTACAGCCATGAGATGTCGCCGCCTAACAAACGTAAGTATGGGTCATTATAAGCTGCTTCCACAACCAACCTATACAGTCGTTTTCTGGGTGAGTCTGGAGCTTTTAAAAGTCAAACAGGGTGCGCCTTTTAGTAAAATTTTGAATGCAGGACTTTTATTTTTATATTGTGATATTGCAACTTTAATTTGAGTGATGAAGATAGAAGATCTAGATACTTCTTCCACCACTGATGTACAGCCACATGCTGGAGATGCATCCAGAGTTTATGGAGGCCTAGTATTTTACCGTAGCATTTACCATGTTGCTGTAGGTTGCCAGCCACGAAAAGGAAATGTCAGTGTGCTAGCCTAATGCAAAATTGTGATTAATTTCTGTGACTGCAACTAGAAAATTTAAATGCATGTGCAGGGATGTTTATCCTGCACTGGCTCTGCAAATGGAGCTTTACAGTGGAACATAGCAGGAAGGAAGGCTAGAATGAGTGCAGGAGAAAGATAATTAATAATATAGCAAGCTATAGTTAAGCTGTATAACAGTATATACATATATGTGATATTTACATTACATTCATGACCTCATATATGAGGTAGAGACTATAACAGGATGAGGACTGAGTGGAGCACTAAGTGGGGCATAGGCGTGTAGCATGCAAGCACAAGCTGAGCGTGTAATGGGCAATCTTTAATCTCAAATGTAGGTGTTCCACATCGTCCCATAATCTGATCAGCCTCATGGTGAGTTTTCATTATAGGATCAGTCCCAGATCTCGGTTTGAGTAGACAGCCTTGAGGAGCTATTTGGTGCAGGCGTAAATCTTTGCAAAGCCCCCCTACCAGCCACTGTGGCAACCTCCTAATGGCAAATGCTCCTGAATATTCATCACTCCAACTTGTGAGCATACATTAATGTAACTGAGAATGGGCTAATAGGTTGAAATGATGGATGACATGCATGAATACATGGAACATGACTTACAGGAAATTGATATTTTGTCATTTGTTTTCCAATTGAAATAAGACACAACTATTCATTATTTCCAATCTCAGAATAAAATGATTTACATAGACTGAATTAACTCGCTTGTTAATTTTCTAAAAAAGAAAAAGGAGATGGGTTACAAAACAGGTACAGTAAAGACGTGGAAATAGCCCTTATTTAAATCACAAGGTTGTGACCCGTGATCAGAAGTAAACTCCACTCTTGGAGCAAACACACATCAGCATGTATACCCACACCCACTTCAGAGCTCTCACACACACACACACACACACACACACACACACACACACACCTTCACAATCATCATCAGTACAGTGAGTACAGTACACGCTGTGACATCAATCTACTAAGCAGCAGAATCGTATGATGTCTCCCACTCATCTACACACACCAAAGAAACACGCACCACCAAAGCCTTCCCAAAGACAGTAATAAACCACAGCTCTGAGCTCCAGCCACCTGTTTCACATACAGAGCAGGACGGTTCCTCGCAGTGACAGTAAATATAGGCATCTTGATAACCACCATAAAATAAACCATCTTGTCAGCAGCTGGAAAAGCTGACGTGATTTGATTCGGTATGATCGGCTGGCAAATCAAAGAGTGCAACTGAACAATCTCATGCCACATTTGTTTTCTCTATTTAGTCATAACACGTGTTGTTTGTTGTTCTTATAGCTATTTGATTATTGTCTATGATGATACAAGGCAGGCTATACTCAGTGAGTTTTCTTTTATACAAATTAAAAATGTGAAAACAAGTTGTGGTTCTACGGGCGAAACGTGAGGGACTATTTCTTAGCTGGGTGAAGTGATTTCCTAACGATGACAACAGAAGTTCAGATTTTTGCTCCCTGCCAAAAAATAAATAGTCCCACACATAAACCTTATAAAACCACAACCTGTCATTTTGCACTTCGGTTATTTTACACACAAAACAGACAAGATATGACACTGGTTAATTGGTGAGCTTTAGAGATGCTGATGGACTGATTTGTTTTAAAATTTTGTACAAAGCTAGGCTAGCAGTTCCCCACTGCTTCCAACTCTAACTAACTCTTGGGAAGACAGATAATTAGTGTCTTTCCCAAATTGTTGAACTGTTCCTTCAATTCGAATGGGGGTTATTTCTCTAGTAGGATCCAAATTACTAGTTTTCTCTACTGGATAAATACATCTCTATTTTATGGCACATAATGGGTCAACATCTTGTAAAGAAAAAGAACATTTTCTCACTTGTGAGATAGACTATCTCTTTATTAAAAAGGTCTGTGTAGCCAGGATATTGTTTATGGAGAGACATGCTGCTGTTGGATTTTTTTAAATGTCATTTTCAAGGCTGTGAGCACAAACACATTTGCATTCATTTATTAAGGTGAAGGCAGAACTTTTGAGACATATTTGGTCAAATAAAAGCAACCTTACCACCTGCATGAATAAAATGCCACCAGTAGAGGCAAGTGAGAATTTTTTTGGTAATTGTACAGCTTCAATATATTTATATATCTATTATGTATTGATGGCAACTCATTCCCAAAGGGGCTCATTGGTAGATGGGATAGCTTCCAGTCCTGATGTGACCACGTTAGAGGCAATCTACGCAAGCTGCCCCACTTTATTCTACATGTTGCTGGTTGGAAGTGCCATGATGAGGATCACATACAGACAGAAAGAAGGCAGGCAGAGGGTCACACATGGGCGTACACACATACTCCGAGCTAGCACACCCACATAAATATTGAGTATGCACTGATATGTACAGTTATCTACAGGTATCTCCACTGAACTTTAAACTTCTTGGGTTTGTAAATTCAGTCAGCCCTATTTTCCCATTTAAAGTCTTGTATTTTCGTACAGCGCAGATCTTCCTCCACTCTTTATCTTTTCTCATTTTCTATCGGCTCAGTGTCACTCCCAAGTGTTCCCTGTTTTACACACCCTCTTTTTTTTTAGCTTACAACTCGGAGTCAAACTGAATTTTTCACAACCTTACTAATCTATGCTGCTTCTGCACGACACATCTCAACGCAACTGGCATCAGTTGAACTTGTGTAAAGTGCTACAACCGGTTATTGAGAGAGAAATTAAAAAACAAAAAGATAAAACAGTGGAAAGTAATTTCAAATGTACTCTTGCAGTCTTTGACATGCACACACACACACACACACACACACACGCACGCACGCACACACACACACACACACACACACACACACACACACACACACACACACACACACACACACACACACCTTATACTTCAACTCTTCCTCCTAAGTGGCCCATATTTATCTGGCTGACCTGATATTTTTATATTGGCAGAGAAGAAGATGTTTGAATGTCTTTTTAAATGTGACATTGCACAGAGCGTAGCAGGCCGGGTTGATGGTGCTGTTGATGTAGCACAGCCAGTAACCAATAGTCCACACTGTGTTGGGAATACAGCTGGAGCAGAAGGTGTTAATAAGCACCATCACATTATAAGGAGTCCAGGTGGCAACAAAAGCTACCAGGATGGCCATTATGGTGCGGGTAACTTTTTTCTCCCGTGAAGGTGGCATTTTCTTCTTCTTGTTGGGAGGCTGCTTTGTCATCTTCACAATCTTCCGCGTCACGTGATTCTGCCGCTCTGAGGCTGGGACGATCTCAACGGTAGCGTTGGATGGCGTGTAGCAGTCACCCTTGGGCGATTTAGTCTTGATCTTGATGCAGGTCAGCTTGGAGCCCCCTGCCTTGGCTCGCTGACGTGGGAGTGGCTGGGTTGTCTCGGCACTGGAGTTAGCGGCGGATGGTGCCGCCTCCTCATCCTTCTGAATCGACGCAGGCACACTGCCAGATGTTGAATCATTGGAGCTCTCCTTCTCCTCTCCAGGAGTGCAGTTCTCCTTTGCCACGTCGTCACCTTCGGCTTCTCCCTCAGCAGAGGTCGAGGAAGGTCCCTTGCCATTTTGCAGTTTTCCATCATGCTGGTCATGCTGGTTAGCTCCATCAGCATTCTGGCTCTGGGAACGAGCTGTGTCCTCCCCTGGAACGTTGTTATTGTTGGGTTTTGGTGTGTTTATCCTTCTCTGGCCAGGCGACAGGGGCTCTGGATTGGCTCCTGACGGCTTGCGGTTATCCTTCTTCACACGGCTCTTGCTCGCTCTGGAGATCTGCCAGTAGAGCTGAATCATAATGATGACAGGCAGGTAAAAGGCGGCAATGGCAGTGCCAAAAGTGACTGCAGCATTAGAGAAGAACTGGATGTAGCACTCCTTCTCAGGCACTGTCCGCCCACCAACAATGAACTGCCAGAAGAGAATGGCTGGTGCCCAGAGGACGAAAGACAGGACCCATGCTGCTGCAATCATCATTCCCGCCATCTTGGTGGTCCTTTTGACAGGGTAGCTGAGGGGCTTGGTGACACAGAAATATCTGTCAAAGCTTATGATGAGAAGATTCATGACAGATGCATTGCTGACAACATAGTCCAAAGCTAACCACAAGTCACACACCACCGGGCCCAGGGGCCAGTACCCCATTACTATGTAGACTGTGTACAAGTTCATAGAGCAAAGTCCAATAATTAGGTCAGCACATGCGAGGCTAAATAAAAAATAGTTGTTGACGGTCTGTAAGTTCCTATTAACTTTGATGGAAAGCATGACCAGGATATTTCCAATAACTGTAACCAAACTGAGGGAACCGGCCACCAACACGATGAACACCACCTCCACAGTCTTGTAGGCGCTTTTACTCTCTTCCACAACTTCTGTGTCATTGCCTTCAGAGGCATTCCAGTACGTGAAATTGAATACATCCATGGCATTTGGTCTTTTGTTGCCACCTCCTACTCAGATGGAACCTACAAAAGAGGACAAAAGAGAAGAGAAGATTTGTAATGAGGCACAAAAGTCTGACTGTCAGATTCAGCGTTTTAGTCATCTGAAGACTTTTAATTGGCATATATAATAGGGTCATGGCTAAAACATAATTATAAAATGCATACATAATTATCACAAGAAGTAATCACTCGTTCATTGAACTACTGACTTTATGTATAGGTTTGTTTTCCAAATACAGTTTGGAACCAAGTTAAACCTGCAATACTAGACCAACCAGGATAGCAAAATAAAACAAGCACTGGCAACACATTTAGAAATGCATGTGATGTATGAACAATACTCTTGCCTTTTTATTTTTCCATGCAAAGTGCCTCAAAGCTGTTTTTTGTAGGCTTTTGTTTGCCTATCCACTTTGATGGATGCATTTTTCGACCTGGTAATGCGTTATGACGAGCCTGTGGCTTGAATTTCCGTCTTTCCATTTCTTCAGAATGTGTTCCCAAACCTCTATGTTTGGTGTTAATGGGCGTCTTTAAAATCAATCTTCCCTCTACCCTGAATATATATTTTTACTATGCAATGTTTGCACGTCAATTCTTAGAAAGAGAGGGGAAATTGTAATTATACACCACACACACAGTACGCATTACCAAGAGTTCAATAAAAACTGTAAAAGGAATTATTGACAAAACTGGAGCTGACATTTTATCTTCAAAGGTCCATTTCCAACTTGCACTTAAAAATTCTCTTCAAACAGCGCTATCAAATTATTTTGATCCCCAAGTGACCCGCTAGTTCTCGCTTTTAACCTTAAGCATTTGCCCGTGTTGTAGACCTTGCTTTGATTTATATGCTGCTCAGTTGTGCGCTTCACAGGCCTTTGGTATTAGGAGTAACGCGGTTTGTCTGCTCTGCGTCTAGGCCACAACTCTTGGAGCAGTTTCGGGTGCTGTAGGTCAGATTTGATAGCACACTTGGTGGCTTATCACTTCCTCAGTTTGACATAAATATCATCAGGCTGCAGAACTGCTTCAACTTTTTCCTCAAGCTCCATATTTTTTGTAAAATAACTAATCAAACTTTATTCAGCCTGTAAAAACCTTTTTTAAATACCATTCTGCTGAGAAAGATCAATACACCAAACAACATGGGCAATCTCTTGTTGTGTGATACATGTGAGAAAGGGAAACTTTGGACAATGTCCTGACCTAATTTGTTGGACTTTCAGTTCATTCATATGTGAAAACAGCTTTAGTCACTCACTTGATTTGAACATTATGGTGACAATGGATTGTTTTACTTCATCAAATGGTCAATGACCAATGTGAATCTGACGCATCACCGTGTAACTAAAGTTAATGAAGTGTTATGGGTGACACAATACTGCGGCTGGGGAGCTGTCTTGTCCAAGACTTTGCTATTTCAGCTTAAGGTTTTTAACAGTTGAGCACAGTTGTTGAGTAACTAGTGAACATTCACTTATCTGCTGTGGCAGAAATCCCTAATCATTGCATTAGGCATGGAGCTAAGCTGGACTAATCCCCATAAAATGTTTAAGTCCACCGATTTACATTCAAAAACACCAACAATACAAATGGGACACACTTGTGGCTCGCTTGAGACAAGTGGATTAGAAAAGTAAAGTGGATTAGTATAGATGTTCATGGCACAGTGGTGACAGTTAACTCCCCTAGATGCTCTTTGTCCACCTCCAACTGCCATAAGCCTTGTTCCACACCTGAAATCTCTGCAACAACACAGCAAAAGCTGTGCCCTGGCTACCGTCAACTAAAGATGCACAAATCCTATTCAGCTCAATTTGAACAGCCATGGTTTTCTAAAAAAGGTCTCAGGGGAGACTAGACTTTATTTTAAAGCTTCCGTCCACATGTTGGGAGCCATGTTAGCATTAACCTGGTGCGAAAAGACCCTTCTGCTTTAAAACAGCCAGTGCTGTGCTTAATTTCCCCAATCAGGCTGTAGTTTTACAGTTTCACTTGGATTCCTGTTTAAATATCTTTATCTCATCTTCCTAAGACACAGCAAGCAATAGTAGGGAAGTTGTACTGAACAGAAGACAGACATCTTTGCTTCAGTGTTGACTGGTAGAAATGCTTGCATGCCAGCCCGCTGAGCATGAGTGCATTTGCAATAGCCTGGGGAGAGCAGCAGTGGCACTCGTCGCATAGCTATCAATCACAGAACATACCTGCAAGTCTCAGTTTTACTGCTGTCAGTGCCAGTGGATCTAACAGAGCACAATCAGGACACTTCCATTATTATCCTAAGAGAGATGACTATTCAGATGTTTCCTCATCACACTTTTTAATTATTCACTGTACATGAAGCAAAATATGCTATATATATATATATATATATATATATATATATATATATATATATATATATATATATATATATATATATATATATATATATATATAAATAATATATATATAAATATTCTGCAATCTCAAATTTGCCTTTTTGCTGTTTAGTGTATTAAGAAAAAACGTGAGACAGGTCAGTTGCTGTCATGGGAGGATGTGAATAAATGAGTTTGAGTATTGTTCTCTGTTCAGACTTAGGTAGTCCTGGAGCTGGCTCACTAGAGCTGAAAATTGCTTATGCCCTCTGGGAAGCAGAAAAGGCTAACCTCACCTTTTCTCCACAACTTCTGACCTCATTGTCTTTTGTAGTGGACTCCAGGAGGGTCAGATCTAAACCAAAATAACTGTGCTGAAGTAAGTAACAATTGTTGCATTTTTGTTTAAATGACAACTGCTTTGCCTTTTTATTTGAAGCTAAATAGGCAGTTTTGTCAGTGACAGACAACAGGTGTCAGCTTTCTGTTGATGTAGCTTCAATTTTATTGGCAGCTGTATAGTTCAACTGAGACCGATGCATTTGGCTGCCTCCCTAGTGTCCAGATTCCCATTTCCCATCTCTAAGCACTGATCCAAGGTAAAGCCCAGGGCACTTGCCCCCTGCTTTCAATGATTACATGCATTTTTATTGCTGGCCCTCTCCATGGAAGCGTGCAGGGTTAGGCCTTTGTTTACTTGATGTTTGCACATAAGCATGACTGGAATGCAAAACTTATCATTGCTGCAGTACAGCTGCTCCGCAGGGGGTGGAGATCCATTTAGCGCTTCTCTCAATAGTACTACAATTCATGGATATAAGAAAGTTTTAAAAGACAATAAAAAATAATGACTACTTGACTTGCTCATCCGAAGCTCAAGGCTTCCCTATTGTAGAAAAAACAACAACATTTGGTGGTGTAACTACAACAGTCACAATTTAGTATGACAATGTGGGAAGGTTCAATGATGGCTGGTTAACATAAAGCAAAATTCTTTTTCTTCACTGAGTAAATCTTCTACATCTTTTTGGACTTGTCACTGTCTCACTGTCGTGAGGTTAAGTTCCTGCTTAGGTAAATATTGGCTCATTTTATCCCAAGTGTGTGTAAAATACTCTCCAGCAGGGCCGTCAGTCAGACAGGCATACTGACAAAGTGCTGAGATACACAGACACACAAATGCATACAAATATTTGAAGAAATGTTTAGCAGGAAATGAAAAAGGTTCCGATAACCATCAAACCGTCTCAGTGTTCTGATGAAACATGGCTCCAAAATGAATCTTGAACTGGTGAAGTATAATTACAAATTTGCATTCATTTCCTCAAGCTTTCTCCACCGTCTCAGGGGTATCAGACTGGTAAGGATGGATCTTGACAGATGCCTGTAGAGATTCAGTGTAAATATTTATACAGAGAATGATTAAAGCCATTTATCCATCTGTTTCAGACATTTATTTGGGTACTGGATCATGGTGGCAGTGGGCTAAACAATGTACATGTGTGTGTCTCCCCTAGCCACAACCTCCATCTCTGTTTGGGGTGTACCCTGCCTGAAAAGATACAATTCCTCCAGCATAGTCCGTAAAAGTATCCTCTTGGATCTTGACCTGGAAGGAGACCCAGGGGGAAACCACCAAAGGGAATACTTCCTCCAGGAGGCATTCAGGTCAGAACAACTGGCTCCCTTCAACTTAAAAGAGCAGGGGGGGGGAGGGGGGTCACCCAACTTTTGTATTTATGAAAACAGCAAAATTTCAAAGTGGCTTGTTTGATGCATATTTTTTCATGTAGCTCTTAGTCTCGGCCCTCCTTCGCTACCAGATGGGTCTGACCCATGAGTTTGCTGGGGGGCAGGGGGAGCACTGCCTCCCTGGTGGCTAAAACGGGTAATTGCATTGTTTAAATGAGTGGAATAATTACATCTGGCATGAGCAGATATTTTATAAATATCTTAAATAACACAAAACAACTAAATGGTGGTAGGTAATACATCAGATTTCATATACTGCTTTAGTAAAAAAAAATATTACCTGGCTGACGATGGGAGCAGCAGGACGCAAAAAAAAAAAATACTGTTGCACTAGTCTGGACATCTTGCCGTGCCAACCTTGCAATAAAGGTTTCCTAAATGCCATGTATATAAATGTGATGTCAGCTTACTAATTGATTGCGGGTTTTGTGTAGATTTGGACTTTTATACGTTTATTCCACTTTGTTTAAACGGCGAAGTGGAGAGGCCTCGTTCACCTGGTTGAAGCTGGCTGGTGAATGTGATGCTCGTATAGGCCTTGCTGGATACACCGTGACCGTTTTTGTGGATCAACTGATCGCTGTGGATTACTTTTTTTCCGTGTCATTGGATTATGGCAAAATACGGATCTTTTTTCTCAACGTGTCTTAACGTTTTATGGTGTGACTGCGCTTCGTTTCTGCGTTTGGATAGGCATCTCAACAGACTGTAGGTCGAACACTGATTGTTCACTGTTACATTTTAATTGAATTTAAGTGTCGGGGCATTCCGCCACCGTCTGTCTATTGCGTTCCAAGACAGCCGTGCCACGATTGGATTTCTTAAGGGCGAATTGTTAAATTGTTACAATGTAATTTAAAATCTGCTTTAAAAATAAACATATGTGTTTTGGAATATAATGTTCAGCTTCGGCAGCTTTACCTATGTGCTAAAATATACAATGACTGAGGAAGCCTAGTGACGAGTCCATAGCAACCAGTTTTGAATTTGTTATTTCCGTGTCCTTTGCTGAATGGTCTCAGTGTTTTATTGTTTTATTTCATATGAATACTAGTTTACTAGAGGAGTAACTTAGTATTTGAAGTAATGCAGTAACGCAGGAAGTGTGCATTTAGTTTCCATGCTTATTGTGTTTCCACAACAATGTTCTAAAAATCTACTGAAATGGCCACTATAACAGAGGAGTGTGATGTGTAAGATCAGAAAGCAGAGGTTAACTCGTGTATGTCATGACTGTAAAAAATCAAATGGCATCTGTACATCTGTGCTAATCGCAAACTAGCACATAAGGGGAGGGTCATGCCTCTTTCTCAAATCATTTTGGAGGGTCATAGAAAAATTATTACTGCCGAGGGGAGGGTCGAGTCTTTTTAGCCTAAAGGTCCCAAAACTCCTCCGGTGGCCCCTTAAATAAATAATGAACAGTCCCTTAAAGCTCCTTTTGGATGTCTGAGCCTCCCAGCCAGCCCCTGTAGGTCCATAGTCTAGGGGGGGGGAGGGGGGAATCACCCAACTATAGAGGTAATCACCCTCTAAAAGAAGCCAATGTTGGCTGCTTCTATCCACTACTGTATTCTTTTAGTCACTAGCCTGATGCCATGAAAATAGATCACTGGGTAAACTGAGAGCTCTTAACCACAACAATCCATTACAATGCCTGCATCTCTCGGGGACAGATTAGGGCAGAAAGGTATTGGTTTGTACGAAGTGTTGTCTGAGCACATCGGAAATGTAAACACTACTTAATAACCACTTAGATACGGGGGATAATATACGGGGCACATATCTTCAGAGAGTCTCCAACCTGAAAAGGGTAATCCAGTATTATCCAGCCCAGTACCAAGGCGCCAGACTTGGAGATACCAACCCTCACCCCAACTGCTTTACACTTGGCTGCACACCTGTTGCTGAATCATCAGCAAAAGGTTCACATGAAATCCTAAAGTCACCTAATTGACACTCTCCAAACTTCTGCCGTGCTTAGAGATACTGTTCATGAATATCACATAACAGATTGTCAACAAGAGACAATCCACAGAGCCCAAAGCCCACAGAGAAGGCACTATTGCCAAAAACACATACATAGGTCCCACTCTAGGGACAGGGACCCAAAGGCTCATTGCAGAGGCATGCATAACATATTCTCTGCTCCAACACAGTGGATCTCAGTTGGGTTCTTGTGAGCATCTCAACACAGTCTTGGCTGGTGTCTCTCACCATTGGCAACTCTGGAGAAGTCCAGCCCTATCCAGGTATTGTTTCCCCAGCATGTGCCGTGCGTAGAGATGAACTCAATTGCATCTAGTTGGTATCGCACGCCCTCTCACAGAAGCTCCCATTACAGTCCAAACACATGGGGTTTCCTGGATTCTCTTTTTGGTGTGAGGTCACTCTTTCCCATTAAAGAGTAACTAAACCCCAGAGTTTTGGCGGAAGTGCCTCTACCTCAGGCCCCCAGGAAGTGCGCTTAGCCTGGCAGCCAATCTTTTCCAGTGGCCACTTACGGTATTGCAATATAACAAAATCCCCTTGCGGCCTGAAAAGGATTTTTCCAGTAGGCTACCATTGTGAAAGGAACATCTGTAAGACTGTTAACAGGACACCTCAAACTGCAAACAATGTCCATTATAACTATCTATTCTCATTTTTAATCCATGGACTTTTTATATTTGAAAAACTTCCCTCGAGCCGAGAAAAGCTTAAAAACCTGTGATGTCATCACAATGTAAAGTCTATGGGCCGAGCGGGAACTCACGAGCAGGGTCAGCAGGAGCAACACTACTGCGCTTATTCAGTAAGCCGCATATCACGTAAGTAAACCCAGAAGCCTAGAAACTTTTTTGGCATAGCCTATGTGCCAGACAAGAAACTCCATTGAACGGGATCGGGATCCGGTATCCAGTTCCAATTACCTGGAAATTAAAAAAATCCCTCTGTGAAATTTTTTTAAACATGGGCAGTGCTGGGAAGAGGAGCTTATGCAGAATTCAAAAACTTTAAAAGACTAAAATGTTAAGATGTGGACGTGAATCCATCACAACACCACTAAACCCATCAACATTTTAAAGCTCATTCAAGGGGGTCTCAGAATTACTCTTAATCTCTTGGGGCCAATTTATTTTGGGAGACACTACCACGAGCCCCCGCCCCCCACCCAACACACAACCTCTCCAACACGATAAGCCTGCGATTAACGGATGGAGCATCAAACCTCTAATGGAATAACTTGACAAAGACCTCTCATTAAAAGTTAGACAATAGCATTATTCATGAGAGGGTGTAATTACAGGGAGGCTTTGTCATATCTTCTTTTCAGGTGTGACAAAGCCTCTCAAACTCAGACCTCTCTGGCAGTGCTTGTGTTAAGTGGACATGAAGTCAATGGAGAGTAAACGAGCAGGAAATGACATTCAAGCAGGTGGAAAGACAAACTGTGATAATCTGCAAACAGTCAACTACCCAGAGATACCCCAGAGAACCTGAAGGTGGTCTCGTGTCGCTGTGTGCCAAGTAAGTGGGATAAGATGCAAAATGTACACTAGAGAATTTTGTTTTTGTGTGTGCACATATTTTGATTAAGAACACAGTAAGGAGGTATATGAATGAAGGTTTTGGCCAGACTCTTCTCGATCTTCCGTTTTAACTCGGTCAACCAAATCAAGACGAAGTGATTGCTTCACTCCCTCTTTCTTTCCCTCGATTTGTCTTGGGTCTTGATGGCAAGAGGCTCATAATTCTTTCACTGTGACCTTTAGGTGCCACTTCATAGAAATTATATTCATACTCATTTACCGCAAATTGTCTTCAGCATTGCAGGACTGTCATTTTAGGGTGCCCTCTTTCCAGCAACACCCTGTCCTTACCTCTTCAGAGAATACTCAGAGATCAGCCTATTGATATTCCAGCTTTTTTTTGCTATAGCAGTCTCCACACCATCTGTGAAAAATGACAGTGTCACATACGACCTCTGCTGCTCTGCCAGGCAGCCCATCCAACAACTCTGAATCACTGTAAGCTGCCACATTCATCCCCAAATCTGTTAAATACACACAATTTGAGGATAGAATTACTGGAAGTATGTTTAAGCCTTCTGCAGAGCATAGATTAAAATAGCAAGAGCCAAGTCAACGAATTTTGAACAGATGCAGGTCAATGGAAAGATCTTATATAGCTCTAACTGTAGATCACAGTTTAGAAGCCACACTTCCTGGAAAATATCACCAGCCTTCTGGGATGCAAAAAAACCCCCAAAAACTGGAGCTCAGTCAGTAATGAATGAACAAAGTCCTCAAGCAAGCTTGGAAGGTAAGGGAGACAAGTCAATTTTCTCCTGCCATACAGAGAGACCCTGCAGCAGCTACAACTTGACAAACACTGTCAACGCTCACTATCTCTCCTGTCACTTGATATTAAACGTTTTATTTCATACAAATAATGTAACCACAACTGAAAAAGCCTGCACCATGTATCCTCTGTTGATTTGGCTTTAATTAGCAGATTTCCATATTTCTAAGCATAATTGCTTCTCAAGAGTAAAGTATGCTCTGCTACCCCACCTTGTACAATTTCATTAGTCTGAATCTCAATGGAGAGTTTGAGTCTCATTATAGTTTAAGTAACATCAGCGTTGTTTCCAATATCAGCACAAATATCTGCTATTATCAGCATCCTTGATCTAAAAATACCAATATCATCATCTGTTCTAAAAAAAAATCCATGTTAGCTAAACCCCTGATGCAATTTAGTTTTGTAAGACATTGCCTCTTTTATTTTATCCTGATGGAAATTGTCCCAAGTGTGTCTGTTAGCTGATACATGACAAACATTTTTCACTGGGCAGCAAGGACATTTGCAGTAGTCATGCAACCAGCTATAATCAACAGACTTATTAAGCAACATCTCGCAGGCTAGCCATTTCTCTGGTGAAATGCTGCAGGACATTGCCAGCAGCTGACAGCCTGCATATTTGTGCGAGGCTAATGCTATGGATGGAATAATATAAATATTTGTAGTGATCTAACAGTGAGCATGGGGGGAATCTTTTGAGCTTGAATAAGTGTATTGATATTTCCATTACTTCTCCTATAAATGTATACCCTTTAGCAGAGCCCTGCTGGTGCTGCTCTGGGGCTTCCTCTCCCAGGCTTTGTTCAATTAAACCCTGCTCTCAGCTGAACCACAGAACAAGTGTATAGAGTCGCATCACCCGGAAACTTAGAGGAAAGGAATGGATAGGTGTTACAGAAATATACATACTTCAATTCTGATCTGTTGAATGGTTTGATATAGCAAGAGGAGTGTAAATAAAATGTGAGGCAACTGTGCTGCAAACAAAACAGAAAGGTCACCTTCTATTAATGTGGAGCAACGTTGCCTTTGAATAATGAGATTGTGTTATGCAAGTGAGCTCTCAGACTTTGTACAGTGAGTGGTTCTGATCGCGCCACCGGCTCTCCGAGCAGACTGACTTTATGACCAGACATTTTAACTCAGGCCAATGAGCAATTATAACCAACCCTTTGACTAGAGTGTGCTTAGCGGGAAGGACATAAGCCTGTTAATGTCACTCTTAATGTGACACTCAA
Source organism: Sander lucioperca (assembly GCF_008315115.2). NCBI lineage: Eukaryota > Metazoa > Chordata > Actinopteri > Perciformes > Percidae > Sander > Sander lucioperca. Next base: position 7,622,985 of record NC_050192.1, on the reverse strand, counting down.
AAAAAGGTGTCGAGCACATTGTTAGTATTCAGTGGTTTAGGATCAGTCGAGAAAAGTCATATGATATTACACACACACACCGAGGCTGTAGGGATGGTGCCAGTGTACTTCTGTCTCATTATGGCTTAGAGCAGTTTTTTTTTTTTTTATTATCCATGACTGGTTGTTGACTTCACTTTTTTCCTCCCCATTGAAAACATGAAAAATAAGTAGCTTTATTTACAACTATGAATTTCTTTTTAGACATTTGATACTACCACTAGAGGATGCCAAAAAAGAATATTTTTAAATACTACACATTAAGTGCCCTGTAAGTATGCACTGAAACCTTTAATGCAAAGATTGCAGGTGGATCTTAAACCTTTTAATTATTATTTTTGTCTCAGAGTTCAATACAACTGCCATTTGTCTTGACGTGGGCTCATCCTTTTTAGATCAAATTCAAATGGATTCGGTCTTGGAATTGAATCCTCTCAGCTGTTCATGACTACAGCTCTGCTTTATAAAATCTATATATGAATATGAAATTGTGATTATATTTTCATTTTAAAGAGATTATTGGGTGCCTTGGCCACTTCCCTGGGCATGATGGTGCTCTTTTGCTTGTACTCCGTGAATCGGCATGCCTGTCTAAGCACTCTTAAATCGCTCTGCCAGCATCACTGTCACCCTGCTACTGTCCTGTCCTCATTCCCCCTGTCTGTGTCCTGCCTGTTATGTATCACACTGGCACCATCCCTCGATTGAAAGCTGTGGTGCTCATTAAGATAGAGAAAGATAGCAAAAATAGAAAAAAGGCAGGGAAGGAGAAGGGAACGAGATAAAGCATGTGCCTGTTGGATTTGTTCCACTTCATTGTTTCTTTATTTCGCTGCCCATCACCCCCCTCCCCGTACTCTGTCATTCTCTTGGGATTCAGAGTTTAGTGATAAAAAGCAGAGCTATGTTGCCCTTGGACAGGTTGTTCTATTTACAGTACCTGTTCTAGTTTTATCATATGTTACAATAAACCAGAAGATGATTTCCATGACAATATACATTAATCTAGAGCAGTGTTCAGTGAAGATAATGTGAGTAAAGTAATGCATATTCTTTAAATTTTTTGCTGATCTAGTGCAATTTCTCATTTCCAAACGTTTCCTGTGTTCTTTAAATGCAACAGCCGAACCAAAAGCCAGGAGACTATAACAAACTGTCAGAGGAACGTTATGGGACTTGCGGCCCAAGAACCACTGAAGTATGGGAAGTAGGGATCTGTCTCTCTTGTAAAGAGGCAACAAAATTGGCGCTCAGAAGCCTCGTGGTGTTGCTGTAAATAAAGCTGACAGATGCTAATCCATGTAAGTCGACCTTGATCCAAATAACCGATGCGCCATACCCAAAACTCAAAGGGCTCAAACCTGATGGTCTGTCAAGCCACGTGTCACACAGACAGGCGATTGACAGGACCCTCTTATGTGGCTTCCCCCATTTGATTACCTTGTCACTGCCTCTCATTTATACGCTGATGAGAAGAGATTAATGGTGGTGTAATGTGATACCTGACTGGCATTTATTTTAATTTTACCTCAATGCCCCTTCTAGGCAGGGATATACAATGTTTTGACAGTTTTCACATAACTTTTAATGTGATTATTGTAAAGCCTGAATTTTTGCAAAACTCTAAAAGAACACCTGATTCAGACGTTAGCGCTCAGTTCAATGGGTGTCATAGGTTTCTCAGCCTCATAGATATGGGTTAGAAGGGGCCTGCTACACCTACTAGTAGTTTCAGAAGGCCGTTATTATCTTTTCACATGGTAAAAGGTCTCCGTTAGCATGGTTAGGGACTCATTGGCATAACTTTTTTAATTCTCTGGGAGTCCCGTTGTGACTTCAAACAAAACTAACGTTACTTGTTTAGGTTTAGCAACAAAACTGCTTGGTTAGGTTAAGGAATAGATTGTGGTCTGGGTTAAAATACTTACGTTCCTGGCGTTAGGCTTACAGAAACATTATGTAAGAAACTAACATTACGCAAAGAAGAACATAAAGCAGCGTAACTTACATTGCCTATGTAACTTAAAGAAAGTCAACGTTGACATTTGGTGTCACACAAGACACAAACAGTCTTTCAGGATATTGTATGGTACATATTGAACATGTTAAATATTTGCGATTTTCAATTTGTGCTCACCAGGACGGACTGCCAAGCATTTCGGGGGTTGTAAAAAACACTTGTAACATAACTCACACCACAGGAAAATATGGCAAGATCATCTTTAGAGTGGTCAAAAAAATCGGGGCTTTGCCAACTATTGTTGGGATGGGGGAATCAGGCCAAAAATCTGCTTGATTCTCGTGTGGTGTGTACCCGGAGTTACGTGGTCTTCTTTTAATACTACTCCCTACCATGTCGCTCTTCAGATTATGCTGTTACAGCTGCGAGGTCGAGCATTTGCTCTGAGCTTCATATATTGATGCAGATGGGTGATTAAGCTTACCAGTAGATGATAACGGTCTACTGAGCCAACTAGGAAGTAAAGTAGGACCATACCGCTATACAGTATATCTATGGTAATGATAAGCAGCTGATAACGGCAATTCGATTGGTTGATAACACCCGAATCGGCTGAATGGAAACACTATTGAAGACCACTTCTTAGCTTTTTTTCCAAAGTAAATTATAATAAGCCTCCACCCATCGAATCTAAACTACTGCATATTTCACAGACGTTGTCATCAATTATACATGTGATATATTAAATACCCCAGCTTCACTATCTGCCCTCCACTTATTTGCATTGCCTCGAGATGCTGTCCAGCCTGGAATAACCATCCATAATAGTGACTGCTTAGTTAAATAAGGTTTGTGAAGTTTTAAAAGATAAATAATGATCACAGGGATACATTTTCTGAAAACAGTACAACACAGGAAGAGCTGCTGGCGTGCTGTGAGAGGCATTTAGATTCTGCTGCTAGAGAATGCATGAAGCATTTTGAGATACAAGAGGCATGCTCCTGCATCGTATTTGATTTATTTAAGCCATCTGTCTTTCTAGTAGGTCAGGACATGCAGGATTAATAGCAGAGTCAAGCACTGTTCTTAGTGTAGCAGTATGGATAACATAAACCAACATTGTGGTTGCTCCTTCATATGTTATATCATTTCTGTCCATCAAATAAAGCAATGTCCTAAAATAATGGACAAAAGCACATGCTAACACAGCGATGAACACCCAAACAAAGCGTTCCTTGTGAAATCACTATGGAAATGTGAAACAAATATTTGAATGCAAGAGGTGTCAGCTATGTAATTAGCCTCTTATTCTGTCCTCCCCTTGCTTTCAGTATCTCATTCCCTTGTGCTCTGACTGACAGCTTTATATTTCTAGGAGCATGTCAATGGACTTTTGTGCTCAAAAAACACTCTACACCCTTAAAATGTGGCTAATTGGTGTTTTACATTTCATCACATTAACAGCGCACCTAACCTAACATCTCATCAAAACATTGTGCCCAGAGCCAATCAAACCCTTCCAACTAAACATTCATTAGCCGACTTGACACTGATGAAGGCTATGTCGTTAACATGAGAGCATGCAAAGGGAATCAGCCCAAGGAAAATTGCTGTCATTTCTGATTCTGTTAATTGGTAAATTTTCATGTCATGTCGCCTGTAGCCAAAATCCATTGAAAAGGCCAATCTTTGACCCACTTCTTTCATTGACTGTCATTTCCTATATTTAATACATTTAAAGACTTAATATAGGTTAGCAGTTAAAGTGGATGCACCATTTGGCCAAACCTCTACTACAAAGGTTAGTCCTTTAAAACCTTTGTCTTTGTATTCAGGCTTTCCTATATTTGTATAAAGTTATTTTTGTAATTTTCATCCTACCTCTCTGTACTGTAAATATGTATCTTGATTACCTGTTTTTGTGTGATCTGGTCCTGGTACATTCCCAGTAAGAATAACATTATGTCACTTCTGCAGCCTGCTCTCACCTACTGTATTGTGAACATTATATTTCATCAAACACAATACTAGTTCATAGTGAATAATCAGAGTATTGTACTTCAATGTGTCTACATGAATGGGCATAAAATGGGTACAGAAGATGTGTGATGGATTTTAACAAGGTCTTTAACAGTATATATTGTCAGTGTGGTAGAAAGAAATATTTTCAGAGAAACATTTTACTCAACAAACGTTTTCAGACTAAAAACACAAGAGTAGAGTACCTCAAGAAACCGGCCTTGGTCCTTGACTATTGTTACTCATACAATTTACCATAAGGCCTCAGTAATGTCTACATGAGCTGACGGCTATACTGTCTTTTTATAAATGTCTAGCTTTTTAGTCAATAAACTCAGATACTGATTAGTAATCAGTACAGTTAAATAACGGTAAGTAAAACAGTAAGTAAAAGGATAATGAACTGGTTAAATTGGAATAGATTGGAACTTAAAAAAAGCAGTGTTTGGTTCAAATCCCATTATGTTCTTAGTTAGGGTTGAAACTCTTATCTAGTGTCAAAAGTTTAAGAAAACTCCTCGGTGTCACCGTTGACTTTAAATTGTCTCAGTCAAATCACATGAATGGAACTAGAAAGCCTAGACCTTGTCCAGACTAACTACTACTCACTGAGGTCAAATAAATTAAGGACAAAATAAACCTCAATTTAACCAAAATACAGCATTTTGCCTTGCTTTCCATACAAGTAACAAAAATATTAGTGGCTATTTTTTTCAGATCTGGTCAAACCCCAGGAATTAACTGCTGCATGAATGAGCAGTTATCAGGGATCCCAATGAACCAACTGAAGACATGCATGATAAAAGACAGACAGACAGACAGACAGACAGACAGACAGACAGACAGACACACACACACACAGTGGTACCATAGTAATTTTGAGAATTATGCCCATATTTACCAAAATTATGGCTAAGTTAATGTGACAGTCACTGAGTACTTCTGTGCCTTTTAGCTCTCGCTGAATTATTTTTTTTGGCAGTCGTGCTCCAAACAAAATTATGGCCTCAACCTGCAACACAGGAACACTGCAACAAGAACCCGCACACCTACATCTCACAGGTGTTCGGAGGTTCAACTCAATTTCAGACTCAACAAGTAGTTTCAAAGTGCTGAGTTATTATGTGACATTAGAGCTAAAGTATGCAACGATTCATATCAACAAAGAGAATTTGTTCGCCACACCAACTGCTCCCCCTCAGTTGGTCAAATTCCTGCCCCAGCACTTGTCACTCATGTTGATAAGCTGTCTACTCTGAATGCAGCATTCACAGGCAGTGAAGAAGCGCATCGAGAAGTCAGCCAATCTAGAATTTTAAAATGCAATGTTGATATTCATGAGTCTTGTCTGCCAGATTTAGCTGCACTGCTTTTTTTTTTTTTTAAACTAGATTTTTACCATTGGTGTTACACCCACATCCATCTAACAGTCACAACAACTGGTATACACCCCTCAATTTCTTTTTTCATGCACATTGGGGAATTAAGGCATGTACACACAGTCATAGACAGAATGATAATACTAGATCCTTTGTTATTTATTATAGAATAGAATATTCCTGCTTTATTTTCTCTGGACTGTAGATTCCACTTATGCCAAAGCTGCACATGGTCATAAAAACGTAATTGGTATATGCTAAGTTTCAACACTGATAACTGAATTGCAAGAGCATGGGCTTTGTTTGCAGTGCTCCTATGTGTGTTTGTATTGTTTTGTTGCCTCAATGTAATTCCCCTTATGTGGAAGTTAATGAAGCCAGTGAGGATATATTGAAGGGATTATTTGCCAACAAGCAGGGAAATAAACATTGCTGTAATCAGCCAACAGGTAACAATCAGTAAGTTATACAGAGCAAAAGTAAATAGATAAGACTACGTACACAGCAAATGAGGCTTTGCAATAGATCGGCAAGGACACTCAGCTATGCACGCCACAGTGGCTGGCAGCTATTTACAAATCAAAGTCACTGCATGCGCTGCAGTGGTTTTCATTTGTTGGTCCACCTACATTGTTTTAATTTTATTTGCACTGATTAGGTATGTTCTTGATGCCAACTATCAATTTATTACAATTTGCTCTAATGAATAATTTAAAAGCCAGGATAAGTTGTTCCTGTCTAAACCGACAATTCTTAGCTGTAATGGAAAACTTTTTAATTAAGAAATTAAGGCGAGGCATTGTGGAACAGGAGGGATGGTTGCATGGCAAATTGAGATCAGGCACCTCTGCATTAATAATAAATGCTAAAAGTGTTTTTGCTCTAAGTGATTCTTTTTACAAATGGGATAAAGCTTTTTCCTATTCGCCGCCTAATGGGGTAAATCTGACCTAAAAAAAAAAATCCAAAGGGAGCCTCTTTAAACCTAGCTTCTAACAGATTGAGCACAGCTTTGAGTGTTAAGAGTGCCTACGCAAGTGTGACAGTGACAATGATAAATTCAGATTAATTCCAATGAATTCATCCCACATTTTTGCTAAAACTTTGTCATTGTCTATAATTTACTGGAAAAAAAGACTTTGATCCCCTTTGTTGTAATTTGATTTAGATGACTACCGATTACAGAAAAAATTATAATTGACTATGTGAAAGGGCGACAGCATCCTTGTCTCTGGAGAATTGATTCAAATCCCTCAGCTCATCATTATGCTGCAATCATGGTGTCAGTCAAACAGAGAAGTGGAAGACCAGAAAGAACACAGTATAACGGCCAATTGTGAAAAAGGGAGAAAGTAAGTGTGCTGCGCAGCAACACAGAGATATCTTGTTTCCAATCCGTCCTCACTCAGAAAACGACCCTATAGGTCAATTGTGCAAGCAGCTCATAATGACTCATATTTATGTTTATTAGGTTAGGCAGTGACCTCTTGTGGCCCTAGTAATTATCGCGAGAGCAAAACAAGGACGCAAGGTGATAAAGTATGAGTGCCAAATTCCACTTAAGGAGGCAGGTTGGGGTGGTGTATTGGTCACAAACAAGCACAGGACTTTAAAGTGCCCATATTATGAAAAAATCTGGGATTTGGGGTGTTATGTTGTGTCTCTGGTGCTTCCACACACATACAAACTTTGAAAAAAATCCACCCATGCTGTTTAGAGTGAGATACAGTTTCTGAATGTGTCCTGCCTTCAGTCTCTGGGTGAGCTGTTCAAAATCGGCACGGCTTGTGACATCACAAGCCGAAACGAGCAGGCTAACCGCAACCATTAGCTCGTAGCGTTAGCATGCTAACGCTATGGCTAACGCTAGCATGCTACCGCTAGCATGCTACCTCGTTCTCAATAGCAAAGCACTGCTACAACACACACAAGTTCACCATAATCTACAAAAGAACTACTTACATGTGCGCCCTCATTTTGAAGTCTCCCAGCTAATCCTGCCTTGTAACTGACCAAAGTTGTAGAAACAGCCTTTCTTTTACCGTCTATGGAGCTAGCTAGCTGACATGATCTACATCTGAGCTACTGGGCATGTGCAGTGCAATCAAAGATAGTACAGAAGAGAAGAAGAAAAGAGGTCTCACTCTGTAGCTAAAACAGAGACCAGGTGAAAAGAGGATCTGCAGCAGTGAGATAGAGCACTGCAGTACAACACAAATATGGTGTTTTTTGAAAATTAAACCATGTAAACCTATTCTGGTACAACCTTAAAATACAATTATGAACCTGAAAATGAGCATAATATGGCTGCTTTAACTCACGAGACCGGGGTTCTTGTCCCGTGAGAAACCCAAAGTCAACTGTCACTTTTTGAAATTAACCAAGGATAGGGTTTTTAGGGTCTTTTTTGCATTATGCAATGACGTCCGTGATGCAATGACGTCTGTGACATCACATTCGGCCCCCATTTTAGTAGTTTTACATGTCTAATTTCAAGCCAATCCCTGATGTTTTACTAACCCTAAGTATTTAAGTATATTTTTATGCCTGAATTTAACTATTTTAGTTTCACAACGTTAATGTGTTTAAAGTGCAACTTTAAATAGAACTGTCATGTGATAAAAACTTCCATCGCAGTCGCATGTTCAAAATGGCCATCATGTGGCTGTATCACAGCAATAGAGTGCTCACATTTGTTGTTTTGGGAGTCATTGGAAATCAACCTATTCTGTTGTTTAGGTATGAGGATGTGTTTCTTGTTCCCCTACACTGATTATAGTGAAAATATCTCCCGTGACTCACTGTTTAAATCTTGTTTCATTTTCAGCCATACATTGTGTCAATAAATGAAAATGAAATAAAATTCCATAAATCTGCATATAGACTACCAATAAGCAATAAGAGAGCAAGGGATTCAGACGGCCCACTGCAATGTATTTGTCTGTGTTGCAGGCCGTTTCATTCAAACGCTATTAGCCATAATTTATTTTCCATCGTTTGGTTTCAAAGAAAAAAAGTTGTTGGCAGCAAAAGAAATGATGAAATTCTGGTAAAGTAAGGACTTCACTGTGTTGAGTTTGCTGTAAAGAGTTTGCCAATATATTGCCCCTTTATAGCTTTCACAGAAATGGATTTAAACTATTTTTGTAATTTCTTTAGCCTTGCTTCCTTATTATTACTAATGTTACTATTTAGACTTAGTTTTATTTAATACAAATTTAAGTTCAAGTGTAATTCAATAAAAAAGTTTTATTGACTGAATCCTTACTTTTAAATCACGTTAGCTTCTGGTACAGTACAATTGTTTCTGCTGATTTTATGATTTGTATTATCTCCTTTCTACATCCTATTCTCCATTTCTATACACCATCCGGGTGCACTGAGGACTTTACATGCCTACTTTTAGACTAACCTTCACAATTTCTAAAGCCATTTTATAACCATTCAATTGAAAGGTCAAGCTGGACTATTGTATCTATATGCACTCAATATTTCCAATTGAGCTTCACAATGCACAGGCCATCATAAATATTTCAGAGGAGCTTGTGATGGATGAATTTGGTTCTGTAGTGAAATACAACAATCACAGGGCTAAAAAGAAACTCAAGTGTCAGGTATTTTCAGGTGAGTGCGTCTAACTAAACCCACTGTCACAAAGCAGAAGAAATGGTCTGTACTCCCAAAACTGTTGCACATGGTTTTGACACTGTTGTGCACAAAGCCTCACGGCTCTTTCAGTGTGCAAAATAAATTTAACTCTGACCCCACCCACTATCTCACAGCTGCAGAAACTCAGTCATTAGGCGATCCAATTAGATTATACAAGCTGCAGAGATCAGAAATGCACTAGATCTACTCAATCATGGGGTTATTTAAAAAAGGACATATACTGTATCTCTTTTAGCCAAGTTATAATAGACAGTTCTGTGTGATTTAATAATGCATATATTAATGATATGATTTAGATAAAATGTAGTGTCTTTACAACACAAGTAAACCATTTATCAAAATAGTCTACCATAAACCTACTGATAGGACTGATACTGTTCTACCTGCAGGCAGCTGCCACCCAACACACATGATAAAATATTTACCAGTCAGTCAGTTTAACATATGGAAGTGATGCCGTCTAAGAGCTGAATCACATTTGCAATGATTTAGAGATGGACATTTTCCTACATGGCTCATTTAAGACCTGAATAAGGTCAGATATAATGGCAGAGATATTATGAATAAATATAGAAAAGAAACAGTTCTTTATAAATGACTGTGTGACCTTATGATGAAAGTAACTAATCCTTCCAGCTCATTACTCGGGCATAACCCATCATCGGATGAAACTCTAATTTTTGGCTTCTCAATAATTTTCTTACATGAATAACCACGGACAGGATGACAGCTTGATGTAGTATTTAGACATATAATTCTAAAAGTTGACAGACAAACACTATATCTGTCTGCTCGCCCTTTTGAATTTTTGATTTGCATACAAGCTAAACAAAAAAAAGACCAATAAATAGCAGCTAGCCTTTGTAATGACTAGTCATTTTTTATGTAGGTTGTTTGCTAAATAACCTGACAAACAAATGTTCCTGCAAAACCAAAAATAAAGTGGTAAAGGGGCACTCCAGAGATATTTGTAGTTGTGGGACTCATAAGAAACTGATTTAAAAAAAAAAATCTATGTAGCAGAAGCCGAATTATCCTGACTTTTAGTCACCAGCATGTATCAGGCTCCAAAAATAATGATTCCCAACAACGGACCTATCGGCCCAGTAAATGTTGTTTAATTGTAGAACTCCAAGTTTGTTTCCTGTGTAGACAGTATACATTTTGTGATACTTATTGCTAAATTTCAACAATATTAAAACATGCATACAATTGTATCATGTTAATGTTGATAAAACAGCACACCCATTGAAACTTAGCAAACTAAATCATAAAATGTTTGAGACAACATCCACATTGGCTATAATCATTTTAGAGACACAAACCACAGAGCTAAATGAGTAAAAAAATCCTGTGTATGTGTTTATGATAGAATTTTTCTGGATGAGTTGTGTCCTATAAGCCCAGCCAGTTTAAAGGAGTTGTTTGACATTTTGGGAAATACACTTATTTTATTTCTTGTTGAGAGTTAGATGAAAAGATAGATACATCTCTCATGACTGTATGTTAAATATTAAGCTGTAGCCAGCAGCTAAACTTAGCTAAGCTAACCGGCTGTGGCTTGATCTTCTTACCTAACTCTACAAGAAAGTGAATAAGCATATTTCCCATGTTTAACTATTCATTTAAATATAATAACAATATAAGCATGTCTTTCTCTAAAATAACAAAATTATTCACACAAGTAGAAATGTTGCTATAACTCTTAACAAAGTTGTTTAAATCATAACAACCCCAGCCAACATACAGTACGGCTATGCACACATTTTCCTATTTGTGTGTATTTGGGCTTGTGCAATATCTTCTCTTGTGCAATATCTTTTCTTATCTCTCTTCTCTGTTTCGACCAGGTATTCTCACAGATTTGTTTATTTACATTATTTATTTCTATGGTGAATATATACATATGTAAATATGTATTTCTTTTTTGCAGTGTGTGCATATATACATATGTAGCAAATTGTAACGAATGTATTAAAGATATGATATAAATATGAAGCCATTCATTCATGATTATTATGTAGTACTGGAAAAGGGGTAGGGTTAAATAAGCTTTTGCTTCTTCCTATTCCTTTTCGGACATGTTAAGTTAATATTGTGTTTTTGTTCTTTTAGCTTTTATTGTATATTTTTATTTTTACATGTTCAAAATTAAGCATTCATTCATTCTCTGTTTGCTGTCCCAAAATCAGTAATCTGTAAAGTCCCTTCACTGAAAGGAATTTGCTGCTTGTGATACCAGTAGATGTGGTAGATTTGTACCTTCTCTGAGCTCTGTAGGTAGCTTGCATCATCTAATTGGATCATCTAACGACTGAGTGCCTGCAGCTGCAAGATGGTGGGTGGGGTCATTTAAATATAGACTGCAAGAGTTGAGATTGGCACACACACATTAAGATGTATTTGCACACTGAAAAAGGCTTAAAGTGGAAACATTTGTGCACTTTAATTCATTTGTGTTAATAAAATGTCAATTGGAGCATTGGAGAGAACATGCAGAGAAACTTCTATTTTGGGTTAACCACAACACATTTCCTCCATTCCCTATAAAAAGAGAAATAAACTGTTTATAGTTGATATCTACTTTAACCCTTTTAAGCATTATTGGCAGCCAGTTTGTTTATTATCTTCTGCAACCTGTGTTAACCATGTTCGTACCTCCCTACAGAATGAGAGGAGTCTACCAAAGAAGACATTTAATTTGAGGTGGATAATGGAGGTTTAACGGTCCTTAAAAAAAAGCCTCCCATGTTGTGTTTGTTTGGTTTAATGCTTTTGATTTGTTTGTTTATTCTCTCTCTGTGTCTCTGTGATTTCCCCTGGCTCCCCTGTGGAGCAGTGCTAAATGAAGTGTAGCACACACACACACACACACAAAGTGTCACTCTTGTCTCACAGCAGGCCGGGGGGTTGGTATCCATGAATGCAGGTTTACTCCCAGAGGAAATGATTGGCCTGGATTACATGATAACTTTTACAGGTAATGTGCATTATTTTGTCTTTTTTGATTTTAAAGAGTCAGAATACATGACATCCTTCTGAAAAATGATGTGATCCATAATCTAAACAGTGTTTCTTAACGCTCATCTCCAGCTGAACTTGAACTAAAAAGACTTGATTGTGCGCTGTTGCTTGATTTAGTGTTTGGATGGCTAAATATAGTGTTAAGGTAGCTAAATATAGTATCTGTCTGGTCAGCTTTTTGAGCCAAGGTTGGCCAATAAGTAGCAGCGAGCCTGTGTTTGCTTATTAATCTGATGGACGGATGCTCTCTCAAAGCTAAAAATAAAACAATAAAGGGGCTGATTTTAATTTCACTTCCATAAAGTATAATAAGAAACATAGAAGGTGAGCTATCCATATTTTTTGTCCCTAGTATGGTTAAATGCTGGATTCTACAATTCCCATAATGCAACGTGATACGGTCTTTACATTAGACTAATTTTCATTAGTCAGTGCATTGTAAATGAGTCTTTTAAACTCTGAACCCCTAGTGTTTAACACAAGCTTCCTGTTAAAGATTTGTCAACTCCAGTCTCAATTTGAGAACCCTGATTACATTAGACTTTACTTTAACTATTTTCACAGGCTGAATCATACTCCATATACATACCAAACTGTTTTAATGTGTAAAATACTTTACAGTAGGTGGAGCTAAATGGATTACCAAACGTAAAGGTACCTTGTGGAGTTTTTGGCCACTAGTAGTGCTATGGAGCAATGTTTTTGCGAGTGGGTCCCTGTTTTGTTTGAACTGTGCATGCTTGGGGAACATGATACATAACCCTGCCGCTTGTTACCACAGATTTTGACTGATTGACTAATCACAGAAATAATTAGCTCTTTTCTAAGCTAATTTGGGCTAAAATGAGAATGTACTGTCACAGTGATCTATATTTGGAAACAGTTAAATATTTTACCTTTGTGCCTGTACAGTTTTTACCTAATAATGCTAATAAACACCAACGATTGTAGGTTGTACAGGAGCCCATTTCAGGAAGGAGGTTTAACAAGCTCTGAATCTAACCCTGATGTCTGAGTTGATTTACCCTGAGATGGGAAACTCTGAGTTTTCGGTTTCAGAACAGCTGATTTGAGTTGGTTCAATCAACTCAGAGTAAGTTCACTCAGAGTTAAAAATTGCTGCTAGAGTAAATGCGTATAATAAATCAGTATAATATTACTGGTGAAATGATATTGAACCTATAATCTATTTCATTTAGGTGCAATCCTGTGGGCGAAAAAGTACTAGGCCTACTAATCCCATTCTGAGGCTGCAGCTGCAGTGCAGCACCATCATTAACAGAATTATAATTCATGATCTTTTATTTCAAAGGGTTTACATCATTCACCTGCAATACTGTGGAACTCCTTTTGAATGGCTCTTACTGGTTTGTGTCCAGGGAACACTACAAAAACGTTTAAAACACGTTTCAGAGCGAGTTACACTCTTCTGACTGTGCTTTGCTACAGTGGCTTTACTAATATGCTCCGCATCACCAATGTTGTAAAGAAAACTGCTGTTTGCAAAAAAACGTAATGCGACACAAATAATCTGCTGGGATGTACAGCATGTCCACGATGGGTGACGTTAGTGATATGAAGACGGATAAGGTTATGTAGGCTACATAACTGATAGACTGGGAAGAAAAAACGATACCACTCAAACAGGAAGTTACCTGGAAATGAAAATGCATCTATAGTCGGGGCCTCAATATCATCTCCCGACGTATGTTTAACACCCTGTGAAGTAATACAGCTTCTTCATCAGTAGGGTCGTCGACAAAAGGAAATGCCATGTTTTGAGAGAAAAAAAACGTTTTATAGTCTGCCTAACGTGGTTAATAAACCAACCGTGTTTTTTTTATTCATGCTGATAACAAACTGCGCTAAAATGCGCCTGATACAGACTGAATGAATAAATGAGGAAATGAAAGAGCGCTGTGTCAGAGGAAGGAAAAGGTTTATTGAAGAAAACCTGCTACCGACCTGGTTAGGTTCACAGGCTCAGTTACCATAGTAACTGACTCTGAGGTTAAGTTACCTCCCTTTCTGAAACGGAAAACCCAGATTTTCCCTCATCTCAGGGTTAACAAACTCAGAGTTTTCACTAAACCTGCTTTCTGAAACGGACCCTAGGCCTCTAGCTACAGCTAGTACTCCTATCGGTTGCAGACAGTTGCCTGTCAGTGTCAACCGTGCACTCGGAGATGGCTTCATTTTCAAGAACACTTCACATGTCTGTAAACCTCTTACAGATGACATTTGAGCATACATCAGCATGAGCGTACTGTCAGTACTCTGCAATCTAGCCTTTAGATTCATGAACAACAAAAACCCATCTCTATTAGCCTGCTCTCTGTCTCGCTGTCTATTCTGTCCCTCTCTGCTCAGCTGTGTCCATCTACTAATCAGATTAGGACATTATATTTGAGGTTGTTGGCCTAATCAGTGTAATAAAGGGTCTCTGAGAGCATTGCTGCCCATTAGCGTCATTAGGCTGCAGCTGAAAGGAGAGCTTTGTAGACTCTGCTTGATCACTGCTGCTCAGAGGAGGTGAGCATCTATCTCTCAGGTGGGCCTATTGATCTGTTTACTCCCATATGAGCTGGCAGGACTCGTAGGAGTTAGCCACCACACAGGAGCTATAAGATATTTATTCTTGTGTTGCATAACGACTTCATTACTGCTGTTGGAAAGTAATAATGTGCTGCTGTGGGAATGTGGTTTAAAAATGGTACATTTTAATGCAAAGAAAACAAATACATGTTGAGGATATGGCTTTGGTTATGCCATTGCAACACGGTCTTACTTGTTTGTCCTACAGTCAGATTTTGTACTATACATAGACTTAAAGCTATAGTGCGTAGTTTCTGCCACACCCATGAGGGATTCTAAGTAATGACAACAAAACTGTCGGGCGTCCACATGATACAAGCCTTCCATGACAGACAAGGACCGCAAGATCGAAGATCTGTATTTGATTGTGTCTGATCTGTATTTTTTTAGCAGAGGAAAATGGCTGGCTGTAACCCAGAGCTATGACTTTTATCAAATATTTTGTTATAGAGTGTTGTGCATTTTCTTCTTGCAATGATGTAGCATTGAGTGGTTTTAATCTGCAGGCCTCACGCTGTCATGCTTTCATGGCACAGTGGGCTTTATAAACCACTGCTTAGCACTGTGTGCTCTGAGATGACAGGAAGCGAGCAGAAGCAATGCCAGGCATCAGTCCAGCTGGACAGCCACAGCTAGACTCCAGTGGCTGGCATCAGTATGCTACACTCAGCTATGCCGCCTTTATGTGGCTGAGAGGGAGTGGCTTTGCCAATATGATTTATAGCCCCAGATTAGCAGCTGCATTGGAGGCTGTAGGTTGTCATTTTCTTGCGCATATGGAGAGCTGATCGGGAATGAGGAAGGTCTTGAACCAACCTGCACAATTTCAACTAAAAGCCAGTGTATGTGTAGAAGCTCCATTATGCACATCAGATCCCTCCTGTGTGTGCCAATATGTGTATGGAAATGAACAACTACATGGTCCGTGGGCACCGGGCAGCTCTCAGCAACAGTCATGAAAGAACCATTATCAATGACCCTTGCAGTAATAGAAGCAGCAGCTTTGTGCATGAGAGACTGGGGAGGCTGTAGCGAGAAGCCAGAGAGGCCAGACTTCAGTAATGGGTCACTGCACGCTCTTAGCAAAGAGCTCCTCAAAACTGTTTCCTCTGCCAGCTTCCGTCATCCCAGGATGGATTTTCTCTCACTACGGATTTTACTGATTAACTGCCAGTTGTTCAGAAGTGCATATTTTGTAAGTTGCTAGCTATTGAGGCAAATTGGTATGGCAGTATGGTATTTCATGATTCTGCTGATGGTTTGAAATAAAGTTTGAGGGGATTTAATTTCTTGAAACTGTAAAAATTCTTAGAGATAGCAGTAACATGTTAGAATACTAAAACAATGAATGGACTTAGGATCAAACCTGATAAACAAACTCAAAGCAGTGCAGGCTGAAGTACATTATTAAGGTATTGGGAAAACCTCAGTTGTACTGTATATTCAGATTCCTTTTCACATTTACAGCTCATGTATTGCAAAGCCAACCTGTAATGTATAATACTGTACATCCAGATAGACAGTATCCATATTAAGAATTTGGTTCCAATACCAATTTCAACAGATCAGTGATTCACAAAAACATGTTTAATTAACCTCTGTAACTTTGCTAATAATTTGCTTATTGTACACAAAATTACAAGTGCTAGATGTTGCTTTTGTCTAAAACTTACAGAGATATAAATTAAAACAAGTTATTATGATGCACCACTGCAGGGATCAAAATACAAAACAAATATATATAGTTATTAAAATGATGTATCACTTCTAATAATAGTTTACTCCCTTTGGCACCATTTTGTCAAAGACAGAAGGCATTTTTACAGTCACATTCAGAACTATAATTTGCATGCCGTGGTTATGATTCTGTATATGGCCTCTGATTCTCATTTGACAGCCGAAGAATGATTAAAGTCACCCATCAGCCTGTCATTTGAATTATTCGCCACACCAATTATTTGCCACACAGCTACAGTACATCCAAAAAGCAAGAAAAAAAAGCAGATGACTTAAGGTTTTGCCTCTATACTCAAATGTCCCAGTTGTTGACAGTGAAATATACAGTGTCTGAGCTATCAGTGACACAACTAGATGACAAATATGCTGTTCTCTTGGCTTGTTGACAAGAGTAAGACCAATCTATTAGCCTGTATTTATAATGGATGTCATAAACTGAGGTGAAGTGAAAGCTTTAGGAGTAATGAGAGCAGGCAGCACTTCTGTCTCACATCTGAAATCCCGCTAAGTATCACTTCCAAAGAAATGTCCCAGTGTTTAATGATTTAAATACCTAAGCAATTATTCCTGAAGCAAACTATAATTGCTATTGATAGAATGTCAATCAAATGCAAAATGAATGTCTGAATTATATATGTATTTGACCATACTTGTCGTTCTTGAAATATTGATCAGATAGGAGATTTTCCTTTGGATTTGCTGAGATGAATGGGATTGAAGGGTAATGGCTAGTGAAACAGAGTGATTTTCCATTATGCCAGAATCGTAGAAAAGGGAGAAGGGCATATGAGAAATGACCCAAAGTGGGCAATGTTGATCACATCTAATTCATTCAGCATGCTCTGCTCCTTCAGCCCTGCCCTGCCTGTGTTGGATTAGGGCTTGAAAAACTTCAAAAACTTTTTTTAGTTTTTTTTACAGCAGCTGCTATGCAGCCGACATTGTAAAGTTGCATGATGTAGCACCCTACACACTCTAAATCACTTACAAATAAAGATGCAGTTGCTGAAAGTTCATTCCAATGCTTGTGACCCACTAGTTGGGAACTAAAGAGTCTTTATTATTTTCCTGCAATTTCCACCGACTCCCAAGCAGTCAGGATTCCTCACATTCACACATTCCTATATCATCATATCTGGCCAATCATCTTTCTGCTTGCATTCCTTAAACCAATCAATTGCTGCTGCCATTCAGACCAAATATTACAGAAGCCATCCCATCACCACCATGATCTACAGATTGTTCCAGGAGATTGTAACTCCTGAGATTTTGTTTTCCACCTATACTGGCCTTCCTCCACCACCATCAGCATCTAGAGTCTTGGGGGATCCTGTCCTATCTCCTATCTTCATGGGCCTGCATATAATGAAGACACTTCAGGTTGATGGAGTCCCAAGTCTTTCTCTTTGGCTACCTCAGTATTGTTATACATTTAGAATTGATCTCTCAATATTCAAATGCAATATGAGGCATTGTTGAAGTCTGCTACTGCCTCTCTTTCTCTTCTTTAATTTAGTTGTTGCTGCTATCAGCTCCACAGCAGCTCTACTGGAAATGACTTGCCATGATGCAGATGACATTTGGCAGTATGAATAATCGAAAACAAAACTGAACCAAAAATTGGCCCACAAACACACAGAGCATTAACTTTAAAGAAAAAAAAAAACAGTCAATAGTATTTTGTCCTGTTTACTGCCATGTGCTCAACTCCTGAAACAGCTCCAAATTGTGTCTCAAGCCCACAACACCCTCAGACCTCATCAAGGTGAACCAGCATTCAGTAGCAAGAAAGAGAAAATTAGAGCTGCGGAATAGAGTCATGTCTGGCACGTTGCCAGCCTAAGCATCTTAGAGAAAGTTCTTGAACAATGTCCTGTTGCTACCATTAAGTAGTGGGATTACTTAAAACGATTACCAGGGTCGCCAATCAACCGTGGTGAATGTAGCCAATAATTACAGTGAGAAGATGAGGAAGGTGTATGACAGAGATTAGAAAAGGTGAACTCCAGTGAGCCATACAAAGTATATGCATTCGCCCAGCTCAGAACACACTGTTTACCACTGGAGTGTTGCTTAATTTAATAGATGAGTGTTCACAATGCAGACACTGTTTCAGAAAGTTACAACAGGCCTTGTACTCTATGTTCTATCCTCCTTGGATTTCTTTAAAACTAGCATAAACCTCAGCATGCTTGCACAATGTTTTCTGGTTAAAGGGTAAGTTCACCCAAATCACTGAAACCAAGGGTCATTATTCCAAGTAACAAAGATGTTCTCCTGAAAAGAATTTTATTAAATGTAATTTTTCAGTGCTTTCAGCACTTATCAGGTCATTTGCTTATGACCTGATAATGGCACACAAGTAAACGTTAAAGGAACATCAAACTGATTACAGTTCCTACTGAGACATGGGTTTATGTAACACATTTGTATACCAATCCATCCTATAATTGTTGAGATATTTCATTTAAAACCACTAATGTAAAAGTCAGGGGATCACTAAAGTCGTTAGGATTCATCTTCTGGGAAACACTGGGGACAAACATATCATGGCTATCCATTCAACAGTTGTTTGGACCAAAGGGATGAACTGACCGACATTATTTCTAAAAGCAATGCAATATGGATTAAAAATAAACTAAACAAAACCTGGATTACTTGGTGATGTGGTGAGCTGACCCTACTTGTGGTTATGAAACTACAGTCGACCACTAGGTGTGAAGTAAAGAGTCTCAAGGTTTTACTTGGATGAGTGAAAATCTGTCTCACCAAACATGACAGTCAACTACACCATACTCTTACTTTTTCCCCCTCGCTGTGTCCTCTCTTATGTTGGATACCATTCATTTCCATCACATCACATAGATGTTGACATTTCATTTACCCGGCTGCACTGGGAAGCCCCTCAAATCAATTTCAGGCACCTGGAAGATATGGTAAATCTTCCTAACAGACATGCCCTTAGGCTAAATTAAAGTGAATGTTACTTCCCCTTGAGATGAATTTGCGGTGACAATAATATTTAGAGCGGGACCCCCAAGATGTGTATTTGTTATTTATTTAATAGTAGGAAAAGAGAACTGTCCTAATGAAATATGACAATTTCTCCCAGGTGAGTGGAAAGCCAGTGAATTAGGATGTAAGAAGTAATTAAGGACATGTCTGGTTTCTGCTCATTTTAACTGTTTTGAACCCAGTGCACATGTAATTGATCACCAGTCCACTTGCTTTGGCCATCGTAATCATCATCCATCTTAAGTATTGATTAGGTTTTGCCAATGTTTTATGTGACACCAACAAACTGATTAATCATTAATGTGCCCATGTGGCACCTTTTTTAAGGCCTCACTGCACACATGGTTGCCACAAAGATGAGCTATCGTGGATGTTTCAATATATGGCATCTGGCTCATTTGCAAGAAATGCAATCTGTGTCTCAAAAGCTGAATGTGGCTATCCCTCAGCCAGTGTCCAAGCCATTTCATGAAAGAGTGCACAAAGTTGAGCATGTTACTGCAGTGGACCAACAGGTAATAAGATACCCAATGAGATATAGGCAATGTCTTTAATGTCAAAACAGAAACTTCTAGTATTGCCTATACCCCAAGGAGAGAAATTAGCCTTATCTCGGAGGAAGGTACGTGGCCATCCATCAGCAATTTCTCTCAGTTTATCGGCCTGCCCAAGTGGAAACGCACAATGATGTCAGGCATTAATCAAATGCTGACACCTCACATTCAGGACTGAGACATGTACCCTTTTCTCCCTGCCCAAATCCATTGTCCCGCTGGGGCTCTCTGGCTGCAGATTAATACCCTTGTGGCACTGTGTGCCAATATCAGACAGCTGGCAGATTGTGCTGAAGCCATGTTGAAAGAACAACATGTGCAAAAGTGCAGAGACCATACACTGAAAATCCAAAAAGCACCATGTTAAAACTCTTGCACTTCAGCCACTTCATTACAGTTTTATACTCACAAATGTGTTGCAGAAGTGCTCTTAGAGACTGCCCCCTTGCAGAGAGCAGAGACGAAGAGACTGTTACATGCACTGTGTGCCACTGTGCCTGGGAATAATCTTGTCACAAATGCAGCAGGACAGGAAGAAAGAGCTTCATGTAGCGAAGTTCGTTGTCTCTTTTTCTTCCCCACCGGCCACTCATTCATTCTGTTTAGAAATTACTGAGTGCTATTGATGTGCAGAATCGAAACACTCACAGGAGGGAGGGTTGTAATAAATTGAACATCTTGGACACTGGATGGCTCGCTGAAACTCTCCACGGGGCTGTATTCATGTCAAAACATTAATCTAACGTGGGACGCCAAAGGTTTGTCTATGTAGAGCAAAAATTGAAGAAAAGTCTGTCGCTGGTAAGTGTTTGATTCAGCCTCGGAGAGTACTTTAACTGCTGTGGTTGTTCATGAAATCCTTTCAGAGGACTTTCATTTTTCAGATGAATGATAATCTGGATACAAAATAGCAGGGAGCCAGATGTGACTCTGGGACAAATCCCTTCATTTCCTCTCTACTGTCAGAGAAAAAGCATGTTTTGGATATGCTGTTTGTTGAACTAAATTCCTCCCTCTATTATTTTGTGGGAGAAGTCATTGCAGGGCATTTAAACTGGCATGACCTCTGAAACAGTGGATCTACAATCCCCAGTGATGCACAGTACAAAGTCCAAAGATTTATTTGTTGCACTCAAAGGAAATTTTTACCCAGAATTTTAATTCTCATTATTTTGTGTAAGTAATTACCAGATGAAGAAGTGTACAATTGCTGCTTCCTAAAACAGAAGGAAAGCTGGCAAAAAAATTGCAGACGCTGTAAATGTGTAAATCACATCGCTCATCAATATCACTTCCCCATCAGTCAGGAACAAGATCTGGCTATAGTTACACTTCTGCTTTCCATAAACTGTTGTTGCTTTAGCCTATTATTTCAGTTGCAACCCTGGCAGCTCGTGAGAGCAAATAAAAAATATAAAAACATAATTCAAACTGATGTGTGCATTGGCAACACATGGCTTAAGAAGCCGACAAATAGCCTATACGTAATCCCTCCGCTGAAATGCCGCTGACATTTTAATGCAAAACGAAATGTGCATAAAATCTTTTTTAATCAACACAAAAACTCAGGTATTATCTTGTTTTCTTACTATATCCTTACTATAGGCTTTTAATACGTAGCAGTGGTGTGACGATTTCGTTCTTCTGTTTCTCTGTAACTATTTCTGATTTTACATGTACTTTCTTTATATTGTATGATATGTGTTTTTATTCTTGGTTTCGATGTTAAGCACTTTGGATACCTGCTGGTTGCTGTAAAGTGCTATATAAATAAAGTTTGACTGATTGATTGATTGATTGATTGATATCCCAAACACATTAAAATCACACTAAAATCCTACAAAAGACCCCACTTACTCAAAGTCCTTAAATTGATCTTTAGCTATCCTGATTCCACTCACCAGACATGAATTTTGATAGTGGACCATTCTGCAAAACCCTGGATAATGTTCAATGACAGTATTTAAACGTATTTCTTCAATATTTGTGTACGGCAGCTACTATATGTTTAAGGTTAGGAAAGGGTCATGCTTATGGCAAATAAAATATGGTTAAGTTAAGGTCAGGGCTAGGTATGAAAATTAGACATGCTACACACCCATCCACCACCACCTTGTTTCATATAAGGCACACTATTTTCTGAGATGAAAAAACATTCCCAGGGATACTGGGCTGTACGAGCAGCAGATAACCACTGGTAACGACCAGTTTATATCATTTTTATGGACATTTTGACATTATTTTGCGGTTATTAAAACAGGTGTCCAGGTATCTTCATTCTCTCTGAGGCGACCACTTTTGTAGGCCACATTTTTTGTCCAGCGATCCAGGCTATGAGGGATGACTGATACAAAAACTTTATGGCAAAGTATCACTTTTACTGAGGTATGACCATTTCCAATAACAAACTATAAACCTTTTGCACCAGCAGTCTCTCTCTCTCTCTCTCTCTCTCTCTCTCTCGCACAGCAGCCATCTGAGAGTGAGAAGCCACGCAGAAAATTGCATTTTTCATGTTACCCACACACTGACTGGCTGTAACATGTATGCAAATTTTGGCACCTGAGAATATTTCCCAAGTCACTGACTTGGTGGGAATGCAAAATGGCTTGCAATGGAAGATTATGTACTGTATATTATAATGTGTGCGCACTGAGAGGTAATGTGTGGTTTTTATGAGAGTATCTATTCTAATGATAATAGCAGTGATGAATGGTAATGATTTGAGAGAGCAGCCTTATCGTGTACCCACTGCTAATGCCCCTCCGACGACCAGCCACCATTTACGATGGCCCTAAACCCCCCTGCAGACAGTGTACACAGATAATTCAATACCTTTTGTTATTACACTACGACTACGACTACAAGATTAACATCCTGCCAATGCCCTTCCCTAGTAGCTTTAACATCACCCTACCCTCCTGAAGGCAATTAAGAGAGACTCGGACTGTAGGGTCTCCCTTGTGCAATTATAAATCAGTAGCTCTTATGTGAGGCCATGTTAGAGTCCCTTTCTGTGAGCAACAAGGAATAATTCATGTGGCTATGTCTACTGTAGGTGTGCTTACCAAGAGAATTTCTAAAAAAGAGCTTGGACCTGGCTCATATACGGTTAAGGGGTGGTTAAGTTTTGGCATCTAAAACTTCCAAGTCACGTATACATTATAGGCCCAGTGATCCACTTTGACCTTCTCCCTAAAGATGTGTACACACTGAACACGAAGTGAATTTTAACAGGTGATCTGATTACACACAAAGTTAATGGAAAGGCATGACTCATGAGTGGATTGAGGCAAAGATGTGTTTATACTGAAAATGATTCTTAAGAGAAAACTTTAAACTTATCCTGAGGCTGTGTGACTCAACTACATGAACGAACTGTGCAGAGACAAAGAAAAAGGAGCAGGGTTCCAGCGAAAAGTTAGCAAAATCTTGCGGTCACACAGGAATTATGTACATATTGGACAATTCCGCAACTTTCAATTTACATTCAATGCCAACATTAAGTAGAATGTAATATGCCCAATATGTAGCATGGGTGAAAAGTAAGGATGTGGAGGACAGGGTGATGGATGGGAGTGTGGCACATCTGGAGACAAGAGTTTACATACTGTTCACACAGACCTGCAATTGACATTCACCTCTTTGTTCAACCTAACCACAATCTAAACAATAATATTAGAAAACACTTTTGAAACTGTTGGCATTGCACCTAACAAAATTATGTAACTGAATGATTCCTAAGACTTTTTGTAGCAGTGTAGTGTAATGCTACTTCCACCTGGACAGCCATTTGAACAACCCATGAGGTTGCGTGAACATAGGTCATGCCATTTTTCTGTTGAGAAGGGTCTCATACAACTTGAGAACATTCAGAAGAACACAAGTCCTGTCTGTGCTGTTGACCCATATTGATAATTCACTGTTTGACCTCTCGCTCTTGGATTACGGTTAAATTATGTCCCAGATTGGAATAACTGTTGTCAAATCCGTACTGATCTCCCCCTAATGTAATGTCAGCCTGCACGGTCATGTCTTTCCTCACTTGTTCATATCAGGGGGGCAAATCTATACTACATGCATAATTCACACTGTGAATATGGGCATCATGGACAGCTATATCATCATACACTAAATAAATTGTGGAGTGTGGATATATGTTTAGTGGGGAGGAGTCATCATCAATCTCCATGGCTGAATTTAGCTGGATTTGGCAACATGTGTGCGTTGGAAAGCGGGCCGGTATGAAAAATACTGGATGGAAATTCAGAAAGATAAATGGATTTTATTGCAAACCATAAGGTCACCTATTGCTATCTAATGGCTATATGGAGATGTTCCTTTGCCTAGAAATCCCATAGGGCTAGTCAGAGACAGAACTGTGTCTAATCAATGACCTGGTTCCAGTAATTACTGTTTACTTTAGCTCATTATTCTCAGAGCTTTGATGAAGCAATAGCCCTTATGTGAAGGATATGTGGCCTTAATTGGTGGTTGCCAAGACGTGTATCCCCTGCTTCTGTTGTAATGCATATTGGGAAGAATGGAGTTCAGGAAGTAACAGACGCCTGAAGCAGCTATTTTTGGCCCTGCCTTTGAGTCATTCACATACTCTAATTATCTGACGAGTCAACATGTGACAAAAGATGAACAGCAGTCCTTTCGTCCAGCAGGGCAAACAATGAACACTGCACACATGCTTCACACAGCGGAAGAGAATGGTTCATATGTTGACATTTACAACCTAATTAAAACCAAGAAGGGAAATGATCCAGGCAGGGTCAGATGCTTATTACACACAGGTTACACACAAAACATACACAAGCATTCAAGCAATTGCACAGACGACTGCACAATCCTACACACCGTTTAGCTACTCCACACACATTTAGCCAAGCATCGCTAATCCCACCCAGCTGGAGAAACCTGCTCATTTGAATCACTGAAATCCTAGACTGATTAAAATATATTACCATATCAGGGAAACTCATACTTGTAATTTTAACGATGTATGTATGCACATAAATTCCCAGTTGCCTCCTGCATTTTGATTGGGAGTTGAGAGAAAAAACGTAGGTAACAAATACAATGCATCAAAGATGGAATTTAGAATATACTGCATTATTTGTTTACAAGCACATACAAACGAAGCTACCCAAGGCTGCGTAGAGTCGACTGTCACATCTAACTTATCAAGAGCATACCTCTCAGCCATTTGTTTCAATCTCACTGGCAGCAGTAGACATAAACTGAGCTCTGGTCTGCAGGGTGAAGGACTTTATTTATGCAAAGAGCATGAAACACACTGTAGCTTTTTGCTCAATTGACCATTTTTTTTAGAAACCAAAATGAAAGAAAACAACTATATTAAGTTTGAAATTAACCAAATTTAAATTGTGTTACCCATATTATCAGTGCCCAGATCTCCTTTTCAATAATTCAGTGTCTACATCAGAAACACAGTATATATCCCTCCTTCTGCCATGACAGACAAGCCTACTGCATTCCCCAAGCTCCATTCATTAAAACGTCCTTTGAGTCCTTCCCTGCGAAGAACAATACCATCTAGACCTCACAATTCAGTTAACCCCCCCTCTTCCCCCACCCCACATCAACATGCGCAAACACTTGCTGTGATGATATGCCATGCTGTGTTTGCCTTTGCAGAGCCTCACTATTATGACTCTCACTGTATGCTGATTTAAAAAAAAAAAAAAAAAAAAATACAATAAACCAGTTCCCCAGTTTATCGTGGTCTCACATTCAATCACTTAAGATGATATTAGATGAGGGCCAAAATGTTGTGTTTTGATTGAAATTACCGTGAAATTGCATGCTCTAATACAAAAAATGATAATAATAATAATAATAATAATAATAAAATAAAAAGCTAATACAGATGATGCAGATAAATTCTTTTACTACTGTATATATTGAACAACATTCATCTTTCCATGTGTATCCACATTTCTGCTTCTGAATCCAGTATGGTTTAGTGTGTTAGTCATTTGCAACTGGCTTTCTCTCTTTTATTTTCATGGCTAATTGGCTATGCAGTACATGGAACCAGAGACCTGGAGGCAACAGTCAAGAAGGAGAAAACTGGGATGGAAGAAAGATCACTAAAGCATTTAAATTTGCTTTCCCCTTCATTTAATTACTCTCTCCTGTTGTGTACTTTTTGTGCTTTCCCCTTTTCTCAAACACACCAAGCTCTGGCCAACTATGTCTATATTCATTTTTCAGATTTCAGAATATCCATCTTGAGCCATGCAGGTCTTTACTCCATCTGTCTTGCCTCTCCTTAATTTACCTCCTTATTCTTACTCCTACTCAGAATGTGCACCCATATCTCGATTAGACCTCTGGAAATGCCTGTGCAATTTCCTGGAAGATTAAAGTGATGAATTTACACTATATCAATCAGAGTAAATGTGGGGCTCAAAATAGCCCCCAACTATCAGCGAGAGATGTTTTTGAGCAGTGGTCAAAGAGCCCCATCAGAAACAAGGGTGATGTAAACGTTTTCAATCACGCTCCTGCATGCTTTTGAAGGTTTCATATTATATTCAGACAGACAGTTTGAGAAAAATAATGTTTTTGAATAGAAGAAATAAAAGTATGAACCGGAAAATGAGCATGATATGGGACCTTTAAGAACATCACAATGACATGTTTTAAAATATAGGAAGCATGCTGTTACAATGATTAAAAAAAAAAACATCACAGAAGTGCGGTGCACCTGTCAGCAGCCACCTCAGATTAAGATGAGCTATTCCCTGGTGACTTATCATCTAATGCAAGTAGTCCCTTCAACAAGCTGCCCTAACTGAGGTCACATTTCTCTGACCTCGGGGCATTATTACCCTGTAATCATGCGTCGCTATTCATGGCTACATTTGTTATTTCTCGTTGACAGCCTAATGTTAGAAGAAAGCAATTTTACCTGATGGATGAGCATAAGAGGGGGAGAGGCTGTATTCATGCCTTGCCAGTGAATAATGCACAACAAAATCCCATAGATGCCAGAACCGGCTGCCCGCAATACCTGCCTTCGCAAATATACTACCAGTCTACGTGCTGTACACACTGGGTTATTATTACATAGAGCTGTGAGGACTTTTCAGCTTATGATGCCTATTCATTACCACAGTATTTACTTCAAGCAGGCTGTCAGTCCTTACATTGTACTATGAAAAATTGTTGACTTATTCTCAAGCAACATAGCTTGGGCGACTGATTTATAGGTCTCACGCCATCCATGATCACAGAAATCAATCTGCACTGCTTCTCTGGCCTGCATTTTGTCTGTTGGCGGCAATAGGGATAACGTGTTAAAGTGGGCCTCCTCAATTTTGTCACTTTAAGTGCAATCAATACTGCTTTCCCACCAACCGAATGCGTCTGAATAGCAGGCCCCTTCTCCTTACACTAGACTGAACATTTCAATCAATATCTGACTGGAGGCTAAAAACATCTGCAGAAGCAACAACAAAAAGCAAGCCTGAATTAAATGCTTTGCATTATACTGAAGACGACGACACACTCTGCAGGAACAGTAGTGCAGAGAAAACAGTTGGATATATAAAGAAGAAATGGGATTCTCTATGACAGTCAAGTCTGCAACCATGTTTGTGTGGCATAAATGTTGAATGGATCAAATCTCAACACCAAGTAATTTCTCTGAAAACAATTCATTTGCAGGACTGAGCGTATATTAACTCAGCTTAGCAAATCAAACACCAAATCACTGCTCAATTAGTGATACAATCCAATCAGCAGAACAGACCGCCACAGCTTTTTCAGCAGTGTTTTCCACTGTGAATGTAATGTCCCCAAAGACCCATACATCATTGCGGACAATTTTCAATGTATGGCATGCCGTCGGCTTCCAGACAGCTCCAATCCATAAAAGCAAGCCTCTGGCCAATGTACCTGTAAATTAATCTACCTAAAAAATTCAACGAGCCCAGGGAGAGGTTTGATGTGTGCATCTAGGTGCATAGCGCTAAATACGATTGTATTAATTGCCTGGAGGATTATGGGACACAGACCTCCACTCCCTCATGCATATTTGACACTTCTAGCAGCATGCTCAGGCCCTTGTTGGAGCTAATGGATAATGTTTTGGCACTGTGTTGCATATGAATGAGCTACCAAGTTATGAGTGGGTATGCAGCGAGTGCAACCCAGTCCGTATCTGTCTGAGCATGTGTTGGCTCTGTTATCTTGAGCCAGCCAGGGTGAGTGTAGGGCTGGGTGGCCAGGTTGCAGGTTCCTAACTGGTGCGACTGCTCCCTCTACTCTTGCCCTGAAAAGCTGCCGCTGCCATCTCCTGTTAATTTGTGCCAGGGATTTGGCCGGCTTCACACGGAACTGACATGACAGTCCTTTGGGGATGTTGTGAGCACAAACACATACTACGAAAAAAGTAGACGGATGAATATGCTGCCACTTACACACATACACAAAGAGACATAACCTGTCATACAAATGAAAGCAACAGATATGCAGTTAGACAGACAAATGCACACATACATCTACACACAATCTCAATCTCATTGAACTGAAAAAGCCGCAACTCCATTTGAGATGGTTCTGGACAGCGTCGCCATGATGAAGAGGGAGAGCTCTTGGCAGTGTTGTTGGTGGAACAGCATCAAACAGTAGTGTGTGTGTGTGTGTGTGTGTGTGTGTGTGCAGATGCAATGTCTGCTGATAATGTCCATATACACTCCCGCAGTGTGAAGTGAGGTTGTTGATATCAAGTGCTTGCACATTGCTATACATGGTGTCCTTTTTGTCAGCAGAGATTGTCTGGCATAACAGAGTGACACCTGATCTGATGGCTTTTGGGATTCATGATTTTCACCTCTAAAATGCACTATATTGTATTTGCAGTGCTATAAAGTTCAGACGGTTATGTAAGGATATATTTAAACAAGACAGTTAGGTCTACAGCAATGCTAGCAGTTCTGCCAGGCTGTACTTCAACACTGCTGTGCTTTGAGCTACATGCTAATATCAGCATGCCAATATGCTCACAATGGCAATGGCAACATAATGATAAATTGGTATAACATGTTTACCATCTTAGATTAGCGTGTTAGCATGCTAACATATGCTAATTAGCAATAAACACAAAGTCCAACTGGGACTGATGGGAAAGTTATTAGTTTTGCAGTTTTGGTCATAAACCAAAGTATTGGACAAA
The DNA here is from genome assembly GCF_008315115.2 of Sander lucioperca. Taxonomy (NCBI): domain Eukaryota; kingdom Metazoa; phylum Chordata; class Actinopteri; order Perciformes; family Percidae; genus Sander; species Sander lucioperca. The sequence goes on along the minus strand of NC_050192.1, from coordinate 7,593,780 downwards.
AGTGGACCAACGTGGTAGACCAACAGACTGCCTGACCAACCTAAAATTCCATCTTTAGAGCTATGCAGCTAGTAAGGCTAAACATTGTTTGTCAATTTAATATGCATTACCATGAATAACTACTTACCTGAGGTGATCAGAATTTTCCTCATGCATTTGACCCAACCTCCAAGGCTAAAAATTGAAGCCAATGTGGAAGTGCCAAAAACTGCAGTTCTTTGAATGGCCATTGAGACGAGCGAGTCAATCCCCATACACCCCCATGTTAAAATGCACGAAGTTACATACAAAACAAACATGTTTACAGGTCTCTATAGCTAATTTCCCCCATTCATGACAACTGTAAGGGGGGTTTATATAACTCACTCGTTTAAATTATATTAAGGCTTAAACTAAACATAATTTAGAGCATAGCCGCTTTGAGTGACAGGTGGGTGCCGTCACAGGAGACTGTAGGTCCTAATTCGGCCAGCCTCAGGTCCATCCACACTCCACCTCTTTGCCCATTTTTGGATTAGCCAGGAGACGCTGCCAAGATGGCGACGGCTGGAGCCACCCAAGATGAGCTTCACAATGGCTCTTCAGCAACATATGGTTGACGTCACGCAGACTACATCTATGTTTTCTACAGTCTGTGGTCCTGAATGAGCACTACACTGTTTCTTTGTCCAATGTCTCAGTATCACTGCAGCACAATACATAAAGCATGTGAGGAGTTACAACTCTGTTCATGGTCAAGAGCTCTTTTATATCTATCGCTGTCAGACAAGCTCTTGTAACCCCATTGACGTGTTAGAAAAATGTCACACATTCTGTAACAATAGGCCAAGGATACAACCATAAGCCATTTTAAGACTTCAGTGCACAAAATTGTAGGTACTGTAGCTTTTTAAAGAATAGCATATATTTAGTGATGGTGTACTACGCATTCAAAACATTACCTGAATGCATAGCGATTACATTATTTTACATGAATGATGAATTCATTTATATTATGAATACCTGATATATTAATGTTACCTGCCAGGTTCAGTAAAGTGATTGTGGCTTCAAAGGAGGTATACAATATGTAAATTTGTTATTTGTGTGTACATAAATTTCCATCTGCCAAGATGTCATATGTAAATTGAAATTCATTGCGAGCACTGACCCACAGCAGATCAAATTATATGTCAAGATTGGGGCGGCTGTGGCTCAGGTGGTAGAGTGGCCGCCTACCAATCAGAAGGTTGGTGGTTTGATCTCTGCAGTCCCATGTCGAAGTGTCCTTAGGCAAGACACTGAACCCTGAATTGTTCCCAATGCTGCGCCATTGGTGTGTGAATATGTGTGAATTAGGGATACACTGATACCACTTATTTTAAGACCAAGTACAAGTACTTACATTTGGGTACTCGCCGATACCAAGTACCGATACGAGTACCGATACAAGTAATAATAATCCCTCTGGGGTCGGAAGCTAGAATTTTATGAAGCTCTTATCATTTCTTTATTGGAAGTCTTTTAACTTTTTCATTCATTTGCTGGTTTCATGGGTTGCCTTTGAAAAGCAAGAATAGCCTCATTAACATTGTAAAGATCTGCTCTAAGATTACTGGCCTGAGCTCCCTCTGGAAGAGTCCAGAAAGCTAAGAGAATCATGGGTAATTTTGGCCATGTTCTTTCTTGTAGATTCTCTTTAATGCCATTAGGGCGGCGCTATCTTTTTCTATTCAAGGCTCAGTGGCTATGGGCTGGACATTTCCCTGAGCTAGTGTCAATAAAATAAATTATATCCTTCCTGATATCAAAATACTGAGAACACTTTAGAAAGAATGAAGAAGCAAAGTCTGATGACATCATTCACATGGATATTAAGTAGCCATGTTTTACCAGCTCCAGCAGAGAGGATGGTTTGTTTACGCCAGCAGCCAAGTTCACAAGATTTTGTCCAAATTTAAAGACTCGTAGCAAACTATATAAACAGTTAGACTACAAACCGACAGCTTTCGTTTGAGCTTGTTTGTAAAACAAAATTGCGCTATTTGCAGAGGACCACTGTGGTTGTTAAAACAGCGCTGTGTAGAGACTGCATGTAGACAGAACGGATTGAAATATCGCTTTCTTCATGTTTATGCCATTAAAGCTGATGTGAGACATTGGACTGGGCTGACACTGCTACTCCTAATATCAGTGGTAAAGCATACGGGCAACAGGCTGCTGATGTGCTTTTTCACAAAGTCATGAAGCTTTGGAAATACGGTTTCTGTGATGATTTGACGGCTGGGAATCTCATACCTTGACTCCAGTATACTGAGAAGACATTGCAACCCAATATTATTAAGGACTGACAATGGGTGGTCGTCAAGTGCAATCATATATTGGGTAAGAGCCGCTGTTATTTTTACAGCCAAAAATTTCGAAACAGCTGGCATTGCTCCTCTTTCGCTGCCTATACCTGCTCGACGGAGAAGTTCATGTAATGTTGCTATGAGGTGGTATCGAGTGCGATAGTATCGTAGTAATTTTATGATTACAAGTACGAGTACATGCGCATGGCATCGGACCGATACCTAATACTGGCATCAGTATCGGTGCATCCCTAGTGTGAATGTTTATCTGATGAGCCGTTGGCACCTTGTATGGCAGCCTTGGCCACAGTGTATGAATGGGTGTGAATGGTGAATGGTGCCTGTAATATGTAAAAAGCGCTTTGAGTAGTCGTTAAGACTAGAAAAGCGCTATATAAATACAGCCTTACATTTAAGACAGACATAACTCTTTTCCAATAGAATTAAAGAAATGTAAATGTGTGTAGAGAACAGATGCAAAACCTAACTATGATTTTTGAACAGAGGGGGGGATCATTTGGAAATGATTCATTCAGAAATCGGAGCTTAGGATGAGTTTCTCTTTTGGGGTTTGACTTGTTGTGAGTGTCATGAGTAAACACTCAAAAGCTCACTCCAGTGTCAGAGTGTGTTAGTACTTACAGTGGGTGCTAAGCAGTCCGTTGGGTTTTCTTGCAATTGGATGGCATACTCGAAGAGTGTGTGTTCAGTGTAGCACGAAAGAGGCTCATTTTGACAGAAGATAGCAAAGGGCGTGTCTGACTCCAGGTTCATGGTTAATAGCCATGGCCACTGTTAAAAAAATAAAAATAAAATTAGATGAGGATGAGCATTGGACTGCCTTCAAGTGTTTCAATGTGTTTCCCATGGGATTCTGCACTGGTCATCACTGATGCTGTTTCAAGAGTAGAACCGCTACATGGACCTGGCCTGGGATTCAAGTTTCAGTCCTTACTATGTAAATTATACTGTCCTTTACCCCTACATCCTGTAACTCCAATAAACATAATGTACACATCCTGCCCGACGATCAAAGAAAAATGATGGGAACTCTGACTGCTTCTAATGTAAATGACTGTGACCTAAGTTCACTGTATGTGCACACTCTTTATAGGAGCCACAGTCCTCCAAGACCATTATCCCAGAGTGCTGCAGCACTCTCGCTCATATTTCCAGAGGAGCCGCTAACAGGCACACCTAATGTTTAAATGCAAATTTTAACCAGAGCACCTTGCAGGAACCACAGCAGTTTAGAAATCTCTAAACCCAAGCCATGCCAGTTATTAAAAAAACAACTCTTAACAAGCCACTGTTTATGTCTTTAGCATATGAAGATGAAGCAATGGCACACCTGCTTTTGAACTGCATGCAAATAAATAACTTGAGCTGGAGAAGTTGAGGGAAAGACAAGCACATCTGATAAAGGGATAAACCCTAAGGCTACAGTGTTTAGTACACTAAGACAGTCCGTGCTTCTGGTGAAGAGATGTAGTGTGATGATAACAACTTGTGTTTGCATGTCACTGCATGGACACATTAGCCATTACTGTCTGCAGCATGCCAGTCACTGTTATGACTAATCACAGAACACGAAACAGCAGAGAAATCACACAGCCCGTGCTTTTGAAATGAAACAGCTACCTTGAAGAAATAAGGGTTGTTTTTTGGCAAAGTGCAAACACCAGCAGGGCTTTAGTTTGTGAAGGATTTGGGGAAAGCTGGATGCTGAAACAAGTTGAGGCTGTGTGACGCATCGCTGTAGTCTCACATTGTTAGACAATACATTGTCCAAATGATTTCCCCATGGTGAAAATCTGCCTAATGATCTTTGTCTCTGGTGCTGTAATTCATTTAATATGTTAATAGGAAAAGCCGTTAGTCTGATCAGACATTGCGTAAACATAAGTGTACTTCAATGTTCTCTAATCATGTCAGAAGAGGATTTGAAGACTCTGAGCAATTCTGCCACATTATAAGATCATGAAAATTATTCATAAAATTGTCAGATGATGATAAGGGTTTAAAATATCGAATGGGCAGCCTTGGACGTAGATTGCAATCTCCCTCGCCGACAGGCAGTTAATTCCCCATGAGTAAATCTGAGAACTCTGAATAAATGTGCACTAAGTCTTAACATATACAGATTACATATACTGCATACTGATTGGCTGTAGAGTGGCATGAGCTATGATAAGTTTCTTTGCTGTCTCAAGCAGTGGACTTGCTCTATGTGTATGTGACAGTGAAAATGTCCATCAAGGTTATAAAGAATAGTGTAGGTTCTTCCCGGGCTGAGCCTAACCTGGGTGGCTGTCTTTTTCCACACTCCATATTCTCCTAAGAATTACCCCAACCTTTGAGGAGGGGGAACTCTTCTTAAATAAATAAAGTGGCCAACCTGTACAGCAGATTGTCACCACTGAGGAGCACTAAGCGTTTGGTATATGCTTCTTGAACTGCTTGGACAGTTCACAGACCATAAAACCTTGAAATGTGTCTAAGCTCTGTAAAGATGTAGGAATGATACACTTTGTCACCTGCGGACTGAAAGATGATTGTCAGCTGTTTACCATCCTGGCTCTTTGTTCCAGAAGCCCTGAAGGGAATCTTTGCCGATTTTAAACCAGCTCTGTGTCAGAGCCAGACACCATTCATTTAAACACACTGCCCACACTGCTATGACACAGAGCTGGTTTAAAATCAACAAAATATCTCTTCAACTACTTTTTCTGTGCCTATTTCCTTTTCTTTTTTTTCTTTTTTTTTAATCAGAGTTTACATTTTTTACATTTTGTAGCTGATATATCCAAACTGACCAAATTAATAAAAAAGTATTGTGTGGACAATCATGTTCTTTATACCTCTTTTTTCACACCTTTAATCTGATACCTTCAAGATACATATTAAATAAGATGCCTTAGAGCTGGCTGGGCTGCCAACTAAATCACATTTACATCTGATTACATTACTAATACACATTTTGTAGATGTGTTAGTACACAACAGGATACTCTGACTGATCTTCTTAAAAATCTTATCCCCTTGCCTACAGATTCTGCATTCATATGCAGATATATGTTTATATATATTATAACAACATAGCATCTGTGAATATAACCACTATGCTTTCAAAGGGACATTTTCAAACTGCTTGTATGTTGTCTGTTACTGGAGACAAATTTTGGCAACAGGATGGCAACGACCTAAAATGCCGTTTGTATGTGGACAAAAGGCCAAAATGCACAAAAAAATCTGTTTTTAAAAATACCCATGTACATGTGTACTAGGCCTTAAGCCATCTTTAGAATGGAGCAATTTTCAAAAGTAACCATAGATGGGCAAATCGTAAATATGAAGGTTTTTTTTGCTGTCAAAGCAGTTTGAGTGTGTCACCGTTTAGATGTGGTTACCAATTAGAGATATCTACCAGTTAAACACTTTAGTTTTCAAGTTTGCCTGAAATAATTTACATACTGTGTTTTTATGAATGTTTTTTTATTCGTTGATTCCTCTTCCTCCTCCTTCTGTCCTTTGTTTGAAAATGGCTATACAAATTAGATTTAAATAGATAAATTGATTGACAGAAAATTAATCCAGTGTTCTGTTAATTGATTGAAAATTTCAGTCATTTGTAGCAATGATGCCAAATGTGATGTAGTTCGAGCTTCTTGGTTGTGAGGATTTGCTGCTTTTCTTTGTCTTATGTGATAGTAAGCTTATGGTACATTTAGACAGGAGACTTACCGAGTGAAGCTTCAGCCATTTTGAGTTCCTTTAAATGGTCTCACTTTCATAATGAATATGGTTCACTGTGGGTTACCTCTGCATAGCAATATAGTCAAATTCCATTAAGTAGAGAACTGTACACAGGCGAAAGATGTGGCATGCAGGTTATATTGGATATCCACGGAGATGAAAGTATTCATATCACACTTTCACTTATCACTACTTCACCTCAGAATACCCCTCTGTGAAGTTGCTGTTTCATGTCTGATGACTTTCTGCATCTCCACGAACTGTCAGAAGCGCTTTGGAAAGACCTCATCGAAAGCACAAGCAATAAAACAAGGCTTCCAATGTTTCCATTTTTAAATACTCCAAAGGGAATGCCTGTAATGCAATTTCCTAGTACTTGGTGTCCCCTGACTGCAACTGCCTGGCCTTCCTTCAAGTGTGGGCTGCTGCTTTATTACCACATCAGCATTATGATGATGAAGTAGGGAGGGCTTGCTTCTCAAAGTCTGAACCTGGTCATAGATCTCAGTGGACATCTACAATATCTCTTCATTATCTGCTCTCAGCCAACATCTCAGCACGGGGGCATGTGTCTGGAAAAAAAAAAGCTTGATTATGTAACTGTCTGAAAGGCTGGTTATCAGCCTATACACAGGCAGATGCATTAATCTTTCACTGACTCTGCATCTATTTAGAATATCTGTACTTCCAAAATGCATGATGGATCTATATGCACAGTCTGCTGGTAAATATTTTTCATTTAACTGGCTGCTCTGATCAATCAAGAAATCCAAATAACAAGTCACTAAACTTGCATGGACAAGTGCCAGCATTTATTAAATTTGTATCTTGACTAATTTACACATTACTCTTATTTCTAGTGGGTGGATGTTTCTGCACCTGCATATTTAGTCAAATGTTCAAGCTTGAGGGAAACAGCAGAGCTGCAAACGCACCGGTGTCCATTGCTTTGGGTGCTGCTTAGATGAATGCAAAACCCAAACCAAACAAATAGAGAGATTAGTGGATCTGTTTAACCTCAGGGCAGAAGGACCCTGTTATTAAACCAGATAGTTTACTTAGCTGCGTGTGCTGCTGTCTGCCAAACTCCAGTCCTCTCCCTCTGCAGTGTGTCTTAAAAACAGTGCCACTCAGAGGTAACGGCACTAATTAGGGAAAGGATTTTTTCATCGGTGTCAATCACTATGTTAAATCTGTAAAGTGTAGTACATTTACTGCCAGAAGTACTGCATATGATACATTCATACTGTATATTTCAGTAAAAATTAAGCAGTAACAAATTTACTTTTCAATTGCTCCGAAACCCCTCCCGGAATATTGGTAGACATATTATCAGATCAGACAGATTATCTCATATATTGGCCTAAAAATTCTGAATTGGTCAAGCTACATACTCAGATTACATTTCAGATGGAAATATTGTACTACATTTATTTCACCACTATAGTTACTTTGCCCGTTGAGATTTTATACGCAAAACATAAGACAATCTTATCAAATTAAACTACCCATCAGTTTAAATGAAGTCCCAACCAGTTACATTGAAAGGCTTTCTACACTGACTGTAATAACAATCTAAAAGAAAAGAAACTCGGTGATATAACAATTTTTTTATAATAATAATGTGGTGTTATTTGTTGGGGATATCCTTCATCAAAGATTGAATCTTTTCTGTGGTTGGCTTATTTTCTTTTTGGAGTTGTGTCGTCTTTATTCCATCATCAGTAGGGCTGATGATGTTCATTGCCAGTGGACGGGATTCAGCACCCGCTCCAGTTCAAAATCAAATTGGTATCGTTTCAAGTATTTATTGTCTTAGGTGAGCACAATGTCAAAACTTTTTGTGTGGATTAAATATTTCAACATCTCACTGTTGTGTGTAGCAGTCATAGTCAACCCTCCTAACCTCTTCGCTTTCTCTTAGGAATCTCTGAAGGTCATGCTTTTGTCATCAATGTGTTCCATTAAATATTTGTTTTCATTGTTCACTCATGTCCCAGCTTTCTGTCCAATTTCTCAGACTTATAGACAGAACCGAAACAATACTATTTTTGAAGCCAATACAGTTTAAAAAATCAGATAACGATATATCGCCCAATTGTACATTTTCTTAACATAAGATATGTTGATATAGATTCCTTAGATTTTATTTTAATTTTTTTTTTAAGAAGAATTGTGACCAGGATACATACTATTTTGATCAAAAATCATCAAAAATCATGTTCATTTATCTCTTTAAATGACAGCGAGATCTTTGTCCAGAAACCATCAGAACATAATGATATAATAATTGTTTGAGGGTTCACTGCACTTGGAGCTGCTTATGTTTGCAAGCAGACGTTTACCCTGACAAGATAATCACTGATTAGTCTCTTTGATGTTGCCGCCAACAATATCACAATAGGTTGGATTTAATTTTTTTCTGAAGTGATGCTCCTTTTTGAGTTTAACAAATGTGTGTTCATTGTGTTAGGCAGACACTGAGTGAAAATGAAAACAAATATGATTTTATTTGTTGGACCTTTTGGGCTGTGAACCAATGTGTGTGCGGGAGTTTTCGCAGATGGAAAAGTATTTGCTATATGGCTACATGTATTCATGTTTTATGTACATGTTCTCAAATACGTTTATTATTAAAAGAGTCAGGGTTTTCAAATGGTCCAAAAAAAGGTGTCCGTTTTCGTAACTTTTACTGAGCATACAATTTAGTCTTTGCCCCAACACCAGAAATTCTAGCCTTTCAAATCAATGTTATTGAAAAATGTGGTTTAACACTGTTCATATTCTCTTTAGTATCACTTCCTTGGCAGAGCTCAGAATTTTGAAAAAAGGATGAAAAAGATTAAAGATCATATAAAGGTTAGCTTTGCCATTGTGCTTTGATTTAACAATAATCTTGATGGCAACTGGCTGGTCCTTTCATACAATGCCATTGGGGATTTTAATCATGCATGTCAGGGACTGCATCTGAAAGCTCCAGTCAAGAGGTGGAATTGAAAGAATCACATAGCAGCTTTGTTGGAGTCTTCAGTGGCTTCTTTTCACTGTAAAGTAGTAGCATGACATTCCCTGCTAGAGCTTTAATTACATTCACAATGGATGATTTTTTTTGTATATTGCTTTTTACAAGAAGTCAAACAGGGGAGATATTTCTACAAAGAATAGCACAGAAATATGGGTTAAGTAGACATTAGTGGAAATTATTTGCTTTCTCACAATTCTGTTTATCATTTCTTGTTGTAAATTTGACATTCTTCTTGCAAATACTTTCATTAATTTGTGGGACATTCCTTAGGTTTGAGGACAGCTGAGAGGTACATTTACGCTACTCTTGATCACCATAATCCTATTGGAGGATTAACGTAAGAGGAAGTGTGAACTTCAGCAGTGTTTCAAATCAAGCCTAAATCCCTTATTAGATGCTGGTGTTAGGTACAGCAGAGGTTTTTCTTGTCTTTTCAAAAGCAGTTGCTATCTCACAGGTAGCTTTCACTTGGTATATAGCTCTCTTTCTTTAGCTGTCTAGTTTTATGTTTCTCTGTGACAGAGGGTGTAGTAAAAAGTGCCAACAGAAATGTTTGTGGATGATTGTATTGCACAATAATTGTTATTAACTCTCAGCTCAGTTTGACCAAATATGTAGTTACTGCATTTTTATCTCATTTTATCATCCCTATAATATCATAATTTTTCCCCCTCCTCTAACATAGTTTGACAACTTCTAGGACATGTTCCATGACATTAACCCAAATCTTAACTGCCATAGCAAAGTGAAAGAGTAACCAAATAATTAACACGTTATACCCTCTACACACATTGCTTATGCCTTATGCTGAGCATCTACACACTCACCCTCTCTACTAACCAGCAATGAAAAAGACTGACGATGGATGTTTCCAGGCTTACTTTCTTTCATTAAACCCTGATTATGTATGTAAGGGTTACGGTTAGATGACTGCCACAGTTATCAAATCAAAAATGTCTAAGGTCGCCTTTACAGTTCCTCTATGAGTCTTACTTTTGTTTCGGCATCATTATCAAAGAAAATCATGTCCACACATTGCAATAGCGCAGTGATAGCGACTGAAATAGAAGAGAATAATTTCTCCCATTTGCAGACAATTTTACTTTATAATTATGAACAAAGACTCAGATTCATTGCACACATTGAACAATAATTAAAAACATGACGAAATATTTGGATTCTATAAAATAATGGCAGTTAACTTTTTCACCAGCTACGAATCTCCTAAATCCCTCTGCAAATCATCTTGCAATCCCCTGGGAGGTACTATCCTAAAGTCTGCTTTAGATTAATAGCCAGCCATTTTTTTGGAATTGATTATTTAACTTTTTTTTTTAGTGTTATGTTTTATCTCAGCCTAGCAGAATGGTTCTGCGCTGCCATAGAGGTCTTGCCAGTGAATTCAAATCCTTCATTGCAGGTGTGGAAAGCAGAGTGGTGAAGAGGCTTCTTCACTTCTGCACTCCGCTGATAACTTTAACATTTGACCATGTATTGTGTTCAGGCAGCTGGTCTTATGAAAGCACGCAGCGATGCTTTCCTCCAAACAGATTCGCATTTTTGTTCCCTGCACGACTTTGAGTATTTGAAAGGAGAGTAAACTCGTGAAAAGAAAATATAGATGGTGCACAGGTTCAATTGCTGCACGGACTAGATTAACGAGCATTTCTTATCAGCAATCTGCTTATTTTGATGCTAAGTTGGTGGAAGCTGCAGATAAATTAAACAGCTCGTGCTAAGAGGGACGGGAAGTGAATTTTCTAACAAGCTGCATGTTGCTTTTAACTCCACTGTGTTTCAATTTGAGAATATTATTTAAAATAGTCAGCCGTTCTCTCAGATTAAGATTATAACAATATGGAGAGTTCTGGCACTCATAATGAATTAGTCAAGCTTGGAAATGAAAACTTCCGCTGTCAGCAGGATGGCAGTCAGACCTGTTCTCAATGCTGCTACGAGAGAAAAAAGATGAAGTGCTTGCATGCTGATTTTCTAACTAGGTTATTGGTCACTCTTTCCCCCCTTTTTGCTCTCACGCTTTCTATTTCCTCCTCGTCTTCTTTTCTGCCATAAGTCTGTTAGTGTTTGTTGGATGTCATATTTATGAAGTGCTTTCATGTTTCCAAAAGAAACTTTGAAATTACATTTTCTTAATGGAAACATGAAATGTTCTCTTTTTTCCCACCTCTAAACTCTGACCTTGCTCTTACTTGTTCCAGTACATACACAATCAATGGAAGCAACCACCCCCCGCCCCGTCACCAATTCCTGTCTTCACACTGCAGCCATTTTCCGGAGCGATTTCAGGGGATAATAGCACTCACAAATCATCTGCTGGGCAGTGGAGCCCATGAAATTGATGTGCCTTCATTTCAAAACAATGGAGGTGCCTTATGAGGGGCCTCATGATGTCATAACTTTAGTAGCTGACAGGCAGTGCAGGTGTATTTTGGCCCCAGGATGGGCACCGGGCCAATGAAAACCCAGTCGGGACAGCTTAATCAATCGCCGTATCGAAGAAGATGGCACGACTGTGGTGTAAGCAGCCACCAGATATGCTCAATCACATTCTCTGTACTGAGCAAACTGACAGCTTTTACTTGAAAAACCAGGCCTCCTTATCTCCCTAGAATTGAGTACTGCTTCATCTGTGGCAATCTCTGCAATTTCCAGTCCAACAAAGCAGTTGGACAAGAAAAAAACAATATACTACCTAGGACAAAAGTTAAATATATGAACAGCATTTGGGTTTTACAACTCGATACAATACAGTAGAGTCCGATACCAGTTAAAGTTACCCCGGTTTTGTTACAGAGATTAAGTAATACATTTTTCATATGGTGAAGTAAAGGGGTGCTATGAATCTCTGGAGTTTTTGAGCTATAAATGAGTGGGTTGGACCTCAGTGGATCTGCCATCCTGATTTGAGGGCATTCATTAAATTAAAACAAATGAACTATATTTTTCGCTGGGAAAATTTCAACATTATCCATCAGACCCATTGTCGCTTTTAATTAATTCTTCGCACACTAGTTGACATTTTTCATAGAGGGTGCATGGGTTAAGCACACCTTCTGTATGAAAAGATTAAAAAGCCACTGACATGCTAAAAAGAATTATGGATGACTGAGGAGCATGGCTTAATTGGAAATTGATTGACTTGGCGGCGTTACACTTGGTCTCATAACATTTCACATCCCTCATGCATAGGGAGTTTGATGCATTTTTCAATAAGCGGCTGCACAGCAGCAGAACCTTTTCATACTGGTGTGTCTGTGGATAAAGTTATGTGGATAAAGCCATGTTGCCTCACAAGATCCAAGCCATGACTTCAAAGGGCCAGGGTGGAGGATGATTTTTGCATGACGGATGCAGATTTCCAAGCAAGCTGCACCTCCTCATATCAACGTTATATGTGCCGTTGCATCTACCCTGCAACTGCTACAAACCACGCTGGTGTCAAGAAAGTGGAGCAATATCATCTCCCAAGATGGATGCCTGGTGTAATTTTGTGGAGCCACTGATTGCGTCTGCTAAATTTTCAAATCTCTCACATTTGATAGGTAAGATTTTATTAGTACTGTATTATGCTTTGCAAATGTCCTCCAATCCAAGTATAGCAATGCACTTATCATTAAAGCTTGCATGTTCTAAACTGGGGGGCAGGTTTCACCAAATGTGCAGCATGCAAGATGCAATGTGCAACATGATAATTTGCTCTCATGTTAATTTCAACACATTTCTCTAAACCAAACAAACGCCATACTGGTAACTCTCACATGAGCATGCAAGAAGGGGCAATCATTTGTGAAACGTGACAACGCCACCATTTGCAATCTGCAAATAAGCAGTACTCACAAATTGCTTTTGTGAAACAGGCCCCGGATGTTTAATCTAATTTTTACCAGCTGTTTTGCAGTTTTGTCACTGAATCAAAGATGTAGGGAATTATATTTCTACAGCAGACTTCTCTGGTGAGATTATCACATAAAGCAGCAGCAGGATACTTTTTCTTTTCTTTTCTTTTGGCAGAAATATTTGAATGTTTTAAACTTCATTACCCAAAAAACCCATGACCAGAAGTTAGCAAACTGCACACAGCACGCTGATATAACAACTTTGGCAGATACCAAAGGGTTGAAAGAGGCAACAGCTCCAAGCATAAACCGCTAGAAGCAACTACAGAAGAGCCTTCAGATGAAGTTCTTTTAATGGCTGCTCGTGCTGTCAACTAATCTGGGGTACAGTTCATCAAATGTGGGACATGCAAGCTGCTATTTGCAACATGAGATACCTTTTGGACCCATTAATCAGCATGCAAAAGCCCTGTCGGACTTCCAAATATATCCGCAATTTGCAAGAAATTATTATTTATAATCTGCATGTAAGCAGTGCTCACAAGTTGATATTGTGAAATAGCCACTTGAAAGTTGTTTGGCTACTGGTAATTTTCCCTTCTTCTAATGTAGAGGTTTCTAACTCCTGGACCGATACCAGGCCTCGGAACATTTCCTACAGGGCCCAAAGAAAGCCATTTGATTCAACCAAAAAAAAGCTAAACAATAATTCTATAACTTCATAGACTATTGTAGGCCATTTTTTGTGGAAATTACTTTGACGGTGTGGTTGGTCAGCTGGTCCATGACAAAATTGTCCATTTAAAAAAGGTTACAGTACGTAGTATAAAAACGTTGGAGAAACCCAGTTTCTCAAACTTACAGTAAATGTTGCCCATACTCTGATTTTCAGCCCACCGTAAATGGTAAAGAATGATCCCAAATGTCCTGTCCGAAATCTACAGTATAGATGGCACGTCTGTTTTCTGTAGCCAATGAAATGACTAGGGATTCCATATTTTAATTATATTTGAGAGTCAGCTGGTTTGGCATTTAACTTTGTACAAAGAAGTGTCCACATACCCAAAGTCTGGACATGCATGTGTTTTTTTTAGGGCTGTCAAAATAACGGGTTCATTTCGATTAATTAATCTGAGAAAAAATAACGCGTTAAAAAAAATAACGCAGATAAATCTATTCCATATTGACGTTTGACCTGGAGCCGTTCTAGCCACCACTCGTCTGTAAAATGAAGGAGGGAGACGAGAATGTGCTGCCTAGATCATTAATTGGAACATTTACTTGTAAAAATCTTCTTCCTGCCAACCCTAGCTACCGAAATCTGGTGCCACTGATATGTCTGCACTTCTCTCTGATGCTCTGAAACAGACACAAACACCGCTGCACGTGACGCTAGTTAACACCAGAGCCATGTCTTTCTCTATCACTCTGGTTAACACTATACTCGACAGCAGCTAACGTTAGCCTACCGCTAGCTAGTAGCTGGATTAAACACGGTTAAAATGCTGACAGCTAACGCTAAACAGTGTAAAGTTTGACTGTGTTTTACTGTAGATGATTCAACACCGGGATGTAACAATCTGCAGCTGCCGATGTCGGAAAAACAACACAGACGGTGCGTTCAATGAAACTGGTAAACTACAGCCTCGTGGTGCATTTCAAGTTATTGTAAATGTCCTTTTCCCATCTGGTGGTTGTTTTTGTCGTTCAACAGCAAATTACTAGTGAAATAAGTTATTGTTATTGTTATACATTATTATTAAATCATTTAATTGACCATATGGCCTTAGCAATAAACAAGCCGTTCTTTAATGTCACCGACTGTTGTTTAGTACCCTTTTTTTTTTTCTTTTCTTTTTTTACTTTCTTAAAAAGTATCGGTTCAGGCACCGTTAATTATGTATGCGATTAATTTTGATTAATTAATCACAGAGTATGTAATTAATTAGATAAACATTTTTAATCGATTGACAGCCCTAGTTTTTTTTAATTATTTTTTGGTTCTTTAATCAGTGGATTTAAGCAGACATGCTGAGTGATTTTTAGTTGTTCTTTTACATAAAAAACATTATGGTGGAGCTTTACATTAGGATTTGCTTCATAAGAAACATACCTAATATAGTTAGGTAGTTCTTTAATATATTACACATCAAGCTAGAACAACATGAGTGGATTTAGCAGGCAGAGACCATCTTTGTGATGGAGGGAAGACATGCATGGTTGCTCTAAGGGCTCCAGATGGACAAAGACTGACAGTAGAAACGTGGGGATGGCAGACAGAGGAAACTCCTCTCTGACTGCCTATGTACGTCAGCCAGGGTCACTGGCACAGCAATCCTCAGATATAAATGCAGCTAAACGCAATGGCAGACAGACAGATGCACACACCTCTCCATGAGAAAAGCATATCTCGGGCTGTCAGATTGTACCGAGGAGGTTAAGGGAGGTCGGAGTGGTAGAGCAGGAGCAGGCAGACAGCTTGTCAATGCCGTTGACAATCAGATGGCTGAACCAATACTTTGGTTAGCCACTCTTCTACTTTCCTGTTTATTAACACCTCTTACTAATGCACCTAGACATGCCCCAAAATGCCTATACTGGTTAGTTATTTACTACGAGCACATGTCAACAGCTCATTTGAACATTCCATGGTGAGTACATTTGAAATACTATTTTCTCATATCTACAATCTGTCTGCAAAGCATCTCCCAGTTTTCAGTTAAAGCCATTGATCTGTATGTGCTGTTATTGGGCTTGGTTAACTCAAGCTGGAACATACATTTGTCACTGCTGTGTGTCTTGGAGCAGTATCTAATCCCAGAGTCAACATTAACATGGCTTTTCTAGGGCAGCAGCTTCGTTTTTGAGCACTGGCATGGCGAACCAGATCATTCCTGCTCTGGAGAGGAAACGAGAGAGAGAGAGAGAGAGAGAGAGAGAGAGAGAGAGAGAGAGGCAGAACAGCGCGAGGAGGGGAGATGGAAAGATGAGAAGAGCGAGACTATAGGATAAGCAGAATGATGAAGTGGGGAGAGGGAATGAGGGAGTGAAGGATGCTAGCATGGGGACGGAAAGGAGAAAAGAAGTGACCAAATAAATCACCAGCCAACAGATAATTAGACAAGCTGCACTCAAGGGACTGTTGCAGCACCATGAAAAGTGACACTGTGATTTGCAATTAACTCTTAAGAGGAGGAATGGGGATTCAGTTTCCTTTGGATTAATTCCAGGAATGAGATGCCTGACAAGATGGTGGCCATAACGAATCTGTTGGGCTGCAGGAATCATTATCATCATTTAACTTGTATGATGGCGCCTCTAGGGAGCAAATATCTCTATTTGAGAAGCAAAAAACATCAAATTAGTATTTATTAATAGTGTGTTCGCCATGTTGTAGTGGTGTTCGAATTCTAAGTGGTTCATTTCATTCACTATATAGTCCATAAAATACCCACAATGCACAGCTAATTTGAGTGTACATACGCACGATGTACCCTACATTTTACTCCCGTAAACCACAATGCACTGCGGTCATGTTTTTTCCAAAGAAGAAAAAGAAGCAGAGGGACCGACGAAAACTGAAAAAAAATGAGGTTTTTGTTTATAAATGTAAGTCGTTTAAGTATAAGCATTTCCTGTGTTTGACACGTTAGTGACCTAGCTTTTAAACTTTTTTTAAACTGTTGTAGGACGTATTATGAGTGTTTTTGTTTTCGTTTGTTTACTTGATGCTGGATGCCCCAATTTCCGTCACCCAAATATATGGCGCATCTTCTGACGCAACGATGAAATTTTCAGTGTAGTGTCCAAAATCTTGTATGGTCCTTCCCTATATCGTTCACTATTTAATAAACACTCAACCGCAGTGAGTGAGTGAGTGAATAAGGGAACGGTTTCAAATACAGCTCCAGAGCAATTAACATGTACGGCCATGACAGGGTTGTACTCAGAGCTCGAGTCATTTTTATGTTTGTCAGTTGTGCTGTTGCCATAGTTTACAGCGCTTGAGATGAGGTATCGTCCTTCTTATCAGGTTAGCTGAATGCTCTCGCTTTGCAAGTCCTGTAGTATGATAGAGAAGTGACCTCAAGGACGAGTCTGGCTCGTTGTCTTCTGAACAAAGGTCGTTCGACAAGGCCGTAATTACGCCGAACACACAATCGCACACCCACAGAAGAGTAATTTAAAGATAGGATCGCACTGATACAAGGTTCATGTTAGTTTATCTACAAAAATAAATGTATGTCCTAATAAGGACATTTTGGCTGAAGGCATAAAACTTTCTTCTTTCACTTAATTAAGATACAAAGAAAAACTCTTTCAAGTGTTTATACTGCACTGAAACAAAATGTCAAGGTCACATTACTTATCTTTTCTATTATAGTCTTACATTTTTCTTTCTTTAATTTATGGCTGTTTTATCTGTCGTTTTAAGGCAAAAGCTGACAAAGTGTAACAACAGGAAACATGGAGAGGGAGAGAAAAAGAGAGGATGCCATGCTACAAGACTCCTTGGTTGTATTCAAACTTAGCATGTCATGGTCATGTCATCTTTTCGATCAGAGGTCTTCAACCTTCAGGACCCCTTAACTGAAATAGAGATGGAGCAGATACCCCCTACTACACATTATGTATAAAATTAAGTTGCATATTAAACTGGACTTACTATAACGTGTAGGGCGGCCTAAAGCCTTTATGTATACTTTTTTTTGCATATAATACAAAGCTTTTAAAATAGCCTAATAATTGTTGGCATGGTTTTATAAATACTGTTTTAATGTTAAACATACATGTGGCACAGTGAATCCTTAGGATTAACTGTATCTGTGGATGGCTAATTACTGACTACCTTACCTTTAGGCCAGTAAGCAGTGGGAGTTTATATTTGCTAACAATATGTTGGATTTGTGTTTACTGATGTTCATTTTTGAAAAAACTTTCA
The DNA here is from genome assembly GCF_008315115.2 of Sander lucioperca. NCBI lineage: Eukaryota > Metazoa > Chordata > Actinopteri > Perciformes > Percidae > Sander > Sander lucioperca. Next base: position 7,575,871 of record NC_050192.1, on the reverse strand, counting down.
AAAATTAACTTTTATTTTGTATTTTATAATTATTTTGAGGCCCCCCTGCATCGACCCTGAGGACCCCCCTGTTAAAGATCCCTGTTTTAGATAATCGAATACAATGCCAGTCACATGTTTTCAGTATTTTCAGGTTACTCTAAAACGTCTGAAATGTTTGCCTTTACCTGGTCTTAATTTGTATCTTATTCGATCTAATTTAAAATAAACGACACCTTAATGACTCTAATTAGGCACCTGTTGTAAACATACTTTGTATTGCATTACAATGGATGTTATCACCATGTGTGTTTGGAGCAAACTGGTTGACCTTTTTAGCACAGCTGCTTCTCATAAAGCACTAATGACAGCACTGATTACTGGAGGTTGTGTCGGCTCACAACATAAAAAGTGAAATAAAAAGATAAATTGTGAAAACAAAATAAGCTTTATTCTTTATTTGGATCACCTTTAGCTCTATAATAATAATATTTAAAGTACCTGTGAGCACAGAAGCTCATCGTGTGAAGAGTTATCTAAACTGGTAACATTTCTGATTGAATAAAGTCTGTAAAATGTAATAAGGTCAAAGAAAGGGCTAGCAATGCATGTGATCGAGACCCAAGCCATATATATCCTAATCCTTAATGAAAACTCACATATTTCTCAATTTACATACACAAGCCACTTTTTTAAGTTTGGGTTTACATAAGGATTTTACAAATAGCTTGATATTCTGTCTAAATGCTGCCCAATGCTAAATGCTATGGTATACCATGCTCAAAAGCATGTACATGTACATGTACTCATTAGCAGGCTATATTTGTAGGTTCATAATTGTATTTAGAGGTTGTACCAGAATAGGTTTATGTGGTTTAATTTTCAGAAAACACCATATACTCGTTGTACTGCACATTGCTGCAGCTCCTCTTTTCACCCTGTGCGTTGAGCTCTCTGTTTTAGCTACAGAGTATGTTTTTGGGTTGGACTTTGGGCTTTTTCACTTTGTAAACCTATAACGTGCACAAAAAGATATATAACACAATAAAGGAAAGGGGAAAAGCCAAAAAGGATTATATGAGCACTTTAAGAGTAGACGTTTTTTTTATTTGTGCATCTTGGCAAAGTAGCTTGGTAACTCAGTACACTCTGCCAACACTAGAAGCACCAAAGGCTAAAGTTTCTTTTCTTTTTTTTCTTTTTTTTTATTATTTTTATTATTTCCATCAAGATGTAATACATATACCAGCATACTGTGTAATTTCATACTCCAATCAGAATACATCTCCTACTAGTAACAGTATTCCTCTACTCCACTTTGACGCACAAACCTACCCGCGCGCGCGCGCGCGCACACACACACACACACACACACACACACACACACACACACAAAATTGATACTCCTCTCCCGTCTTCCATGTTTAACAGCTTCCAATTATCAGGCAACTGGAATGAGACCTCTCTGATTTAGCCATGTTGGGAAGTATTGATTGGGCTGGAAAATTGTGTAAAATTGGAAAGGAATGGGATGACCTTGTCTCTTGTACTCTTCTCCTGATTGACAAACTAAATAGAGACAGCTGTGGAGATGTACCTGCATGGTAATGCTCTCTGTTTGAGCTTTCAGATTGTCTATGTGAAAAGACAATCCATCCACACAGTAGCTATTAGCCAAGGAGGACACGGACGATTAAAAAAACATGATGGACTCTTCAGAAGTTATATTTAAGAATTATCTTCACTCGAGTTTCTGCGCGCAAAAGTTGCCAGACGACACAATCTTCTGAACACAGCCATACTGAGAAATACAGAGAGAGTTGTGTGGAGCTGATAGTCTTAATTAGCTTTGTAGCAACTCATTTTGCATTGGCTTGAATGTAACGGACGTTCATTAATATCAAAAAGTTACGCACTAATTACTTCAACATCTTGTTTAATATCTTAGAGAAAAGACAGGGACTTAGATAGGCCTACTGTATTTAAATACTCAAAACTGCTGTTTGACATATATTAAGTGATGGCAGAACAATTAGTTCAGTAACACAGGATAATAACTTGGGGAAGGTGTTTCTTATTTCAAGTTTTTTCATATGATCAGACATGTCTTTTCTCTGCCATGACAGCTTTGTTTGTGAGAGGGCTGTCAAAAAGGGCCATCAGAGAGTATGAACGTAGGGGCTGCGGGTGCCATAGTAAATCTATCCCACGGTCTGTTTGTGCTCAACTGACACAGTGTACTCTCTGGACTCTGTTGGCAGTCCTGTTCCTGTCAAGTCAAATAACAGCGTTTCAGATAGGCTGCTTGCTCTGACACGGAGAGACGGCTCATTGGGAGGCCAGAGAGATTCCACAAAACTGGTTGGGAAATGTACAGAACTTAACTGTGTGTCCACTGCAGAATGCAAAAAAAATAAGCCCTACAAGTTCCACAACACACACAAGCTCAGATAACCAAAAAGTGCCCAATTTCCTTCTTGCTGGCATTTCTTTCAAATGTCAAATCATTCACCTGGAACAAGTAACACAGACCTTCAGGGATCTTCTTTGAGAATGTCAAGCCGAACTATGAATCTGACAAAGCTTTGGATAAAGTACAATGTCCACTGGTTTCTCATAGTGAAGCCTGAGGAGAGAAAGTGAGACATCCAGGTCTCAGATGCTCTGACACGCTGCACGTACCAAGTGTACATGTAATCTCAGGCTATGTTTTGTCTCTTAAATAACCCGGTCATGGCACCACACAAACAGGACAGTTGTCTTTTCTGAGGGACAAAAAGGCAGACATTTACCAAATGCCATCAAACCAGACAGTGGTATTTACTACCATTATCTGGGTTTTGTCGCACGTTTACTTTTAAAAAGACAGTGTAGACATAGCCTATAAATTGAACTGGCTGTCCACATAAAAGTGCCTTTGGGCAATAAAGAAACACAGGATGAACCCAGTTATACCTGAGGCAATAAACAGGTCTTCACTTGCAAGAAGGTGGGAATAAACCGAGAGCTGACACAGAATCCAATAACAATAACAGACAATGATTGTCACTGGACTTCATAATATCGACTCTGGATGGAATGCATAGCAGCCACCACCACCTCGCTGCCTCAGCTAGTGCTGTAGTGTCTGTTTACCTTTTTGATTTGATCCACAACATCCAGGGCCAGGGTCTGTATTTATCTGTTGAATGTGTACACAGTATTTAGCTTTGTGTCAAGTCGTCTGTCTCAGAGGCTTTGATTTTACACGCTCTTTATTGAGCTTGGAATGTGAAGAGGATAATTGTTCAACACAGTTTTGGAAAATGTTAGATTGACTTCACGTGTCTCTGTTATTGTCACCTGTGCATTGATGAATTGTTTAGAACCTTTAGAAAGAACCCTTATGCTATTTTAACAAATGTTTTCTTAAAATAGTGATTATCAAAACTTTGGCGGACAGGAAAGTCAGAGTTTATGTGGTGGAATTTGATGTTCCATTTTTAATGGCGGTTTCTGGTCAATGGACTTGTGTTGGTCTCAGGGGAGCAAATTTCTCTAACTCTTAGAAAAGCCCACAGACAAATTTTGCCAACAGAGAATGATTAAAATTCTAATTACAGAAAGCAATAAAGCACATGTTTATCTTCTTTCTGTAATTAGATGTTGAAGGTGATTCAACATTCACAAATCTAAGTCTAAGAGTCAATGATAATAATCAAGCACAGCCCTTAGGCAAAAACCGAACTTGAGAAAGCCTTTCATGTGTTTCTCAGAAAGATATTACAAAGCATATTTTTTTGTAGCAACAATTATATCTTCAGGCTTTTGGTAATGGAAGGCAGACGTTGATGCTGAATAATGTAAACCCCAATATGGTTATAATATATATAGATCAAATTTCAAGTTGTGACACTTTTGAAAAAACTCTTTAAAACACTTAAAGGTCCAGTGTGTAACGTGTTTAGTTGTTCATTATCAAAATCTGTGTTGCCCATTCACATACTTATCCTTTTTCATGAATATTTACCTCCACCATCAATTCCAAGTATTCCTTGTGGCTTGAAATGTTACATTTACATTCGCATGAACTGGGGTAGACGCTCCATATTCATGTGCCATCTTGAAATACGTTAGCTGGTAAGGGACATACAGGACATACTGCTCCGCCTTTCGTGTTTTCGCTGTCACATGATAAACTCACAGGTGCTGCTAATGCTGCTAATGGGTATCATAGCTTCCCGGCACCAGCAAGTTTGAAGAAGGAAACATGGAGGACCACACGTATTCAAAATCCAAATTTCAGGAACAGGAGTCTTCTTCTTCGCCCAGAAAAATAAAAAATTATATTGACCGGCTTTTTGAAGCGTGAAGGCTACCGTAGCTGTAATACGTACTTTGAGCTGCGTGGTGCAAGAGAGTTGATTGCGATATATGATCTCAACGCTAGATGGGAGAAATTCCTACACATTGGACCTTTAAAGAAAGTAGCTGTATATGGTGGCTAACAGAATAAAAATGACTGAACAAGAGTCTGTAGTCATGCTAGCAACTCTGTGAAGCTGTGCTTAGGATGTAATTATTATTTGGTAATCTGCCAATTAAATAACGACCAAATTTCCATTAAAAAAAAGAAATGAAGTCAGGTGCAGGCATAATGTTTACCATGTTCATCATCTTACTGCTGCGCGCATAGGCAGATTTCGGAGGAGACTTTTATTTTAAGGACTTTAAGCATCACCATCAATCCATCCAGTATTTGTTGAGATATTTTAGTCTGGACCAAAGTGGTGGACTGACCAACAGACCAACAAACTGTATTCAGATTTAACAGCAGAAGTACAAGAGAGCATTGACATTATTGACATCAAGTGCATGATCCCTCCATTTGGCTATCATTTCTGCTTTAGCTTCAGGCAGGCCTTTAATTAGGACAGCAATACCTTCAGGAATACAATTAGACATTTATTGCCTATTTATATAGAAGTCAGCTGCCAGCAGCTCATTGGCTTGCAGTTAAAAGTGTATGGATTAGCTTTGGTGCTTCATGCATCACACATACTGTAGTGTAATCTGTATTACATCTACAAAACTCTCAATGGGATAGTCAAGGTACATCCATGTCTAGTGCTTGCGCATTTTCTGCTTCCTTTCTAAAAGTGTTAAAATGTTCCCCTCGATCTTGTTTGTCTGTCTAAATGATTCTGAGCTGCTTCTGTATCAGACTCAGTGGCTTTTGCTTCCCAGAACAAGCAAAACCCCCTGTCAAAAACAAAAAATAGCAGTCTTAGACTTTGTAAGCTTTGGATTTTGTCCCCTGGAATACAAAGCAATCCTCCCGTTGGCTAATTGCTTGTTAGTGCTCCTGGCCCACGAGAAGAAAAAGTCACACAGGGCTACTTCAAAATCTTGAAAAAACATCACCAAGCTCTCTTCAAAATGTTAGTCTCTCTGTGTGTGCACCCCAACTGTGTGTGAATGTGTATGCTGTAGGTCAGATAGGAAGCTCGATCCTACCCTTTATTTTGTCTGTCTTCCGATCTCGCATCACAGAAGAATTAGGCCTGTTGGCAATTACAATAACCCTCCCTGCTAAGGTCCAATGAGAGCAGACGGGCATACTAAATGTTGTATGTAGCCAATGTTTATGGCAGAGCCAGAGCTTGAAGTAGCCTGCTGGAATCATGTGGTACTGAGGTTTGGAGTAATTAAGAGCAGGGAATGGCCTCCCGACATTATTGCTGGATAAGCGGCAAGACTGAGGAACACCTGAGGCTTTTGGAAGCAGAGAACAAAAGGATCTCCAGAGATTTAGAGAGTAGCACTACAACTGCTGCTGCTGCTGTCGCAAACTGAGCTCCTTTTCAGATTTTTACAATGCTTTATTATGCTGGCATGAAATGGTGATACAGTATGAAAGGAGTATCTAGTAAGTATCTTGTAAGTTAACATTTCCAAGGACAATTTACAGCCAGCTTGATTAAAAAAAAAAAAAATCTTATGTGATGTGCCACAGAAAATGAAACTGAATTGTAATTGCTGTATTTTTCACATGCTACCTTTTAAAATTGTTTTATTTTGTAAAATTGTTTTATTTTGTATATTTGTAGTATATATTGTAGATTTTACATTGTTTGGCATTCTGTGGACAGCAAAGGAAGAATTTAATTGTACAGTGCATATGACAATAAAAACTCTGAATTGAATTGTATGGCACTTCTGTACCGTTACGTTACTGTTCAGTTACTTGAAAAACTGTTATTTTTTCAAGACATATTAAGTACAGATGAATACATAGTACATTTGCAGTCATAGTTTGCTCACATTTCAACTTTAAAGCTGCTATAATTGTTATGTTTTACATCAAAAATGGATGGCATGATCATGCGTAACGTGAAAGGTGTAGCTCTTATTGACGAACCCACATACTGTAGAAGTACCCGACTGCATTTCCCCTCAGCTCTACGGAACATTTTAGCGTCTTTCAGCTCAGTGTTTTGGTTTGACAGCCCACAACTTTACTGTTTTGATTAACTCTAACTGCTCTAAAAAGGATGCAGCTGTTTAATAGCGATAAAATTTGACCAAAAACCCACTGTACAGCAGCAGACAGACAAATTTAGTAGTTAGCTGGTGAAAATATTGGAGCGTTTAGCAGCTAAAGGGGCAGATATTTCCCTCAGGAGTTGGAGACTAAAAAGAGAGCGTAAAGAAGAGTGAAAATTGGACTTACATTCGTTGGTTGGCCAGAAACACAACCCTAAATGAATGCTAGTGTTGCTCCAAATCTGTCTGCTGGGTGTGTAAGTGAGCAACTGTTTGCCAATGAGTTTGCTATATCAACAGCTTGTTTCCGCTGCCCTTTTTCTGTGTGCCGGTCTGACGGCCACATTCTGCTTTATGATGAATCGTGCACAAGTTGAAGGAGCTGATGGAATAACATTTCACTGGAATTGTACCTTGTATGATGAAGGATTGCTATGTTGATGAAATGTGCTGACACAATGCTGTAAATAATGCTTAGTCCATTGATTACAAGTCTTTTGTTACAAATGCAATTACACTGGTTTGTTTCGTCTAACTCTTTCTGTCTGCTAGATAATGACCTTAAGGAGGAATCTCCCTCCTCCCATCCTTCACAATCAATGCCACTCCGTGCGGTGGTTTAGTGGCACTTCATATTGTAAGCTCTGCAATCACTCAGCATCTGATAAGGAGCACAGCTAAAGGGTACACTAGCCGTTTGTCCCACTAGCTGAAGATACGGCATCAGTATGTGGAAATCTGCATACACTGAATGTGGATACGGTTTACATTTAGCTGATGAAACCATATTTAGATACGAGTCAAATACATTCTGTCAGTCTTTTCCTTGGCACAACCTTCATCCACTGACTCATAGACACACTTGTGCACTGCATGTTCAGTGTTATGTAAAACTCCTTCATATAACCTCTTTTTTATTGCTTCTACAAAATTTCCACACATTAACAGAGCCAATCTTCTGTTTCTGCTCAATTTAGACCTTCCTTCACCCAGCCGATGCTGCGTGGACTTCCCGGCTCAACCACACGGAGCAAAAATAACATTTTTAATTGCGTATAAATAAAGTAAATAAGTGTGTAATGATAGAAAAAGAAAGCGATTAGAGCAGGAGCTCAGTGCAAATAGAGGAGCCTACTGCGGTTGAAAGCGTGATAATTAGACATTCCTTTCTGTGTGTGCCAGCTACACAGAATCACTAATGTGCACTGTGCAACCGCTCTACAACCGAGAAGCTTATGTCCATGGAATGAGGCACCCCACCGGCTAAATTTAACTTTTCACAAAAGCAACCTCCCCTCAAACACTGGTCCCACCACTGCCAAATACACAGATTTAGTAAATTGTGTGCATTCATGGTAGGAGCTTTGGCATGAGTGTCCTTCAATCTCTCCTCTTTCTCTCTGTCCTCCCTTTGAGTGTGAGCAAGAAAGAGTCATATTTTGTTTTGTGTGTGTGTGTGTGTGTGTGTGTGTGTGTGTGTGTGTGTGTGTGTGCGCACATACACATTTAGCTGTAATAAAGCACAGTGTTGGTTTACATCCTCATATTTCAACATGAAAGAAAACATCAAACAATCAATCGAGGACCATACCTGTTAATGTCTTGTTTTCACCACGGGGCAATAAGCATCACTTTCAGACGCACCAACAGACAACATCTGTGGTTGTTTCTTAAAACATGGAAATTCTGTGACAGATGTTTGAATGAATACACTCCCTACATACGTCACTTTACTCTTATCTGCATTAGCCAACATGCCAATAAGGCAATCTTCATGCAGAATCGCTGGCCGAGCCCGATACACGGATCAATGCATGCCATCATCACAATCAGGCACTTTGACACCCCCAGTATTAAATGATGCACAGTCCATAATATATGCATCTATAAAGTAATATCAATAGAGTTAAGCAAGGGCATTTGAAAAAAAAGAAGAAAAAAAAGCGAAGCCACATGTCTGACCTCGGTAAACCTCAGTGGGTTGGCAGAAATTGAAAAACCCATCAAATAACTGTTCAGTCACGGTACATCCAAACCTCATCCATCAACATCAGGATGTCAAAGAGGATGATAAGTGTAGCAACAAGTCTGAGAAACTTCTGCAAACTTGCACAGAGACTACAGCAGTGACACAACACATTTGGTAAAATTGGTGGAATTATGCAGCCTTATTTAATCTTAATATTTTCGGAGGATGTAAAAGGTTGTTAAAGTGCACTCAAATGTGCCACAGTCCTTAAAATATTGCAAGGAAAAACTAAGGCTGAGAACATTAACAAGTATATGATAATACTGAGAAAGTTGAAGTTGTTAACAATATGGGTAGTGCAGTGAAATAGCCAGTTACAACATGGCAGTACTAAAAGAAATGGAGTGTTTTATGTGATATGATGATGTGATTGATAATCACATTTTCTACAATCAACAATATAGTTATAATGTGATTATGCAATACATTCAGAAGCTTTAATTTATATCTACATACATGTCTGAGGTTCCAGTGGTTTATAAAAAAAACTAAATGTTTTGTTGTTGCAAATATAACAGCCTGTCCAGAATCTGTATCTACATGTAAACAAATTACTCTTCTGTAAAGCATTTGGTTCAGGTGCAGATGGCACCCAGTTATGATCAAGTACCACCAAAAATTAACATTTTGAGAAAAAGCACCAAATTATGTTTTATCTCAAGTACAGCAGCTGTAGTTTGATATCAGTTACCTTTTAATACCAAATTTGGATCAGATTGAAATTGTTGCCAGACTGATAAACATTATTCTGCACACACAAATATTGACTCTTAAGTCTTCACTCCGATGCAGGGCTGTTACAAAAACAACTGTGTGTGGCTGAAGTGATGGGAACCTTTTACCGAACAGAAGCAAAATGCACATGACCTCTTTTTTTGGCAAGACACCAAATCAGATTCCTAATTGGAGATCTGCATGAATGTGCAAGAATGAAGCCAGCATTGACCTACACACAGTGACAATAACAGCTACTAAAGGTGACATCAGTCCTTTGCTTCTCTTCAAACAAAACCAATCACAGCCAGAGACTTAATCAAGGTCAAGCCCCAGCACTCATTCACGCACTACACAACAAAATATCTAATGAATATCAAATCTCTGCACAGGTTGGTGCTACAGGTGAACTGTGTCTGCAGTATTATTTGGGACCCTGCTGTAAATATCCACTTACTGACCCCTGGTGCAATATTACATTTAAAATAATCATCACAAAAAAACTGTGTTCCTTACATCCATGGCAGCAAGGTGGCTCATATACAGAGTTTTTTTCCAGTGCAGAAATAACGGCAGTAAACAGATTTTTTCCAAGTGAGAATTACTTTTCATTCTTAGTTTTACCAGCTCTTCTTACACTGACTCTCGCTCTCTCATCAATGTTAGAGTGAAGTTAAATGATCCAAAACTAGAACCTACCTCCATCCATCATAAGCAGACCACGTCCCACTGCACTGATTTATCCAGCCAAATGATAGGAAGAGTACACCCACTCCTCTTCTAATTCACATAGACGCGACTAATTTGCTGTGATTGTCATCCTGATAAAAGGAAAAAAAAAAAAAAAAGATATGCTAAAATTGTGTATAACGGAAAAGTGGCTTGATAAGTCACAGCTATATCATTTTGGATATCGAGTCCTCCAGTAGTTTAATGGGCAACAAGCCCAAAGCGTGATTTGGGAGATCCACTCTGCGCGTAAAACATCTCAACAGTCACAGTCATACAATCTGCCACAAGCCTGCCGTCTCAAGTCTGCTCTTGCATTGCGCTTTTACGCAAGTAGGCTGTGGCTGCGACGCAAAATCCCCTCATTTTTAATGAGGTTTGCCGATCTCAATGCGTGTATAACAGCTTCAGATTGTATTGTACTGGTTTTACTGACTTGAAAACACAGGAATCATATGGCAGCATAAAACATCCATTCATCCATTCAAACACGCTGAAATAAAAAATGGTTGATTGGTTTGAGGAGACAAGAGAGGAATCTGCTTCTGGGCAAATATAGAATCACACAGATCTGCATCTCTGCTGTGTGGATGATTAGACATCAGGATTTTCAGCACACATGAAAGAGGGGAGTTCTGGAGAAACCAGCTGTTATATGAAGACAGGAATGAAAAGACACGGAGGACGCTTTTATCCAAGGCGCATTAGAGTGCCATGAGCGCATACATTACTGGTAAACTGGTATTAAAGATAGATAATCAAAACATAGTTGGTACAACCGCTTAAAGAAGAACTGTTGAGAAAACCCTGAGAAATGAGGATAAACGGTGCTTGCACCGGATATCTGATGAGACAGCGCGCAATCTACTGCAAGTGCGGGTGGTTGGATGTATTTTGTTGAAAAATGAAACTGATGATTACATTAAACCATTCTACAGCATGATTTGGTACTGATACTATTTCTGCTCAGGAAACTATATGAAAGTAACACAAATAAAGTTCTGCTCTCATCTCTCCGTCTCCAAGATGCGTCATATGGCACAGGCAGCTGTGGATCAAGCGTATAACAGTTCGTTGTCCTTGCGCTCATCATTCACAGCTTCCCCAGTAGTAGATATTGGCAGGGCTGTTTCCTCCGCGATATTTCAGCCGATTACATGGCATTCAAATCTTTGACAGTCACCCAGATCTGGGGGGTTTCTGAGTTAAATCTCCCTGAAAATAAAGTTAGACACTTTTGTCACCCTGGCTGTCAAACACAACTTTGCCATGTCTGAAATCGTAAAGGAAACCGACTCAGAATATTATTTCACTGAACGAGTTTTCATATTTTGCCTATTTACGCGCTGCAGAATCATGATTACAGGTGTCTACATGGTTGTGAGAGCAAACCTGACGGTTATAAAGAGACTCTCCCGTCTCAGGTTCGATCCCTGGCATCAACTAGTCCCTTCTGTCGGAGTGTCCTTTAGCAAGACAACTTAATGAAACCTGCTCTCCGCTCGCTCAGTCACTGTAGGAACAAGCGCTCTATTTCCCGGTCTCAGCGAGTCAAATAAACCTGCTTGAGAAATAACGATTCCCTTTGGTTTTTATCAGAAAACAGGTTCAGTTCATAAGGGGAAGATTATCCAGGCGTCGGCTTACCTGCTTTCATGCTGTCATGCTGGTGGCGTCTTTTGGTCCGCTTCATCGCACCGTGGCTGCATGTCTGAGGACATGCTTCTGGAGACAGTCTTTGGAGAGGAAAAGCGCCTCGGCTGCACGGGAGAAAGTGGAAAGGTGGGGGAGAAGTATGTGTGTGTGTGTGTGTGTGAGTATATGAGAAAGGGAGGGGGAGAGAGAGAGAGAGAGAGAAAGAGCTCTTAGAAGTAGGCTGTCATTTCTTTGACGATAATGACAGTCGTTATTTGCCTTTTAAATTCGGGGAAACCAGACTGAGTGTGTCCAGCAACACGATATTTTAAATTTAGAAATTAAACTGCATTATTCGCCAATTCACCAATTAAACCTCATGTCATCAAGATCAGACACATGTCCCCACTTTTCAAAGGAAGTCAGCTCATTTAGCCTATTAGGGCTTGGTTCAAGACATCATATTTATTATTAAATGCATTTAGAGTCGATTTAATTTTTCATTTTCATTTCATTCATATTCTTTAACTTGCTGGTAGACGAACAGGATTTTGCCTGCGAATTTGGGAAAGTCTGGGTGATAGTGTGGTTTCCATTCAGGAAAAAAGGCAGATTTACCGCAACTTTACGCACACTTTCTACTTTCAGCACCGAGGAGAGCGCACATTTCGAATGCAAGGAAAAGCAAAACGCGTGCACGTAGCTTGCACACTTCACCTATCACTACTCTCTGTGACAATATCCTCTCCTGTCATCCAACGCACGCTGCAAATACGCCAAACTAAAGCCTTTTGAATTTAATATTCATTCTCAAAATCCTATTTCCAGTCAAAGAGAGGAGGAAATCCGCCAGTGGGAGGGAAACAAATCAGTTTCTGAAAATCTTGGAGCAAGACTGAATAAATCACTAAACAGTTCCACTTAATTAAAGACATTTCTTGAAACTAATTCTAAATGGAAACAATTAAAAGTAGACAATAGAAGAGTTTAAATTCATGTATTTCATCCCATTTGTTCTTTTTTCCCCTATTCATGAACTCCCCCGCAGGGAGTCTGTTGATTATCTGAACCCATGGCCAAGGAGACCTGGTCTTCGTCACGTTGTATACACATTGTATGGCCATCCTCACTCTGAAGACAGCTGCTAAAGCAGAATGACTCATTTTATCATAACTGACTGGCACTTATTGAGATTTACCCGCTTAACACTTGTTTGAAAAGGAGAATTCCTGCCTGATTTATTACGATGTTGCATTTGGAAATAGGGCTGCTGGTATTAAAGGCTTAGTGTGATTTGACATTATTTAGTATTTACTTTTTAAACCTGCCATAGAGACAATATTGTTGGGGAAAATAAACAGAGGATTGGAATGTTTTACTGACATCTACTGGGGACATAATCTCAAAAGACCTGCTCTCTCTCTCTGCAGTATGTGTGTGTGGCTCTCAACAGGCAAAGTTAAACCTAGTTTCATACACATTCACGTCCTCTTTCTCCAGGTCCACTCACCACACTGATGGACAGGTAACACCAACTTTATTTTAATGAATGTACACCTACAAGAAGAAAAAAAAAACAGCCTCCTCTGCCTCTCCTCCCTCCTCAATCTCACAATGCTCTCTCCCCAGATTTATCATCCTATCAACATTAAGTGTTTTATGTGTTTTCAAATTCGGGGGTGAAAATAAAGCCATTAGGCACAGTTTTTAATGGTGATATCCTGAACCTTAGGTGTCAATTAAAATGTATCAAGTTTGCAGTGGTTTGAGAAACACATACATGCTGTACTTGAGTTATTTAACAATGTAGCTCTTGTAGCAACTGAGAAGTATAAATTGGTACGCTGAGGTTGCATATAAAATAGGAAGGTTCTGAAAATAAAATAAAAACTAAGATGCAGAAGAGAGGTGGTTCTCACGTGGTGACAGATGTCAGACACAGTTTTACATATTTAAACTTTGAGAGAATGTGTTAATGGATTATGTAAATGCTCTAGGTAGGGCGATATATGATTAGCACTGCAGTAAGATGTGTCTGTTGTTCTCATTACTAAATCCGATGGCCAGAGCCAACAAACATGCTGGGTCAAAACACCCACCATAGTTATTCTTATTCACAATACACATGACTCACAGCTGCTGCTCATAGGAGTGTAAACAGCCACCTAAATGGCCATAAGGGGATCAAGCGCTGCATATGCATGCTGTCTCATGCTGATGGAGAGCCTCAAAGGCCGGCTTGAGTGCAGCGCAATTAGTTGAGGAACATCACGTTTTTAATGGACTCACTTTTGCTAAAGTAAGAGACACGGCGAACAAAGAGTTGTCTAATGCGCCATCCTGTAAATGGCAAATACATCAAAGTGCATATGTAAAATTGACTGTTAATATATTTTTCTTTCATGGCAGCAGAGAGCTGTCAAGGCTCCCTTCGTTTAACCTGTCGGAGCTGTAATCTCTTGTGTGTTTAGTTCCTGTTCTCATGTCAGGGTAAAAAAGCTTGACTAAATCTGTTGCTGTAATATCTCATCATATATGATCCCGAGCCTCTCTATACTGTACCTACCTCTCAAAGTGTTTTCTGCACCTGTCTAACGTCTGGTGCTGCGGTAAATCAGCTGCTCAGTCAGGGATATTGGCAACAGGTGTGACTTGTTATGCCCCTCCTCTTAGCAGGGAGGGGCTGTTAAACTGTGAACACCCAAACAGTTGATTTCAGTTATTCTGTCTGATTAGACCTCTGCTCAGGTTGAAGGTGGGCCGGAACTTACGCTGCGTTCCAGGCAACCCATAACCCGTGTTTTCACAACCTTCTACCCGTGAAAGTGCCCTGGAACGTCAATCAAACCTGTAACTTACTATCCGTGAACTCGTACCAGATTGTTGTACTCCCAGTTACAGTTTTTGACGTCTCACACACACATAAACAACAATGGCGACCCCTGTTGATGCTGTACAGACGCTGGTGATTAACGGTGAGAAATAGAAATAAATAGACATAAACAGGCAACGTAAATTAATTCCGCACATTGTAATCAAAACAATACACATACAATTGTGTACTATTACAGGTTATGTTTATTGATTATGAAGCCCAAAATATGTCGCAGACTAGAAATCGCTAGTATCGTCTACCTAACGTCAACGTTAGGTAGCCGCTAGCTAATGCTAGCTAGAAGGGTTTGTCGTGACTTTGCCTGGAACGCTACCAAGTCGTGAGTTGTGACTGGAAGTCGTAACTTACGGGCTAAAAACTGTGTCTGGAACGCAGCATACGATGGGAATTTATCACAAATCTTTTCTACCAAAAAAAATTATAAAGCTGTCATTTGTCCTGCCCTCACAGGTGCAACAGAGCTAACAGGAGGCTCAGCAAGATGTCAATCAATAGCTGTGTTTGAAACCGTTCCCTATCAAGTGAATAGTGCACTATATAGTGTGTTCGCCATTTTTTAGTGGTGTTCGAATTCTCTGTGGTTATTTTCATTCACTATGGTCCACTGTAAAATACCCACAATGCACAGCTAATTTGAGTGTACATACGATGCACCCTACATTTTACTCCCGTATACCACAATGCAATGCGGTCTGGTTTTCCCAGAGGAGAAGAAGAAGCAGAAGCACCCGCGAAAACTGAAAAGGAAAAATAGAGTGGACTTTCGTTTCCAAACAATGGGAAATGTAACATGCAGCATATATACAAGCTTTTACTATTCTCCTGAGTGCTGGGATTGTTTCAGGGACGTATTACAAGTATTTTTGTTTCTGTGTGGGGTTTCAGGGCCTTTAAGATGTAAGAAGATAAGAAAGTTTTCGGAGCCAAGCCACCTCATCAGCCATTTTATATAGGGTGGCGGTGTTACAGTGGTGTTCAGGAGGTTTTACATTTATTTTGGTGTATGTTGCAGCTTTTTGGTTGCCTATTAATGGGATGGCTAGCTTTTTATTCTACTAAAATAAGGCTGCTAAAGGTTATGTAGAACAGAGGCATACTATGCAGTAACCCTCAGCCTACTTCCATGGCATGGATCCACCCATTCTCACCTGACTTCACTCACTCCTAATCAATGGTCTACTCTTTGTTCTGTCTGGAGCAACATGTGAGGGCCTACTGTCCCTGCGATTCAGATACAAACCTATGGTTGTGCGTGATTAAAAAAAACATAACCGACAAGCCTCATCATCTCCTCTCTTGCTCTAAATGTGTGCACAGTAAAAGTAAATAGCTTAAAATGAAACATCAGTTGTCCCTCCTACTTTCTTATCGATGTACCATGGTGATGCCCGATCTCCTGTGAACCAATCCTAGAGATAGATTCTAGAGGTTAAATTAAATTAAATAACATAATACACAAGTGATAGTATATTATGTATACAATCAGTACAGTTAAAGTGCTAGCTCAATTTACTGAAGAAAGTAAAAGTGCAACAAGTCGCAAACCTTAAGTGCATTCACTAGATTCAGCTCGTTTTAGTGACCAAGCAGTAGCCTGTATATCGACAGCATTTCATTTACAGTATTGTTCCAGTGCCGCCGGAGGTTCCGCCGGATGTCCCGCCGGATGTCCCTAATTTTGGGCCAGATGTCCCTCACCTTCCGCTTTCTTTGTGTTGGCATTCTAAACTCCGGTCGACATCCTCCGAGCTAGGATCGACAATCAAATTAAATTTATCTTTTTTTTTTTTTTTTTTAAATATCATCACACACTCGACAGCCATTTAATGCCAGAGCTTGCCTCCCTACGTGCACATGTTCCACCAAAACAAGTTCCTTCCCCAGGCTATTTTGCAGAGGCACCGGCCGACGAAGACGATTGTGATTGGTTTAAAGAAATGCCAATAAACCAGAGCACGTTTTTCTCGTATCCTAATGTTGTGTGGACTAGCCAGACCTTCCTCCGCAGAGCTGTGGAGGAATGTCTGGCAATGCGAGACTAGTGGCCAAGTTGTGTTACTCCTTCTAACTTTAGTTAGTCGACCATCATAATATTTATTCCTTCTCACCAAGTTGGTCAAGTTAACATCCTGCTCAGCATCCGTTTATCACCATTGTCTTTGTTTGGCAACTTCAAGTGCTCTCTGTAGTTAGTAGGCCCTGTGTTTACAGAGTACTCATCGATTATTGGACTGTCACTCAATGCGAACAGCTGTTGAGAGACTTTGACTTGCTGTTGAAAAACCCTAAGTGCTACTTTATTAAACAGAAGGATGTAATAATCCTCTTGATGTCTTAAATCAACTCTCTACAGTGGATTTATTTGTAAAGTCGTCTGGAACTCTACAAGCTGGGGAGGATGGAGCAGATGTATGAAGGTTCATCCTTTGATCACTTCATAAAAAACTATAAAGAAGGTGAGGATGGTCTTAAAAAATGTGAGAAATTAAATGTTGGGATTTTGCATTTGAATTTAAGGTCAAAATTAAAATATGTAGTTAAGAATTAAAGTGACCTAATTAAACTTACAACCTACTTTCAAATGTAAATATAAAACCCAAAATTCAAATTCAAAAATCCAAATTCAATAATGGAGGTTCAACTGGGTTCTGATATTCCCAAATGATTCTGAGCAAGGCACCAGAATATCCTGCTCCTGTGTTTCCCAGCTGCCATGACATTTTACCTCAAACAACAGCAGTTGTTTAACATGTAACTCTTCAATATTCTACCATAAAAATAATCAATGAATCATTCTAGTGGTGAGTCCATGACCCCAAAACCTAGGATGTCTCGTGACATCAGGTAAATGACTTGGAGTAGGACCAGTTTGTCTTAATCAGATTTGGCAAGTCACGGACAAGCTGGGCCCACAAAATCCTCTCAGGACCACCAGAACAAAAGACGGAAGCAGAAGAGAAAGCAGGCAGCAGAAGAAACACAATATGCACAAATCAATAGAGAGGATGGGGAACAGGCCAAACAACCCTCACAACAATTTGATATGCAGGATAATTACTCGCTCACAAAACAGCGCAGAAAGACAATGTCTTCATTTTTTTTATCATGGGTGTTTGTTTTCAAAAACTTGATGTTGTTGCTCCTTCTCAGTATTTTCGTTCCCACCTGTATATGCTAATTTTCCTTGTACTCTTGTTTACAGTTTGGTGCAATAACAAGTGAAGGGACTGTTCTGTATGCATCAGCGTTTTGAAGTATGTTTCACAAGAGTCTGGTGACCTGCATGCTGCTCTCTATGTTTTGCTGAGCAATTAGTCTTTGTATTTGGCAGACAGTGCCATTAGCATGGCAATTCCACCGCTTCAGCATTATCCCATCCCACGGGTGGCCACACAGTGGATGAACATTCTCTGTAATTCTCTTTTCTGAGAAGTTTTTGTGTTAAATAGCTGTCACTCGTACCCACCAAGCATTACCATCCAGCTCTGCAGCGTCCGTTAGCCCCACAGAGCTTTTTTTAGCTACATTTTTGTTTTTTTGCTTTTTTGTCCACACAATTAAGCTTAGCGTTAGTTCATGCAGGACACGGAAGTCATACGCCCACTGATTGAATTATCATCTCAGACACACACCAATCACAGCCATTCTCACATCAAGGCAGCTCTTTAAAATGTGACTCCCTCCTCACTGATCCCTGCTACACAGACGCTGCTCACTCGCTGCTGCTGCTGGCAATGATTTGCCTCCACCACCCCAGCCTCCACCTTCCTAGTTCAGAGTCCTAAGTTTAAAATGGTTTTCAATGTCTTTCTTTTGGCTCACTCTTTTTTTTACCCAGGGGGGTTTCTGCATGGTGCTCCCTGTTTCAGCTCATGCTGCTTGGCTGGTCCATCAAGAGCAGAGCTATCAGCGCCAAGCATAACTGTATTTCCATTTGTTGCAATAAATGATTAAATCTATGTTCCTGACTGAATTCCATTTATAACCATGGCATGCAGTGATCTCACCTTAAAATATCTGATAAAAACACTATCTGCCCAGCACCAATTGGCAAAGCTAGCATCTTGCTGGTAAAAAAAGTCCAAACATCTAGCAGTCTAACTTAAATGCTAGATATTTCTCCCAAGAGTTGTTGAAGATAAAAATAGAGCTAAAAGAAGGTTGAAAATGTACTTACTTTACATTCATCAGGTGGAGGAAAGTGTCTGAGGATTGTGTCAAGTGGCAATTGTTTGCTAACGTGTTAGCCACAAGAACCTTTTCACTTATGTAAGTTTGTTTTTTGGGTTGTTATTCCAGTTTTTCTTTTTCCAAGTGGTAAAAGAATATATTAAAGCAGCTTTAATCACTTTAGCTCCACCGTTTATGGTGTATGTAGGTCACACTCTGTTTGAATTGAACAGTTCAGCCATGCACCCACCTTTCACTTAGGCCATGGCAGGTGAATCCCATTAAGTCACTTGTATCAAATGGGAGACTAAATCTGTGGATCCAGTCGAAGAGAGTAATGCAGATTTTATTTGTAAATGGACATATTTTCCGAGTGACATTTCTTATTACATTAGTTCCATGTAGCAATATGTGAAAGAATAAGTATCTGAATCCACAAGGTTGTGCACCTTTTTATACTCAGCAAAGCACATACTGATCTCCAAATACTGATTGAGCTGTCTAGTATTTTAGAGTGAATTTACACTTTGAGCTCACATTTTCTCTCTATATAAAGAGAGCGCATAAGGGAGCAAAGTAGCTTATCTATCATGCCTGGGGTTAATTGCCC
The DNA here is from genome assembly GCF_008315115.2 of Sander lucioperca. Classification (NCBI taxonomy): domain Eukaryota; kingdom Metazoa; phylum Chordata; class Actinopteri; order Perciformes; family Percidae; genus Sander; species Sander lucioperca. The sequence continues at coordinate 7,556,584 of NC_050192.1, read as the reverse complement.
TCAATCCGGGATCTCCTTTTGAATGTTTTCACGTCTCCAAATTAGTTCATTAGCAATTCTTTGCAATTCTTTTATAGTGTCTTAATTGAGGGTAATTAAGTGAAGTGATGGCATTAGTGGATTGGTGGACAAAGCATCAAAACCTCTGCTAGGGGTGTAGCATAGGCTACATGAATATGTCATTAATGGTGACACTCAAGAATAAACCCTGCAGCCCTTTATTGTGCTAAAGCTTTAGATGAGCAATGTGTTCATTTGCCTGAAACGTTTTTTGTTATTTAGATAAGTGGGATAATTGGGATAGAGATGAATGCTGTATTAGTGCAGATGTGCAATAGAGCGTTGTCGAAATTGTGCAGACTAGCAGGTTTGACCCTCTGTGTCACGCTTCAGAGACCCAGACCTCTCCTCGGTCAACTGGCTCAAATCACAGAGCAGCTGTACTATCTATGATAAAAAATTACATGTAAAATTACAAAACTAAAAGGATGCATTAACACTGGCATACATATTTTGGTAATAAAGGGTCAATTTCCTTAAACATTCTCACATACCTCTATGGTATCAAGCCATACAGATGGTTTTGGTTTAACACATAAACTACTTATTGCCTTCATATTAAGTCTCTTTATAATAAGTTTCTTGAAATCCTTCTACAGCTAAAAGACACATAGTGAGGAAGGCAGAGCCTGACACGTCCATGAGTGTACTGAACCGTTCATAATGAGATGATAAAAAGTCAAACGTTAGAGGAAAAGTTGTGAGTTCTCGTCCCTTATGTGAATTAGAGATATCCATTGTTTGATAGTGTTATGGAAATTATGATACATACTTTCCCTCTTGTTATTTATTGAACTGTTTGCATAGAATAATATTATAGTGATTACTATTTCTCTCTCTCTCTGTTAAATTAAACTATTTGCATAGTAAGAAAACATAACACTACTTGTTCCCACAAGATAACATGGAGTCATTGTCTATCTTGACTGGGGCTCGAGGACAAAACATACGTCTCTCTAACCAGATAAAGGGGACGCCATCGAGTCTGACCAGATAGAGGAGACAACATCTAAACTGACAAGATGGACAACTGACGACATCAAATGCTGTTATGATTGTATTTCACACATAAGCTACTGTTTGAGGCTTACGGCAGTCACTTTCTGTACTTGTGTTGTGAGTACTGTAAACTGATTCTACTTGCAAGTAAAGTAAACTTTATTATAACTTCAGTGGTTCCATCTATCCTTTGATAATGTATTTATTCTAACAGATTTTTTTCAACACTTCTTCAATGAAAATTTCTCACAGCACATTGTTTTTGGAAAGAAGCAATACTGATTTTATTTTTACATGTCATTTGTTTTAATGCTCTGAGCACCAAATTAAAAACTTTCCTCACAAGATCATATGTTTATGTCGAAATTACAAAGCCCTCTAGCAGCCATATGATTTATGATTCTTTTCTGTCGAGAACAAAGGAGGAAAAAGAGTGACCTTGCTTCCGAGTCACAAGTTTACAGCGGGTGGTGATTGGATGGGTCAACAAAACGCTGTTTGTGTCCTGTTTCCTACCAACAGTCAACATTGGTTTCTTTTAACCATGACCAAGTAGTTTTCATATCCTATACCAGGATTTTTCCATTAAGCGTAGCTGTGATCAGTTTTATTGTTGCAACGGTGAATTGGAACAATTTTGGGAGGCACTGACGAATTATGTTGAACTGCCAAAAAGGGGGGTGGGGGTCAAATGGCAGAACCAGTCATTCAGCAAGTGCTACAAAACTACATGTTTAAGTTCAAAACCAGGGTCATTCCTATGTTCCCAGGGTTCTTGTTGTAAGAGATTGGTAAGGGCTTTCTTTAAAGTTCAAATTGCAAAAGAATGAAGGGAGATGGACATTTCAAATGCAGTTTGAATGGTAAAAATCCATCCAGCCACTGTGGAGATATCACTGTCTGTAATGGAAGTCAAGAAAACTGTCAAATTGAAATTTGAGAGTGTAGGTTTCAATGAGCATATCATCAGTAGTCTATAAGCTGTAGGTGAGTGATTTCAACATATCTGACCCAGGGAAACATATGCTAAACATTTTACCTAGAGAAAAAAGCATTGGTGCGAACATAAAACCCTTTGAATGGTCTCTCTAAATCCGCATATTAGGAGGATATTGAGCTGGGCGTATGGTCTCGCATTGCCAGACCTTCCTTCACAGTGCTGCGGAGGAGGGTCTGGCTGGTCCATACAGCATTCTGGGATGGGAGAAAAACGTGCCCTGGTTTATTGGCATTTCTTTAAACCAATCACAATCGTCTTGGGCAGTTGCTATTTTGCGACTGCAAAATAGCCTTGGGAAGGAACTTGTTTTGGTGGAACGTGTACGTTCAAAGGTTGTTTTAGTCGTGCAACAGAAAACTCAGATTGGACAGATAGCCTAGCTAGCTGTCTGGATTTACCCTGCAGAGATCTGAGGAGCAGTTAACCATAGTCCTCATAAATCCACCGGAGTTTAAAATTACAACACAAAGAAAGCGGAAGGTAACGGAAATCTGGCCGAAAAGATTGACATCCGGCGGAATTTCCGACAGAATTTCCAGTGGCATCAGAGCAATCCCGGAAGTGGAATGTCGTGGATATAGACTAGGGAACATAGGACCCTGTGAACATAGAATTGCTCTCCCTAGCAGCGGTAGAAACTATGATGGGCGCAGGAGGAAGTCAGGTTATTGTAAAGCGACAAAGTCGGACTTTGACACAGGAGGCCGCTGTTCAATTCCTGCTTCCTACCAATAGATTACCAAAGACGTACTACTGTATAGCTCCATGCAAAGACAAATTACCTCCACAGTGACAGTAACTGCTGAAAGAAAAATGACCAACAAATATGGGCAGTGATCATCTACGTATACATTTATTCATAAACTTTCAGCTCATAAGTCTGCATGATATGCCTGGTTCTGTCTGAGGTTTAAAGTTTTTCCTCACCCCTGTCGTACTAAATGCTTGCTCTTGGGGGGAATTGTTGGTTCTTTGTAAGTTATAGAGTGTGGTCTAAACCTACTCTTTCAAGTATCCTGAGATAACATCTGTTAGGTACTGTTCGTTATTTATTTCAGGGGCCACCAATTAGTTATAGTTACTCACTACTTGTTCCAAAAAGTAACTGAGTTAGTAACTGAATTACTCTATAATAAAAGTAATTCGTTACCAGGGAAAGTAACTATTTGTGTTACTGTTAAAAAAAAGTTGCTATATGTCAAAGAATTTGGATTTTTTTTTTAGCAGTTTTTTTGTTGTGAGGCAGAAAGATCTAGCTTTTGCTGCTTGGATGACTTTGCTCTGAGTCCTTCTTTGCTAGTGGATGGCGAGCTATCATCTGTGGTGGAGGTATCGGTGTTTTTGGCCACTAGCTTTGTAGATGCGTGTGTCGTTGTGAGATGCTTCATTAAATTAGAGTTGCTTACAACAGATGTCAACAAAGTTTTCGCTCCTGGACATAATGTACACATTACATGCACGTTCTTGCCTTTGACCACAATGAATTTGAAGTAGTGCTTATATCTCCACCTTTTCATCGGATTGCTCCTGACTCGCCATCTCTGCTGCTTCATCGAATCTCTGTTTAGCTGTTGTGTGTGTGTGTGGCGCGTGTGCTGGCATGTGTGTAAAAACACTGGCTCTGATTGACTACCATGAAACATGACTCTGCCTTAGCCAATCATAATCGCTTACCTCGTTATTAACCCACCTCCTCACTAGCTGTGAGCCAGGGGTGCGTTCGGATTACACAGTTTATTCAATCAATGCATAGTAACGCACCGCATTTAACGTCCAGTAACGTTAACGGCGTTGTAACGATGGGAAAAGTAATTAGTTAGATTACCGCGTTACTGAAAAAATAACGTTACCTAACGCTGTTCTTTTAAACGGCGTTATTCCAAACACTGGATTTACTCACTAACATTGTTGTGAAAACACAATAAGCATGGAAACTAAATGCACACTTCCTGCATTACTGCATTACTTCAAATACTAAGTTACTCCTCTAGTAAACTAGTATTCACATGAAATAAAACAATAAAACACTGAGACCATTCAACAAAGGACACTGGGAAATAACAAATTCAACACTGGTTGCTATGGACTCGTCACTAGGCTTCCTCAGTCATTGTATATTTTAGCTATATGGGTAAAGCTGCCGAAGCTCAACATTATATTCCAAAACATATGTTTATTTTTAAAGCAGATTTTAAATTACATTGTAACAATTTAACAATTCGCCCTTATGAAATCCAATCGCGGGACGGCTGTCTTGGAACGCAATAGACAGACGGTGGCGGAATGCCCCGACACTTAAATTCAACTAAAATGTAACAGTGAACAATCAGTGTTCGACCTACAGTCTGTTGAGATGCCTATCCAAACGCAGAAACGAAGCGCAGTCACACCATAAAACATTAAGACACGTTGAGAAAAAAGATCCGTATTTTGCTGTAATCCAATGACACGGAAAAAAAAGTAATCCACAGCGATCAGTTGATCCACAAAAACGGTCACGGTGTATCCAGCAAGGCCTATACGAGCATCACATTCACCAGCCAGCTTCAACCAGGTGAACGAGGCCTCTCCACTTCGCTGTTTAAACAAAGTGGAATAAACGTATAGAAGTCAAAATCTACACAAAACCCACAATCAATTAGTAAGCTGACATCACATTTATATACATGGCATTTAGGAAACCTTTATTGCAAGGTTGGCACGGCAAGATGTCCAGACTAGTGCAACAGTAATTTTTGTTTTTTGCGTCCTGCTGCTCCCATTGTCAGCCAGGTAATATTTTTTTTACTAAAGCAGTATATGAAATTTCATGTATTACCTACCACCATTTAGTTGTTTTGTGTTATTTAAGATAGTTATAAAATATCTGGTCATGCCTGCTCATTTTTTAAACAATGCAATTACCCGTTTCAGCCACCAGGGAGGCAGTGCTCCCCCTGCCCCCCAGCAAACTCATGGGTCAGACCCATCTGGTAGCAAAGGAGGGCCGAGACTAAGAGCTACATGAAAAAATATGCACAAAACAAGCCACTTTGAAATGTTCCTGTTTCTATGAATACAAAAGTTGGGTGACCCCCCCCCCCCAGACTAAAAAATGTTGGGTGACCATCCCCTCAACAAAGAATAAAAAGACATGATCCTCCCCTATTTTCCTCCGGTGGTCCATTCCATAAATACCGAACGGTCCTTTATGATATGACACTATAAATAAAATTTAAATTGACATTGAAATTGAAATTGAATTGAAAGGATATGAATAGATGTGGTCAGTCATGCTTTACCTGGAGGTCGTCCAAACCTCGTCTCTCTATTACAATAAAGGAAAGAAGAAAAAACAGTACTTGTCTTAGCTACACAGGCTGTTGTTTTGGCTTTGCTCCGGGTCTGTCCTGTTGAAGATACTCAACTCCTTTTTAAATGGTGCTTCCACCTGTGACTGCATTGAAGGGAATGTAACAGGACACTTATTTTGTGCTTGTGCAGAGGTTATTGTAGTCTGTAAATACCTCCCCGACAGCAAAAGCTCTGTGCTGCGAAGACTCACTGAGACATTTGTTTGTTATATAAAAATGCACCGTAAGAGGCAATTTGGCCTTTTGCTACTCTGAGCTGAGAGACAAATACTCAGATTACATTTTTAAAATCTGTCTGATTCTGGCAGGTGTTGTGCCCATAATGGAAACTCTGCCTTTGAGAGCAGACAGGGGGTATTTAAAAGTTAAATCTTTTTTTTTCTTCCCCTGTCACCATCTATCTTTAACTTTTAAAATGTCTCCTGCTTAGATAAGGCTGTGCTATTTCATACGGAGACAACTGAAAATTACAACTACCTCCAAGAAGTGAAAATCAGAGAAAAAGCAAGGCTCACAGGGAGCTGTGTGTGATGGTGACAAGAACATCATCTAATTATCAGTTAGAGATGATTAGAGCAATGCTCTGTGACAATGCTGTAAAGCCATCAGGATGGAAAATTGCTGAGTTTGTGTCCATGCAAAATGTGTGCACGTAGCAGCTGGAGCTGTTTTGTATAAGTTTCAGTCACTGAATTTTTAACTGAATAGACAATTATTTTCTTTTTTGAAAAAAAAAACATTTCTGTTTGAGCAGTTGGGCATAAGCACTTGTATTTGCTCCTGATGTGTCATTAAGTTACAATGCCCAAATTCAGACTGATTTCATGGGAAATCATAGACATATTGCACGAGTCATAAAAATGCAAATGCTTTTTTATGGATTTTTTCTTTTTTTGCTACCATACACTGCAATGAGCTCCATCAGCTGAGGTAAGCGCACACAATGAAGAGGAGAGTGAGGCAGATTTAAGGAGGAGAAGGTGGTCTACTTTAGTCGTGCAAATTCTTAAGGACTGTGGAGTAAACTGGTGCTAGATCAAAGATTCTCAGCCAAGCGTGGCTCCCTTTGTTTCTAAACAATAAGAAATTGAAATTGATTATGCCAAGTGGAGCAAGACAGAGCAAAGGAAATTGGAAAGTATTACTGTGAAAAATAAGGGATGTAATTAGCTAACGCTGATTTCAGTATGAACCCTGTGGTGATGGTGGATCCACGATGGTTTGTCTTTGTTCGGAGAAAGCATCCAGGAGAAAAACAGCAGAGATTACATCAGGTTCAGAAAATATAGATGTTTTATTTAACTGCTTTTCTCTTGTAAAATTAATACCTTTGGGTTTTGGTATGTTGGGGTGGGCAAAACAAGGAAGTGGAGTTTGGTATGTCAGTGCTCAGTACGCATGTGTTTCCATCCCTAAGTGTCCACAAACCCATGCTCCTCCTTGCAAAGTGAATAAAATGTGGTCAATACAAAAGTTACATTTCCATAAAAATGTTGTTTTCCATTTACAGAGAGCAGTTGAACAACACTTCACAGTAATGAGATGATCAGCTGCAGCCTTGCTCTGCAAGTGTCCACTGATAGATATTTTTATTAGGGGTCCAAGCCCGAGCTTGGACCCCTATTGTTTTTCTAAGCATTATTATTTTCCTCCATTATTCTTCTCCGCATAAAACTCCCACTACAGCCTAAACCGTACATGGTTGGGGGGTGCCATTTTCAGGACTGGTCCAAAACTCCACAAGGACCTAATGCGCAACAATTGACCCACTTCCACCACTAGGTGGCGCTATAGCAGAAAAAACGTGTTTGGCCCTATAACTCCTGCACTGTACAGCGGACATTCAAAAACCATATATCTGCGTTCCCTGGATTGAGTTAAATCTCCTGATATAGGCCACGCCCATTTCCGCCTAGACTTTTATGCGTGAAAAATTGCGATTTATCAAAAACCTACTTTTTTGATCTCCTCCTAGACCGTGTGACCGAGCTGCACAAAACTTGGCACGTAGCATCTCCAGACTGACCTGACAAAAATTATTAAAAGAATTTTTATAAGATAAAAATTCTGCATATTACGCACAAACAAATTTGTGTAGCTAACTATGAAAACATCAACTTTGTCATATCTCGGCCAAAATAAATGCTATCAATGCGAACCTTTAGATTCTTGTTTGCCATGACCCTCTGGAGGTCCCCCACATATTTTACAAAAATTGGCCACTAGGGAGAGCTACAAGAATAAAAAGTTTATATCTCATGAACGGCTCATCCGACTTTTACAAAATTTGATAGGTACCATCTAGGGCCACTCCTGAGGCCACTCCTACAAAGGGGTACTGATTGGTGAAAGTGGGCGTGGCCTATGGGACCCACGTTTGGATTCACCACTTACACTGATGTGAATAACTTTAAATTTAGTAGATGTACAATGGGTCATGGACCTCACCTACCAAAAATTACATATGTGGACCACTAGGTGGCGCTATAATGACGTCAAACGTGTTTTTGCCTATAACTCCCGCATTACACATTAGAAAACCTTACATCAACGTGTTCCTTGAATCAAGCTGAATCACATGATATAGACCAAGCCCATTTCTGCTTAAAAGTTTTTTTTGTAATATTGCGCAGTGCGCAAAACCAACTTTTTCGAACTTGCGACCGATCTGCACAGAACCTGGTACATAGCATCTACAGATGGACCAATAACTCAATGCATTTAAATGGGAAAATTGCAATATCTCTGCCACAATTGTAATTGCTATCAACACGAAACTTATATGATACTTGTTCGGCATGCCGCTCTGAGGCTCTGTACCAAATTTGGTAAAGATCGGCCATTAGGGGGCACTATAGTCAACGTAGACCAGTTTGGGCCTTTTTACCCTCTTCTGAGGTCGTATACAACGCTAAACGGCACTTCTGATTCATAACTTAATAACTTTATAATTATAACTAGTAGAAACATATGGTCTTTTGGCGCTAAGAGCTAACAGTCGCCCCGTTCTTGATGTCTTTGATGTCTTCATAGCCCTTACAGAATGTTTTGTATCCAGCCTAGAAATCTCTGGTCTTTGTGCAATTAATCCATACTGTTACATCCAAGATTGATACACTGTATGTAAGAAATGTAAATAGTTACAGACTTATAATGTTAAATATGTTTATTTTTGCACTGGATGACTCCAAATATATAGAACTGTTTTAGACAACACAAATGCTTGTGTGACATTGCTGTGTGTGTGATATCAAAATATATATATATATATATATATATATATATATATCTGTGAGATTCATGTTCAGTTTTATTTATTTGTCTTTATGGTCCTACAACCTTTTTATCATTCAAGTGACCTCACTGCAACACAAATATTCTAATAATAATAGCCTAGTTTTTCCTGAAAAGAAAGGATGTTCATAGATTGACTATGGACAACAGGGTTGATGTTTTACAAGCGTTTATAAAACATAAAACCAGACAGACCACAGGTTGTCAAAAATCCTTTAGGGCTCTGGGATATTTGCAATGGCAATGTACTGCAGACCTTGCGGCTCACACCTCTCGATATAACCCGACGTTTGCCTCCCCACCGTTACACTTTGGGTCCCGCTTTCGCACGCTCCCCGAGTCGTCGAGGGCGACTGGCGTCGGGGGCGACTGGCGCCGGGAGGCTTGGACCCCGTCATAACTGCTTGCAGTTCTAGTTATTAGTTATTTTTTAGGTAGGAATACAACAAATCCCCCTGCCCAGAGGTTGGTCAACGTATTGACCAACCTCTGGACCTCTATGAAATTACAAAAATGTATGCACAACGGTTTGTATGATATCGCATGAAAAAGCGGTTCATATTATATTATATTAAAAAATGATTTGTATATTTTACAAAATATGATGTTTTATTTAAAGGTGCAGTAAGCGATGCTGCGTGAAGATTATTTGAAATTTGAACTCAACATCAATATCGCTTACTATACCTTTAACGCTGTGAAATGGCTAATGGTCACCATCACCATCGCATGGGTTACGATTAGGCACCAAAAGGTGAGTGTGAAACAGCGACCGGTCTCCGTTGCGTCACGACAGTTTTAAAAACCCAATAATTAACCAATTCACTGAAATAATAATCCCCGAGTAATCAATGCTGAAAATAATTGTGTTGAAATGAAATATCTAATAACTGTAGCAGTGGCTATACCCTTTTCAGCTGGTGGCCGGGGAAAAAAAACATTCCATTCATTCCTGTCATCATTATGTGTCGCTTTCAACATATAGAACATATAGTAGTAGAACATGATTATTTCCGTGGTGAAGTTGAGCAATATGGACAGTGGCATTGTAAGTGATAAAATTGGCTGATGAGAAGTGCTGGTGCCTGGCATTAAGTTTCAATCACTTGCTGTGATGAGGGTAATCAGAAACCACTAGATGAAGAATGAGAGATGGGAGCGCCTTTTATTTTACACTAATTACACTGTAAATCTGAGTGGTAACATTAAGTATCGCCAACCAAATCTAAAGGGAAATTATGCGGCGCAATTAATTAGGAATCAGGGAGATGGTCAAGCTCTGTATTTTATATTTATGGGTAGATTTTAATTTTTTTGAGTTAGGTTATTACTACCTGGAGGGTTTAATAGAGGAGTGGGTCAGTAGTCCTATCTTCTCTTCTGTATCACGAAGTGGGTTTACACAATAGCATTGGTAATAGGGAGACCACAAAACCTCACAGAATATGTAGCTACCTTCTATTACACAAGTAAATATTCACAGTTAGAGAAAGCATTAGAGTAGCTAACATGATACAGTGAGTGCTAATCTTTATTTTTTCCAAACGTGAGGGAAGAGCAGATCCTATTTGTTATGCCTATGAATAAGTTTGCAGAGGATGTGTGAAAAAAAGAATTGTGACCATGATTGCAATCTCCCAGAGACTTGGACTCCTACAGTGCACCTTCCATCAATCCACTTTCACAGCTTATCAGAAGTCCCTGAAACAGGAAAAGAAGAGATGCAGAATGGTGGAGTGCAAACTGGCAAACAGCCAAAACACTGACTGGGGCTTAGAAAAAAAAAAGATTACTTTTATTTTTGGCAGACGGGATGGATGAAGCAGTTGGATGACACTGGCAATGACTGGAAGCTGGGAAAAGCGCTGTAGTGATGATGAGAATATGTAAATTCACATGTGAGTATGATGGTCCAAAGTGTGTTCAGTTCCCAGTAAGAACTAGACAATTTAACTTTCTATTCTTTTGATTTTTTTGTAGGGCCAGCAGCTCCAGCATGAGACCCGAAACTTCCCTTTTCCGGGCCACATTAGCCAGCTCTGACTGGGGCATCCAGAGGCATTTCCAGGCCAAGGTGGAGATATAATCCCTCCACCTAGTCCTGGGTCTTCCCCGAGGCTTTCTCCCAGCTGGACGTGCCTGGAACACCTCCCTAGGGAGGCATCAGATGCCCAAACCACCTCAACTGGCTCCTTTTGATGCAAAGGAGCAGCGGCTGTACTCTGAGTTCCTCACGGATGACTGTCCTTCACACCCTAGCTCTAAGGGAGATGCCAGCCACCCTCCTAAGGAAACCCATTTTCAGCTGCTTATACCCTGGGCGATGAAGTGGATGTAATCCCCCCCCCCCCAAAACCCCAAGGTACTTGAACTCCTTCACTTGGGGTAGGACTCACTTGTAGGGTGTAGAACTTATTTGAATTATACTCACCTTCAAATGTGGTCTAATTTTTATAGCGTGTGAACATATTTTGCCTTTGTATTCTCTTCTGTCCCAATCCAGACACTTTAAACTCTACTTACCTCTATATATATATAAATCAGCAGGACTTAACCACATCTTCAATAAGTAAGCTCTTTTCCAATTTATAATGTGACACTTCATGTGTTACTTTGGTCAGATCAGTTGGAAAGAAAATGATGCATTTGAAGAGAGGCTTGGTGAGACAGTTCTGATGGGTTTTCTGAGACATAAAGAGCGGAGAAAAGGTTTTATTGTCTCATGAGTGAACTGTCGCCGTCTCCCCAGGATGCCATCATCTCAAACACTTCTGACGATTATCACTCATCATTTGATAAACTGGGGAGATGTGGAAGAACACCAAGACGTAACACAGAAGTTTGTGAGCAACAGCCTGGTGCTGGTTGCTCAGGACCTAATTGGCTATCCACAGTGAATCTGGTTTGAGTAATCGCACTTTGACAATGCACGTCACCTAAATTAGACACTACAGATGGAAAACATACCTGCCGTCTTCACGAATCTCTAAAGGGAGGGAGTTAATCAGCAATGTCACAGGCAAGCTGTTGTCAATGATGTTGGAAAGAGTCATTTTTTTACTTTTTTTTTGTCTGTGAAGATTCTCAGTCATCCTGGTCATAATATGTTGAAGTGCTTTGAGTCAAAAGTCAACTGAACATTGATTCCTGAAGACTAAAGAAGTCTTTTGGATGAGAGCTGAGATGTATTTAAGAATCTAAAGTAAGTCGAGTGTGATTATGTAAATCTAATGGCCAATGAATGTTGAATGTTACATACAAAGCAAACCAGGAGCTTGCCTCCACCAATCAAAGTGAGGAACAAGGTGTATGCTGATGACAATGCCCTGCTGGATTGCGATCGATTGATGAGAAAACAAGACTGAAGAGTCTGTAGAGTCTAGAGCCAAGCTAGCGGCTTTGGAAGCGTTTGATAGTCCTTAGAGAAAACCAAACTGCTTGAAGATGAAAAAAAGTAGTGGTTAGTACTTATGTTTATCAGAGATCAAAAGTTCAAACGGCCCAGATCGAGCTGACAGTGACGGACTTGGTGAAGTTAGCGGAATGACTACGTGTGACTGCGTCCAGTTTGGTGTTAACATAAAAGGCAATAAGAATACTTGGATTATATTCAAATAAAGTATGGAACATTTAACCTGTGTCCCTTATAAATTTAAAAGGAAATACCACTAAATTGTGAGGAAAATGTCTTTTTGAGTTGCTGGGAAAAAAAGTAATGAATTATTTCTGTCACGTTTAGTCAGGAAAGACTAGGCTTGGACCCAAATGCAGTTAGAGGTAATTTATTTAAACAAAAAGAGTCTTACACAAAGTGTCCTCAGGCAGGAACAAATGAAAAAAACCAGAATCCACAACATCACAGAGAACCGACCAGAGACAAAGACAGAACAGGGACTAAATACACAGGTAACGAGGACTAATGAGGGACAGGTGACACAACAGGTGGAACAATCAAAAAAGGTGGGAAACAAACAAAGACAGGAAGTAATCTATACAAGACAAGGGAGACAAGACAGACTACAAAATAAAACAGGAAACAGAACATAACAGAAAAACAAGACTACAACAATAAGACAGAACAAAATACCAAAACCCTGACAATTTCTGACTGATATGTTTGCATTGAGGACATCTCTGACTAAATACAGACACAAAATCAAGCATTTTTACTTTATCAATTGAGAGATATTCCAAAGTAAAAGTCCCGTCAGCTTGATCTGGGCCGTTTAAATGCATTAAACATACATGTCATATGGGTGCACTACAGTTTTAGCGTCGGCTGATTTGACCACGGAGACTGCTGGTTTGACTGCAGTGCATGACAGCATGGCACTACTAATCTCTGATAAACATTAAAAATAATAATAAGAAAGAATCTTTTTCATAATAAAAAATGAATTATCTCGTTTTCTCAAGACAACAATAATTAAGTCGTTATCAAGACATAACAGCATTAAAAACATAATTGCAAGTGGACTGGTCTTGGCTTCCGTAGTTGAGATATTTCACAAATGTCAACCTCGTAGTGGTGCAAGAGGAAAAGTAAGAGAATCACCAAAGTCATTAGGATTATTCCTCTTGGAAAAATAAATGTTTATGCAAAGTTTCATGCTGTCATAGCCATCCTTAAAGCCTGGCTAATAAAATGCACCACTCCAGCAGAACAAAAAGGGCAGGGCAGCTCGGGTCAAAGTTCAATGCATTTGAAGTAGTCTGTATTGCTCATTAAGCAATCTGGTTCTAGCCATATTTTAGAGAAGTATGTCTGGATAGAAAACACTAAGCATTAAAATGCACAGAGATGTGGAATTATGTAGCAGGAGTGGTTTGTAAAGTCTCAATGTATATTTGATATTTTGAATTTCCCAATGCAAAAACATGTTACCTTTTCACAGCAGACATTTTAAAGTGTTATCGTAGGAGAAACACAGGTGTTACTAATAACATTAAGGATGGCTCCATTCTATTCAAGAGTCCCAGTAAATCGTGTGACAGTGATCTAGCATGCACAATACCAGAACCCTGAAACCGATGCAGCTAAATGGAATTCAACCATCATTGAGTTCATGATTTACACTTTTTAAAAATGTCTTGTCTGGAAACAGCCTATTAGAGTGCATTATAATGTACACATATTCAAGCTGACCATGGCTGCTGTTTAAAGAGTTAAACAGTGGTTTCCTTTTAAGTTTATAGACGATAACTAATGACTATACCCAACTTTTGGAGACAAGCCAGGTGCTGAGAGTGATCTGGTCAATAGACTTTGAAAGAAGCACATCCAACTAGCCGTTACTGTTGATTGTGAAGAAGTCATGAATATTTAAAGCAATTATAATGAGATGCTTACTTATGTGAGGCACTTAATGGTCTCTAAGTTATATATGAGTGGTCAAAAGGTTGAAGCCAATGTGAGAGCTCTAGAGAACGTCTTAACTCTCGTAGCAAGTTAATTGGTAGCGCCTATCGTCTCTTGGTACGTTTCCAGCACTTATGCTTCCTTACTTTCTTTTTCCTTTCTGTCATCTTATTTTTCCTCATTGTTCAGGGTTTTTCTCTTCCGCCTTATTCTTTGTTTCATTCCCTCTTCCAGTTTGCTTTTTTCTTCTCCTTTCCTTAATGCTCACCTATAATAAAGGCTGTTTATATTGAACCACCAGTGCAGTGCATGCAGGGAAAGAATAACACCTTTTGTCATAGAAACAGGAACATTGGCTCTTAATGAGTTTGTGTAGTGATGGGAAGTGGAGGCCCTCCATATATCAATGTTTAAAATGGTAGTAAACCTATAAGGGGTTTGTTTGTTCTGGGACCAGTGAGAAAAGAGAAGACACACTGACTTTGTGCTTACTCTGCAAACTGCTCAAAGAGGAAAAAGGCAAGCCAGTCAATACTTGAGACACTTGGATGAGGTAGCACAGATCGATCAAGTGCACAGTTTTATTTGCACAATAAAAGAGTGGACATTTCTGAAAGCATGCTTAGACACTTCTCTGAGACAAACAAGTCGATATAATGTCATGATACGTGTTTTGTGCCATGTAGGTCAGCATACATTACTCTTTAAAAAAAGGAAAAATTGGATGAAGCTGTTTGTTATCATCATTTATTATTTTTCAATCCAACTTTTTTGTCTTTGTCTGTTGTTTTGTACTGAATTACAGTAAAAAATAGTTACAGTCCTGGCTAAGCTGGAACCAGTAAAACCAATTATTATAAATACATTTTTTTATTTTTACAGTTTAGTTTGTTCTATATGTCTTTATAATGACATGACTCTATAGTAAAATACAATTTAGTTAAGGGGAAGTCTAATTTAATTTTTAACCTGTTTTTTCACATTCTACCATTATGACTTTGTGTTGATCACTTTGCTTCATTGGTGATTTTCTGCTAGTTTACCAGGGGAGCATGTCAATGTTCCCTCAGCCCTATGTTTCCTCAACCCTGTTCCCTCAACCCTATGTTCCCTCAGCCCTAACCCGAACACCTAAACCTAGATGATCACATGATCATTTTAGCTCTAGCTAATAAAGTTGCAGGTTGTAAAACCAAAACAAACAAAGATGCTAAAACACTTAGTAGGGCTGAGAGAAAATGCAGAGGATGTGGGTTTGTCACTACCAGTGACCCCTTTAATATTACACATACTCATTTTATTTATTTCTAATATAAAAAATATTGATTAGTGCAGCCACTTTAACAACAATAGAATTACAGAGACGAAAAAATGGACTCACTTCAGCTAAAAACAGTCAGTACCAAATAATTTTTATTTCTTATTTACACCATAAATGAGCTACAGCAGATACAGTATGCCACTTTTTTTTTTAGGTAAAACTAATTATGTTAGAATGCATTTGAACAGATAATTGTGACATTTAGGAAGTCCCAGTTGACCATCTTATTTGCTGAACATCGGCAGTGAATGCAGCATCAGAACACTTCTGCTTCACTTGAAAAACTATGAAAATAAGGCCCAAGGTGAAAATAACTGGAATTACTTTGTTAATTATTAATATCATTTTAAGTATATTTGTCTCTGGCTTTATTTGCTTCCCAGTGCTGTGAAACAGTTTTTAACTAACCATGTCAAAAAAGGGTAACTGTTCTTGTGTCTGTTTGCATGCTGGGTCTGTTTTCATGCTGTGTTGCTCTAGGTGTGTGTGTGTGTGTGTGTGTGTGTGTGTGTGTGCCCATGTTTGTTTACTGCAGATCATCAAATTTCAAATGAGCCTCTCAACACTTGATAAAATGCCAAGTTTGAAAATAGCCTCTCCTTTGTCGAAGAAAAAACTTTTTTTATTAAATGTGGAACTGCTACTGCTCAGTTTAAAACTATTTATTCAGTTTTATAAACCAGTTTAAATACAACCCCAATTCCAATGAAGTTAGGACGTTGTGTAAAACGTAAATTAAAACAGAATACGATGATTTGCAAATCCTTTTCAAACTATACACACTATACACTACAAAGACAAGATATTTAATGTTCAAACTGATCAACTTTATTGTTTTTTTGCAAATATCCACTTATTTTGAATGTGATGCCTGCAGCACGTTCCAAAAAAAAAAACTGGGACAGGGGCAACAAAAGACTGGGAAAGTTGAGGAATGCTCAAAAAATGCCTTTGGAAGGTTTGGAACATTCCACAGGTGAACAGGTTAATTGTTCATGATTGGGTATAAAAGCAGCATCCCCAAAAGGCTCGTTCACAAACAAGGATGGGGCGAGGTTCACCACTTTGTGAGCAACTGCGTAAGCATATAGTCCAACAGTTTAAGAACAAAGTTTCTCAATGTACAATTGTAAGGAATTTAGGGATTTCATTATCTACAGTCCATAATATCGTCAAAAGGTTCAGAGAATCTGGAGAAATATCTGCACGTAAGCGACAAGGCCGAAAACCAACATTGAATGCCCGTGACATTCAATCCCTCAGGCGGCACTGCATTAAAAACCGACATTATGTAAAGGATATTACCACGTGGGCTCAGGAACACTTCGGAAAGGAAAAACTATACTGTTCACTGCAGCTTTCAGTAATTCGATAGACTAGTTTCTTGACTATTAATTCTTCTATTTTAAGATTTCAATGTCTATTTTATTATTGATTTTTAGAATATATTTTATTATAACATTTCTACAATTTATAGTTGTCTTGTTGTAACTGTGCTTTGTTTATTGAATGTATTTTGATTGTTTATGTTTACAATGTATTTATATGCCTCTGTAAACTATTATTTCTAGTCATAGTTCCATTATCTTTATTGTGACTATAATTGCCACTGTTCATCACACCCCCAACTGGCACCGTCAGACACCGCCTACCAAGAGCCTGGCTCTGTCTGAGGTTTCTCCCTAAAAGGGAGTTTTCCTTACCACTCAAGGTTTCTCCCTAAAAGGAAGTTTTTCCTCGCCACTGTTGCACTAAATGCTTGCTCTTGGAGGAATTACTGGAATTGTTGGGTCTTTGTAAATTATAGAGTGTGGTCTAGACCTACTCTATCTGTAAAGTGTCTTGAGATAACTCTTGTTATGATTTGATACTAAATAAAATTGAATTGAATTAAAGCACTTTGAGTTGCCTTGTGTGTGAATTGTGCTATACAAATAAACTTGCCTAATGTCATTTTTTCTCTCTTTGGGTGACTACACAAAGGCTTACTGTTTATCCCATTTCATCGCTTTTTATCTCACATGCTATATCTAAGTCCTGAAAAACATTACTATTTTCACTTAAAAAAAAATACATTGTATTGTAAGATAATTCGACACATTTTCTCCAACCAGTGGATTGCTATGTCCGTCTGAGATAAGGTGCTAAGGTGTGAAAGCGTATTTTGCTCCATATTTCTTCAATAAATACAGATATCCAGTAACAAGTGACCAAATACCATTTTTCTTATTTTTCTTACTTTTCACACTTTCCGTCTTGGGTTTTTAATGTAGTTCTCCTGCCAAGCCATAAAAAAAACAAAGGAAAGCAGTCACATTGTGGAGTTGATGCAAAGTCTTGCTTAACAAAAGGAGTCAACAGTCAGTCTTATCTAATTTGAACGTGTGGAACTCTCACTTTCTTCTGCACACCCACTCGTCATACCTCTCAGGTCTCATTTAACAAGTTAGAAAGGAAAATTGTTGTGATCTGCAGAGACAATTAGCTTCTCAACAGAGCCTTTTGGCAGTGCTGTGGTCCCATTTGCAATCATGTGTCTCTATACTTAGACATACCTTGCTTTCCTAAACAGAATCCTACACTGCAATTAAAATGTCCTGTAGTCTCATTTAAACATATCCATAAAAAGCAGTTTCTGGAACATTATCCTTCCTACACCTGCTGAGGTCAATTTTTAGTTTTTTTTTTTTTTCACACTGGAGGTCCAAATCCAGACGCAGTTTGCATCAATATGTGTTGTTTGGCACAAAGTTAAGTCTCATTAAAACAATGTTTGCTAACGAGTAGGCAACTTACTAACAATCAAGCTACTTGCTAGCCTGCGCACGTTGACAGAACAAAGAGAAGTAGCTAAGTTGTGTGGTTTGTTCACTTTCAGTGGGTCTTCACCATTCTTTTATTGATGCCCCCTGGTTAATTTCAATAGACCAGCTGCCCCTGCTTATCAAGCTGCAGACCAGCGACCCTCAATATTTCTGAATGATGTATCCAACATTGTTTGAGCCACAAGTGATTGTAGTGCTGCTGACGAAGGGATGAATCTCCCTCCCTTATTCTCTCTTGTAGTTTGTGGCGATAAGAATGCAGGGAGTAATTATGAGAAAGATTTAGAGTTTTTTGACATCAATAGCTCTGCTGGATTGTAGAAAAGCTAAACAGCAGCATGTTTTCTGCCTGATTAAAATTCCTTTGGTCCTCACTTTGCAGACTTCTAATGCATCAGTTCCAGAGATTACTGTTTCTTATGCAAAAAGCAGGGCAACCACCCAAACACATTCCAATAACATATATAATATAGTCATTCTTGTATTGAATGGCATGTGCATTGGTAGGAAAATGAAAAAAATGTTTTATTATCTGTGGTATTGAAGGAATGTGTTTACAGTAGCTAGTAAACTGTTATAGTTTGCAATCCAACTGCATATATTTGTGTTTTAAAATTACAACATCCAGTATTAGTAATAGCAGTTTTAGCTAAAATATCACTTTATTAATCCAACCCGGAGAAATTTCACTATAGAAATATTAAGATGCAGGACACATTACCAAACACAAATCTCTCTGTCGACATTTAGGGGATTAAATACTCAAACATTGAAACAGCTTTTACATTGAATCGTACAGCTGGAATCAGGGTGATGTTTGTTCCTTAGTTGTCGTGGTTCAAGATTACATTCAAAAGTTGGCCCAGAATCCTTCACGAAGTTTGTATATCTTCCCTTTTGGTTTATTTTCTTTCCAGCAAATAAAAACACAACTGGCAGTAAAGTGAATCTACTGTATCTGTAATATTTGCTGCCATTTTGTTCTTGGGGAGCGGGTGGGGGGGAACTGATCCCAGTCAAAGTTTATAATTTATATTTCCACCTACCAGTGTTTCTCTCAGAGGCCTACAGCAAAACACTGCCTCAGCACATCTAAATGGATTTTCATAAAAGACTAAATGAGTACCTGTTATTAAATTTAATGCTATAAAAGTAGTTCTCCCTAATGTTTGACACTAATTTGGGTAAATTTTTACACTGTATTTTAGTGGTTTCCACACTACCAGCTTTATTATGCTTACAGTGTGTTTGGAGTCTGTACATTACAGTGGGTAATTGCGAGTGTAACTTTTGTATTTTATTTTCTCAAAATTAAGTTGGGGACGAGGATTGGTGTTCCTCTCCAGCAGTGTGGATGTACAGAAAGGGCAGATGGGAATCCAGTCATATTGTCCCATTGCGACAGCTGCTATCACAGGCACAGGCAAACAGCAGAAGCAGTGATTAAGGCACAAGGTTTAAGTTGATGATTAATGGTGTGTACTTTTTGTTCTGTTCATGAAGAGATTTTTTTTATATGGTGTGTACTTTTTGTTCTGTTCATGAAGACATTTTTTTATATTGTTCGAGAATAATGAAAACAAAAGAGCAAGAGACACAATATTTCTTGTGTCCTGTAAAACGAGATACATGCAACACATTTGTTATTCAGTATGAACGTGTTTTATTGATTGCACTTGACTGGCTGCTTCTTAAAGCAGAATAGATGTGTCACCAAGCATCGAACAGCAGGGATATTGTAAGTACAGATACATGCTATTAATCAAAATTTAATTTCTCTTCAACATTCATTACAATAGGTGTTCCAAGTTCAAAATGTTATTAGCACAAAAAAGTGCAAACAAATTCAAGTTTTTGACACATTATGTGTGTAATCAATCATAGTTATTTCAAAATGGTGACTATTCTGAACATTGTTAACACATCCTGACTTCACACTATTGACACAAATTACCACAAAGAAAGGCCAAACCACCACAAAGAGATACAAAATGTCCACATGCTTGGTCAGTGGCTCTCAGCGCCAGATTCCGACGCACAAGGCACCCTTTAGCATCTGTATGGGATGCACCGGGCATAGCAGCAGCTCGACCGTGGCGCTGTGAGATGACGAAGAGCGACAACAGTAGCGAGTAGTATGAAAGACCGAAAATGAAAAAAAAGACTTTCACCGAGGAGAAAGGGGTTCGTGTCCCATTCTTGTCCCGCATGTCACTTAAACATACTTTTGTAACCCCACAATCTTTCCCTAACCCTAACTAAATGGTTTTACCCTGCACGTTGAAAAAGTGATGCCAATGGGTACGGCGACCAAGCTTGTACCCAGAGCTTCAAATATCGCCGTTGAAAGCCCCTAGCGTCTGACTGATACACTAAATGAGACTTTTTGCGTCAGTAACTAACACCAAAGGCCCCTGACCTAGCGACGTTTTTTGACGTGCTGGGAGTGAGACTGTGTTGCTACAAGAAGACATAAAATGATAAAAAAGAGACAGACAATCTCCACAAAGAGACATAAAATATCTAAAAGAAACACAAAACGACCACAACGGGACAAACAATGTCCAGACCACAAATGACACAGCCACATCTGGGCCCCTCTTTAAGGGGTGGGGGAGGATTTTATGTTTCTGTGCACAGGGACCCATTGTTTAATAATTTATCAATGTTCATAGTATTGTGTTCCATATCTCTCTACTTTCTTTATTTTCAATTTCACCCAAACTGTCGAGTTCCGGATGATTTATGTGTCCTGTCAACTAAAATTTAACTAACAATTATCTCCTTTCTCCCCTCTATGTGTTAACTTGCTTTTGTCAACTCGGCCCATAACTGCAGTGCCAAAAATATAGGCATCTGAGTTACCTGATATTCATAAGATGGGAGGATTTGAGAAATAACTCGAAAGCAATGAAATAATTGATTTTATCTCTGACAAGCTGAGGGTCAAGTGCATTTCTCTACGATATGCCATAACTGTATTTTCACTGTTGACAGTTGTGAACATGAAGGTGAGACTGAGAGAGTAAAACTGTGTTAATATATTTAACAAATTGAGTTGAATTTAAAGGGCAATGTATGATGCTAGTGTAGATGTTTCTTTTTATATTCCTTGTACATCGACACATACCACCAAAATCCTGTAGAGCTCCATTTGAAAGACATTTGTTACATGTGGGGAATGTAAGGACCCTCGCGTACATGTCTATACTAGACTGCCCTGTGCAGGGAATCAATATTGAATTTCACTCAGCCAGCCAATTTTTTGGATCACTTATCTTGATCACTTGGTTGGCAAATTATTAAGTCACAAGAATCGGAAGTAGCTTACATTGGTCAAGTCTTGCCTGGGGGTTACTTGTAACCTACTACCAGGAGCACCTAGGTCTGCTCAATAGGGTTTGCCGTCTCAGAAATCAAATTATACAGACGCTGCCTCAGTGGGACCAACACTGGAGCACAGTGCAGATGTGTGCTACATGAAGAAGGTACTCAGTTGTGTTGTGGTTTAAAGGGGAAAAACTAAAACAGAATCCTGATATTTCTAACACAGGTTCATCTGTACTTACACAAGAAAATTGAGTCTAATCTTTATCAAAGTATAAGTTTAGCAGCTCTTATTGGGCATGAATCTACCTTGTGCGCTAATAAAATGTTTGTTTGAGCTTTTAAATCACAATGACCTTCATTCTATTATACTGCCAACAGTTACGAACCATAAAATATGACCATATCCTATAAAATCCCGGGAAGAGTCAGTGTGTCCGGAGCCAGTGTCCTTTGCAAAGTAAATGGTGAAAGCATTTGTATCCAGCACTCTTGTACCCAACATATGGAAAGATTAAACAAAACAGACTTTGCAGACAAGATATTTGTTCGGTGTGTTAAAACTGTAAAACTCGAATGTCTTTGTGGTTTTTCCAAAGTATCGCATTTAATACAAGCAACAATGATGCGAGCACAGTGACATTTAAAACTGGGCTTTTCAAGTTAAATTTAGAAATGTATTCATTCTGAAGCCAATCTCAAAACCCATCAGCTAATCATGCATGATTAGTCTCGGGGGAATGGGCAATGCAATGGAGCTGCAGTGCAATGATTAAGAATAATCACTTTTTACGCCCACACAAAGTTAAAAAAATCTAAATGAAAGCTAGAATCACACATATGAGTATATATGTGGTATTTCTACTGCTGACATCCCTGTGGGTTTGTTTAGCAGAGAATTAAATTTCCGAACATAAAAGCAACATTAGGAGATGAGAAATCTTCGATACTGTGGCTCTACATTTTAATGTCATGAAGCCTGTATGCTGTGTTTTATGGTTATTGAGGTAGTTACACCACTGAGGAAGGTCGGGGATGAAAAGTACTTCATTCGTCATACATCATTTAAAAACTAAATATCCTAAGGGTTTGAAGGAGGAGTAAGCGCTATCTTGCTTTATTTGTTGTATTGTGTATTGTGTGTGTGTGTGTGTGTGTGTGTGTTTGTTTTATATGTGCAAAGGAGCATTTCATTGTATATTTTATTTTTTAAGATTGTATTTGTGTATATAAATGTGCTCATTATATTTATTGATATCCATATTTATTAAACTTGACTGACTGAAAACATGGGCCACTCAGATGTAATGATTAAAGAAGATCAAGGATTCAAACCACATTGTTGTTGTTGTTGTTGTTGTTGTTGTTGTTGTTGTTATTGAACAAATTGAATATTGGAGATTGAGTAGTAAAAACAGATTCTAGGTAAAAGCAAAGGTGGAGTTTTACAGATGGAAACCTTTCCAACAGGAAGCCAGTGCAAAGACTAGGGCAAGGGCAATATAACCTCTTTTCTTGGTTTCACCTTTGATGGCAGCATTCTGCATGAACTATAACTAATTTAGTTGAGTATTTGGAGAACACAGAGAAGTGCTTTGCAATAGTTGATAATTTGTAATAAACGGGTACACAAGCATCTCTGTATTTAGTGAGAAAGCTCTGAAGTTTGCATTATTCTTTCAATGTTAGTATGCTCTTCTTGCCATGTTCCTTACATTAAACTGGAATGTTGGATTAGAGTCAATGACAACACCTTACTTTTTGCCTCTAGTTGCTCTGATAGTATTCAACTGTAGTACAGTTTGTGCTGTTGCTTTTTAGATGTAATTACTGCCTTGAAAGTGACTTTCAATGCATTAAAATAGGTGAGTATCATCAGGAGAAACGGCTATATAAAATTGGGTGTTATCTGCATAATACTGAAAGTTATTATTGTGCTCTGTGGTAACATATGATGACTAAAAATGTAGTAGACCCAGAACTGAGCCTTGTGGCACTCCATATGGAACTTTTAACCCTTGTGTTGACTTCGGGTCACATTGACCCATTTTTAATTTTAGTTTTATATCAGAAAAAATGGGACATGGAAATAAGTGCTGAAAATGTGTAGAAGAAAAACTTTACAATTTAAAACGTTGGAAAAAGCAAAAACAAACTGTGAAAAAAAGGAGTCAAAAACGTCAAAAGAAAAGGTCAAGAGGTTCTGACAAAAACGTGTGTCTGAGACCTCTACCTGTTACTTGCTGTTGACCGCAGGATCATTCGTTGTTATGAGGAGGAGCTGCATGTAGATACCGTTTCTTTTCGTCATCAACCATGCCAAAAATAATCACTATTGCTTCTTTGAACCTGTCCAAGATACTTTGTAAAATGAAGCACTGTCGTGTCTGAGTTCATAACATTATCCGGAGGTGCACACAGCTCGGCAAATTTCACAGCCCACAGACAGCTACAATAATTTTCTCTATTTTTGATTCAACAACATCAGGGCATCAGGTGAATATCAACGCTGATAGGCCTACGTGACACAGGGGCACAAGTTTGCATAATTCGCAAATTCACATCTTTTCACTGAATGTATGTAATTGTGCTGTGTGCAAATTCGCTTTGCGTTTGGTGTGAACACAGCATAAGGCTGCACTTAAGTCCAGATGTATAAGAATAGAGTTTATATACAGTATAGTATAGTGTAGTCTGTCATCATTTTTTATTTTACCCCAGAACAATTAGAATGTTATATTGTTCTGAAACCACTCTGGACTTTTAGGTGTTTTTATTTAAAATAGACTGTCAACTATGTGAGGAATAGCTTTACCCAATGGTTTGTTGAAGAATCCCGTTTTTTCTATAGTTGCTAAAATTGGTCGAGTCCACTTGTTCCATGTTCACTCTCACACAGACTATTACTTTATAGTGTGACGACCCTTCCCAATCTGCCTGCATGTCATGTTCTGCTCCTTTGTCTGCAGGTACTGGGAGTGGGTGGGTAGGTGGAGCTGGGAGGGTCGTCTGTAACTGGCCATCTGGGCGTGGCTTACAGAAGGCATAAAGGACTGCCCTCCTGGGAGTCTCACTCGCTCTCAGCTGGTCCTACTGACTCCATCCACCATTTTGTTCTTTGTTTGGTTTGTTGCACATTACAACACACATCACACCATTCATTCACTCATCCACACATGGCAAACACGACTGATGTCTTCTACATTTACACACCCCACTATTGTATTTATGTTGAGTTAATTTGTGTTATTAGTCTATTTAGTTAAACTACTTTTTGACTAATTTATCTGTGTGTGACCTCCCTTTTGTTGCCGGCCTTGAGCCAGACGGTAACAATAGCAATGCAAATATTACCTTTCCATTAGCTTTGTTCCATTAAGATCATTCCACTAGGTTAAGTGATTACAGCTGTGTTGTTGAAAGTCTTTAAACTGGATATAATAAATGTCAGTTTTTTTTGGGCATCAACATCCTCTCGATATAGGCCTTGATTGGCTAATCGGGAGCACCGGGAGAATTCCCAGTGGGCCAGTCTGTTTTTTGGTCGTGAGGGCCGGCGTGCAGTCATGGTACTGGGTTGAAAACATATAGTTGAAATATATCATTGATGCTGTCCAGCCCACTCTTTTTATTTATTTATTCTTGCAGACCACTGTTCTCTATCATGCAGCCCACTACAGAGTGCAGTCTGGTTATTTTGACGAGCCGTGTTTTGACTCCTCCAACGACACCTTGCTCAAAAAACATACAAACCGTCACCTCGTACACTTCAGTCAGTGGTGCTTGTTAGGATGTGACCGTGACATGCGAGCAAAAAGAAGCTATAAAAATGGATAACAGAAGCTCCAGAAAGTGACGCAGCCACTGAAGACTGAGCAACTTTTTGATTAAAACCACCTAGAGTGAACACCAAATGAAGACGATGAGACAGGTAAGCTAGTTATGAGCAGTGCAGGATGCTAGCGGCCATACAAAACATAATACAACGTTGCCTGCAAACCATCGATGTTGATGAATCAAACTTTCTCTTTTAGCTCCTCGGCAGCAGCCACTAGTCCAGTTTTCTGCTACCAGTGAAGAGCCAAGCGGCAGCCATGAGCTCACAGTGGGCAGGTAGGATTGCTCATTGAGTGAATATTATAAGAACTAGAATTAATATTAATAAAGATTATGGTGTAGACCTGCTCTATATGAAAAATGCCCAGAGCTAATCAATGATGCCAGACGATTCACACTAATGAAACTTACTTGACTTGATCAGAAAGCTTTGTAAAAAAAGGGGAGATTTGTGCTGAGAAGTCATGACAATTATATAAATGTGATTTAGTATCAGAAGCAGAGCCAGTAGTGTGCATAGCTGCTGTCAGTGTGGAAGGCACAGGTAAGCTGTTGTACCACAGTGTGTGAACTAGCAAACATGATCAGATCAGTTACAATATAACCACTTTATATGCCCAAATGTTATTTATTTATTTATTTATTAATTTATTTGACAGGGACAGTGTACATTAATTAGCATTTCTGCAAATGCACCAGAATTAGCCAAAAGGCTATTTTTCATCCGTTGTCCCTGGACAGATCTTAAAATTGTCTACCTAAAATAACACAATAAAAAGATTACAGTGAACAATGCAAATATAAAAAGCAGTAAAATAGATATATCTCCTCATATCATGTTGATAAATACAAGTTTACCAACATACAGACATTATGTTAATAAATAAAAAATTAAAAAAAATTAAAATTATACACATTAACACCACAGAGACACAAGTGGTAACAGGTTGGGTTGAGTGAAGATACATATTCTTATTAGTGCTGACATGTTTGATGTGATATGAGCCAGATTTTTAGATGTTTTTTAAACAGAGTGTATGTGGTGAGTTCTCTGATGTTCTGAGGGACAGAGTTCCACTCCTGCGCTGCTACGACTGAAAAGGCACTCTGACTAAAAGCACTTTTCCGTAACGGAACAACACAGTCTCCTCGGGCCGACCCTCGTGTTACTCTCAGTGTGGTGTTTCTGATGTTTACAAACTGACTGAGTGGGGGAGAAGACAGACCATGGATGATTTTGTAAAACAGACATAGGTTTGAATACTTAATGACATTTTCCCAACTTAAGAACTTATGCTTTTGTAAAATGGCACAATGATGATACCTAAATGTTTTTTTATCCACAATTTTGATTGTCTGTTTATAAAGTGACTCTAAAGATTTTAGTGTTGTTTTATTTGCCTGTGACCAGGTTGTAAGACAGTAAGTGATATGAGACAGTACCATACTGTACATGAACATTTTTGCTGCCTGAAGTGACAAGTTAGATCTTATGAACCGGAAATTTGCGATATTGAATTTGACTCTGTTGCAGACCTTTTTTATCTGTGATTTAAAAGTTAGTTTAGAGTCTAGTATGATGCCTAAGTATTTGAACTCTGACACAACTTTTATTTTTCCCCCTGTCACATAAATATCTGCCTGATTATTTGCAGTGTTTGATTTCGAAAAGAACATTGAAACTGTTTTATTTACATTAAGTTTTAAGCAGGATTGATTTAGCCATTCAGAGACATGGGCCATAGACTGTGTGAGTTTTTCAGCAACTTGTTTTATGTTTTTACCATGGGTATAAATGACTGTGTCGTCTGCGTACATCTGAATATGGACGTCTGGACAAACAGAAGGGAGGTCGTTTATATAAAGTGAGAATAGCAGTGGCCCCAAAATAGAGCCTTGAGGAACCCCTGTGGACATTGCGAGGGGCGGTGAGTGGTAATCACTGATCCTGACTGACTGAGAGCGATTCGATAGATATGACTCTATCCATTTTATTGCATCTGCGGAGAAATTAAATTTACTTAGTTTGATTAACAATATTTTATGGTTTACAGTGTCAAAAGCTTTTTTTAAATCGAGAAACACAGCTCCAACCACGCCACCTTTATCCAGTAAATGTTTGATATTTTCTATGAAAAAACAATTTGCAGTTTCCGTGGAGTGTTGAGTTCTGAAACCAAATTGCATTGAGTGAAGAGAAAATGTAGTGGTATTCAAATGTGTTATTATTTGTTGGGAAATTAGTTTCTCTGCGACTTTTGACACTGTAGGTATGATGCTGATTGGTCTGTAATTGTCCACTGACAATGGATCTCCATTTTTGTGGATTGGAACAACAGCAGCTGACTTCCACACACTTGGAAATACTGCCTCAATAAAGGAGAGATTGACAATTTTGGTTACTGGTGTTAACAATGTAGAACTAAGTTCTTTCAGCATGCACACATCTATGCCAAATATGTCTCTAGTTCTGGAAGATTTTAGTGTTTTTATTGTCTGTAAGACTTCAGATTCTGTGACTGTGCCTAGGTTGAAAATTGGCTCTGAGTTATTTATCGGACAAATATTTAGATTGTTAGATGGTAAACTTTGGGCAATAGTGGATACAGATTCAATAAAAAAATTATTGAAGGCATCTGCAACTTTGTTTGTATTATTTGTAATTTGTCCATTTATCTTAATTTCTAAAAATTGTTTCCTTTTTGTGTCTCGTCCTACAAGTTTTTTAAGTTGGTTCCAAATTGTTTTAGAATCCCCTTTTGCATTTTCTATTATAGTCAAAAAAAAATCTGCTTTGGCCTTGCGTATAGCTTTAACAGTCTTATTCCTCAATGTTGTAAATAGATTTTTAGCACTAGCTGACTTAGTTTTAATTGCATTTTTTAGCGCACGATCCCTTTCTTTCATTAGTTTGAGTATGTCCGAGTTCATCCAGGGAAGTATGTTTTTATTGTGTTTGTGTTTAACTTTACAGCTAAAATCTTTAATTGTTCTCTCAATTGTCGTCACAAAAGATTTAGAGTCCATTTCACAATTTGTTCCCAACAATATGTGATCCCAGTCAATCTGCTGTACAGCACTATTAAATTCTTCCTGGCGGTTTTTTGGGATTCCAACAAACTCACGCTCTCTGACAGAATAACCAAATCTCTTTTTTGAGAGCTTTCTGGCCACAAGGATCATATTGTGATCAGAAAGACCAGCTAACATATTGTATGATTTAAATATTCTCTCAGGTCGGTTGGTAAATGCCAAATCAATCTGGGTGCTGCTTGATGTGGTGATTCTTGTGGGCCCTTTGATCATTTGGACTAGATCAAATTTATCAGTTATTTTTTTAAGCTTTTTTCTACATGATGTGTCCTCCCAGTTTATGTTGATATCACCCAAAATAATGGTCTCTTTGTTTAAGTTAGATTCTTTCAGTAATTTTTCAAACTTTTCATAAAAAGTGGCATCTGAAGAGGGGGGGCGATATACCACAATGATTGTGAAAGACATTTGTGGTGATAGTATAATATGTAAGCCTAAGCATTCTAGTTCATGATCATTCAGCTGTTGAATTTCCTGACACTGAATATTGTTTTTTATGTATATCATAACACCACCACCCTTTGACCCTTCTCTGTCTCTCCTGAACATATTATAGCCAGGGATGTTAAGTGCTGCAGAAGGGGCATTGTTATAGAGCCAGGTCTCAGTTAGACAGAGATAATCCAAATTTGAGTTAAGCAACAAGTGATTAACTTGATCTGTTTTTGACATGATGCTTCTTATATTTAAATGCCCACCCAGCAGACCTTTGGGTTTTGCTTTAGGGTCCCAAACTATTTTTGAGTTATTGACAGTTTGAAAGAACGCCCATTTCCGGTGTTTGGCTACCCCTGGATTGAGCCGCTTCCCGGTTACGGTTGTTACCATGGTGGCGGAGCGGCCATTCAGCAAAGTTTGTTGTTGTTGTTGTGCGTCCGAATCATGCCTCCCGCTCCCAAGCGCGGCCAAGGCTGCACCACGCCGTTGTCCCACGGACTCACCACCAAAGCCTCCGTCCGACGCACCGACACAAACCCTCGGACCCGATGTTTCCTCGTGCAGCGCCCCAACAAACCGTCCCGGTACCGCGCCATCCACACCATCACCCGCGCCTCCCCGAACAGACAGCTCGACCACAGTTGCCGAGGGGAACAGAGGAAGGAGAGGATCAAGATATTGTGCAGAGGAACACGGAGATGTACCAGAACGTACCTGCAAGGTATGAGTGGCGTGTTTGTCCTCTGCGCGTGGGTTAGCCTCTCCTAGCGTCTTGAAGTGATGCGGACCTGGGCACGGGTGGATGTCTCCGGATAACATCAAACATATGGCGATAATAAGTCCAGTTGTCAGCGGTGATTGAGTCGGTGTTGTTGATTTAGTCTTCTTGGTAGACTTATTGTAAAGTAGTGGGTAGACCAAAGTCACAGCCAGTGTGTAGGTTCCATAGCTGGTGCTTGCTTTTGCCAGCTCATTGTCATTATATCCCAGATTTTCATATTTTGACGGATTATCATTTAAATTAAGCAGAGGAAAGATGTTACCAACCATCCGAACTGGATCAACATGAATAGGCTTTAAAATCTTTGTGAGCAAACAATAGACTAGGAGCACTGTGACAGCCCCTCTCCCACCTGCAGCCACTGGTGTTACCAGTGATCCATTATGCTTTTTATCATCAAAAATAAAATAATAAATATACAAAGCTCACGACTGAAAGGGAATAGGATGAAAATAATGAAAATGATGATACATGAAATATACAATTTTTTATTTATTCTTTTATATCATTTCAAGGTTTGGATATCTGATAGATTCTGATATTGTTGAACATCATTGTGTTTTTATAAAGAAGTTGTTAACTGTTATAATAAATCTACATTCTGAAGCAACACTTAGTGTGTTTGCACTGGATTGGAAATGATATTTTACAAAAATACACAGAATTACAAGGCTATAGAGAACAGTGCGCTATTGCAGACTTATATACTAAGGCTTTAATTACATTATTTTAATATAGTCAGTCATGAAGTAAAGGCATGAAACTCCAGTGCTGAAAATGAGTCCCACTCTGGCCCTTTCTCGACATCTTCATAAAGAGTTTCAGGGGAGCCGGATAGCTCAGTTGGTAGAGCGGGCGCCCATATATAGAGGTTTAGCCTACTCCTCGATGCAGCAGCCGTGGGTTCGACTCCAACCTGTGGCCCTTTGCTGCATGTCATTCCCCCTCTCTCCCCTTTCGTGCCTTCAGCTGTCCTGTCAAAATAAAGGCCTAAAAATAATCTTAAAAAAAGGAGTTTCAGTGCACACAGAGAAAATGTGTTTCTGTTGTCAGTGCTGTAATCCATGGGAAATGAGCCACCATGTTGTTTTAGTTGTCAGCCACCAGACTCACTCTACGTAATTTAATAGCTGTTTTTCTAAACCAGGTGTTTTAAATTACTTGGATAATTCTAGTGTTCATTAATGGAAAACAGCAATAAAATATTCATGAACTTAATAAAGCTAGCTTAATAAGGCATAATTAAATTAGCTAGCTTGTTTGTGTAAACCCGAGCCACTAAAAGGATATATTTGTGACTTACAACTGATGTTTGGATTATTCATAAGAAAAAGTTCAGTCAGAAAAGACACCCAAGACTAGAAGCAACAGGAACCTAAAATGTATAACTTGTATAATACGAAGCTTCCTGATGGAGTTTTTTCACTGGAACCATCTCCTGGATCCGCACTTATGAACAAATAATGGCCTTTATGCTGGTGGTGGAGTGTAGGATGGTATGCTATAACAGAAGATGTGAAAGATACTGTTGAATATATAAGGCATAGTGGTGTTGGGATGAGAAAGAAGACTACTAGTTTCCTGCTTGAACTTGTCCGGGATGCACACTGTTATAAATACGTCTTTGTCTGTCTTATAAATATAAAAAAATCATAGTTGTAAACAGGACAGTTTGTTTATGCACCACAAATGTATGACAATGGATTTATTAAGGAAGCTGTCTTGAGTAGATAAAGATGACAAATAACATAATCTAAAATGACAAAGGCAATGGAATTGAAGCAGTGCTCTGAAATATGTTACCACTTGCATTTGACAAATGATGGCAGTGCAAGAGAAATGTCAAAAATGATGACAAACAAAGCACAAGGCACACCAGGCGCTTAGGGAAATTATGGCAAAGGCAAAGAAAGGAAAACAGTTCTGGTGTAATGGAATTGCCAGGGGCTCACATCATTGATTTAATGCATGCAGTTTCATTCGCCTCATTCAAAGGTAACAGGCAATGAATAAAAGGCCCAGTCATGACTAACTATCAAGAGGGCAGAAATATGGCGGGAATGAAGAGTTCCACAGTATATTTTAAGGATTTTAAGGATGCAAAAACATTTGGTGATACGCTGGATTGGGTTTATTTTGTAGCCCATCTGTTCCTCCTTTGAGTTAGAATATTTTTTGTCTTTTATTGAATATGCCGTTTCATCCCCAGTCTTTCACATTTTAATTATCCCCACTTTCTACTTTTTCGTAAGCACTATACCGGAAAATGTCCTGTATAGCTGCAATCATTGGAGCTTTGAATGTTCTTTAGTACTGTGTAGGCTGTTGGAACAGGCACTGAGGGACATTTATTAGGTGAACAGGCTATAAAACAGATTTTACACATTACCGGTAACTGTTTCAGCCCTTGTGGAGTTAACTCTTGATACATTAAAACCCCTGTTTCACCTTTGCTTTTACTAGTTGACTTGTGCAACAATACATCAGACCGGAATTTCGCAAATAAAACATCAAGCCCCATTTTGGAGGGATAGAATACAGAAGATCCAATACATGTCAATGCAATTTGATGTGTTTGTGTGATGTGATTTATTTCTTGTTAAACAAATGTTTGTGTTTGTTATGTGCTCCCCGCCCTGCTCTCTTTTCCTCTCTGTTCATCTCAGGTGTTCCTGATCTCTGATTGAGGGTGCCCCGCCCCTGGATATAAGAGGCTGGGAGACAGGAATGCCTGAGGCAGTGACTATCTCCAAACATAATATGCTGTTTACATGACCTGAATAAAATTCGGAATGTTGTCGTATTCGGAATAATAGTGGAATATTAGTGTGCATGTATACATACTCAATGACCCAACACAGTGGCAGATATTGCTTATCTGGATATACATATTTGATTAAATCTCTACTGTTAGGCTAAGTGTTGCCTATAAATAATCAACCTGTTAATAATAGCCAAATGTTTGATAGGCTGAGATTTAGTTGGGGTCTGATGCTGCTATACTGTATATGTAGCAGCCTCCCACTTTAGATAATGTTAGGTATGAGCCAAAGCAGGCAAATCAAATCAGAATCTTTTTTTTTAGGACTTGTCAGGGGAACAAATCGAAGATCAGGTTTTTGGGATGTATTGTTGGTGCAACCAACCACACAGCAACTCTCTGGCATAGCGTTATTGATTTAAAATGGTTTGTTAAACGTAAAAAGATATGTTCAACCTCCTGTTTACGCTGTTGCCGTCTATGTGGAACACAGGATCGTTTTCCCCCAGAAAGGGGTGTGGTGATGAGAGCCTCCTCTGGATGCCGTACAGCCGGTCTGATGTATATGGTTGTGTACTGTATAACTGTATTCTGAACCACAATGGCTGCAGCCACATTCCTTCTTCGACCCCCGACAAATTCATTTCCAGTGGCTGGTACTTGGGACAGAGCAACATGTGTCTCTGAGATCAGTGGTTTCTGAGTGGAACAGTTAAGAGCAATGACAAACTGAATAGCTGTTTTTTTGCTCCTGCTCGCCAGTCTCATTTCCAGTATTTCTCTGCAATGCCCTGGGCTCTGTTTTGTTTTCTTTTAAGATTGTGTGTATGTGCAAGCGAAGAGGTTCAAAGTGCTTTTGAGGATGCAATCCAATTCTCTAAGCATACATCCACAGTTTTCTGTCTGCCCCTCTATTGGGCAAAAAAGCTGAGAGGTTTTAGTCTGAAACGATGGTCGTTTTCTTGTTTTTGTGTTATTATGGGACACAAGGTTACCCTTCCTTTTTTTTCAGTGGCTGACATAAAAAAATGTGTTTTTGTGGATGCATATTCTGCCATTTCTGGGACTAAAATACTGATCTGATCACTTCCTTTTTTATGTCCTTTCTTTATTTTGAAATGTTTTATCGGGTCAATTCTGTGGCTATTTTCTTCATGTCAGCAGTGCATTAATCTCTGGGCTTGTCTTGGACCAATAACACTGTGGAGACTGTACTCCCAAGCAGAACGACAGCATCACGTTCATGTGACAAAGCCCTCTAGCAACCGTAGTAATTATGACAGAAGCAAAGTCTGCAGAAGGAGGAGGTGTGGATTGATAGGTCAACTCCTTGGTTGTTCCTGGGTTGTTGTTTTGTTGTTGTAATCATTCCCTAACTTTAACCACGTGTTTACTTTTTGTAACCGTGATGATGATGATGGTCCCCAAGTCTTAACGAAGTACTTATTTTAACCCCAAACATAATCTTTTCCTAAACCAACAAAGTTGTTTTTGTGCCTAAACCTAACCATAGTGTTGTTAGATTAATCTTTCAACAGTGCATTTTTTAACTGAACAGACAAATCAAGTTGTCCTGCTGATCAGAAAAAAACCATGTGTCGTTGTAGAGGGCGTGGACAAACAACCTATATTGTAAGACTTGTTGACACAGTTTTAGCTGAATTGTAGTCTATGTCCACGACGTTCCACTTCCGGGATTGCTCCGTCGCCGGAAATTCTGCTGGATGTCTTTTCAGCCGATGTCCATTTCCTTCCGCTTTCTCTGTGTTGACATTTTAAACTCTGGTGGATTTATGAGGACTATGGTTAACTGCTCCTCAGATCTCTGCAGGGTAAATCCAGACAGCTAGCTAGACTATCTGTCCAATCTGAGTTTTCTGTTGCACGACTAAAAAAGGTTTTGAATGTACACATGTTCCACCAAAACAAATTCTTTCCCGAGGCTATTTTGCAGCCTCACGGCAGCTCCATGTGGAGCTTAGCCATCCAGGAATAACGTGTGGACTAGCCAGACCCTCCTCCGCAGCGCAGAGGAAACTCTGGCAAAGCGAGACTAGCCGGATGGTGAAGCTGAATCACAGTTTATCTACCTACCTTTTAGACCTTTGCTTTGAGTCTTATTTTTCATATAAAATATGAAATATGTATAAAGTATATCTCTCTTTAATAAATGGCGATTACAATATAGTAAAGTGTATTCAATAAAATTAAAAGCGGCACAGACGGATGATGCTAGTTGATGACGTGTCTCTGCTTGTGTATATTTTTCTCTTTACATCATAACACTACAATTTACCTCACATTCATTTCACAATCTGACATACCTCAAAATTTAAGTTGCAGTTTGACAGAGATTGCAAGAGCTTTCTCTCTGATGCTTGTACTGACCTAACAGATAAGATGGACTTCATTATACAGTGTTGTCTAAACCCACACATGATTAAATAAAAACAAAAAAGGGTGAAGCTGATTATTCAATTTAGATTGTGTTGAGACTTGGAAGTAGACTCCTGCAGATGCCTCCTGCCCCCGTTCTGCTGCTGTTTTGCTGCACCCCCCTTTAATTGGTAAGATCTTGTCCTGAAAAAAACAAAAAAATACAGACTGAACTAGGAATTTTCAACTGTCAGTGAATCAAGAGAATACGTCTCTGCTTCAACATCTGGTGGTGTTTGAAAAATTGCTGAATGACCTGCTTAAGATGCTAATTTTAAAAACCTCTTGCTGCTACACCATGCTCTGATTTTGATGTACCTTGATGCATCCTGTTTCTGATTTATCAAAGTAAGGTACATAAATGCTTTATTGGTGGAAGATTTTGGAGTCTTTTTTTTATTTGTCCGAGTTGTCAGGCACCTTCTGAATGGATTTAAGATAATTGCCATGCAAATATATCTTTCATAAAAGTTTTGATTAATGTATTCGATTCTTGCAATACAATTTACGTTCCCTAAGTGCTTGTGCTTTCTCGCCTGCAGCCAAGGCAGTGCTTCAGTTTGGTTATTTCTCACTGTTAAATCTGTTTCCACTGATATGCACCCATTGCCTTATCTTAGTTTCTCGCCCCCAAACAGCGTCTATCATTGCTTTTCCTCTTCTGACTCTCCCGCTCTCTTTCTCACTTCCATCTTTTTGTGTGCTTTTTATCTTCACTGCCAGCCTTGGCATCCATCATTTCAGTGCCGCTACCACTGAATAGCTCCCCACTATACATGCAGAGACCCCTGGTGTCTTCGGTGGACCAATTAGAAATGCATCTATATGTTCATCTCCAAACACAGTATGTACTTCGCTTTGTAAATACTGATAAAGCGCCTCCCATCCCTCCTTTTATCGCCTGCTGTACTATCACATCAACATCGTCCTTCAGATGTAAGGAATGAGAAAACTACTTGCTCCTTAGAATGTTCTCTCTAAAATCCCACAGTGCAGTTTATCTGGTAGAGAAGTTAAGTAGATATATGACACACTCTCGCTGCTCTTATGAAGCGTCCTGCAGGTCTTTTAAAATGCCAGATCTGTAATCTTCTGTCTGAAATAAGAAAATAAGCTTCGTTAAATATCGCTCAGGCAATAACATTACAAGAGAGAGTAGAGTTTTCATTTGCCAGCCTTATACCTGGTATTTCTAGGGATCATACTATTTTGTTCAAAATTAAATGTCTAATATTAAATAATGCACAATGTCAGAAGTGACATTAAGTGAAGTGAGTTTTTTCTTTTGAAACTTATGATCAAAATGAAAAATTAAAACTCCCAGGACAGGATATTAACATAACTTTCTTTTTTGTCATTAACATTGCTTCAGTTGTCTTTATGGAAACTATCACAATCTCTTATCTATTTTTATAACTTTATTTGACACCCATAAGACATCCTATAACAACATTAATAAGAGAGCTTTAAGATGTTGAGGAAAAAAAGTATAGGCTTTCATTGGACCAAAGTACCTGAGTCATAAATCAGCAGGGCCCATCTGAGAAAACACGTCATCACATAGGCAGGTGGTACAGTGTTCTGCTTGCAGCCATGTTAATTAAATGCTAAATAAAGCCACACTATGATATTAAATTACATTTCATTCTACATGAGCAACTAATGAATAATCAAATAAGTTACTTTGTGGGTTACCTGATTGACTGGCTAATGAAGCTTGTTATTATCTGCCAAGGACAGCAGGTTAGATAACCCCTCAGGGTTAGCTTGTGTAGCTGCGACAATGAAGTAGCACCTTTTGGGTCCCAACTTTTTTGATGCAGGGAAAAAGTAGAGACTAAGTTCTTAAATTATTAAAGAACTAAGTTTTATTTCAACATGGCAAGTATTGTCACCTGCAAGTAATAAGAACCCATGTTCCCAGCCCTCAATTCTTAATGTTCTCCTCTTGTTGTTGGGTGGGTTTACTTCCTTTAATGTTTGTTTGTTTTCTGTTAGTGGTGGTGCCTAAAGAAGGTGAGTCAGTCGGTTAGTTTGTCCTTCTTTCCATCACTTCCATCAACATCTTGACAACTCCTGGCCAGAATGCAGGTCTTCATACGATGCATCTCATAGCCCTTAAATTGCCTCCCCTGGCGTCTTAGTCCCTCCCACCTAGGAGGCACGGGAGGGACGTGAGGAAATCATGGGAGGAGAGAGGTAACGATCAAATGTGTTTTTGGAGGGATGAGATGTCCTTTCCTCTGAAGCATCTCATTAATACGTCAGCTGTTTGGGCGGAGTTAGCAACTCCTTCAGCTGCACAGCTTCCGGGGAGGCTACTCTTGAGTATCCTCGGCTATAGCTCCTAGATGATTCCTCCTCGATTCTCGCTCCTCGTGGCAGAAATAAGAGCTTTGAGCCGGTCTTCACAGAGGAGGGACAGAACAACTTCCGGTTCAGCCGAGGACAGAGGACCCCTAATTCATAATTGCTTACCTTGTGGTGCAAGACAAGGTATCTCAAAAACGTACTGCTGGATTTCCATGAAAAATTCTGCAGGTACACAAAATTTCAAATGAAATATCAAAAACGTACAGAGCGCTTTCCCACTCCGCAGAGGATTAACAATTGCCATTTTTGAAACCACTCCCTCAGGCCACAATGTTGAACTTTACACAAAAGAGAGAACACATTCATGTTGCCAAGGGGTCAACCATTTGATTATATGAATCCAGAAGCCATTTCTCTAGGGCCATACTCAAGTTACAATCCATACATGTTTCTTCAACTTAAAAAACATTGCCAAACTCAGGTCTGTTATTTCACAATCTGAGCTAGAGATGATCATTCACGCCTTTTATATCATGCCGGCTAGATCACCTGCCTCAGCAAGTCGTCCCTGGACTGTCTACAACTGGTCCACAAAGCTTTGTGGTTTTCTACAAGTGTAATTCTTAAAAATGTCTTTCCTTGGCTAGAGGTCAGGACTGGTTCACTTTACTGAGTAGTCACCACTTAATCACTGTTGCATTACATTAATAAATGATGAATGCATGTAATAGGTATGTAATGCATTCTGTTGACCTTTGTTGCCATGCAATGCATGTGTCCGTTGAGCAATTTACATGAAGACCTACCGGCCAACTTACATAAATCTTAGTCTGCACAGAGGCTGATGCTCACTTAGAGGCTTCATCCATGTTGACCTTGACGAGCTTTCTAAGTGGTCTAACTGGGTTTTTTGTATAGACCTTTATTATATAATAGGCGCTTCACAAACACCCTTGCGCAGAAGAATATATTGTGCCTAATCAAGAACCCTTAAAGTGCCCATATTATAAAAGAAACACTTTTTTTCTGGGATTTGGGGTGTTCTTTTGTGTCTCTGGTGCTTCCACACACATACAAACTTTGAAAAAAATCCATCCATGCTGTTTTGAGTGAGATACAGTTTCTGAATGTGTCCTGCCTTCAGTCTCCGGGTGAGCTGTTCAAAATCGGTGCAGTACAATAAAAATTTGGTGTTTTTTGTAAACCTATTCTGGTACAACCTTAAAATACAATTATGAACCTGAAAATGAGCATAATATGGGTGCTTTAAGCTGCCTGCACATGATAAGCGATTTGCCCTCTGCGCACCGCTAGATAGGGCAGAGAGCAAAGCGCAGAGAGCAAAGCGCAATGCAAGTATTCGTCATCAAGGGTGGCAAGGAAGCTATTTTCCGTTGCTAGGTAACGACATGCAGTTATCTGATTGGTTGCGCTTTCGAAAGGTCAGCGGCAAATCCAAGCGGTGTGTGACGCAAAGGGTAGCACATCGCCACCGCCTTGTTGGGCGCCACCGCCCTCCCAATAGGAAATCAATGGAGCAGCCGACGCAAAGCGGTTTTGCCGCCTATCATGTGTAGGTGGCTTTAGGATGTTCTGAACACTACACATAGATTGGAACACACACCCAATAAGGGTGCCAAACTTTTCACTTCATTAGCCAAATCATTGAGTGCTAGTAAAAGAAACTTGAAGTTGAATGTTGTTTTAATGGGAAATTAATCTCTAGTTATTAGGAATTGGTACCTTTGGTAATTATTTACATTTTATTAACATGTTTTTTAATGATGACTAGATTTGAAAAGATGCACGTGTATGACCGCATACATCTGAGGAAGGAAATTTCCATAAGGCTAAATCACATAACTGATCAATTGAAGAAATCAATTTTAGTGGACTAAAAGGATTTCATAATCAAGAAAAGCATCCTAAATGTCCTTCAATATTGTGTTTTGACTGTCATGCAATCTGCAGTATTATGCAACACTACCATCCACATTTGTAATACTTTTACATAAGCACAATTTAATGGGCTTACTGTTCTGTCAATTATTACTAAAGTAAAATGCTACACATATATTAATACATAATGATGTATGCTAACTGTAGAGCTAAGGCGCTCTACCTCCTCATCTCTACCACCTCCATCAAGCTGTCTCCCCTACTACTCACATCAGCCTCCATAATGTCCTGTTGCATGCATACCTACATGTCCACACTGCTTTCTTTATGCGGTACGTACAAGGTATGTTTAGATCTGAATATTTCATAGTACAATACCTAAATTCATTGCAATATACATTATAATCCTAACTATAAATTCAAAAATGGAATTAAAACATATGGTGTTTTAAGACTTGAAGAAAACCACACATCCAAAACATATCTTTTTTAAACTTCTCAAATAACTTTCCAAATTTCCAAGAAATAAAATGACAGATAAAGACATAAAAAGGATCACTGCTAGGTGCTCCCCTGTTTCAATCATAACGTTTCATTTTCTATCAGTTTTAGTCTGGATTCAGAGCATTTTAACGCACTGAATTAGCCCTTTTTAAATTGTTAAAATTACCTACTTATGGCACTTCATGCAGGCAAATGTGCTGTTTTCCGTCCAGGACTGTATGTTGTACGTCATAACACCAGCTTGATTCCTTCATTATTTTCTGTCTTCATTATTTTTCGGTTGTAGCTGTATTTGACTGCATACTTTATCAAGGTGTTCATGTTGTTTTGTCCACTCTACGGTATGTTCAATGCATTTGCGAGTGCCTGCTTGTCAGTTCCACGGCACTAATGACACCAAAGACACAATTTATTCTGATCATGTCATGTTTACATCATGTTGGTTCATTCTGATAGTAAACCTACTCTGTAAAAAAAATTGTTGATCGACATCTGATCCCCTCCCTCTCCTCCTATCTGCACTGATGTGTGTCTCGGAGTGCTGTTTTTTTTTTTTCAGGTGGAGGAGAGGGAGGCTGTGAGACAGGACAGCATTTGGCAGGAAGTTGAGCATGAACGAACAGTGGCATCCTTGACGCTTCCTCTTAATTAGCAGCCATATTCTTCCAGCTGCCAAGATACCTGCTGCTGTTGTTTGTTTTTTTTTGCCATGCCGGTTAACTATTAATTTAAGATGCTCGTGTAATGTTTAAGTTGCTCCACCTTTTTTTTATTGCATTCGTGTCAGTTTTTAAACATACAGGTTTGGAGTCTTATTTCGCTGCTGTACTTTGGATTTTGAGTTAGTGGAGTGAAAAATGTGTTCCTCTTACAAGTAAGGCGAGCAAAGTTTTACTCTCAGCTCGCATGTGGCACAGCTTTTTTTCTATTTTAGAGGAAGGCATATACATACGAGAGTAATTTTAGCTCTACACTCCCAGGACAATGCACCTGTTGTGTTTGAATGAGGACTTTCACATGATTGTTTTTCTTTAAGAGATCCCAATGGACTATATTCTGTTGAACATCCTTTTTCAATTTTGAGGTTTTGGACTATTTTGCTTGTCTTCTTTTAAGCTTTTGGGAAAAACATCAAAAATACACATTTAGGTGTTTATTTTACTACTTTGTCTATTTGCGCCTTAAGATTTTTTAGTTAACATTAGATAATGCCTAATTTGCATATTTAAACATCCAATTAAAAAAAAAAATTGCCCTAATGTAATCAACCGAGGAAGATTCATGGACATGTTAGTTAAAATGGTTTACCTTATATTCATCTGTAGTGTCAAAATGTGTGGAAATTTACGATACATATTTTTTACATATACTGTATTTCTCATGAGTTTTTCTCATACTCCAAGCAAGGAATCTCCACTTTAGTACATACACCAAACTGCAGTTTCATTCCTGTTTATATTCTAAATGTTGTCACATAGTGGTTTCTTTATATATTATTCATAGCCTGATTTATTTAACATTTTATACCTACAAACATAGCAAGAACAAAAAAATGCATGGCTGTTGACAGTATTTTCTTATTTATGGAGTGATAAAAAGAGATCCACAATTTCCTCTTTAAAAACCTTTAAATCTAACATGTCAACAAAATGATGCAAGAATTTTGAGGCTTTAATCTAATGTTCATATTCCTGTTATGGGAATTTCAATTTCAATTTCAATTCCCAGAGACCTTTGTGTGGCCACATGGCTCAATGGCACAGGTGCTTTACATCAGGACTCATTAAGTGATTGTCAGCACCTGCTGTGCCTCACATTATTTTGTGTCAATGGCTCAAGGCTGTTTCTGACAGTCCCTTATGTTTTAGAATGATGAGATAAGATTATGTAATGTGTTGTCTTTTTTCTACATTTCAAAATCTATACCTGGCACCAAACATTGATGTAGGCAAATAAAGTGAATATATGGGCTCTCAGAAAAGTAGTATGGTAAGCTGCTCCTGTCTGTCGCAAATGTACTTAAAGGTGCTGTAGGTAGGATTGTGAAGATCCAGGACTTAGCCAAAAAATTTGAATATCAACAACTTCTCAGTCCATCCCCCCTTTCCGCTAAAGCCCAAAACGGTCTCCTAAGCCCCTCCCCCAACAAGGGAAAATGAATGTGTGGGCATGAGCAGTGATTGACACACAGTTAGACACCCCCCCCTGGCCCTGACAACTCCGAGCTGTGGATTTTTGCAAATCACACTACAGGCTGTAGGTAGTGCCAGAGGAGCCAGATTTTCTTTTTTTTAATTATCTGCTTCATGTAGATCTACTCAAACATAGGGTCAGTTTCAACAAATAAGACAGAAAGTTAGTTTTATAAGTCTTACCTACTGCACCTTTTAATATAGTAAGTAAAAAATAAATAAAAAACACACGCACGAAGAAAGGAACAGCAGTTTAAAGCACCCATATTATGCTCATTTTCAGGTTCATAATTGTATTTTAAGGTTGTACCAGAATAGGTTACATGGTTTAATTTTCAAAAAACACCATATTTTTGTTGTACTGCACCGCTCTCTCTCACTGCTGCAGATCCTCTTTTCAGCTAGTCTCTGTTTTAGCTACAGAGTGAGACCTCTTTTCTTCTTCTTCTTCTGTACTATCTTTGATTGCACTCGCACATGCACAGTAGCTCAGATGTAGATCATGTCAGCTAGCTAGCTCCATAGACAGTAAAAGAAAGGTTGTTTCTACAACTTCGGTCAGTTACAAGGCAGGATTAGCTTGGAGACTTCTAAATGAGGGCGCACATGTAAGTAGTTCTTTTGTAGATTATGGTGAACTTATGTGTGTTGTAGCAGTGCTTTGCTATTGAGAACGAGGTAGCATGCTAGTGTTAGCATTAGCGTTAGCATTAGCACGCTAACGCTACAAGCTAATGGTTGCGGTTAGCCAGCTCGTTTCGGCTTGTGACGCCACAAGCCGTGCCGATTTTGAACACCTCACCCAGAGAGTGAAGGCAGGACACATTCAGAAACTGTATCTCACTCAAAACAGCATGGATGGAAGTTTGTATGTGTGTGGAAGCACCAGAGACACAAAAGAACACCCCAAATCCCAGAAAAAGTGATTTTTTTTAATAATATGGGCACTTTAAGACAAACTGTATGGAGCAGAGAAGGAACGCTTAATCCACGTGTTTACATTAAAATCTTGCCCACTATCTGCCCTCACTATTGTTTTATAAAAAGGGTAAATCAGCTCCTATATTTTATTCACCATTCACATAATATGATAGTGTATTTAGGTAAGAGATGTCTATTTCAACAAAACACATACCATAAATCAGGTATTTGACTATTTCATCATCTTCTATTCTCATATGAACAGAGATAACACCAACGGGAGCTTGGCTTCTTCAAAACCATTCGTTCATTACACCAAGGTCAATAGCATTTTCTATATTAGCAGACTGAGACATTTTCTCTGTGAACTTCATTATATGTGTTGTATTAAAGTCTCATGCCAGTATCATCCAGCTAAAATATGCTCTATCTCTTTTATGAATGCAAGAAATTAATTTTGTAGCTGGCGAGTATTCACTGAAACCTATGAATTTCTTCTTGTTGCCTTCTGAGGCTCAAAGAGTCTGTCTATGGGCTTTGTTTTGTTTTCATTTCAGTTTTGTATTAGACCAACAGCTAAATCACTCCTGCAGAAAATCTTGTCATGTTTTTTTGTTTGGTTATGATATATGGAGCAACCAAAGATAAGCGTGTTCCTTCTGTTTTCTCCCAGAATGTGAACCAGCCAGTGTGTGACAAATGAGATGAGCGCTGGCAGAGAGAACCGTACACTTGCTGGTCGACTGTTGTTTACACAGGCTGATTTTTAACAAACTAATTGTCTCAAATGTTTACAGTTTAGATAGCCTACTAATCTCATAATTCCACTACTCCCTGTTTGTTTTTCATTAAAACCCCAGAAAAATCAATCAATCTAACAACTGAATAATCAAGGTGTCTCAGATAAGTGATTTAACATTTATGTTCAAAGACAGATTGGCCAAGTTTTCTCATAGACAAGAAGTTATTTTCACCCAAGTATATCGGTGCAAAAACATAGGGGAGAAACTCATTAAATTATTGTGTGAGAGTTGTATGGCAACATTGAATAATTCATGCTTATTTGATTGCTGTATATGAAGGATTTATTGGGAGGTGGCGTATCAAGGGAGGAGATGTTTGTCTGGGTTGCTGAAGTTCAAATTCCAAAGGTAGACACTTATTTACATGAAGCACAAAGACACATTAAACAGCCACTGAGGTATCTGAATCTGCTTATTCTCCTCATTATTTCTTATTAGTTTGCATGACATATTTTCCATTGCCTTGTTCCACAGACTTTCTCTCTGTTCAAATCCATCAAATATTTCTGCTGCTCCTTCACACTGCTAGTGATACTGGTCTGAAGTCAGTGCCAGCACTCATCACTTACTTCGCCTGCTCTCTATCTATGGTCCATGCCTTGTGTCTCCTAGCAACAGCATTAGATAGCATTTCACTGGCATCCCTCTAAAGAACGAAAGGAGAATTTGCTTTGAAACACGTAAATTAAGCTCCTCCTATTTAAATGATACATTTTGTGTTCTGAGGAGCTTATCCTCTACACACAAACAAGTGTTCCTCGCAGTAGGGCAATGGGATTCTCCTTTACTGT
Source organism: Sander lucioperca (assembly GCF_008315115.2). Classification (NCBI taxonomy): domain Eukaryota; kingdom Metazoa; phylum Chordata; class Actinopteri; order Perciformes; family Percidae; genus Sander; species Sander lucioperca. Next base: position 7,512,277 of record NC_050192.1, on the reverse strand, counting down.
CGTTGATAGCCCTGCTAGCTTTGCCACTGTTAGTGAGGCATCAAAAAGAGCACACAGTCTGCGTATTAATAGGAACCACCTCGGTTTAAAAAAAACTACATTCTCTATTTCAAGCTCTTTAAACGATCTTGCAAAATTGATCTTGCTGATTGATGCCACTTGCTGATGTAAAGCACAGCTCCTCTCCTCTGCCAGGAGCAGCAGGGGAGTGGAATAAAAGTACACCTGTCGGGAGGGGGGTCAGCAGACATCTGGCAATTATGGCAAGTGGTGAGGAGATAATGGCAAATATCTTTATGTCACCATGCAGCTCCTTTTAAGACAGTCCATCAGCTCAAGCAGAAGGACACAACGTCTCATCCATTAGTTTGTCAGCAGGGCTGTTACGAACATAAACCTGACATAAAATGTAGAAGTCAGAAAATGGGTCAGTACAGAGACGGAGAGGGAGGCCACTATAAGAGGCTTTCCTGTAGAGGTACAGTGGCAAGAAAAAGTATGTGAACCTTTTGGAATTTCATGGTTCTCTGAATAAATTTGTCATAAAGTGTGATCTGATCTTCATCTAAGTCAATGGTATTGACAAATATAACGTGTCTAAAATAATGACACAACATTTTTTTGATCGTGCATGTCTTTATTGAGAACAACCGAACAACCGGTGACCCTTGCATGTTACGTGATGCTAACATCTCTGTTCATGAGTCTACAATACGTAAAACATTGAACAAGCAGGGTATCTACGGCAGGACACCATGAAGGAAGCCACTGCTTACTAAAAAGAACATTGCTGCATGCCTGAAGTTTGCAAAAGAGCACAATGACACTCCACAGCGGTATTGGCAAAATGTTTTGTGGACTGATGAAACACATCAAAAAAAGAAGAAAGGAAAAAACACATAGCACTACATCTGGTGTAGAAAGGCCATCATGAAAACATCATCCCAACCGTAAAGTATGGTGGAGGAAACATCATGATTTTGGCCTGCTTTGCCAAAGCTTGGAATCATTGAGGGGAAGATGAATTCCCAAGTATATCAGACAATTCTTCAGGACAATGTGAGAATGTCTGTACGTCAGCTGAAACTGTGTAGAAGGTGTGTGATGCAACAGGACAACGACCCAAAACACCGGAGCAAGTCCACAACAGAATGGCTTCAGAAAAACAAAATCCGCCTGGCCAAGTCAGAGCCCAGACCTCAACCCAATAGAGATGCTATGGATTGACGTGAAGAGGGCTATACACATGAGAAGTCCAAAGAATGACAGAGCTAAAGCAGGTCTGCCAGGAAGAATGGGCTAAAATTCCTCAACGATGTGCAGGTCTGATCCACAGCTACAGGAAGCGCCTGGTTGAGGTTATTGCTGCCAAGGGTGGGGGGGGGGGGGGGGGCAACCACTTACTATTCTAAGGGTTCACTTACCTTTTCCACTGCCATTTTGAATGTTGAATGAGTGTGTTCAATAAAGACATGAAAGATCAGAATTTGTTTGTGTTATTTTAGACACATTATGTTTGTCAATACCCTTGACTTAGATGAAGATCAGATCACATTTTATGACAAATTCTTTCAGAAAACAATGAAATTCCAAAAGGTTCACATACATTTTCTTGCCACCGTATATGTAATAAGAAACATCAAGTCCACACATGAAATCCTTTGGAGTAACAGGAAAACATGCAGACATGGAAGGTATGAATGTGTTTTTGGAAAGATTTGATGGACAACCTGTATTTCTACTCAAATAAACCAACAAAAAGATACAAAGATAAGCTCAAATCTTGTCAACCTATTTGGAGATGATGTTTTGAAAGCTGGAGTGGTACTCAAAAGATGTGGGCACTCACTCAAACTTGTTTTATGTTGCTGGTGCATGAAATCCTCTGGCAGGTGTTTAGAGGGGTGGTTTAAGGCATCTTCCCAATTCAGATGGTGAAGTTATACCTGCCAGCTGTTCAACAAAAGTCACATCAAAAACATGCTGAACTTTTGCATCTTTATTCCAGTCAGCTGTGAGCAATTTTAAAATAAAGCTGCTACACACATGGATATGTCCATTGGTGGAGTGCAGCGACAGCAACTGGCATCTTTGCCCAAAACATCTTAAAACGGTTTATATTAAAGGGATATTTCACCGTTGGAAAGATGAATATATCTTTAAATTGGGTCACTTATGTAGTAGAAATGTGAATTTTGGCTTCTAGGCCGAAAAAAGCCAGAAAATGTGTTTTTGGCTCATGTGGATGAAAGACACCAAATCCCAGAATGCATTGCTTCGCTGCTTTTGAGTCCACTCCCAAGCCACGCCTACCGTTTACAGACAGACAGACAGTAGGCTTGTTCGAGATGAGCCAGATCTGCGCAAAATCGATCACCGGCGATCGCCGCTCAATGCATGCCGGTTAGATTTGTGTCCGACTTGATCCCGACTTGCTCTGACGTCATGCACACGTGGGCAACGATAACCTCACGAGATCAAGGCGGCCGCAGTTTTTAGAGCCAGGCGCCACAGTTGCTCTCCACCGACTGCAAGACCCAGGCGGACTCAGAGCATGCTGGGAAACGCCGGCCTCTCAGCTGATCTAACAGCTGATTGGTTCACAATCGACTCAACATGATAACGTTTTATGTAAACTTTTATTGATTTTGATTTGGAGGGATTTTAACTGCTATTTGTTTGATTTAAAGGCTTATTCTGTACAGAACACATGTTGTGTGGCTGATAGTGACGTTTAGAAGTCAGAGAAACTCAATCTGTTAAGATTACGGATCATCTACAGTGTGTTGTTAATTAAAATCAGCAACAGATCGCATGTAGAGCATTTTAACAGCTACTCTGTCATAATTAAAACAACTGGAGACTGTGTAGGAGCTGATATATGGGTCTGATAACATTTTATTAAATCGGAATCGGACCATAGTGTTTCTGTCACTTCCTGTTCAGCCTGAGGGCTGTTGGTATCGGCCGAGGGGGTAAGCTTCTCCTCGGACCACGAACCTCCTATGGTGCCATTTTGATGCTAATAAGCCATCACCTCCCGTTAGCATTCCATTGACTGCCATTCATTTTGGCGCCACTTTGACAGCGAATAACTTTACATCTGAAGCGTTTAAAGACTATATTTGTCCATTGTTTATTTCTGAAGAAACACGACAATGTATAAAAGGCTCCATTACCTTGTACCTCACGTTATGGCTCCGTAGCAGACGTTTTTGTAAAAATAGGCTAACGATTGTGTCATAACCACGCGACTTACTGTCGCATAGTAGAGGAATTACCGTATAGTACAGGAGAATCGCGCAGGCAGTTTCATCTCACATTAGCTGTTTAAGTGTAATTACTAATGTTAACTAGCATTTTAGTTAGCAATAATTAGCCTGTGCCTATGTTATCTCCTTACATATACCTACGCTCTCCATCTCTGCAATATTCGGAATGATTGAGATTTCTCTTGGCACAGCTACCAGAAGACTTACAACTTTCAGACACGTTGCTCACGGCACATTTACGTTGTTTCTCTCAGTTGGAAGCTGCGCAGTAACGCTCAGCCATCACCAGAAAAGTGCTTCTAATGGCCTTCACTGGTCTCCGTCCAGAGCATCGGGATCTGTTGGTCCATTCTTATATACAGTCTATTGTATCGGCTGGAAACTGTCCGACTTGACAGCAGATTTTTGTCGCCTGCTCTCGTCCACTTTACAGGCGAGGCGCAGTTCATCTCGAACGAGCCTATTGAGACAGTCAACTCAACTCAAGTGTGTTTTATTGTCATTTCAACCATATACACGAAACAACGTTTCACCGTGGCTCAAGTGGTGTTACACATTTAAAATATATAAAAACATATATAAAAACGACATTATATAAAAACGACATACGAAACAGGCTACATTTAGTGCACACACATTATAGGCTCCGTAAAGTTCAGCTAACACATACTAGCATTAGCGCTTGGTGGGCTGTAAATGCGTGGAATGTAGAATGGTCGGCATTTAACAGTCACAAACTCCACCAGCAGTTAGTTGGATACAAGTACCCCATTTCTGCACCAGTCCGTGTTAACACAGCCCACCTCCACTAGTCTTACCCAGCGACAGAGCAGCAGGCCGGGTAGCTGGATAGTCCGGTACACTGTTGTTCAGCTATGTTTCCACAACAACAAAAACACAGCAGTTTCTGAACTCACGTTGGGAGTTTCTTTGAAGTTGGATGTAGTCCAGTTTGTTGTCTAATGAGCGGACACTTGCAAGCAGGATTGATGGAACAGGTGGCTGGCTAGCGTTAGCTTTCCACCTAGCTAGGTCATACTCCAGCACTCGTTCCGCGTTTCACCGCTGAGGATGTCCCTTTACCGGCTAGCAGCATCGAGCAACACCACAGGCTGAGGTGCTGGTCTCCGTAGCAGGCGAAGGTCGCGTAGTGTGTCGAGTATTCCGTCTGTAATAAAGTGTCCTGCATATTCTCCGATCTGTACCAATGTATCCCGGTGGTACACATATGCGGTAGTTTGAATGCACATAATTGTTGTAAATGTTTTCTGTTGAAAAGACGGAGCCTGTTTAAGCGAAGCTTCTAGATGGCTGACACTCGTTTTACTTCGGCAAGCTTCGGGTAAAGACGACAGTCCAACCCCCTGTGGGCAGGTTGAAAACATGTGGAAGTAGCTCCTACTACTGGCTGTAGTCCGTTGCCTCTGGGCAAAAAATCTTCCGATGACGCAAAAATCGTTGGTCATGGGAAGATTTTTCCGGACCCACAATACAGAGATCTCTCGTCTCAGGGGGACATGAGGGAGGGAAGCACGGTCATTCGAAAATACTACCGTGTTTCTACTGATACAAAGCTTAATGCTACATCGGTGAAGTATCCCTTTAAGGAAAGGAAAGGAAACATAAAGCTCCAGTAAACCTTGAAACACTCATTTTTTCCCTTTTTATCTGCAACGCTCTCTGCTGCTTATCTCTTTATCCAGCCTTAAACTCTCTGATTCTTTGATGCATGCAGGGTTCACCTTTCCGTGGGCCATGCTGCTGTTCTAGCTGTGTCAGCAAGTGTCATCTACTGTTAACTACGAACAATACAAGACCAGTGCAGCAGATACACGATCTACCCAGAAAAAAACTGCATCAATGAGAGCACAGAGGATGAGGAGCATAAGTCCAACCCAGAGGTGTAGCTATAAAAGCTGTCTTGCTCTTTAGAAGTTTCTTCATTCTCTAAAGAATAAGGTTTTTCATGATTCATCAATGCTGATGCAAAAGTCTGATTTGAATGCATTAACAAAAAGTCTACAGCAGCATAAATAAACGGGATGTATTAAATTTGCATTTTGTCAAACTTTTCATGAGAGAACTGCAGTACATTTGTCACTAAATTATAATTTGTCATGCAAAATGAAAACAAAATCAGTTAAATAAAACAAAGAACTGTGAGAACCAAGTTGAAGTTGTCAAGGACCTTCTTTTCATGTCAGATCATTCTATAAAGATGAGCTTGCATAATTGTTCACCTCTTGCAATGCAGACAAAAGAGTAAAAGATGCTTGGCAAACCACAATTATCACTAGAATCTGACATTTTCAACTTGTTCTAAACAATAACCCTTGCTTAACTGTGTCCAAAGTGCGACAAAGTGATCTTCTCACTCTTATCTTTTGTCCGGCAGCAACACCAAATGCTTTTTATCAGCCCAGGCTAGCAGCAGGAACAGCAGTATCCATATTGACAAGAACTCGAGCCTAAAGGCTCACATGGGGGTGAAGCCAAGTGGTCAGGGAGCCTCCGTGCATCAATGCAGAGATGCTCTACCGAGATGTCTCTGCAGCTCCTGCTCAGCTTCCATTCATACTCTTGCATAATCAGGCGCAGGTTAATATAGTAAGAATTGACAGATTAATCTCCATGCCTGGGTGCTGTAGGAGATTACATTATCTGGAAGAAGCAAGGGACTCTTCTCTGAGCTGGATATACAAACAGTACAGAGCCAATTTAAAGTGATACAAGTGAACAATTACAAATGAGACATGGGTGTGTATTCAGGCACTAAAAAATTAGTTATTTCAGTCACTATGTCCAAGAACTTGTGAAAATGAAGCAAATACCGCCGCATTTGCGCACATTTTAATGGCAGAAACAATTGTCTGTAGTGAGTCCTCATTTGTCCCCCAGCAGGTTGTTTGCAAGTATTGCAGACTCAGAAATCTATGTCAGTGTGAGCTGTTGAATCATTCATGGCTGAGAGCAACCACATAGATTTTTTTCTTTACCCCAGGGTTCAGGGACAAAGCAGGGAGGTTTTTGAAAGTGAGACAGACCCTGATCCCTTCCTTGCTAGCAAACTTGAAATTGCTGGCCTTTTAGCTGTTCCTTAGTGCCTAATAGCTCAAAAATAAAGTCTGTATACATTGTTGGGTGTCCTTGATGTAGCTGTGACAGGCAGTGTTGCCATGGAGATGGATATTTTAATAGACATTTTTCTTTGAAAAGGGAGTGCCTTCCTGCATGAATGATGTTTTCACAGCTGTTGCCCATGGAGGAGTCAATACAAAATGATTGCTTATAGTTTCAGTGCACACATATACAACACAGAAGTGCAAACACAATTCACATTCCATAAAAGCCACAACCCAAAGGCACGTTCACACTAAGGTGGAGAAATCTCTGTTAGCATTTTTAGATCAAGTTTTGAAAAAAGCATTTGGAACCTCTGCTGACAAGTTTTCCAGTTCTTGCGGTGTGAAAGCCTGTAGCAATATATGTTGAGCCAAGGGGGAAATGTCTGGTAAAATTCTGTGGAGTTAACTGTGAGGCGTGGCAGTGAATCAGTTGCATTCTTTGGCCCAAAAAGTGATAGGGCTGCAGCCTCAATGTCCACCTCCTAGCTGGTGGTTTAGACTTTGGTAAATATATTGTGGTGCTAACCATCACAGTCAAGTCTTTTCAATAGAGTGCTTCTTGTTCAGTCTGAGAGTAGCGACACTCCGCTGGCATAATACACAGGTTTGTGTCTTCCATCACTTCGTTACTGGCTCATTATTGCTCTTAATCCCACTGGACTAGCATCAACTCTCACATGTCACAACATCTTGGTTGAAATATGTCATTACATGGGTTCTGCAATGCTCTGATGCCACTTTTGGACTGCACATAGCCCATAAACTCCAGTTCTGTAATTCAGACTTTTTGCTGTTGAGTGTCAACTGCTTCTCTTCCAGTCGCTGAAGGACTTGGTGAAGTTCAATTCAATTTTATTTGTAGTATCAAATCATAACGAGTTATCTCAAGACACTTTATAGATAGAGTAGGTCTAGACCACACTCTATACTTTACAAAGACCCAACAATTCCAATAATTCCCCCAAGAGCAAGCATTTAGTGCAACAGTGGTGAGGAAAAACTTCCTTTTAGGCAGAAACCTCGAGTGGTAAGGAAAACTTCCTTTTAGGGAGAAACCTCGAGTGGTAAGGAAAACTTCCTTTTAGGGAGAAACCTCGAGTGGTAAGGAAAACTTCCTTTTAGGGAGAAACCTTGGACAGACCCAGGCTCTTGGTGGGCGGTGTCTGACAGTGCCGGTTGGGGGTAGGATGAACAGTGGCAATTATAGTAACAATAAAGATAATGGAACTATGACTAGAAATAGTAGTTGTTGTAGTAGTTCATGGCGTAGCAGGGCACTGCAGGGCGTAGAGGGGCATAACAGGGCGTGGCAGGGCACTGCAGGATGTAGCAGAGCATTGAGCAGGACCATGGCGACAGCTGCAACCATGATTTAGGTGCCACCCTAATCCAAATAAAACTGCGGGGCGAGAAAACATAAGGACTCTGGGGAATAAGCTCCCCAGAGCTAAGTTAGTAACAAACATTTCTGGGACATGAATGCACACAGATGGAAAGAGAGAGGAGTGTGTCAAAGGAAGTCCATAAGTCCCCTAACTAAGAGCTGCTCCAAGGCAAACCTGAGCCAGCTCTATAAGGGTTGGTAGATGAATCTGATGACTATGAAGAGAAGCAGGGAAGAGAAGGGGTGCCGTGTCTGTATACACCCTAACCCGCCGGTCTAGGTGAACGCTGCAACTCCTCACTCCCTAACTATAAGCTTTATCAAAGAGGAGAGTTTTAAATTTACTCTTAAATGTGGTGACAGTGTCTGCCTCCCGAACCCAGACTGGGAGCTGGTTCCACAGGAGAGGAGCCTGATAGCTAAAGGCTCTGGCTCCCATTCTACTTTTAGAGACTCTAGGAACCACAAGTAACTCTGCATTCTGGGAGCGCAGTGCTCTAGTGGGACAATAAGGTACTATGAGCTCTTTAAGATATGATGGTGCCTGACCATTAAGAGCTTTGTAGGTCAGGAAAAGGTTTTTAAATTCAATCCTGGATTTTACAGGAAGGCAATGCAGAGAATACAGGAGAAATATGATCTCTTTTCTTAGTTCTTGTTAGCACATGCGCTGCAGCATTCTGGATCAGCTGGAGAGTCTTAAGGGCTTTATGTGATTATTTTGTGCTTTTTGGCCTTTAATTGATAGGACAGCTGAAGACAGAAAATTGGGAAGAGGGAGGAGGAATGACATGCAGCAAAGGGCCGCAGGTCAGACTCAAATCCGGGCTACTGCGGCAAGGACTGAGCCACAGTACATGATGTGCACACTCAACCAGGTGAGCTACCAGGGCACCGTATTCCACCTCCTTTTCGTTTGATTATGTCATGAATGTAAAACTTAAACTATAATTCCTGTCCTGCTGCACTGAGGCGGTTGATCAGATCACTTTTTAAATCTCAAAATCATCTCACAGCCTAATTGTGTATAGCTCTGTTATATTGGCAATTAAGATGTGTGATCACTGAAAATATTTAAGGGGACAGTAGTTGGCTTCTTAACTGTGGTTCATAGTAGACCCCCCAATAAGTCTGTGGCATACGGTTTGTTTATTGTAAAAGAAAAAAGCTTCTTTTCCCCATCCAAAGTATAACACAAGTTAATTAGTTTGGTTGCTTTAGTGTGGACATGGGCTTGTGGAAGGCAAGGCAAGGCAAATGTATTTATAGAGCACTTTCTCATACACAGAGGTCATTCAAAGTGCTTTACAGGCAGAAACAACAACAAAAATATACAATTGAGATACCTGTAAAGACAGACCCATTTTATAAAGGCATAACATAGTTTAAAAACAAATAATAAAGTAATTAAAAATACCATCAAACGAGACTAATTAAAAGCTCTGGAGAAGAGAACAGTCTTTAACTTAGATTTAAAAATGGTTATAGTTGGAAACAGAAAATACAGTAGGAAGAAGGGTTTGCATTTGGAAATTCTGATAATATTCAGATAAAAAACGAGGACAACTGTGTCTATGATCTAGGATAAAAAATGGTGGAATTAATTTGGGTGTTTACCGTAAAAAAAAATAAATAAAAAAAAAAACATTATCTGATTCAAGAGTAAAGTATATTTCAAACTTTTTTATGTTTTGTTTTAATCTCAAGTGGACCAAAAGTTCCTATACTAACAATTTTAATGGCCAAAGTTCCTGATTTGAGAAAGATTCAGATTTTGACCAATCTGACCATTAATGGAACTCAGCAGGACCAGGACACTTTAATCTTCCAAATGCAAACAACTCTGGCATTGGGCGATTAGTCTTTTGTAGACTTTGCAATGCTTCACTTATTAATTCATGGCCTGTAACACTAGAAAGGACCAGCAAACCACCATATGCATTGTTTAGAAGAATCCGTTGCCAGCTATTGGGAGATGAATGAGCCCACTGGGATCCATTAACACTGACATTCCAAAAAAGCTGCATACAGCAAGCTCTCCAAACTTGCGGTTTGGGCTGTAAAAAAAGAGGTTTGCATGAATTCATTTGTGCCCAGCGGAGCCAGTCTGATGTCAGAAAATGTAAATACCATGACATGCTTGGTTTATTAGTACGTTGTATTGCATTCTTGGCCCTGCTTGCTGGTGTCTACTCTCGGCCAGAGTTTTGTTTTGACAGAAAAAGTCTGTCTCTTTTGTAGTTTGAAGTTAATACATTTGAAGTTTAGTAATAGAGCTGATATAGTGACAACAAATAAAAAATAATACCACTGAGCACCATACATGATTCATCCGCCCACATTTAGACAAAATAAAGTTCCAGTATGGCTAACGCCTTTCTTTGAGTCCAGTTTTTGCTCTTTTAATTAGGTTGGCATTATGAGTTCTGAGCGAGTTTGTGTTGAAAGTTGACTTGAAAGTTTCTTAATTTTGAAACCCCACTGTGGCGAGTCACTGGGTTCCACTCTCAGTGCCAAACCCAAAATAGTAGTGACTGTCCTTTCAAGTGAAGCGTCAGAGGTGAGGTAAATTGGTATAACAAGAAATGGAAACAACAAGGGACGTGTAATTATTTTTCTCAGGAGCTCTAAAGTCAACTTTTGTTCTTTTCCTGTTATTTAATTTTACTTTCCATTGTCTTGTTCATATTTTGTGCTGTACTAAACTTCTGATTTCACAGCAAAAGAGCAAGCCTGACATTTTTTACCCTCTCTGGGGAATTTCTGGCACAGTATTAACAGCAAATAAAGAAGAAGAGCTACTTTGACTTTTATTAGCGCTAACATTTATCTCATTTGGTGACTGTTATACTTCTCTGTAGGGACAGTCTCATAAAATCTTTGTCCAGGCAGCCGGCCTATAACTATATAACCTGTCTATTAAATCAAAGTTTGTAGGATAATTTCCCAGATTCTTTGTAAAATTGCTCTCATACTGAACCATATGGTGCATTTGAGACAGAAAGAGAGGACCTGGCTCCATGGACGACACCAACAGATGCTTGCTTAATGACAGCAAAGACGGCATGACACATTTATGGTGGGGTCTACCATATTCATTGTAAAATGAATAGTTAGAAGTTGATTTAGATGAATGGTAAGACTATATCGTCATAAAAACTGAGCTGTTGTGCACTTCAGTTAGGTGTTATTAACTTAACAGTAGAAGCATGGCTGCAGTGATGGCAATGTTGGTGTGTCGATCCACAACTTTAGTCCAGACTGAAAAATTTTAATAAATATTGGAAGATTTTTTTTTTTAAAGACATTCATGGTCTTCAGAGAATGAATCATATTGACATGGTGAGTTTTCCTCTTGTGCCACAATGAGGTTAACATTTGTGGTTTTGAGTAAAATATTATAGTTATAATAACTATGGGAAAGGGGGGTTAGGGTTAGGGGGAAGGGGAGTTTAAATCCAGCCGCTGCTAAGCAGTGCACTGTCCGTCACGATTCAACACCACACAGTCTCTAAACCTCATTAAGACCTCTAAGATGTTTGGTGTCTAATTTGGAGATCCAAATGTTCTCTGCTCTGAGTCTCTGAGGTTTTCTTCCATCTGGAATTACATTCGACTACAGTGGCTCGGACCGAAAACCAACCATGCAATAAAAAGTGTTTAACCAGATGTCAGGGTCCATCTGAGAAGTGGTGGCTCTCTGGGCCATGATGAGTGTAGCTGTTGATCGTCCAGTTGCAGAGGCAGCAGGCCGGGGCGGTGGTGGTCCCCGTGTGGCTCCTGATCTCCTAGAACGTTGTTTGGACAGCTTGGTGGAGGGGGCCGGCGTCGTCGTGGCAGGTGGGTCGTCTATCTCCTCCGTAGCTGAGAGGTCTGCTAGCTTAGCCGCAATAACAGCCCCCGTGTATTCCAGGGTCTCTGGAAGGAGACAGTGGCCCAAGTTTTGTCTGGCCCAGTCCGAGGCCACCTGAAAAGGCTCTTCAAAATCCACAGTGGACAGGTTTGTCAACTTCTCAATGTCACTCTCCATCGTTTCGGTGTAGTGGCCCCGTAGGATGAGCAAGGTGGTATGGGCCCAGTTTCTGGCATTGCCATCAATAAGTAAGGTTGTATTAGGGTTGGGCGCAGCAGGTTTAATTAAGGTCGACAGGTTTCTGGTCACATGGACTATGGTCACCGGCGGTTCCTGATCTGAGACATTTTTTAAGTGGTGAACAGATTATTCTGTACAAGATTCTTATTTTGGTCAGAAAGTCTGAATCATCAGATGGCTGTCTGGTTATATGTTCATCGGTCTGTGCTCTGGCCCTGTTCTGTTCAAAGTGTTGTCTCACGTTATGATTTTGTGCATTCAAATATTTTTTTGTTTTTTAGGGCCCGAGCCCCAACGGTGCCTTGCACTGAAGGTGCGAAGGAACCTATTGTTTTTGTACGGATTATTATTATTCCGCGACGGCACTCGCATTTTTGAGGGGCTTAGCATGCTGGAAAACTCACAAACATTTGCATACATGTCAGACCTGGCAAAAACTACAAAGTTCTGTAGTGATTGGGCTGGAGCGTTACCAGGGGGCTCCATAGCGCCCCCTAACGAGCTTCGGAATTCTGAAAAAATGAGAAGTTAATATACCAAATTTTGAGGGAACATAGGTCTTGTCTTGAAGTCCATGGAGCATTTTTTTTATTTTTCCAGCTGACAGGAAGTCAGCCATCTTGTTTTTCGTGCGAAATTTTTCATTCAATTCATTCATTCATTTTCATTTTTCAGGACATTAGGATGCATGAAAACTCTCGAAGTTGCGCAGCCATGTGGCCGGGTTAGTTCAGTTGGTAGAGCAGACGCACATATGTAGAGGTTTACTCCTCGACGCAGCGGCCGTGGGTTTGACTCCAACCTGCGGCCCTTTGCTGCATGTCATTCCCCCTCTCTCTCCCCTTTCGTGTCTTCATCTGTCCTGTGAATAAAGGCCTAAAAATGCCCCAAAAAAAAAATCTTTAAGAAGTTGTGCAGCCATGTGCATAATAGGACATTCTTTGATCTGAGTTCACATTTAGGCTTGAGAGTGGTATGGTTGCTCTATAGCGCCCCCTAATTGGTTTTAGCCCATGGGCACATTTTTGACGGCCTCAGTATATACGAAAACTCACAAAAATTGGCGCCCACTTAAACACCTGGGAGCTTTGCGAGACTGTACAATTTGGCCCATACCTGTAAGTGGGCTCAATAGCGCCCCCTAATGCATGGAAAGCCTTAACTTGGACATAGTTGCTCCGATATTCACCAGATTTACTACACATATTGCTCTAATCATTACGGACATATTTCCTATTTAGTTTTATTAGCTCTGCCCAACCAGAAGGTGGCCATTTTAAATGTATTCATTTTTCATGTGTTTTACATTCTTTCAAACTCCTCCTAGACGGTGATTCCGATCTTCACCAAACTTTGCAGGTACTATCTATGGACCCTCATGATGAAGAGTTATGGACAGAATTTTGATAGTTGAAAATATGTGGAAAACAGGGGGGACCAACTTCCTGTAGGTGGCTGTCAAAACAGGAAGTTGCGTATCTTGGGCACAGTTATTCTGATGATCATGAAACTTGACACAGTTGTTCCTCATAGGGGGTTGAGCATCCATGCCAAAGTGTAAGTGAATTGGCCATTAGATGGCACTGTTTCAATTATTTTTATTAATTAGCCTTTTGGCCGTGAGTGTGATCTGCACGAAAACCTGCATATAGACTGTGACGAGGTGTACCCTCGTGACAAAAAGTTATCAAAAGAATTTTGATAGCTAACACAATGCACAAATTATGGAGTACCAACTTCCTGTAGGTGGCTGTCGAAACAGGAACCGTTGTATCTTGGCAACGGCTATTCCAATTGGCACAAAACTTAACATAGGCCTTTAGATGGCACTAATTAATTAGCAAAATTGCTATATGCGAAACCTACTTTTTGTAACTCCTCCTACAGCGTGAGTTCCATCTGCACAAAGACTTGCATGTAGACTCAGTGGACCCTCATGACAAAAAGTTATCAAAAGAATTTTGATAGTGCAAAAAATGTGCAAGTTATAGAGGACCAACTTCCTGTAGGGGATGTCGAAACAGGAAGTTGTGTATCTTGCCAACATTTATTCCGATTGCCACGAAACATGACAACGTTGTTCCTCATGAGCCATTGAGCATATGTGCCAATTTTGGAGTCAATCGGCAATTAGATGGTGCTGTTTAGATTTTTTTTTAACCTGTTATAAAACAACGAAATTCTATGCTTTTTGGTCTAAACGGCATACCCAAATTAAAAGTGGTACAGCTCCCGTATACTTTGACACTCTGGGGTGTGCTTGATATCATTGGTACTTTTTTGTACAAAATACAAAACTTCTCAAATACACAAACACACCCACATCAATCACACACAAACTTGAAATAACTATTTACATAAATATATAGAAATAAGTAATTATAAATTGTTCAGGGTGTGCTATGCATTATAACAGTCCCTGTTTATGGTGAAACACAGAGATATACATCACAGGAGGAGCATTTCACTGTAGTCCATGGTGTCGTTTGAATCGTCTCCTTATTGGCTAAAAAGGTCTCGAAACATGGAATTGCAACTGGCTCAAGCAACTGTTGATCAAAACCAACGTGGTCCACATCGAATGCAGAGGCATCATTGGGTTTCCAGCAGTCTATCTCCGCCTCCCGGGCACTGATTGGCTCATGAGAGGTCTTGTTTGATTCGTAAGACTTCAGAGAAAAACAGTTTACTATTTTCCGTTGTAATTCGGTCAGAAACTTCAAGATTGTGAGGCAAACAGCTAGTTTTGGATAAAATGGCTTGGATATTCCATTTCCTTGGACTATTGGCAAGTTATGAAAAAAAAAATTGGGACAATATCACCGATGTGGATAAAGGGAGAATGAAAAGGTATGAATGCAGACTCTTCTCTTGACACTAGCTGCGCAGTCTTTTTCAGTGTCATGGCAACTTTATTACAGTTGTATAACTGCTATAAATCATCTTATGCTTTGTGTGTGGGCTTAATTGAATCGTGAGAGGATTTAATGCTTAAAAGTTATAACGAAGTTTATGAGTGGTGGTAACAGTGCCGCCACTGCGATGAAGTGTGACGTCCACGGTACACTGTTACCAAATTAATTAGCCAAATCGCAATGCATGCAAAACCTACTTTTTCTAACTCCTAAAGCATTAATCCGATCTGCACGAAATGTTGAATGTATCCTCGGTCGACCCTCATGACAAAAAGTTATCAAAACAATTTTGATAGTTAAAAAAAATGTCCAAGTTATAAAGGAGCAACTTTGTGAAGGTGGCAGTCAAACAGGAAGAGTTGCGATTCTTGGCAACGGTTATTCTGAATCAGAGGAAACTCGGCACAGCTTTTCCCCGTGCTCCGCTGAGGCCGTGGGCAACATTTGAAGTAAATCGCCCAGGCATCCCGCCAGTACCCCCGACGTGCTGTGAGGGGCGAGGGCCCGTTCAACGCTGCTTGCAGCTTTAATTATAATTATTATTATTATAAAAACCAGCTCTAAAATTGGTCTGGTGTGAAAAAATGTGTAGCTTAAAGTCAATATCTTGGTGGTATCATTGGGGATAATCTTGACGGTGGGCCCTGTGTAATGTGTAATTTGTGTTAAGGGTTAATAGACTATATAAAAGAAGTGGACAAAACCACCGTGACATCACACATTGGTATGTGGACTACTGTTTTGAAGCCTCTAGTTTAGCATTTTGACTGTCGCCATTTTGTCGCCAAGTGACCATATTTGGACGAGGGGTGGATCCGACAGACAACCTGAGGATACTATGCATGGCATTGTGTAGTGATATATCAATCACAAGGTAAAGCATCCTTTATCATCTATTTTGCTGTAAATGGGACAATCATTTACAAAATGAACAACATGCTGTATTGATCACTTGAAACTAGTCATTCTGACCATAAACTGATTAGGAAAATCATTAATGAAGTAATAAATCAACTGAGAAGTAGGGTCATTTTATCATAGTCTTCTTAGTCTGGTTCAACAGATGTACATTGCAGGGATAAAGCTTTCCCTCTCGCTATCTCCATTACCTGGGCTTAGTGCTAGCAAGGACTGTTTTGATTAGTTTAAAGAAATACAAACAAGCCAGAATAGACAGGCTGTGTAGCCAGAACATACTCGAGTGTTGACACAACACTGTGGAGATAGGTCTGGCAATGCGAGACTATAGATTTCTACACAATCTAAATTAATTTGGCAACAAGTGGAGATGCCCCCTGCTGGCCATTAGAATGATGCAGGTTTAAGGCACTCCTGAAGACAAAATAAAAAAATATACATATTAGCTATTGTTTTCAGAGTGAGCTGTAAAAAATCCCAAATTTTATAAAATGTCCTACAGGCATTGTGATAGGCAATGTATGATGACACAGAGCACCACTTAGTTGCAAAATGTTATCCTCTCTGTCAGACAAACCACAGACAGACTGACCCATCAGCTGAATCTGGAGTGAAAAAACTTGCACTGAGCCTGCTGGCAGCTCCCTATGTAATTGATTACGATATTTTAGAAGACTGGGCTATATCTTTGATAGATATGCTTTATTAAATGAGTTTAATCTGGACTTTTGTTCAGAAAGTTGGACAACCCTAAGGTAATTTCACAATTTCAATATTTCATTACTATTTACATTTACAACCCTGATTTTAATAAGCATTAAGTCAAAGAAAAGGTTGATCACATTTGAATAAAACTTTTTGAATTTTGAATCATTTACTGCCTATTAGACATCATACACAAACGATTCAGCCTTGTAAAGTGTGAGATAAGTTAAAAATACTGTAGAACTGCTATGTCTGTAGTGAATTTAGATTACCAATAATATACGTATGTGTAGGTGAGAATGCTTTAAAGATTCATAGGTGTCTTAGCCGTGGAATAAACAAACCTAGGCTTTATTCAGTACACCAAAACTTTCAATTAAAGCTCTCTGGATGCGAATTGTATTTCTTTGTGTCTATTTATAGTATTTCATTGTTGTCTAATTATCCATTGCTCAGAGAAGCACCTACTCACTAGCTTTAGCCGTGCGACAGGTGTTAATGCGATACATTTTTAATAATGCATTTGGAGATCTGGTGACCCTCCTCAAGAATATTCGGTCACACACACACTGTACGCGCACACATAGTCCTGCATGCAAAAACACCATCTGCTCCTCCTCTTCCATCTCCTTTCAGTATCTTTATCCCTCTCCAAGCTGCTTCACATACAGTAAATGGTATTTTTAGGTGTGAGCAGTTGGAGCAAACTTTAAAGTACAATTAATCAGCCCAGTCCCGTGCCATGATCGCTTAGTGCAAGGTAAATTGCAGTCATGTGTTGAGCATTAATATGTGCTAAATTGGGTGCATTGTCTCTGAGGTTTATGTGCAAGTATCTCTCTCCCAGTCTGTGCTGATCTGTCTCCAACAAGCTGTCTAATTCCCAGTCTAACTGTTCTCAGCGGGTACAGCCTTAGGCTCTGCTGCCTGCCTCTCTCACTCAGACACACACACACACACACACACACACACACACACACACACACACACACACACATAGTCTTCCTGAGTTTAAGAAAATACTGACTTCTGCTTAGTACATTCTGGCCATATCTCAACCATACTTCCAGTCTTTCTGGCCACTTTTCCCCTTTATCCTTTCTCTCAGACTCCCCTCAACCTCGCTGTCAACATTTCATACCCCATCCTTCTTCTTTTCAACCTCTCCTCCCCTCCCCCATTCTGTCTCTTTTCAATATCCAGTTTCACAGCAAAGACTGCCTCAGCCCTCAAGCTCAGTCTTTGCTTCACAGAATCAGATAGTTCCCTCAAATTCTCATTCTGCAACATCCCTTTTATGCTCCACATAAACCAGAGAATTATACCTAAATTGTGCTTCTGGTGAAGTGTTCAGCTAGTGTTCACACACCGCTTATCTACCCATTATTGCTCACACACCAGTGAGTGCTGAACCGTGAGTTTTTGACTGGAAGCAAATACGTTCACGGAAATTTCTTGATTATTCTTTTTTGGATTGTCTTGCAGGCATAGTGAGGATTTTATTGCCCAAGTTCAAGGGCTCAGGACTCAAGATATCTCACTTCAGTAATATGCAGTTATAAGCTTTTCTTTCTTCCCACCATTTATCAGAGAGGACACACAGGATACATATGATGTAGGGTATGTAACTATGTTGTCATTATGATGATTAAAAAATGTAATTCAAGCAGCATTATGTTTCCAACTAATTGTACAGGCCAATGCAAATTCAATGTCTGTATGTGGTCATCTTTAAGCATTGCATGGCCATTTTGTACAAGAAACAAGTGGGCTGCTGTGTTTTCAGCCTGTATTAGAGCAGATACCAGCCAGCACACAGCCGATGGTGGTGCTGCACACAACTAGGCAGCATGTTGAGTCTGCAGGGCACATGGGCTGAACAGGCCTGACTCACCTTGTAGCCAACCAGATGCTGTGTGTGTGTGTGTGTGTGTGTGTGTGTGTGTGTGTGTGTGTGTGTGTGTGTGTGTGTGTGTGTGTGTGTGTGTGTTTGTGTGTGTGTGTGTGTGTGTGTGTGTGTGTGTGTGTGTGTGTGTGTGTTTATCAGCAGTTGACCCTGCTGGTTCTATTAAGTCCAGTGGTATCCTGCAGAAGGAATGGAGGATTTCTGACAATTGTGAGACCACCTCACAGTCCCCGCTGCAGGGACCAGCCACTGCTAATTAGATACATGGAAGAAGAGGAAATTGCCCTTGTCTGAGCAGCTAGATATCAAAGGAGGCTGCAACAAGCTATAGAAGATTATGTAATTTTTCACAAAGTGTGCTCTGTAAATGTGTCTCGCTCTTATGAACACACCATAGCCCTCATCGAGAAGCAAGGTGGGCAGAGTTGTGTGTTCCAAAAGTATTTTTCCTCGCTGGGAATTAGCATTTGAAGGATTTCTTTCAATGATAACCTCAGTGTAGTAGCATTAGAGTCTCCTGGATATATTAATGTTAGTATAGGGTTATGTTCTTGTCGTTGAATATTACTCTTTTTTTAAATTCTTTTTTTTTTTGTTAGTATGGCAAATGTATGCTCTTGCTGTACCAATGTGTTTCAGCAGGTGTTGTTATGGCAAAAATGCTAGCTATGCTTGAATCAAATAATAAAAAAGTGTTTTACCTCCACCTTCTGATATCTGGTCAGCTTGCCTGGAACCTCAACCAACGTGGTACCAAAAAAAGTACCTGTTACCAGGTGCTATCTACAACTTTTGTTAATGGAAAACCAAAAAGGAGTGAGATGAGTCGAGGTGTACAATGCGGTGGAAAAATGGCATTAGATACACCTGGTGTGATGGTGCCATCAATAGCTGTCTGGCATTATCCTCACTGTTAGTAGCATCAGAATTTTAAGCTCTGTGTTTCCTACTGCAATGCTCTTGGAAGTCACAGTTAACTTTTTGTACACAGGTTTGTACCTTCATTTTTTTTCTCAAAGAACTAGATATTTTCTAAAGCAGTTAAACATCTGTTATACCAATGATTGAACCAGAAGAGTTTAATATCTATTCAAGCTTCCAGTCTCATTTAACATTGTTTTGCAGAAAATGAATGGCACTTTTAAACCTTGTTTACACATGGTATTAACATGTGATCTGTATCTGGATACATAAATGGATAGTGACATTTAATCCACAGGCCTTTGCATTTACATCGGGTATTAATGAGCGTTCTTGTTAATGTGATTCTCTGTGAATTGTGATTGGATCTCAGTATGCAAATTAGTTAGACAGGGCTGCCGACCATGTCCCAGGGCAATTAAAGCAATGCTGCTGAATGAGCATTTTTTTTCCGAGAAAAGGTAAGGCATTTATTTTTTAATCACTTTTTTTGTGAGGGAAGGATTGCTGGATACTGCTGCTACTTGTTGTGTTTGCCGGGCAGCTTGAACTTGCCAGATGGATTGTTTTTCTTAAGAATGTGAATGACGTTATACGAATTGCATTCACACGTGGCTGACATCCAATCACAATGCAAGTCAGACCACCTGAGGATGTTGTCAGGCCAATCTGATCACATTTTGTCTTCTTCATACATTAGCACCTGCATTAAAATATGATTTTCAATATGTTAATACCTGATGCGAATGGGTCCTCTCTTCCAGTAAACTGGACACCCAAAAATAACCTCCCATTTTGCTATTCTATTACACTGATATACTTTAAAGTTGTCCTTTGATTAGGACCCTCACTTTGCCTTTGGGCTGGAAATAAAAGCAATTGTTTCAGACAGCACGAACACAGGAAATTGCCTTTGATGTCAGCATGACAAGGGAGATAATACAATCTGCTGATTTCACTTGTGGGTGGGGAGTTTTGTCAGGTTTGCAGAGAGGCCCCATTCACACACCTCCAGGGCAGGCAGTTTATTGTGTAGAGTATTGGTATGCACATCCTTTTCAATCTATATCCAACCTAATGCGGTGTGACGCTGTAGCGCTTTCATGTTGGAATCGGTTTCTCAGGAAGACTGACTACATCTTTTCTCTCTGTCTTGTCCATATTTCTAGCTGTTTTGCTTCACTTGCACAACTCTGACTTAGGTAGCAGGCTAAAGGGTGGTGTATTTCAGACCCAATCTGTGTTCGCTGTCAGGGATATCGCTTGTACTTGAATCTCACACTACACTTTTAGGTTTCCTCTTTTTCCCTTCCTTCAGCTTGTCTGACTGTACCTGTGTGTACGCGTATATGCCGTTTCTGTGCCAGTGTGTGTGTGTGTGTGTGTGTGTGTGTGAGAGACACATATTGTTGTAAGACTCTCCTTCTTCTTATACAAGGGTAATGTTAACTTGTGCATTGTCCCTGTTTAAATAAAATTAATCAAAAGAGAGACAAGAGATGGCCAGATGCTCGATGGTGTGCTGTGAATGTAAGACAGTAGTCTCCATTCCATCCAGGTGTCTTGCAAGTGTCCCCAGGGTTTTTTCCGACATATTCTGTCAGCCAGCACCTCTCACACACAATACACAGCCCAGGCTGCATTCCCTTCACAGCTCTCTGTCATTGTTTGTACATTCTGTCCTTGCATGTGTGTTTTTTCTCTGTATGTATATCTCTGTCTTTGACAAGACTAATATCTACATTTCAGGCCCGCTGTGTCTTTATTTATTTTTTTGCCTCACTTGAGAACATCTCTTTCTGATGTGTGGCAACTGACAATTTGCAGAAAAAGGCCCAAGTGACAAACACTCAACCCTCCGTCAATACCGCTTGGGTAATTAAACCCTCAAATATATCAACGCAGAATATAGGCAGTGAGCAATTTATTTATCATTTTTGTTTTATTGATGTGTGGACTCCTTTGAGTGAACAGCATGGCAGGTACAGTAGATAGCAAAGAACAGACGGGCTTGCTGCAATCACACACATACACCTAACCAACATTCACACATTTGTAGAGTAGGTGGGTTTGTAACAGGCACATTCCTCCCATGACCACATGCCTGAATTCATCATCCACATACATTTTATTTCATTCCAGCTCTTGTTTCTGTGTGCTGTCACTACCTGACTTACATCGGTTTGACTGGTTCTACATCTGATTGGCTGTTGGAGCAGTCTACTGATGGTGAGTAAAGAGGATTAAAGGGTTGGTTCACCCAAATTACAATCAAACATTTTCTCATTTAGCTCTGGGACTATATCTAGCCATACAGATAGTTTTTTTGGGTGTTTGCAAATCCAGCCACCCCCTCATGCCCTGCAATACCCCCTTTCCTACCTTTTTTATCACCTTCTCCACCCACATACTGCTTCTCATTTCCTTAATCAGTCTTGCAGTATATATAGGCCTACCAGCCATAGCTTATTCATTTCCTGCTAGATTGTCAATGCTGGCTATTGCTCTGCATTCCAACCATATGTACCTGATGTACAGGTGTACCTGAATCTGATCTGTTCCTGGATCTTGCCGTGTTTGTTTGACTGTTTTCCGACAACCTTCTTGTTGCCAGCTTCTCAGACTGTACCTGACCATTGCCTCTAGTAAATTTTCTTTCATCCCACCTGCTGGCTTTGTGTGTGATTGTCTGCGTTTGGTTCCTCCTCTCTTTGCTGCCAAAATTCACTGGCCGTTTAAGTTTTTATGGCTTTTATTAGATAGTACAGAATGACACAGAAAGGGGGGAGAGAGAGGGGATAACATGCAGCAAAGGACCATGGGTCTCATTGGAACCTGGGCCGCTGCTAAGGACACAGTCTTGTACATGGGGCCAGCTCTACCAGGTGAGCTACTGGGGCGCCCCCAAAAAAACACATTAAACACAATAAATACACAAATAAACAAATGAATGGTAGGAATAGGAATGTTGGCCAAAGCTTTGAAAATAAGGCTGTACTTAAAATACTGAAAATAACAGCGGACTGGGACTGCCTCCACACGGCTCTTTCAGACCGTTCCCCAATACGTAAAATACCTAAAATTTTTCACGCCCACATGTAATTTTAGTCTTTGCCCAGGCAGCCATTACTTTTCTCACCAGCCAACCTATGCAAACACCAAAGCTCAAGTGCTCAGGTGAATCTATAAAGTATAAAATGTCACCAAATCTGTCACAGGCCTAGTTTCTGTTTCTTTCACACTTTTTCTCTCTCACCATGTATTATTGATCCTAGTCTAAGTCCCTGTGCCGTCCTCAGATTGATCATTCATCTGCTCATAGGAGCTTGAAAGTAAGAGGGGACATTTGCAGCCAGAGCAACTCAAGCTTCCCCTCCCCAGTATTCGCCTGCCCCCCTCACACTGGCAGCCTTGTGGGTACAAGCCCGGCATGGATGACTCACTGTTTGTGCACGTGTTTCCATCAGTCTGTGTGTAGGTGTGTGCTTGTGTGTCTTTGTAAGACACACACACGTATCCATCAGAGCAGGAGAGGCGAGTCAAGCGGGAGATTGACTTTAGCAAAGGAGCAGACAGCCGTCGCCAGCTGAACGCTTGAGATGTTTCCTTCATAGCACTCAGCTTTCACAGCAGATTACAGACATTTGCTGACTGGTCCTCAGTTTAGTGGCCAAAGACCTATCCAGAATACTGATGACTGGGTCTATGGTACTTCTGCTCCCATATTCCCTTCTCACTGCGACAAGAAAGATCTGGATCTCCTTTTTACATCCAGTCATACCCCAAAGCTCAAATGACTAATATTGCAGTTTCTCAGTATTATGGACATTTTACTAAATATCATCCAGTTATGTCATAAATTAACATGAAAGCAGCTATTTAAAAATCTGTAAAACTTGTCATTACATTTGTATTTATTAAATATATTTCAGTCAGAAATATTTTCTTCATCAAAGCTTTTCTTACCATTGAATGAGGGATGAGTCACTCTGACTTGCAGAGCTGTTAACCCCTGCAGAGATGATTTAAACTGTAAAAAGAAGATAAAATGACTGGTACACAAATCTCTGGATTAAGATAGAAAGCAATCTTAATGTTGAATGTTTTTTATGATTAATTCATTGAACATTAAGTCCATAATTTATAGTCCAGATACATTTCTGACAATACAGAAACATGTCCATGGTAATATTTTTGAAACCCAAAGGTATTCAATTCACAATAAGCGACATCCTCAAATTTGAGAAACTAGAAACAGCTGGGGAATGGCAGACTCCGCCATGTTTTGTGTTTTTACTTCGTAAATTAATTGCTTATCAAAATTGCTAACCTATTAAAGGAACACGCCGACTTATTGGGACTTTAGCTTATTCACAGTAACACCCAGAGTTAGACAAGTTGATACATACCCTTCTCATCTCCGTGTGTGTTGTAACTCTGTCTGACGCCCCCAGCGCTAGCTAAGCCTAGCACAGATCCTGGAGGTAACCGGTTTCAACTAGCCTACTGCTCCGAATAAGTGACAAATTAACGCCAACATGTTCCTGTTTATATGTTGTGATTTGTATAGTCACAGGGTGTACAAATAACAAGGTCATATGAGACACAGCCGTCTTCTAACCGTATACAAACTGGGAACTATATTCTCAGAAAGGCGAAGCACTGCTACTTCTGCTACTTGGGCGGAGTGATTTGCTAGCAGCACCTGAAGCCCTGTGGTGAGGAGCAGAGAGTTCGCCTGGGGTTCGCTCAGAGTTGGAGTAATAGAGTCAACAATTACTAGATAGTAAAAGCATAGTGACCTTGTTATTTGTACACCCTGTGACTATACAAATCACAACATATAAACAGGAACATGTTGGCATTATTTTGTCACTTATTCGGAGCAGTAGGCTAGTTGGAACCGCTTACCTCCAGGATCTGTGCTAGGCTTAGCTAGCGGTAGGGGCGTCAGACAGAGTTACAACACGCACGGAGATGAGAAGGGTATGTATTGACTTGTCTAACTCCAATAAGTCGGCGTGTTCCTTTAAATGATCAATTGATCGTTGCAGTGAGTCCTTTCCACCCTGAAAAATAGCATGTTCTGGTGTACACACCAGAGATGGGGACTCGAGTCTGAGACTCAGACTCAAGTCGCACTTAAGTCGCTAGGGTTGGGCATCGAGAACAGATTCCTACTTGGAATCGTTTCAGAAATTACGATTCCAGTGGAATTGTTTCTTTATTGGAATTGTTTGGAGGATTTGGTTTCAAATCTGATCATGGGTTCCAAATTTAACATGCGCAAGTTTTGGTTTCCGTAGCGGCCAGGCGCTTGTTGTGTTGCAGCCATGGAGCACAGTAAGCGGGGCTCAAGTATGGCTTTATCTTACGTTGAAAAAGCCTGGTAAAACTGCAACCCACCATTGAATCAAAATAAAACTTTCCTCTTATTTGTGAAATAAGCATGTGACCTGTCAACTCCATCTCTCAAAGAATCGGAATCGAGAATCAATAAGAACCGGAAACGAAAGGAAGAACCACAATTGGAATCAAAATTGTTAAAATCCAAACGATGCCCAACCCTATAAGTCGCACAAACAGCTGACTTCAGACTTGACTTGCGACTAGACCCAAAAGACTTCAGACTTGACTCGGACTCGAGCTTGACTCGTCTACAACCTGTTTTCATGCAATTATTGCTTTTTAAATCTAAATCCATTCATGTATTTCTATTTTCTTGTATTGGCGCATATACATTGGGGAAACGTAGACGAGCTGCATGTCCCCTGCCCTTTGCCATAATGTGCAACGTAACGCATGCGCTATGCCTATGTGCGCGCACTCACATAAATGCATTGACGATGGCGACACCAAGTCCTCCCGGAGTTGTGCCTTTTGTCATTAGTTTTGCTTTCAATAACTTCGTAAACAGTGGCAGTAAGCTAACAGCTACATGCAAGGTGTGTGGCACCAAGATAAATGATGCCGGATCAACAACGTCGAACTTCATCAGGCATCTCAAAATGCACCCAGATAGGTCAGTCACTTGCTAATGTGAAAGAGATGTTAAATTTAGCATATATCGTCACAGGTAACAAGCTAACCATCGCAAAGTGTTTTGCTAATGCTGGGAACTGGCAAATTGTATCTTTATAGTTGTATCCATATGATGTGACAGACTTAGGTTAATATTTCACCGGGTTGTTAAATAGCAATACGGAAAGTATCAATTCTCACATGTTTGCACCATGGTTGGTGTATTAACTTTCAATACAGATGTTTCCCTCATACTTTCAACGCTGAAAAATGTAATGCATGACGAGGTTGGGCTTTAGTAAGACAAACATTTATTCTTTGGTGCAGATACCAAAATGTTGAAAAATACAGTTATGAAATTAAAACAGAGTTCTTAATTTGTTTCTTCAGATTGCATTGCAGTAGACCCCATACAGTTATCCTACAACTGATTTTAATACTGTACTGTATGGATGGTAGCTACAGGACATGCTTTGAATTCATAAGATTTAGCAATACAGTGTTAGGGACAGATCAGATGGCCAGAGACTTGAGACTTGACTTGGACTCGTGGCAAAAGACTTGAGACTTGACTTGAACTTTCCCCTCAAAGACTTGAGACTTAACTTGGACTCAAGCTCAAAGACTTGAGACTCGACTTGGCCTTCCAAAAAATGACTTGTGAACATCTCTGGTACACACTGAATATGTGCACATTTCTTGTATGTTGACTTTAAAATGTAGGTGCACAAATTATCACCAGCTATTTTTTGATACATCTGAGCACCTGACAAACAGTCAAAACATATTTCCTACCATTTCCTACCACAAAGTTTGGACAAACTACAAATCCAGAATAAATCCATATCGTTGAGGCATAGCAGAGTCTTTAGTGGATTGTCATTGGTGGAAAACAAACTCCTTGGAGCTCAGCGCCTCCCCTCCCTTGTGTCTCTGCTGGCCCTGCAGAGTGCAGTTCATTGATAAGGGTTTCTGTCCTTGTCATTAAGGACTGATGTCTTTCTGTCAACTCCCAGGCAGCCCTGTTCCTCATTCCGCACTATTGTTTTTCTACTCTTCTATACCTGACAGATTCCCTATCTCCCTCCCTCCTCTTCCTCGCCATCCACTCCCCAAGAGGAATTCATTCCTACTGTTAGAAACTGCAAGTTTATTTCCCCTCCTCTCCACAAGGAGACACTGTGGTGGTTCAGTGTAGTCCATTTTATAAATAGAGGCTGGATTTGGACTTCTCCTCTTGCCATGTGTCAAGCCAAGCCCAGGCCTCTGCAATAGCAATGGTGTTGCTAAGCGTTGATGCCCACCTTGAAACCAGTGGGGCACCAATCCACAAATTGGATGGAGCACTTGGTCTTGATGGTTGCAATGGTAGCATTCGTATCTTTGGGCATCACATCACCACGAAGATGACAGTGGCATACGTAGAGGACAATGGCTTTGGATTGAAGCCCCATTTAGGATTATAAATGGGGCCACAAACTGGAGCCACAAATCACCAGGAAACAAGGGTTGCAATCAATAAACCAGTTTATTTTTCCAAAGAACGATGGGAATGCTGATTGTCATGATGATTATCATGGTTCTAAACAAAAAAGGAAAGAAATTACAATATATTTCCCAAACAAATCATAAATCCAGCCTTTACATTGCAGTTATCATTGTTATCAACAAAAACTCAACTCAACTGCTCTCATTGGAATGAGAATATGCACAGCAGATCACGATTTTGTCCTGGCATCACAAAAACAGATTGTGATTTTAGATAGAAAAAGTTTAGTTTAGAAGAACTCTTCCTCCAAGGTCGAAAGCGATGCTCTGACTGTGCCTGGCCGTTGGGAATGGAGATAAAAATGTCAAAGCAGCCGTAAATAAGAATATAAATAATAGTCCCCACCAAGCTTGGTTAAATTGAACAGCAAAGGGGTCGTTTTCTCGCCATCCCACTGAGATTTTAATCTCTCCTGCTAAATCTTTTCCACCCTTTCTTCCTTTGTCTTAAAGTTGCTCCCCAAAGAGACAGTGTACACTGCTGCTGTGTGATGTAACACTAAAAGGACCGGCCCTGCCAGCCGACCCCCATGGCCAGTAAACGTGTGAGTTGGCGAGGAAGGATCATGCATTTCATCTGTTTGTAAGATGACATCTAAAAACAGCTTGGGGACATTATATTTTCCCAAAGTGCAAGAAGAAAATAAGAATAAGTCCTCATAATCATATGACAAAATAGGTCATTTGTCAGTATACATATCAAGACATACAGTCCCTATAAGCGTTTTGACACCCCACCACTGCTCTTTTACAGTCAAGGCAGTTAGAACTACTTGGTGGATATCAGGATAAGATTGTCTTTATAGTTAAAAGAATCCATTGTTAACTCTTGATGGAGATGGTGCTAATACCAATTTTTTTAATACCTTTTCTAATAAGGGCAGTCTTGAAAACAGTCGGCATAATATCTGCTAATTTTTTACTGAGTCATTAAGTATGCTTCATCAGCTCAGTCATCAGCACTAATCCAACAATCCAGGCATTTGATTAAGAATGGTTAATAGACATTATTTACATTATTTTATTCACTCATTTTATTGTATTTATGTTGTCTGTCTAGTTAATGTAGTTTCAGCCTAGTTTTTATTTCGTATTCTTATTTTTCATTTTTGTATTATAACTTTTAAAGCAAGTTGAGTGAACAGCTGGATCCCAGTTTAGAGAATGTACGACATGCATGTGCTCTCATAAACAAAATATGAACTACCTGCGTGGCCATATGCCCCAGAGCTCATTCAGCGATGCAAATGGATGCAGAATTTAAGTTTTCTCTTGACAGACGACTACTGATATTATAAAGGGAAGCCCCCATCATTCATTTATTATTGGATTATGCAAAATAATGAGAATGGGTATGTAAATGTGTCCATATGATTGCAGGTAGGGCGGGCGTCGTGATGTCCTGCAGCAGAGTGTGGTGGTAGGTTGGAGTTCTCTGTAGGAAAAGTTACTGGCTGCTGGCTGTCAGTCTTCACCCACTTAACTTGTCTTTTTAATATATTCCATGTACCTGCATCATTCTTATCCAAACAAAAACAAAAAAAAGATAAACTAAAGATACATGAGTACCAGACACTGCAGTTTTGGATGCAATCACATTTCTTTTTTTTTGGACATCATTTCCTCATCACTCCCTCTTTCTTTTCCCAAATCTTTCTTTGACCTCCTCATGTGTGTTAACCCCTGGTGAGTGGGCGCCAGCCGCTCTGATCCAACACTCAACCACGCCTGACCCTGATGCATCACTTGCTCACGGGCATGGAGGAGAGAAACACAGAAAATAGAAGATAGAAGAGAGGGGTGCTATCCATCTCCTGCAGCAGTGTGCTTTACAGTAGATCAGTGGTCTTCTGCTTTCATCTCCCAGCTCCAGCAATCTGCCACCTGGCCTCATTGCAAAAACTGTTTATCTCAGACTCAGAGCTCTCTTTCTCCCTCTAAGTTCTCTTTCTCCTTCTGTTCATCCTGGATCTTAAAACATGGGGAAATGCAAAAGAAGACACATACCATATGCGTGCACCAAGCTTTCCCATAACACTCCTTATGAAACAGACCCATGTAATCCTTTGTGTTTTATTTCTGATGGGAGCTGGATTTCTGCCTTGGGTGAAATTTGCCTTTTCAAAGTCCTGTACAGCTTCTCCTATGTTCATTACAATTTCCCTTGATACACACTTTGGTAAGGAGGGACATCAGTTGCTTGCGTATGCTGGAATGAAAATTTTTAGGCCACTGTTGGGTGAGTCAGATAGCTGGGGTACCCACACATGATTTCCCCGTAAAGCATTCTGCCAAAACGTGGGAACCCAGTCCCTTGTGGTGGTGACAGCCTCTCCTACAGTCCCCAGAGCTCCTTGCCAACGTCACACAATGAATCTCAAGCCTTCAGGACTTAATCGCCTTTCCTTGACCCATGGGGGTTTAAATGCTCCATTTTCATCTCATTTATCACTAGAAGTCCATCACTGAAAGTCCTCATTTTAGCCACATTAACCTGTTTTCAGCGACCAGCAGTTAAGGTTAATGACTTTTGGATATTCCACACAGTGTTAAGCCGGTGAAGTACGGCCTTCCCAGCCAATGATATAGGATGGTGTGCAGACAGGAAAGATAAAGCATTTCTCT
The DNA here is from genome assembly GCF_008315115.2 of Sander lucioperca. Classification (NCBI taxonomy): domain Eukaryota; kingdom Metazoa; phylum Chordata; class Actinopteri; order Perciformes; family Percidae; genus Sander; species Sander lucioperca. The sequence goes on along the minus strand of NC_050192.1, from coordinate 7,482,844 downwards.
CTGCTGGCAGTGAAACACCTCCTACTTGTATTGTTTTTTTCACTGGAAGACCCTGTAAATTGGTTATGAAAATGTTTTAAGTGCAGATCATGCTCTGCCCTTTAAATATTCTCAGGGGAGAGACAAACACTTGAGACTGATTTAATGTTATCTGTTTTAAACTTCACCCCACTGCACTTCACTACCTTCCCTCCCCTTTCTTTCCCCCCTTTTAACCTCACTTACAACTCCATCACTGTCCGCTGCTCCCATCACAGCCCTGCTGCCTCGGGGTCGTCTTTCACCGTGCAACTTTGTAACTGGCATTCACACAAACGTTATTTGTACTGTGCTTTCTGCACACACTCCACCACATTTTCTCTTGAGAGTAATCCATCCATGCTTTTGAGAAGCAGCTCTCAAAGTATGCCTTTGTATTAGCGTTGAAAAGAGACAGTGTGGTTGCATTGGTCTGAGGCTGTTGTAACTAGTGTTATGACTCAGTTCACTATGATCCAAGGTGTAGTCAATGAGGCAATGTCATTTCAAATAATATCTAACAAGGCTGCAATTCTTAATACAAAAAAAGTATTTCTGTTTTTAGCAGTAAGAAATTTGGTGCTCACATACCCACGGCAGGTTGCTGTAATACTGGGCATGATTGAGAATGATTTATGTTATGTAAGCTAAATGGGCTAAACACCTGTTAAACTCCTCACCCTTTTCCACCGTGCTGCTTCAACACCTGAACTATCTGTTAGCTCATTTGTCTTGGGAACATGTTGAAATACAGTTTGTCAACCTGATAGTGCAGAGAGCTCCTCTTCTTATGTAGCTGTTGTACATTTTAAGTGAAAGATGGCTGACGGTGCCAGGATCTGACGGTCACCTGCTCTATTGTGAATGAAGACAGACGTGGGTAGGAAGATGTTACAATGAGGTGTGTGAATCCAGCAGATATAGGTAGAAACCTGCTGATTTGCATTATGGGAATTTTGGGTCTTTTCCTTATTTCATATAGCTTAGCGAAGGTTCAATCGGAACACTGTCTTAATGCTATTTATTCCCTTTCCAACTCTGACTGAGGATGTTCACTGCCAGGTTTCATCAGAAGCAGCTGTCCAATGATTCATTCCTGTGAGCTCATCAGAAATCTGGCTCCAGATCACATCATCCGGATCTTGTTATTCACTTTCAACACCACCAGTGTCCTAATCATCACATCACAGTGTCCACATCATCACATCAAGGTCATTTTTAAAGAACTCTTTAAGCTCCTCTTTCAATTAGTGTCTCCTGATTGAAACAGCTTTAATGCATAGTGTAAAACTAGTGTTTACTCAGTAAACCATGTCATGTTTAGGTTTGCCTGGGGCCTCATCATTTAACAAAGCTCTCTGCCATTATGGTTCAGAAAATAGTATTGAGCAAATCCTATGTTTTAAGACAGGGCCCACACACAAACCTTCTGTAGCTGGAAGAAGTTGTGGCAGAAGTTCTATCTTATTTGGGTTTTTGTGTCATTTGTGACTTTGGGCAATTATGTCAACTTCCTCTGCAGACTTGCAGGGCTGAGGTAGCTCCTGCAGGATGGAGCTGAGCTGGCTGAGCATATTGCGAGAGGAAGCTGCCTACGGAACCCCTCTTCTTTAAACTAAGGAGGAACACACAGCTAACAATTTGCATTTCAGCCCCCATTGTGAAGAGGAGTCAATGTAGCGTGATAATATCACTTTACAATTTGAAATTGCATCAACTCAGAGCTCACTAATCAAACAGTGACAGGAATTGCAGATTGCGATAGGACTCAATTCTGCCTTGGGCTGCATGCATATAATTGAAGGGGAGGTGAGGACATTATTAGGCTTTAGAGGCACCAGGATGGCCCATCCATTATGATCACATTTAACAAAGTTAATTTTCCAATAGTCAGTTTGTTTGCCAGCTTTATTTACCGCATCTTCAGTTAGAGAGTCTTTATTTGAAACATGCTTATTACAAATATGCCCGTTTCCCTAATCATCTGTGTTTTATAAAAAACATGTTATCATATTTCAGTGAGACATCTCCCTGTTTTCTAAATTGGCTCCTGTTTAAATGTGTTGTTGATGTTTTTTGCTGTTAACACAAACCCAACACTTCCTACATGTTTACTTGTTGCCTTGATATATTCAGGAGGATACATTCCACTTAGTCATAGCCATACTCATCACACTGTTGTTCTTCAGCGATCGAAAAAACACCTTTTCCTTCAAACAAAAACTTATACTATCAGAAGAATTTAAAAGATTCTATAATCACATTAATACTATTGGTATAATGCATTGGCCAGGATAAAAACTGTAGGTTGAGTGTAAGCAGGCAGAAGAGTTGACAGGGACACAACTCTTTATGACAATAATAGAGGAACTTGTAATATTCATAACAAAGAGGATTGTGTGACTCAGAACATGAAATGTCAGGTTATTCATGAGCTCCTTTAGTGTACTCAGCTTCAGTGCTGGCACCAACTGATCACTTCTCATGGGGAATTTGCATTGTTAGGACAACTGTTAATGATTTAATATACAATATCTCACTGCGGGAGGGAAGGTGAAAAAAAGAGGAAATGTGAGTGAGCAAAGCAAAGAATGAAAAGTAAAGTGGGTCTGAATACAGCATTATAAGGATTGTTAGTACAAGTTGAGAGGCACCCTGCAGTGAACCCGGCAGGAGAGCCAGAATATGTGAAAGTCAGAGTCCTACCCCTCATTTGTCATCAGCGCCTGTCTTTGTCACTTGACAATGGGAGCTATTTAAAGTGAAACCAGTCCAGTGAAAACAGAAAGTGTCTGAAACAGACTCAGGAACAGGGAGACCACTTTTAGCTCTAGCGAAGAAAAGTAGCCCGTCTAGAGACATTCTGCAGAGGAATATGGGTGGCAGTCCTGCCAAGTATCTGACATCTGCCCAGTCAGAAAGGTAGAGATCGTCCACTGTGTTGCAGAGGAGCTGGGCATCTGACCAGCCACCTGTCCACCTCAGTACGTAGGCGCTGGTAAATTAGGCCAAGATTGTTGTCAGCCATTCAGAGCTGAGTTAGCAATACCCTGAGAAAGCAGACATTATTGGTAGTTAATGGACAAAGTGCCAATAAGGAAGAAAACCTACAGTTTATTTTTGGTCAGAGTTTGCGGATGTACTTCCAAAGATCCATGCATCTGTACACATTCCAAAAGTGTCAGGTGTTGCCATGAGACATTGCCAAAGTAGCGCTTAACAAACTGAACTGGCGGTGGTGTGAAATATGAAATATGCATCACAGCAAGTCCATCTGGTTACCATAGTGTTCTGGCTACAGCTCCATGGTGTCCGAGGAAATAACTTGACACACTTCTGCCTTCCCGCTTTCCTCTTCTACAGCCTCCTCCTGTCTTTTGCCTCCAGCTGGCTCCTCTCTCTGCGCATCTGTGAGCCTCAGCACTTGCACTGGGAGGTGTCAGTATTTGCTTTCAAGGCATTTAGCTAATGCTATCGTGCCCCAGGGTGATGAGGGGGAAAAAAAACAAGCAACAATTGCCTCTCCATATGGGTGCATAACTAAGTGCTTGGCATGGCTGACACCTACTACCCTCAGCTTGCTCAGTCATAGCCAGTAGTTCTATTGTTCTTATAGTCAATGGGCTTATCTGCTAATGATTCAATTTCAATTCAACATATATCTAACTAAACAGATGCAGCTGTTCTCATTGTATGCATAACAAACATCTTCCTGATTGTATTTTTTCTTTTTTAACCAAATGGTGGTTGCATTTAATAAAGCTGTGCCAAGGCATACCCTGGCTCCAAACTGGATTTTTTTAAATGGAGAAACACTGTTAGACTCACCCTTTTATCCCATTATACAATGTGCCTCTAACTCAGGTGGTGTTCAGGACAATTTCTGCTTCGCTTAGACTCAGGAGGAGGTACATCTCAACACAGCAATGTCATCAAACTAATGGACCATTTTAATTATCTGACTGATAAAAAAACATGCCATTGGACTAGGTTCACAGGTTCCAAACGTGTTTCCTTTGGCATCTGCATGGTTCTGGATATGAGAGTGGAATTCGGCTAGCTTTGAGAAACCCATATACTACTGCTGTTGATTGGAACTAAAGTATGAGCTATCCTAATTAGTATTAAGTAAATGTTAGTATAGTTATATGGTTACACAGCTACTTCCACCAATGCTAAAGCTAGGTTCAGCATTTTTATCACTAGGAAGCAGTAAAGCTCCGGTAAGAGCTGTTAATTATTGGGTTACAGCTAACGGTTTTGCCATACATTGCCTACATTCAGCACAAACAGAGCATGAGCAATGGCTTTTGGTAGCAAAAATATCCACGTCTCTCTGGCTTCCTGGATGTTACACTCTCTATACCTAGCACTCATTAACTTTGGCTTCCTGGCATTTCTTGCCGGGCAGGCTACAATATGTACAATTGGCTGGTGCAAGCTGGTTTGTTGGAGTTATCGGCCCACAGCGCCTAACGGAGTGGACAGTGGAGACACACAGACCAACAAACAAAAACAATTAGCATTAACATCATGTTAATTCTCAGTGAGACTGCAGTACAAGTAACTAACTGACATTAAATGAAGTAATTTGATTAAACTGTAATATCAAAAACATCACTAAAATTCAACACTGTGTGAAAACAATAAAAAAAGGTCCTGAATTGGAAAAAGGTGCACACCCTATCAAGCTTCATGTGGGCAATGTATCCAGAACTTGAATCAAAATTTTTTGCATGTTTTCAATGCACCTTCTCTTTGTCCAATCAGCCATCTGAAGTGTTAGTAAACCCGCCTCTTCTTGAGTCAACTCCAACTGCATCTAAATGCTCTACTTTTATTAATGAAGTGTTTAAGCAGATTTAGACACCCACATACACCTAAACGACACACGCCCAATTTGTATTGCTGTACAGCGTGCACCGAGCTGAGGCATGGTCTCACCTTTATCATCCTTTATCCACACTGTTGAGCCATAAACGGAATGCATTAATGTAACATGATGTCACGCAGTCCACCTATAGAAGACAGACAAGTGCTGCTATATCTGCCTCCTCTGGAGTCACTGCTCCCATGGATTATTATTGCCACATTAGTGATTTCATGCACATGCTAAGCTCTGCCTGTGCCTTAGCCTGTCCTTCCCTCAAAGAGGTGGAGCAGATGCTCAAGGGAGTGAAGACAACAATTAGATGCCTCTTAAAGGACATTTCAATTACAGAGGGTCCACTGGGCAAATGGAATTGTGTTGTGTGTTGCATGGTTTGATTACTTTTATTTTTTTGAATTGAAAAAGTATCCATGCATGACTTTGTGGATCCAAACTGTCAGGTAAGCCATTGCCGGATGCTTTGATGATGTCTTGCTGTACAGTATTGCAGGAGATTATTTGCAGCTAATGGAACTGATTGGCATCTTTCTACTACTGTGTTTACACTTACACATTTAAATGGCTCTGGCCAAGCTTTCAGACCGCCTGTTGATCAATAGATGTGCTCAAGTGTCCTCAGAGGACAAGACAAAGAGGGACGGAGAGATACATCAACACATAGTACACAGTATTTATTTATATCCCCAGTGTGTGTGCCCTTTTGCTTATTCACACTATAAACACTATGTTGTTGATGACACCAGTGATAAAACAAGACGCCAACTTATATCGTCTGCCTTTATTCATTACCCGGGTTCTTTTGTCTCTTTGTGCGGGCCGCGGCGAGCAGACGATGAGGGCCACTTGAGAGTTTCCTCACTGTGGCCTGATAAATCCCGAATAGAACAACGTGTCATAAGAGCTGCAGAGGTGGCGTCAGCGTTGGACGAGAGAGCAAGAATGGAAATTGTGCACTTCAAAAGGGGAAGGCTGGGATTCAATCAAAGCTGCATTCACTGGTCAATTGGTATGAAATATAAGGATGGTTTTAAATTACAGGATTTCTGCACAGTCCTGCATGAAGTAAGCTACTTTCTGCAGAGAAAGAACTGTGATGGAAGTAGATAACTATTTGTCCAACAAAAAACAAAAAAAAACTAATTAGAAGGACAGAGTAATATGTTACTAATCCTTGATTTATTTTTAATGTGTCCTGTGCAGAATGTGAAATTCTCTTCTCAGCGTTATCATTGCAGTAATGACTTGTTAGCTCTGGGCCATGGCTGCTCAGGCTCAGATCCAGAGGGTGTTCTCATAATTTACTTCCTGCCATTTTCACTGACCTTCAGTCAAGGAAAGCTCTCTGTAATATCATGGTTTACGCTTGGTAATGCAGTGTGATTTAACCTTGCTCCTAAAGGTCTGTGCAGCTTCTGACTGGTAATGGTTAGTGTTTTGAAATTTATCTCGGTCGTTTTCATCCAGGCATGAGAGTGAAGTTGACAAACAGCCATGCCTGCAAGCGGTTTTCTTTTCTGACCTTTAACTTCACTGTATATATTGGACCTAATGTATAGTTAGGACTCAGTGTTTGAAATTTTTACAGCTTTCCATACACACAAACACACACAAAATGCCGCCGGCAGGTCAAGGTTTTCACTTATCCAGTGAAATATCTCAACATCTACTAGATCATCACTATCATCTAGTATACTTCATTTATAACCAGCGAGGGCAGTAGTGGCCTAAAGGTTAGAGAAGCAAGAAAGTGCAGCAAAAAGCAGCTCTTGCCCCTCCCTCATTACCACCCCTGAGGTGCCCTTGAGCAAGGCCTTTAACATCAAACGCTCCTTCACCCCAACCGCACAAGTGAAGCTGCTCAGTGACCAGCAGATCAGACTGTGGTTGTACTGGGCAGCTTCCAGTTGTAAATGTGTCTAAACGTGCAAATGTGGTCAGGGCATTCCTGCAGGAAAGGCTTCCTTTCAGTGAAACTTCCCTGAATAAATAAAGGTTACAAAAATAAACTTATTTATACATATATATATATATATATATATATATATATATATATATATATATATATATATATATATATATATATATATATATCTGCAAACCTAATTTTCCCATCAGCCTCAGCTGCACTTTGTTTAGTGCTAGTCGTCAGCAAATGTTAGCATGCTAACACTCTAAACTAAGATAGTGAACATGGTAAACATACTTGCTAAACATTTGCATGTTAGCATTGTCATTGTGAGCATTTTAAAATACTGATGTTAGCATTTAGCTCTAAGTACCACTGCACCTTAAAACAATGAGCATAGCTGTAGACTACGTGTTTTTAATGTTGTTAATGTGAAATTTATACTTTATTTGTATTTTTAATAGGAGCAGTGTATGTAGTTCCCCATCTCTTCTGGTTTCTTTAAAAGGAGACCGGAAAGAATACAATGCATGAGAAGAAGAATGAATGCACAAACTGTCTTTATGTAGCTCTTCATGGGTATATTAAATATATATAACCCGAGTTTTCATACTGAATAGCCTTATTGTTAACTGAAATGTCAGATAGCCTCATTATATGTATGAAAAGAAGTGATTTTAGTTCTGCATTAATCTAATATTGATACATTTGCCAGCATTGGAATTTATTCTAACTAAAGCTGATGAGAGAATTATTGAGGCCACTCTGTCTTACTGCGACCCATAATAAAGTCTTTAGAACTCCTTTTCAGGCATTATTTATGCATTTAAGGCGGCAGTGTGTGACACAGTGACCTACTATAGAACAGATTATTTTCAACACCCATTAACCCCTAGCCTGACAAGCCAGACCCACATCAAGATGTTGGGTCTGGGAACTCACCATTGGCAGGGCTCAATCCGAAGGGCGGGATAAACGGTTGTCTTTCAAATTCCCTCTGCACACAATAGGATAGCGTTACAACCAACCAGAGCAACGAAGACGGTGACATCTTCCTTTTTTAAGAATGACTTCAGACATCTTCTTTGTTTTCAAGTAGCAGGGAATTCACGCGGAACTGTTGCAACTCTGCCATCATTATGTTAAGCCCGCCCACTGACTCTATATACAATGTGATTGGCCTGACTGGAGTTTGGTTTTTCCAGCTCGCAAGCCAACGGAGAGTTGCTAGACGACCCTGGTTGCAAATTACATTTGCTGCCACTAGGGTGCGTCTAGATTTCTAGGCTAATTAACCCCCCACCCACCTCCAATTCCCAAGAGAGACAGAGACGGAGAGCATAAGAGAGAGGTATTTCATTCGAGGTAGAGAGGAGCTCTTTATTGTACCCTGCTACCTCTCCACTCTCCACCCCCTCAACCTGGGTGGCCAGGCCATAGATGATGAACAGACAATATCTCAGCTGTATTAGAGTGTAGGAGGTGGTAACTCTCCTTCCTTTCTCCTCCTCCTCCTTGGTGGTTCAATTAGAGAAGTCTGACAGGCACTCCTGCACTTCACATTACCACACACACACACACACACATTCAAAAACACACAAACCAGATAACACTGCAATTTATGTCCCAATATAGCCGTTCTCCGCCAGTCACAGGTTCCAGGCCAACCACGTTTGGAGCTCCACACACCTCAAGTCTTGAGTTAGCAACAAGTGCGCCCGAGTGGTCATCATTACTCCCTCCTAATATGGTGAAGAAGGTGCATCTAATGGGACCAGCCTGCGTAAAGGCAAACAGAGTATCTGTACTACTATTTAAAGCTCTAACTTCCCTCGTAGTTCTCCTCCTCCCTTCAATCACAAAACGCAACCAGCCCCTGAGAAACAATCAGGTGGGCACAGGATGATAAGGAATATGAGATGCATAACGACTCTGGGGGAGCTCTTATCAGTCAAATTAGTGCTTTAATGGCTTCAAGGTTAGGTCCTGAAGCTTTTAAAAGACGACTCATGCTTTCAACAGCCTCATAAGCTCTCTGTCTGCGTAAGAGGAGCTTAAGCTTAAAGGTGTCACTCCATCTGCAGAAAGATTATCTTGTGGTTTATGTGGGTTAAAGAAGATCCACCAGATCTACAGCCAAAGACTGAGAGCCAGTATGGGGCGATAGTAGGCTACTTACTAAATATGATCCAGTAATAATGTTAGTTATTGATCAGAAAGTTATGTTTTCACAAAGAAGTAAACTCAAATCCTTCTTCAAATTCTAATTTGTTTTTAATCATAAATACCTTTCTTGTCCTTGCATTGAGTGCTTAGATGTTCAAACACGTAACAAGTGTTACATTTGTGCCAAGGTAATTTATTTTTTTATCATTTTTCCTTTTAGCTTCAGTTCTGCAACAATCTTGCTATTTCATTCTATCAAGCAATTTCTTTTAAGACAAAGCCCCATTCAAACATTATTTTTCTCATACTGTCTGTCTGAATATACCTGTTTTCACCCTTTGTCAGAAATGCTCTCCTTTAGCGCCTGTCTCTTTAAGCCCCCCTCTCAAAAAAGCCCAGTCTGCCCTGATTGTTTAGCAGTTTCTGCATCTGCACTCTCTGAGTCTATGCACCCTCATTGCAGCCGGGAAATGACTGTAACGGCACAACGTATTCTCATGAACGGGTCTGTATCATATCATACAAAAATGTATGCACACCAAAATGTAAGATATTCTACGAAACTAGGAGACCGCCGGCTGCTAGTTGTTTAAGCCGCTACAGAGCTTTGTGACGTCGGCTACAGACCTCCGTCACAGCTCGGTTGTATCAGGGGCAGTTAGTAGATGTGTTTAGCCGCTACAGATCTCTGCGATGCTGGCTACGGTGCTCTGCATGGTTCTCCGCATGGTGCTCCGTAGTATCAGCAGTAGTTGGTGGTTCAGTTAACCCTAGAAATGGTGATTTTGAGCCGGGTACAGAGCACTGTGAGCTGCCGGTCGTTTCGGCAGATATTATGGTTAAGTTTAGGCAACAAAAAGTTAGCATTATGCGGCGACGAAAGTTAAGTTTAGGCACCAAAACTATGACTAGTTAAGTTTAGGAAAAAGATTGTGGTTTGGATTAAAACACTCCAGAGGAACACGCATTTCCTGGGTGAAAGTCTTAGGGTTAGGGTCCGCTCCCCATGTGGTGCATACAGCAAAAAAATTACAGTGCTTAACTTTTTGTATCTTTATGGTTCTGAGAACAGGCTGAACGGCACTGTAGCAGCACTTTCTACTCATACGTAGTATAGTTGTGACATCACAACTGTACAGCTGTAACAGCTCATTTAAAGGCACCGATCTGGATACGGGATGTGTGCTTTTCTCTGTGGATTGAGCGTTTTGATATTTTCAAAGTATTTGTGTAGCACTTCGACCTGCTTTATCAGAAAAGAAGATATGGAAATCTCAGTTTTTAAAATATGAGACCTTTAAGTGCAGTCCACACTGTACATGGCAGCTTCATTTTATGTCCAAAAAACATCTGTACTCCTTATGTTAAAATATTATGACCTGACCCCAGGTTATAATGCAGGACTCTATTCAGTCTGAACTGTACTTAAGTGGTGCAAATTGGAAAGTTTCCCATTATTTAGCTCATTTGGTAATTCAACCTTGACAGGAGTTTTCAGCTCCTGTTAATTTTAACCTGTTGTATTCATTTAAGGATGTCTGACTTGTAGATAGTAAAATATTGTCTTTGACTTTACCCACAAATGCACAGTTCATCCAATTACAAGCTCCCTTTTGCTGTACACACATCATAGATATTTTTCAAACAGACTAAATATTTCCTACAGTGACGCCTCAAGAGCTCTTTTCTCAGTGCAAAACAACCTGACATCGCTCCTTTCACTGTCTCATCCCTGATTCTTCTCTCCTCTAATTACTAACCGGGTCATCGGCATGACCCACAGTGCTGATGCATAGATTTGTCAACAGTTGGCTTATTAGGATAGCATGCTCGTTTCGGAGGGGGAATGGTTCCAATTACACATAGGGAAACACACCAGTATATGCATTCATGGATTCACATATGCAATACATTATTCTACATTCACAGAGATGCCTGTTTTACACATGCACATACATTCCTGTATGTGCTGTATGTTTATGAACATATAGACACACACAGTTTTACTGTTCAGAATTTCAATTACAGACCGTACCTGCCTGCCTGCCTGCCTGCCCCATGTTGGGGGATGAAATGCCAGGCAGTGTGACAGGAGCAGGTGGATATTATGCTTGTGGAGCAAATGTGGCAACCGAAGCCTGCGGGTGAGAAAGACAAAGAGGGAGGTAGGGAAATATTAACAGAGGAATAAAATGATAGTAACAGCAGAAAATGGCAGCGCGCTCCAGCATGGTGCTTATGGATTTATTTGCTGTGTGTAGAGGGGAGATAGAGAGATGGTGTGTAAGTGCAAGTCTCCGTATGACACTTTGTCATCACTCTGTCTGGTTGGGTCTCACTCACATCAGACACCTACTTCATGTAATCACATAATGATCCCCTACTTCATACATCGGGAATGATACCTATCATGATGGAACAGGGATTACAGTTTTACATTTTAGTCACGTGATTTCCTGCAGTTTGCAAAAGGAGTCATTTTTCTTCTAATACTCAAGTTAACTTGTTTTAAGAAAATTCCCTTCTTTTTTTAACCACAAGTCTTTCTTTCTCCTATCAGTTTAAACTTTTTACTTATCAGTTCCCTTGTGGAGGTCTGGGATGCAGTGTTTTAAATTGACTTCCAAACCCATTTATTTAAAACTGAAAACAAAACCTGATAATTGCTTTGCAAAATTGCAAGCAAAATGAGGCCAGTAGTGCGAATTCACCTTCACTTCATGGTGTAAGAATGCAAATTTTAAGCATTTTTCTGAATCAATTGTAAAGCATGTTAATGATTGACAACAAATAGATTAATATTAATGAATTATAAAATAAACAACACACGTTTCCTTGTTTTCCTTTAAGCCTTCAGCTTATCAGAAAATGTTTAAATAACCAAATTTGGAGAATGTAATTATAGAGCCCGTTCTCATTCCCAGAAGCATCACTGCTTTGTCACAAGGCACCCTTGCGCGCCTGTTCAACTGTAAACCCATCCGTGGCAATATTATGGCGCTTACCCACTGCTAGTACCAGCTCTACTCGGCTTGACTCGACTCGGCCGTGGTGCCCCGTCCTCCATTTTCCATTGCAGATTTAGTACCACCTCATGCCTGAGGCAAGCGTGGCTGGTCGTCATAGCGATGCCACAGGAAACTGCCATGACCTAACGCGACACACACACACAAAACGTCGAAGGTGTGTTGTTTTTTAGAACATTTTTGTTTCAAAAGAAGCTGGAGGCAGCCGCTGGCTAAACTATTTAAAAATGGGGGGTTTGTTCAGGACACCCCCCTCTGTCACTAGCAATGGTGACACAGTGATTAGTGATGATTCTCTCTGACCAATCAGTAGTCTGCAGGTTTTCACGTCACCTTAGGCGAGTCAAGCAGGTGCCATGTAATGGAAAAACGCCATTAGAGGCTCAGAGCAAGTGGCCCAGAAGTAAGCAACAAAGTCTGCATAGGGAGGAGATCAGGGGAGGTTGGTGTGGGTAGGTCAAACCACACAGGACTTTCACCCAGAAGACCGCAGTTCATGTCCCGTTTGTGTCTAATGTATCACTTTAGTTGTGTTTCAAACTTACTTATTTTAACCCCACCCATGATCTTTCCTAACCCTATAGTGTGTGTGTTGTGAATGTTGATTCTATTCTGTGAAAACTCTGAACACAGCCTTCTCTCGTCTGTTATAATTGGCATCATAAATTTGTATCATGAATTGCTAAACTGTTTTCCTGGAAGATTTATCTGCGTGAACCTACCTTGAATCAATCCTCCCTTCCTCTGGTGCCTCTTTCTTATCCATCTAATCTCACATCATCGAAGTGAATGGAGAGATTGTAGATATTCTTGTGTTTCTCATTAAACCTTTACAACATTGTGAACTGAACCCTGCTTCGTGTCACATTGTTCTCCGAGCGCTTGATAGATGATAGGATACGAACCACAAAACAATCGTGATTGGATTGTTTTATAACAGAGCGGTAAAAACCTAATCAAGTAGTTTTGTTTGAATTTACGTTAACCACATGTTCCCAGTGATTAAAACAGCAACCCATAGTGGAGCATCACAGTTTGCCGTGCAGGGCTACCCAGTGACGCCAATGACAAAGCATCCATATGTGACAAGCTGGGCTGAGAACATGTTGGATTATAGCATATTTCAAATTATTCTGATGGTGTACTTTTTTTAATTTTAGTATAAATGAAATAATTCATTTGGTAATATTAGTGCAGACTATGTGTTGCTTTCAGCCAATTCATTTCCGTGTTCTTGTGGAAAATCCATGAATTATTGTCTTTTTGATTCTAAACACAGTGGCTTAACCCTTGTGTTGTATTCCTGTCGACCATGCAAATGCTTTTTTCAAACGTTTTTGTCGCTTTACTCAATATTTTCTACGCTTTTCCCCCCACTACCACCAGCAAGGGTGTAACTTTGGTTTGAGAAGTGGGGGAGGCACAAAACAGGGGGTGTGGGGGTCCTCTGCCAGAAAAATGTTTTCGATTAGAATCACATTTCCTGCATTTCTACATACATTTATAGGGAATCCATGGTCAATAAACCTCATTTATATGACATTATTCCTAATTAGGATACTGTTTTGAAACCATTTAAACTGTTTGTTTATTCAAATGCTATAAAAATGTAATAAAACACACAGACTTCAATGAAAGTGGTGATCCGATCCTTCATTTTACTTGAGAAGAATGTTGTATGGAACCATCCATGTTATGTTTGGGCAATTTGGTTAAAAGAAACCCACATTTTGTAGCCTAGAAATCCAGACCCAAATCCAAAAGATTAAGGGTCTGGCAATGAGTAATGAAAATGGCCAATTTGAGGGGCAGCACCAAGCATGCATTTGAAAATCTCACTGCACGCAATTGGATAACACTATGACCAACCACAACACTACACGGGGTGACATATCCACTTAGCTACCAGCGGAGCTAACTGGTAGATTAAACTCTTGCCGTATCTGGTCGGCAAAAAACGTCCTTCTTGCAAAGGAACGATTCGAGCGCCGTCTTCTGTTCCTCTTTTAGATAAAAAGCCAAGTCTAACGCGTTCATTGTAGCGGCCAAAACCATTTCAAACAACTGGTGTTCATCCATAGCCATCTTGCAATGTTTACTAATGACTTTGACGTTGCAGCGCTGTCGTCATCTGTTTAGCTCGCCTCTGGCCCGCCTATATCAGATACACCGATGTGATTGGTGCAGCTCGGCTACAAAGGCATAGTTAATGAACATCATTACTGAATGCCAGAGTGACTCGCTGAGCAAATTCAAATTGTGCTCTCGTAAGAACTCTGGATTTCCAGGGTACACATTTTGAAAAGGCTATAGAAACTTTGAAAATTGGTCAAATTTAACACAAGGACAACAGGAGGGTTAAAGCAAAGTGCAGCATGATTTGCTGTCAATTATGGGAATTTAATTTTCATACATTGGTCCATGTAGGGCTGATCATGCAGGACGACATCATCAAAACTGTCCAGTCGTGAGTTGTTTTTTTTATTTATTTTTTTTATATAAATTCCTCTTGGTTTTTTTGTAAAAAGTCATTGCAAACACTAAGCGGACTGAAACTAATAGGCAATAACGTTTCATTTGTAGCTGCAAGGTCCATATCTTCCTGTACTGTGGAGAGTTAAATCTTACCATAGGAATGATAGCCAAAAAACAAAAACAAAAAAAACCCAAAACAACTCAAAGTTCAAGAAACGTTGTCTATTTATTTATTTATTTATGTATTGTGGTACTGCATCTCATATGCTCCTCTGGTAATTTAAACACACCTACAAAGATATGTTTCTCTCTGTCACCTCTAGCTCTCCTTCACAGTGTGCACACAACACTGAGTCTGCAACAGGGACCATCTGATAATAGAATTAGATGCTGAGTTCTTTTTCCATCTATTATCTGATTGTTCTTCCATGTTAAGACTCCTGCTGCTCTCAGTCATCCTTTCTTCCCAACATCCTTAAGGGGGGATAAGTTGAAACGGCGTATCGATTTTCCCCTTTTTATATCCATTTCTCACATTGTTGCCTTCAGTGGTTGGCTGGTTTTGGTTGTTACGTTAACTCTTTTCCAGACACTCACTCTCTTTCTTTCTCTGAGACAAAACTACAGAGTAACTTCTCAGATAAAACAGGCAGAGTCTATAAAAGATCAGAAAGTAACTATACCAAGAGTTAAAAAAAAACATCAAATCTGGTTGGTGAGCAAAGATGAAGAGTGTGAATACATAAAAAAAAAAAAAAAAATTCAGAGACATCAAAGAGCTTTGTAAATGAATCCTCTAAACCCAAATGGATTTCTTTTTTCCTCTCTTTGTTCACTTACAATTTACATTTTTCATCTCCATTCTCATGAACAATAAAAAGGTATAAAGTGATTTTGATGTCACTGTGAAGGTTTCTTTCTACATGCAGTTGCAAACAGGTAAAATCCCACAGGTTGCCATACAAATCAGTGATTCCCAACCACAGGTACTTGTAAACCAGGGGGTACTTCTGCAGTTGCCAGAGGCAAAATACTGGAAATAAACATCAATAGGTTGACCGCACAGTAACACCTCCAACCAGCCTGAATCAGTTTTAACACCATGTGTTGCCGAGTGTGAATGTAATTACCATTTAAGCTAGCAGAGAAGTTTAAATAGGCTACTTCACTAAAAGTAATGGATAAATGGTTTAAATGGTTACATAAACGAATAAGGTCAACAGTTGAAATTGTTAGCTATAAGCAACTGAAGAGGATTGGAAAGAGTTAGCTAAAAATATTGGATAAACATAGATAGCTAAAATTAATAGCTCAATGTTTAAAATGATTTGCTAAAAGTAGAGGATTAACAGTTGAAATAGCTAAAAGTAATGATGACATAGTCCATCGGGCTACATCTAGCCAAATATTGCAAGAATAGGCTATCTACTTTTGTGTTAACTAACAATCACTGCACAATTTGAATTGAACACATTTGGAACGTGACGGGTGAGGTGGGGTGATGAAAGGTTAAACTGATCTAATAAGGGTGTGGGGGTATGTCAGACAAAAAAGGTTTGGAACCACAAAGCTTTCCTTAAAGTCAGAATACACAATAGGAGAAGAGATAATAGGGGAGAAAATCTAATCTGATTTTATTCCTGTATCATTCTCACTGTCCTAATTTTGCTGGTCCCCACTTGAACACCTTTAAGGACCCTCAGGGATCCTCAGACCTCACACATCATTAAACTACAGATACTGAGAAAGGAAATGGGGAACCGCAGGAGGGTCTGCTTTCCTGAAATGGCCCTTCCCCTCTTTATGTCACCACTGATTCCTCCCTCCAGGTGTACAAATGAAGAACCGACTAACTGCATTGCTCACCAGCTTTGTTGTGCAGAACTTGAAAGGCTTCAGACTCTCTCACTGTTAATTAGGCAATTGAGAGATCTAAGGCACGGGGGTAATTTGGGTTAAAACAGCAACGCCTGTCGAGCATTTATCCGAATGACATTTGCCATCCACAACAAAGGTAGGGGGCAGCTGTGATCTGAATGTGTGCTCTTACAATGCACCGATTGTTCATTAGTGTGCGATGAGCAGATTGGCCGACTTGCTTGTATAAGTACTGTTCACTCTACTCAATATGCCCAAGTAATGAATTGGATCTGAATGAAGGCTACAGTTAGGTTAGTTGATTTACTTTCTCTCAGTCTTGGATATGTTTCCTATCATCTCCTATACTTTGGTTTGCAGGAAAGAAAGAAAAAGGCAAGAGGAAAAAAGGAGGCAAAAATGATTGATTTTAATGGATTTTGCTGGAGGAAAAATGAACCAAGTTCATTAAATAACAATGAGAGAGCATCACAATGTAACTTCAAACGATCCCTTTATGAGTAGTCTGTTTTTGTGGCACAGGCACAGCAGCCATTTAATAACGCTGAAAGAAGCAACCATAACCTTGAACAAATCTCGTTTTCAAAGAATAAAAAAAAATAAAATGGAGGAAGAACTCATATAGAATATTGCCCTTAGCCCCGGTATAGCTCCACTTATGTGGTGGCATCTCTATGGAGGATATGTTGTATCCTCTTAACTTCACTTCAGCTGTGTTTTATGCTGTGATAAATCGTAGAGGTCTGAAAGGTGTGCTCAGTGAGCAATGCAGGTGGTAATGAATAAAAAACCTTTGCTGCACTTGTTTATTGGCTTTTTCCTTTACTGAACACAACTGCTGTGATCGTCAGTGAGCTTCTAAAGTAAGAGACGCATATTCTGAATGTGCTATATACATGTCCAAAGAATGCCTCTAAAACCCAAATAATACCAGAAATATCCCATATCCCATGTCTTATTCAGAATATTCAACCGGAATATGCTGTTTACATGACCTGTATCAAATTCGGAATATTGTCATATTTGGAATAATAGTGGAATATTGGTGTGCATGTAAACGTACTCACTGACTTATTTTAACTTACGTACATAGTTAACTTACATCACGTCGTTAACTTATGTACGTAACTTAAGTTACATCAAACATACTTATTTTAACCCAAACCATGATCTTTTCTGATCACCGAGTAGTTTTGTTACCTAAACCTAAATAGTTTCACAGTGCCGGCACGTAATTTTAACACATTACGTGCCACCACCACGTAATGAGGTGTTAAATGGTCATGGTCATTTCATGTATTTCTGTGAGATCAGGTTGGCCATTCTCTATCCAGCCCACCAGATCCCCTCTGACTTTTTCTCCCATCCCAGTCACCTCACTCTCACATCCAGCTACTCTCTCCCGCCCTGCAATAACCCCTTTCCCTCCAGTCCCAGTCACTTGACCTTCCCCCGCCCACCTGCTCACCTGTTTCCACTTGCCCTCATGATCCCTTCCGTATTTAACCAGCCCTTTTCCACTCACTTCTTGCCAGATCAACGTTGCTGTCTTGCATCATTGATTTCCTGCCTCTGTACTCTGTAACCTAGAATCTTTACCTGAACCCTATAACCTGCATCCTGAAACCTGTATCTGTATCTGTATCTATACCTATACCTGCCTGCACCTTTTTCATACCCCATTCTGGTTACCTTTGGTCACGCCTCAATCCTTCTCCCTCTGTTGACAGATGTTACCAGCCGTACCACCATGTGGCTGTTACAAAAACTAATTCCATTATCGTGGTTAAGGTTAAAGGAGTATGATAATCCAGTGATTTAGTATTGCACTTCTATACAGTCTTGCAAGGAGAGGTTTAAAAAGAAACAGTTGAGCCAAAGATAAGGTTGCTTATAGAAATGCAGGCAATGCATTTTCACACCCCGATATATGTGACAACAGTGAAACCAATTGGTACAACAAATGGGCCAAGGATTGCGTGATTTTTCCTGTTCAATTTTATTGTTCAGGAGCAATTATACCAATTGATTCTAATACACTAGCAGCCTGCCCTCTTTAGTCCTTGGGGCTTTTTTATAATTAGCCGCTTGTCGACAGCAATGCTGTTGTGTATCAACTGCCTTGCAATGTGTAGATTGTGCTTCACCCCTATAATATAAGTTTACATCCACTATCAAAAAACATTTCCCGCTTGGATGATATCACACACACATATCACATAGCTAAGCTGCCTTAGGCGAAAGGAAAACATGGTCTGAAATGTTTATGCAGAGATAAACCAGTAAACTGCTAAAGCTGACTCTTCCCCTCAAAACTCCTGAAAATCCCAGAGGAGTCCCCACTCTGGCTTGGAATTGTGATGGTCCACATGATGCTTCATTACGCCAATCTTGAGGCATGACCATGGGCTAGAGGTCAATGTGTTAATGTGCTGATCCTGAGATTTTTCACTGTCGGTCAGTAGACCTGTTTGGAGAGGAGCTTCCGTGCACGCTAATAATCATGAAGTTTGGCAAGTGATCTATTTCACCTTATGCAGTCATAGGGGAGACGCGAGAATGCACAGTCAAATTACCCTGATCACAGGAGGCCGAGGCCCAAACGCTCCAGCTTAGAGTCAACATGAATAGAATGTCCTTTCTCTAATTAGGCAGGCCCCATCACATGTCCTCCAGAAGACTCAGACGCCTTGGCTCAAAAGGCGAAGCCATCCTGAGAGCCCCAGTCAAAGAGTCTAATCTACAAAACCCAGTCATGTGAGAAGTTTGGGTGGAGAATGCACCTAAAGAGATCCTCTAAAAAGCTTTTGTACATCATGAAAGTCTGGCCTATTTTCCAGCATTTTCAAAAAAGACCTTATTATCTACCTAGACCCCTTCTCTCTGTGAAAGCCACCCATTTATTTTCAGGCCATTTGCCTGTGAAGTCCCGCCTCTGTAGGCACCCACTCTCTAGACTAGCGTTTGCCATTAATGATTACTTGCCATGCCTCGGCTAAGAGATGAGCCTAATTAATTATACATGTAAACCAGGCCTTATTTTTAACTGAATTTTCCACTGAATGACACAGGTGCCACTTAAAGCCAAGCGAGTCGCAGCCAAGTCGCCAAGCATGTCGCTGTCATACTTTTGGCTGTGAGAAAAGGCAGAGGCAAGTGCATGAAAAGTATAACGCGCATTTGTCATCTCTGGAATTACGATTGGATGTGGGACGGATCACATTAGTCATCATTAGAGAAGATAGGAGGAAGGAAGAGGAAGGAAATGGGGATTCCCATCTCATAATGCAGTCAAACAGACTTGCACTAAAACTGCATTTCTCTTCTTGACAGTTGCAAAAGTGTTTTGAAAAGACAATCTGGCATGGGAATGCTAAACAAAGCTCACTTTTCTCCTTAACAGTGACTATGCCTCTTAAATATTGCTTCTATATTACTTTGTGTTTGCCAGAATAAGACTTACATTTACTCACCTTTAACATGACTTTAAGATGTGGACATGTAACATGGTTTTGTGAAATCACAACTATAGTTTGCAAGACAATCCAGTATGCAACGTACACAAGTGTGTTGCATAAACTCACATCAAAGTGGCTATATGTAACTTTCAGTTTGTGTTGATTCTAGCGGCCACTTTGGACAAAAGTGTTTTTACCATCCCTGCTGTCGTAAAGATTTTTTCTTTACGGTGCTGTACTGCCCACTGTATATTACTGAGTTAGTGTTATGTGGAGGTCATATAGTCACGATGAATATTTTGCTCAGACAGAAAATCATTTATTTATAATAAGAGAACACGTCACAGATGCATCGTTGCATTTCAAGTGTTGCATACTTAGCCTGGATGTATCGTGAGCTACACCGGGTATCACTGTCACTGTGTCACGAGCCAAAGCATTAAGAGATTGTTGCAACAAACGTAATAATAACTTAGATTTATATAGAGCATTTCATGAAACCCACGGATGCTTTAAACAAGTACAGGGGGACAAGGGAAAAGAAAATAGTAGGCCAACACAAAAACGGACTAAAAGAAATAAAATAACCGCGCTAAATGGAAGGGGAACGTAATTTACTGTTGGCTACTGGTGTACAATCACATCACGCAATCTAAAGTTATTTTATGAATGAAATAGACATAACATACCTGGCGGCCAATTCAGGGATATTTTTGAATCATTTATAATCCCGTAATTGTCTGCTGAAAGCCCGACCGAGATAGATTCGGGGTTTCGCCCGTTGTCTTTCACTTTACCCTTTTAGCTTTTAGTTGTTGTTTGTTTAATTTCCTTTTTTTCTGTGATGGTCCTGCCCCAGTATCAGCCATAACTACTTCAGATAACTTAATTATGACTTAAACTTAACTAAAATAAAATTAGAATACAATTAGGCCTATATAAAGATATCTCCTGCTACCTTTTACCTGGGTGGATACTCACTAACACAGGCTTTTCTGGTGTTATGCCGAAATTTGTAACCCGTCAGAATGTGTGCTCTGTAGCGACGTCTACCTGCCGTAAATCATTCTGTGACGTTGCGGGAAAAATCGGACACGGGCAAAGGCTTAACTAAAAATTATATAAAAATAGCGTTCTTTTCACTGTAAGTCTTGTTTCCTGTTACAGGTCATTTATGATCATCAGATGGAAAATTACACAGTTTCAGAAACATTTAAAAGTGACATATAATCACTTGCACTGAATGGATTTTTCGGTGAGAAACATCCATTTGTTAAAACAGATTTAAAATATTTTATTTTTTATTTGAAAATTCTGATTCTTTTGAGGGAGAAGGAGTAGATATAATTTAAGCATTTTTTAACTAGGTAATTTCTTTGTGGAAAAACCATATGAGACACATATCATTCTTCCAGGCAGAGAATTGTATTAAAACAATCCTGCAGAGGGGCTCTTCAATGAATAGCTATATTGATAATTGATTAATGAAGCTATTTAACAAGCAAATAAATGTAATGTATTTTCGTTGTCTAACCCTTTGGGACTGTTGATCCAAAATAATCAATTTTAAAGATTTTTTTTCGCCATTTTTTTTACATTTTGTACACAAAAATAGTTTAATTAATCAAAAAGTAATCAACAGATTGTATCAGTCTTTGCAGCTATATATAGAGAGAAGATTGAGTCCTTTTTCAGCAGTATTGCAGTCTGTTACCGCATGATGACATGTCTCTCGTTGCTACCCACACTCAGCCATGGAGGTTGCATGGCTGACAGTGAATACAGATGTAATCTTTCAACCCTGACATACTGGTTGCTTGATTCTGGTGGCAGACTGCAGCACTATTGCCCATCTTCCTCCCATGTTCATAAAACCACTGTCTCATTCTCACCCTGTGTCAGTCCATCCATCCTTCACGTCTGTCTGTATAATGGTACCGCCGGCCCTCTCTAGATGCTTCATTATGATGACAGACACCAGGCCAACAGGCAGTGTGTGTGTGTGTGTGTGTGTGTGTGTGTGTGTGTGTGTGTGTGTGTGCGCGCGTCCAGCCAGAAGTCTCCCAGCAACCCACTTTCCTCTTTTGCGCCTCTTATTCGGTGACCCTTCTTTCTCCTGCCATTAAAATGCATCACTGTAATCAGAGGGAGCAAAAAAAGAAAGCAAAGTCTCGGGGTAGAAGCACCCGAGAGGCAAAGATCTGATTATCCAAACCTCTCTGGAGGAACTCTGAAACATATTTGGTCATATTAACAACAAATTGTGAATGTGCTCCATCATGGGAGACAGATTTCAGTCAGGGGGGACAGAGAAAGTAGAGCACAATATCAGAGCTTTGGTGTTCCCATTGCAGGAATAATTTATAGGGGGTAAACCATATAAATTAATTACCTTAGGATGATCTCCACTTAGGGAGTAATAGTCAGGGTCTTACCACTAGTGCCGGTGAAGTGGTGGAGCAACACACTCACTAGAATGACAGCAAAGATATGTATCAGTTAGACCATTTTAAATACAATCTGACAGGTAAAATTGTTAGTAGATGACAAAGTGTGTTCTCTGGCTGACAAAGATCTCTGAGAGCAAACGTGCCAGGGATCATCTTCTTAATTGAACTTAAACTAAAAGCTACATTTCTTTATTTGATGTTTTTCAGATCAGGATGACAGCAAAATAAGCAGTCAGACAGTAGAATATTTTCAAAAATAATTGTCAGTGAGACAAGGCACTTAATGTCAATTCTGATGTCAATTTAAAAACAGGCTATACACTGTGATAATTAGAAAATTACCACCAAAAACATCTTACTGTTTATAGAACAGAGGGACATATTATGGTGTTAAAAAGAAGGAAGAGGAAACTTTTCAACTGTGGGAAACTTTAATACATACAAACCGCTTGTTTGTGTTTACCAAACAGGCTGGTGTACCAAAGCACATTTTAAACCACCACTCCTGAATCCAACTTTCTTTGGATGGAGCTTTCTCACTGCTGTTCAAGAGGCAGTTTGCAGTTCAGTTTCAGGAATTTTATGGTAAGTTGTTGGATCAGTGTTTTTTACTGTTACATAGCAGGAAAGACATGGGTTCAAACCCCACTGGGGCCTTTATCTGTCGGTTTGTGTGTTCTTCCCATGCTCATGTGGATATCCTGAGGGTGCTCCAGTTTCCTCCCACATAAAAAGACATGTGTGTGAAGAAACCTGACATTACACTTCACTAAGGTGCTTGTCTTAGATCAAAAGCTGTTCATTGAGCATCAGAATGTGGGTTAATCTAAATGCAGAGGACCATTTCCACATAGGAGTGAAATGTACTTTTTAATGTTAAATGTTATTTTACTGACGATTAAGGCTGAAAAGACAACATGAAAATCTTGCCAGTCATTTAAAAGCCTGGTGTAAATAAAGTCCAGCACAAACAAGTGTAGTCACAGCCCTGAAATAAGACACGTTGCAGGAGTAAAAGAGGTAAGGGTTTTCTGCCTGGTCATACCAGCAAAACGGCAAAATGTAATGGTGAAATCAAGTCATTACAATGGGATCACCTCGAGTAGTGGATTTGCTTGAGGGGATGCAGTAAATGCAACGTCCTACATGCACACAGTTAAGAGACAGGTAGTCTATATCCTTGACGTTCCACTTCCGGGATTGCTCCGGTGCCACAGGAAATTCCTCCACAGGAAATGTATTTTTGCCGATGTCTGTCTCCTTCTGCTTTCTTTGTGTTGGAATTTTAAACTCCGGTGGATTTATGAGGACTATAGTTAACTGCTCCTCAGATCTCTGCAGGGTAAATCCAGACAGCTAGCTAGACTATCTATCCAATCTGAGTTTTCTCTCGCACAATTTTACAGCGGCTCCGTGCTGAGCTTAGCACCGCCCATGACAATTGTGATTGGTTTAAAGAAATGCCAATAAACCATAGCATGTTTTTCTCCCATTCCGGAATGCTGTGTGGAATAGCCAGACCCTCCTCCGGACCGCAGGTCCAGTACAAACAGTTAACAAGCCGTTAGCAAGATTTTTTTTTATCTCAAAGAGACTTGTTCTCTCTTTATATCTTTACTTTTTTATTGAATGAAATAATGTACAATCCTAAAAAACAAAATACCAGGGGAGTAAAGGGAATAGTACTGAGAAAATAGGAAGTAGCTCAGGGAGCTATTGTGACAGAATAGTGTTAACAAGTTCTGGCTAGCATGTTAGCGGTTAGCTCGCCAGCTAAAGTAGCTCAACAACCCTGTCATGTCAGTTTATATGCTACTGAATATGTTAAAAGCGAAAAGAGCTTATTTCAAACAGGTACTTTTACTCAAATGCAATGGCATACATCAATAATGTATGGAAAACACAAATTAGTGTTTTTTTATCATGTATTTTCATCATATAATGTTTTTTTAACTTCCATTGAAAATATCTCCTAAGTGCAGCAGTTGCCATCTCATGCCAAACACGCCCTGGCTGCTGCTATATGTCTGAAAAATAAAAAGCAACAGTGCTGGGTGAACAGCAGTGGCATTGGCACAGTTTGTGAGGCAGACACAGATTCCCCCTGAGAAGGTCAGTGGCTGCACTGTCCACCATCAGGGGCTCTTTTTGTTCTCTGATAGCTCCCATGTTCACGGCGTTAATCGCTTAATTAACTGCACTTTCTTCAATTCAATTAAAGGGAACGTAATGGTGTACAAAGTGTGGAACAGCACTGACCCTTGAGGCGATCCACAGTCCCTCGACAATTATCCTGCCTTCTACAAGAACTGTCTGAGGGGGCAAAGGATTATTATGTGAGCTCTTTATGGAGCAGTTCACTCCGTAGGCCGTATAGCTGCATGGGGAATAATGTTCATGTGAATTGAGTTACTGTAGATTATTGTGATTGAGTCAATTGAGTGCTTCCACTGCCTTATGAATAATTCACTTTTGACTGACTGAGTTGAATAAATTATGTGTCAAATTTGTCATGTGGTATCAATTTTATTTCTACACCATCTTCCCTGACTGACAGGTGGAGATGTCTCTGAGAGGTGCCATTTCTGCAACCTTGAAACTTACTGTTGCAGTTTTTATGTGAAACAATCGGAACTATAACCTGGAATCTTTAAGGAAGTCATATGATATTCATGGAGCAGACCGTCCTCACCCAGAAAACAACTATTCAGCTTGATTGTGCAAGAAGCTCATGACGACCCATAATTACATTTCTTGTTAGGTGGCTGTAGTAATTCTAGCGAGAGCAAACGAGGTGACAAAGTATAAGAGCGCCAAATTTGGCGTTAGGAGGAAGGTTGGGGTGGTAGATGGGTCAAACAAATACAGGACTTTTACTCAGGAGACCGGGGTTTACTTTTTTAAATTAACCGAGTTTTATAGATCTTAGTCTGCGACACAATGAAGTCAAGTTACGTCCTCATTTTAGTAGTTTTATGTGACTCATTTTAAACTAATCCCTGATGTTTTACTAACCCTAACTAAGTCTTTTTTTGCCTAAACTGAATTAGTTCCATTTCACAAAGTTAACTTTGTGTTTAAAACTGTGCCCGTTATATTAAATCAAACAGACACATGATTAAAATTTCCACCGCGGTCACATGTTACGGCCACCATGCGGCAATACATAGAAATAGGTCATATGTCCTTTTGGGAGTCATTAGCATTGCCTATTCTGTCGTTTAGGTATCAGGATGTGTTGCATGGAGAGATCTCAGCTTTTAGATTCAAATACAACATTGGATCATTAAAAGGTAAACCCTTTCCATTAGCCTTTATATTATGTATTTAAATGCAAGCCAACTAATCTTAAACGCCAGGGAACACTGTGTGTAAAATGAGAAACTACAGGTCAATGTAATCAACCTCTTTGCACATTGTTTACATGCAACCTAATCGAAAAGGAAGATTTACTGTATAATTGCAAGTACATCTGGAGCAATGCCTTGATAGTTAGTGGAGACAGAGGGTCCAACAGCTTGATTGGACTGTCTGATGTGAACAGGGTCAAGAAGGAAAGGCCTATGTTTGTGCTCCCCTCTCATGCGTCCCCCCCAGTGTCTGTCTGACCCTTTTCTTGCGCTCATCATTAAACTGCATATGCAGCAAAGTTCCACCCTCATAATGTACCTCTTCTGGAGTTAATTAATGGCCCTATTAGGTGAACTCATTAGCGATGAACTGCAATTTTCTTATTTCATCTACTCATTAGCCAACAATATTCATAATTAGCAGCATTAGGATGATTATTGCAGGTCAGTTTGGCCAGCATCAGGTCTCATTCAGCTGTGCATGCTGTGAAGTCTGATATTGACTTCATAAATCATACTGATGAAAGCTTGATGAAAAAGATCACATCATCAATAAAAAAGCAGAACAAAAAGATGAGCATCTCAGTGGCGCTGAGTGTCTTAACATACACTAAACAACATTAAGTTCTCCAGGGAATTGGATACACAGTCATTAGCAAGCAAGCAATTGTTCAGATGTCAACACTGCTCACCTCTGCTTTGCTCTGCAGTGCTTTACCCAAACGGCTTTCAATTCTTCACGTAAACACAATGTCCATATTCAGTCTTTTTTAATTTGAGGAATTTTTCATTCTGCTTATTATCTTGTTTTACAAAACCTATTTCAGGCACGCACAGAGAAAAGAATGCAACTGCCCAACAATGAGGACAAGTTTTACTTATTTAATCACCATTAATCATGCACGCTGAAACATGCTTTCAAATGTTTATTGTACTGAACGTTGTTTCAGTAATTGTTATTAGACTCTGCTCCAGTCAGAAACTGAAGAATGGTGTGTATGAAAACTGTGATGAGTGTGTTAATCACCACACTGGACCTGCCTGACAGCTGCTTGCCATAACACACGTTTTGATTTATGACAGCAGCTAAGAGAAGACACAAAACTGTGTCTCTTCTGTTTTCCATCATCTTGAACGGAATAGGCGGTGAGTGGATGGATCATCGCTTGATTCATTTCTCCGGCATTCAATACAGAGTATCATAACTGAAATAGGATATGCTCCAGCAGTGTGTTTGCTAATGAAGAAAATGCTTAACAATGTCCCACTGTGCAGTCGAAACAAAACATTTGCAATGTTGATTTATATATTTTTTTTCAGTTGGGGGATGATGTGGATTTGAAAATTGAAAAAAATGTCTTCATAACACATTCTTTTTAGTAAATGAACTAAAATAAAAAAAAAAATGTTATTAGCGTTAGCTAATTAGTTTATAGAGAAGCAAAAAAAACTGTTTAACATTATTAGGAAAGAGCTAATGCCAGGCTAACCTGTAAAGAAGTTAAGAGTTAATTGAATTGCAGTGTTGCTCCATCATTGGCTTAAGCTTCTTATGCTTATTATGCTTATGCTAAATTAGCTAATTTATACATTTGCCATTACAAAAAAATATTTTGAATATCTTTAAATGGATAAATCTATAATAGGACATGGATTTAATAGAAAGTATTAGAATTTAGAGGCTTTATTGCAGTGTTAATTGATGTCTTTTGATACTTAGGGGGTAACAGAACAACCTGTATACTGTCCAGCTCTTTGGAAACAAGGTTGATAAGAGAGATGAGAGTGAACCAAAACATTAAAGTTGTGGATAGTAAAACCAAAAGTTAAAAGATGCTAAAATGCCATGTATAGCTTGAATGGTGCCAATGGACAAACCATCTCTTCCTGGGGAGACACTTAGTCATATTGAATTATTACAAAGTACCTGTGAGTAAAAATATTAAACCTAAACTAACCAACAATTGAATGCTAGTTTTTTATTTGAGTTTGCTCTATATGTGTGTTGTGTCACTTCACTAACCCTAACTATGAGTGATTGTGTTTAAAAGACAATTACTCTAATTCACACATTGCAATCTGAAGGCCTTTATCTCACAATCTACATTCATGGCTATAACTTTGAAAAACTCTCAACAGACGTACATACATCAAATTGACAAAATTCACATTAATTCACAGCTACAAAGGATATTTAATGCTGTATTGTATCTCATAAAATAAAACATCAAACATCCATGTTCAAAACCATAAAGGTATTTTAACTAATTAAGAAGACACAAATAGCAAATGTCAGATGGGTTCGCTTGCTCCTCCGCTCACCTCTGCCACCCACACTTGTAGCAGAGCAGACAGGCTTACCTTGCACTTGAATTATTTGTTTTGTTTAGAGCGTCTGAAAGGGGCAGCACTCCTCTCTTTTCGCAGTTTATCTGTGTTTTTTGCCCCCAACGGCTCCTTCCAGGCAGCGCTGCCTGGAAGGCACTAGGATTAGGCACTGGTTATGGTTAGGGTTAGGGTTAAGGTTAAGGTTAGGGTTAGGTGCCTTGAAGGCAGCGGTCGCAGCGCTGCCTGGAAGGAGCAGTTGGGGGTAAAAAAACACCATTGAGCCTTTTCGCAACCCTGGTCTTCATCAGTCTGCCCCCTGTGGCTTCACTAAAAAACTGGGTTGCCAAGGCAGGTGATGATTGGATGCTGCCAATTTGGTGTCCTGCAGTGTTCTCTGACAGACCCCAGGCATGCACGGCTGTGAGGCAATGTGGGTAAGCCGAGACATAAACTGGTGTTGAAAGCAGCTAAATCTTAACCAAATTCAGTTGTTTTAAAGAATTCTTATTCACAAAAACAGTGTTCCTTGGAGCAGTGGAATGAAATAGAAATATATATGTACATCCATGTGAATGAGAGAAAGAAGGCTGTTTGTGATGCCACTGAGGTCCCTAATAAGAAACCAGGCTCTGAATTGTGTCCCAAGCTGATTTTAGACGTCCGAAGCTACCCCCATAGGCCATGAAATGAAAATGTTGACTCAACCAGTCAAAGCCTGTCCTTTTTATTCCGAGTTATTTCTCTCTCCATTGACTCTCTGCAGCTTTTATAGCCAGAAGTGCCTACTTTTTTGGACGGAGTTATTAAGACCAGGACCACTTCGATTATTCTCCAAGAAAATGCAAGCATGGCCGTTAATCCGGCCCGGGACTAAGATTAACTCCACTGCAGCCTCTAACTCTCCCTTTTGTTTGTTTGTCTATTTCACACATGCCCCCTTGCTTATCTCCTGAAATGGTAAATGCCATTTGTTTTGTTCAAAGTAATTCAGGGTGTATTGGAGTGTGATTGTGTTGCTGAGAAGGGCTGCCAGGGCAAAGATAAGATGTCAGTAGAACATCCTCTCAGCAAAGGCTGGAGTCCAAGACCCTTATAGACCCTTATTTTATGTATACAATAATGGAGGGCTGTCATATAAATGCTTCAGACACAGAATAAAGCTGGAGGTTATGATTGGATATTTGGATATTGGACATCTGTGTCCTTCCCCCAAGGGTGTCTTCAGCCTGCCTGCATACAGAGTTTATAAGCTCTTGGCAGGATAATGAACTTCACTTCTACTATTTCTTCTTTGTTTTGAAGGGAGACAGTGCTGTTTCATGATTTATCAGTTGAACTTTTGTTCTGTGAGTTTGTTAAAGAATGTAAATGTTGCTTGACTGAAACAATATAGGAAAATTCTTAAAAGTTACAGTATATAAGTACTGTTTAAAGCTTTAGTGCGTAACTGTTTGATATTAATGAATGTCATTACATTCAAGCCATTGCCAAATGAGTTGATACAAAGCTAATTGAGACTCCACAAAACTCTCTCTGTATTTCTCAGCATGGCTGTGTTCAGAAGATTGTGTCGTCCGGTGACTTTCCCGCGCAGAAACTCGAGTGAAGATAATTACCTCTTCTGAAGAGTCCATCATGTTTTTTTAATCCTCCGTTTCCTCCTTGGCTACTAGCAACTGTGTGGTGGGGAGGGGGTGGTGCGCGGTCACAGAAGGCTTGTATCGTGTGGACGCGCCGAAGGTTTTGTTGTCATTACTTAGAATTCCTCATGGGGGTGGCAGAAACTACGCCACATAGCTTTAATATTTCAACAGTTTTCAAATTAATTTCAGTGGGCCTTGGTATTGGATTTGACTACAAATCTGATCTTAGTGATACTTTTATGTGAATTATATTATGATACTGGATTTTTGTACTAGACAATAATTGGATGCATGGCACTGTATAATATTAATTCATTTTGTCTTTTGCCAACCAATAAAGACAATTGCTACCCATCACTTCAAGTGCAAAATGATAATATAACCAGAACTCAATGTGTGGTGCAATGGGGGGTATAATCAAAATAATTAATTCAGTATCAGTATGTGCAATGACACTTGAAAGTGTGTACACACAGTGAGGCTTTGGCAATGAGTCCCTGGTCACTGTCTACGAGTCAGTCACACAATCACACAATCACATAAATGTGACACCTAAATGTGCTTAAAGTTGCCCCGTTTCCTCTCAAATATGGAGCATGTGGTGATAACGAGCCCACATCAGACACCAATCATGAAGCACATCTCAACGCAGACCAGGCACTTGTTCTCATTCAGGTGAAAAATGGCCTCATCTGCGAGCGGCCTTATCTTCTTCACTTGTGACCTGAACTCACTCCCCAAACTCATTTACAGAAACATCCCCTCATCTGCCCTCTACACCACAGAGACACAGAGAGAGTGAGGCATAGTTATAGTTCAGTGGACATTTATTGGCTCATTGAAGGTTTGCAATTCACTTTTAACACAGAGAGACTTCTTGTATGAGCAGATGTATCGTGATACCAATTGCTCCCGTTCAATGTAGCGATACCTACATGCTTGGCTAATGGTGAACATCCAACACACGAACCCCACTCACTATGCATTTTATAGTAAAGCTCCAAAGGCTTAGTTTCATCCCAACTGGTAAAGAGCAGTTTCTTCTTGATCAGCACTGATCAATGAAACAACTGATGAGAGGGGGTTTCCAATGAGCCCCAGGGCTGACCTTTTGAGGTGAACTTGTGATTGTACAAGTCCTTAGTTGGTTGGCCTGCAGAGGTAGACCTTTGTTCTTTCAATCAATATGTCAATTCTGCACAATTCAACTCAAAATAATCCAATATACAGTAGAATAACATAACATGTTATGTAAAACAATGTTGCGGTGCGGGCATTATGTTATTGTGTGTGTTTTAAAGTGTTTCTCTGTTTTAAAGCTTTAGTGCGTAACGTTTTTATATTAATGTTACATTTAAGATATTGTCAAATGAGTTGTTACAAAGCTAATTAAGACTTTCAGCTCCACAAAACTCTCCCTGTATTTCTCAGTATGGCTATGTCTAGAAAATAGTAAATAGAATTCCTCATGGGGGAGACAGAAACTACGCACTATAGCTTTAAGAGGTTTTATTATAAGTTGTGTTTTTGCTTTTTAGGCATGTTATTTTTCTTAATTTATTTTTAGTGTTTGTATGAAAAAACATTTTTTGCGCCCCACAGTACTTGTTTTTTAAGCACTTTCCATTCTTTTGTGAATGCACTTACATATAATTAGAAGTCCTTTGTCCATGCTGGGCTTCAATCCCATGTTTCCATGTTTAATGTTCTTCTGTGGGCTGCTTAGCTGCCATCAGAGCCAATGAACATTGTGCAACCACAGAGAGAAGGAAGATCAAAAGAAAACAAAATCCAAAAACTCTCAATGGCAGACTATACAGAAAAGTCTAACCAGGTTTTAACACATTCACAAAATAAAGTAAAGTAAAAAATGTAATCTTCAAGAAATAATATATAACTAAGGTAGGTGTTACTGGAAAGATTCAGACTTTGTTTATTATCATAATTCTGATTCTGATTTTTTTTTATGCAGCTAATGTGACAAATGTAATTATTCTCTATTTGAGAGCAGATGTAGCTCAAAAAGCCCTGATAGCTCAGCTGGTCAACAAGCCTCTTTCACAAAATACTGCTCAGGTCAGAATGTCATGTTAAGCGTCTGAGAGTTATTACACATAAAATAGTGTCGGTCTCATTGGTGAACACAAATTACAGTGGAACAAGCAGTTCCCAGTTTCTCCCCGAGAGTTGAAATGAAAATTAGAAACTAAAGTAGCAGCATCTTATGAGGGAAACTAAGCCTTTTTTTCCCTGCTTTTAATACATCGAGATACCTGATTTACATTTCATTTGCAATAAACTGTATTACAACATCTATAACCTTGTTAAAAATGCAATTTATTCTGGTGATGGGAGACTTCTGATTTTCCCAATCCAGGCATTGTTATGTTTTCCCTTCAGCTTATCGGAGGCTTCATCCTGCATAAGAACATCAGCTGACATTGCAATTCTGACCGTGACCATTTTCAGGTGGACTGTTTTTTTTTTTTACTTGGACCATCGCCATTCTTTAGCGCTGAGAGTGACACAAGCGCTCCCAGACGGCGGTGTTTTGCATGAAAAAAAACGTGCCAGGTTAGGTCAGATGCAACACACCAGCTGGACAAGGACCTCAGCAGGACACTCAGGAGGACACGCAGACACCGTGTGATCTGCATCTTGGCATCGCCTGGGCCTGAGGGGACTGAAGCGCTGCATTCATTGACTTTCAGGGCCGTGGTTGTATTAATGCTGAACTCCCCCTTTTTCTCTCTTGTTTGCTGCTTCAAATACTTTCCCTTCAGGCTTTTTAGCATTATGTTGATCCAACTAAATCGCTAACAACCTCAAAGACACTGGGCAATGTTCAGTTGGAAAACATACCTTTTCTGCAAGGTTTTTTTTATGACTCAGTGTGTGCTTTAACTCCACATACAGTATACTGAGTCAGCTGATTGTCAAAAATCATTCGTAGACTGTGTCCTAATGTCATTTAACCTTAATTTCACCGGTGAGTACCTGATCTGCTGTGTTGCACCGGGTTGCATAAATGTCGCTGTAGGTGAAATCACAACGCTGTAAACACAGACCACTGCAACAGCAAACCCAAATTAGGTAGAGATGCAACAGTGGAGAGGGTTGGGTTGTGAGAGAGTGGGGCTGTTTTCAGTTTAATCAATCATCCCCACTGAAATCAGAGTTTGGAGGAAGAGTGGGGGTGAGCAGTAGTAGGTGGGAATGTGGGCTGTTTTGCAAGGGAAAGGAATCCCATTTTTTCCTCTTAAGGGGCTGCACTGAGCCAGCTCATTTTTCACCTGGGCGCGGCTCAATCGTTCATTAGGCAGAGAAATAGGGGTGTGTGTGTGTGGCGGATCTGTGCAGCTGCTTCATTACTCTCTGAAGACTGGCAAGATCGGACCACGCTGTAGAATATTTAACCTCCCTCCCCTCCTTCCCCTTCCCCTCTTTCCCCTCTTTCCCCTCCCCACCACTGCCAGGGGAATGATGTGTGTTCAACAGGAATAGAGTTTCTGCTCATTATACAGGCATGATCATAACCCAACAAAGGGTGCAGGCTACATGCTGAGAGAGCAGCACTTGCAAAGTCAGAGAGATGCTGAACCAGTGAAGGCACCGCTGCCCCGAGGAGGAGAATAAGAGTTGTGGCTTTGACTGAAATGTTGATCTCTGAGGAAGATAGAACACTTTTCGGTAACAGCACGTCTCCACTTAAATGTTCTTTTCAGCCCTTTAAAAGACAGATCTGTCAAAGTTGGCTCTGTTCCAAGAGTATTACAAAAAATAGGGGGCTTTACTTTACAATATACAGTATGCAGCTGGTATTGATCAGTGCGCCAATACAGCTTTATTACTTATGCATTTAACGTCAAAGGTCTCTCGATTAGCCTCCAGTGCATTAGTCTCATGAACATGGCTGAGATGTGGCCATTAGACATACCTCATCATCCGTTAATGGAGGGTAATATGGTTGCAATTATTGCCTCTTTAGTGACTTGAGGTCAGATTTTATACTGCAGTGCAGCCATTTGCAAATGTTTCCAGAAAATTCTTGACATCACTTTACTATACAAGGAAAAGTGTGTGATGAATAAAGTAGGATATACACAGAAATATGTAGATGTTTTATAAGTGTTAAATAATCATTTTGGTTCAATACACCTTGGGTTTTGTCAAATCAAATAATCAAAATTATAAAAAAAGAGAGAAAGGAAAGTAAGTCTAAACTGAGTCTAAACAACTGTTAAATGAATAGGTCTAGTGGTACAATAATGTGAGGTTTTAACAGTGGTTAAGTGCAGTACAAGTACATCATAATGGTAGTTAAGTACAGTGCTTAAGTAAATGTAGTTACTTTCCAACACTGGTCAAAGTTGAACGAGGAAATCCGCCTGTGATGTTTTGGCTTAAAGACATAGTGCGCAGTTTCTGCCTCCCCCATAAGGAATTTAAAGTAATGACAACAAAACCGTCGGCACGTCCACATGATACAAGCCTTCCGTGACTAAAATTACCACCAAAAAAGATGGTGGTAATTGTCTTCACTCAAGCTTCTGTGCGGGAAAGTCACCGAACGACACAATCTTCTGAACACAGCCATACTGAGAAATACAAAGAGAGTTGTTTGGAGCTGATAGTCTTAATTAGCTTTGTAGCAACTCATTTGGCAATGGCTTGAATGTAACGGACGTTCATTAATATCAAAACGTTACACACTAAAACTTTATAACTTTACTGTTTGCCTTAGTTTTCTCTATCAAATAAGTGTTTCTAAACCAGAGGAAGTTTATTTAAAACCTGACTGATCCTTTGACCCTTACTGTTCCTTACCCTGCTGAAGGAATGATCGCCAAACTACAAAAATAAGACTCAAGTTGTTGTCTCTGAGCCCTATATCTGCCCTCCACTGTCTGTGAGGGCTTTTTCTGTATGTAAATGGCCGTACTGAGGAGCTGTGCTCTGCCTCTGCTCTGCGGCGCCTGCATATGCGCAGGATGTCACAGAGAAGAAGCCTCACGGCGGGTCTGGTTGGTATCGTGTTGACATCTGTCATATGTGTTTGTTTATCAGGAACAAGGCAGCACCACAGGAGAGAGACAGATACTTTCCAGCGAGTGACTGAGCTGTAGCCTACTCTTCATCTCATGGGGGGGAAGCAGAACTGCTGCTATATGATGCAGACTCCATACCTGTACATATAAGCTTCGCTGTAGATCCAATAAATGCAAACACTCTGATTCACACACAGGGATAGACACACACTCCAAATCCACGACGGTGAGGACAGTTTCGGTTATTTCGCGATTGGCTCTTTACCTCCCATTATCAAGTGGATCATGGGAATTTCATCTCAAACCAAAGAGCTGCAATGATTTATCTCTATAGAGTGCCATGACAAATGATCCTCTGGTGTAAAAATACTATTTGTGTAATTGGATCATTCTTTGGCCTGCACTCCATAACTCCTCCGTCTGCTGTTGGTAGAGTTATGTGCCCTGGTGGCAGGTAATGTTTTTCATTATATGCCAGGCCAGTTTTATATATAGAAAATGGGTGGGAAGGGACTGGGTCTAGCCTGGAGCCATTTGCTTGGTAAGTCCCTGTAGGTGCATCCAATATTGATTGCTTGGGAGTAGAGTGATCTATCCCCACAGAAAGGCAGCATATGTACTGCGGGGAGTGGAGATACAGGGTGTTCTTATCTCGCTAAATTTAGCAGGCGAAGCAACACCCATAATGACAACCTCCTATAGCGGAGGTGCCATGAAGCACACTGTGGAGCTATGGAGATACATAAACAACACACAAAGGCATCTGAGGCAAACAAAGCCTTGGTTTGCTTTCATCACATATTTAAAGTCTAATTGGTTTCAGTAGCTGCAAAAGTAATGCCCTCTCCAGATACTTGAGTGTTTGGTGACGGGGTCGGTGAGGTGAATAAATTAAAGCAAGAAGAAGACGCACCTCACAGGGAATGTTTGAGGCTTCTGAGGCTGTGAATTAATAAAGCTGCCTTATGTAAATGCTTCTGGTCGAGTTCAGGTGTTTGATAGCTGCACATTTTCCCAGATAAGACTTCTCTTGAGCCTCAAAAGAAAAATGTACGTGCATATATATCTGTCCATTAGTCTCTGTCTCTCCCTCTCATCATCTCATTCTCTCCAATCTCCAGGTATCAGTTACACAGCAGAGCATAGTAAATATTTGAGATTTTAGACAGTGAAAGAAGTCTCATGTTCAGAGTGGGTGGCCAAAAAATGACAGTGTTTATCTCCATTTCAGAGCTTTGCTGAATGATGAGCAACCTCGCGCTGTAGAGCTCTAACAGATTAATTCACTTCAAAAAGTTCCTGATTTGCATTCCAGAGGTTAACTCTGGTCTCATCCGATGTTCACTTTGAGCTGTGATGAGTCTGCTGCTGAATACTTCTTTTGCCTGCCTGTAAAAGTTGGAATAAATGAAAGAGTAGTGATTTTTGAAGCGCTGGTAGTTTTTGGCAGTCAAAGTATGCTGCGTGTTCATTTCTGCACACAGGGAGTGATTTTTCTAATCAACACATTTCACATGAAAATGATGTAAAACATTCTCTATGATATGCACTTAATCATGAGGAGAAAAGGCATTGATGAGACAAGCTCATTAAGCCTTGTGGCTCATCCATGTTACAGAGCGTGAATGAACAATTTAAAAAGTTCAATACTGGCCCCAACACACAAAATACTGCTGTGTTTTTTTGTATTCTGGTGACACAAAAACAATACCTCCTAGAAATGTATTGGAACTTGAAGCCATTGTGTGTGACTACGATTAAACTTTTGGGGAAATATTTTTGCTCATTATCCACCATGGCTAGCAATGGATTAGCACTGGCATGAGATCAGCTCTGTACACACCAGTAATAAGGATGTTCAGTGGAAACTGACAGCAGAGCACACTGGAGGAAAACCTGGGAGCAATGCATCAAGTCAGAGAAAAAGTTTGGTCAGCAGGAATAAAACATTGCTGATTTTCTCCCCTCATTTTCTCCTCCTCTTCAAAAACCGGTTCAGGCAGCATTCAGCAAAATGTGTCATTAAGGAAAGCAGAGCCTCTAAAGTTGTAACTCGCCCAGATTGTGCAAGGTGTTTAGACTGGGCAATTTAAGTAATTCACAGCCGAGCAAGGAAGACGGGAGGAAAACAGGCCTCATCTGATCGTTACCTGGGGCAGCAGCCGGGCTTCTGCCCACACAGGTAATTACAATTATGCAAATGAAGCACATAGCCAGGCACTGGATGAAAAGCAATGCCACGTATGCAAACTGAAAGCCTCAATCTTGTTCACCTGTACATTTAAACACATGCAGAATCAGGTACACAGGCATTATCATGCTAATGCATTAAATGAGACAGATTAATCATCATTTCATTGCAATAAACAATATGGACATCCAGTACGAACAGATGTATGGGGGACATCATGAGTCTTTTGCCAGGAATCACTCTCTGAATGGCCTGCAATCTTCTCGCTCTTTTCCCCCCGTGTCAGACTCTTAGATTGCTTTAGCAGGAGATTGAGTGGTGGGAGTGGAGATTAGAAGGAAAAAAAGAGAACGCTATGAAGAGGTGATGAGTTCTGGACTAGAAATTTGCAAGGCTCAGGTGAAGAAAGGATGGTGTTCTCTCTAATTCATTAACCGGTAAAGCAAGTTGCAATGAGGTGCGTTGCGGTGGCACAGTCGAACACAATGGAGCGTGGCGTTTGAAGAGTGAACATGCTGAACACAACATTCAGTAACATTGCCACCATTCAACACTACAATTGTAGTCTCTTTTGTGATGTACAGTCATTATGTAGAACACGGTGCTAAGGTAGGCCAATCACAGTTTAGCAGCTGAGCTCTCTCCTTCAAATACTAATGTACATTGTTCGGAAATAATACAAAAAAAACTGTCATCAAACACAGTTAAATGCAAAAAATATTATTGAACTCCCACATTAAATTTCAGGAGGTGTTGCATATTACTCCAGGCTTTTGGAACACAGTATTTAAAATATAAACACGGCTGAAAACAGACCCCTAATGTCAGCAGTGTAATTGCAATTTAATTTAAAAAGTCAAATATACTGTGCAGGGTGATTCCATACTGTTATTTCATTTTAATCACATCATTGATAAGATAAGAAGATATGATAAGAAAAACTTTATTGTAGTGTGTAAATAGTAGTGTTCAAATTAACATAGTTTCTTTGAATCAATTTGAACGCAACCTACAAAGCCTAATCCTATTATATTGTAGAAATGCCTTGGTTCCATTCATTTGTGGTGCTTCCGGTACATAGCGGTACTATAAGGCAGTTGCTTACTGGGACTCTTTAATGAAACAGAGCAATTGTTAATGTTATTAGTAACAACTGTTTTTTTCCTACTATGACAGTCTAAATGTCTACTATGCAAAAAGCCTGAAGGAACTGAAAGATTGCAGCTTAATTTTGCTAACCTTGGATATAAAAGTGAAGGCTTAGATTAATATGTATATTTAAAATTCCCTTCTAGGGACAGGCTTTGCAAACTAGCATTCGCTATAAACTGCTTTATTTCTATTCATAATAAATAGAAATACACATCCTATTCCCAGGAAATTTGGATTGGACAGGTTTCCACTTTACATGATCTGCTCTGCAATTGACAATCCTGCTTTCTGAAAGCCTTGCCTGCATTCCCTATAGCATATACATGCCGGGAGGCTCCCTGAGTAATCAGCCAAGTGCTAATGAGCCCATCTTCTGTTAATTTAATTGAGAGCGTGGGCTTCTCCATGGAACCACAGCTCTGTCTGCCTGGCTTTGCTGCTGCTCCCAGCTGCAGGTGTCTAACCTGTTTGCAGCTCTACAGTATACTGAAATGGTATGTCACCTTTGCTTCATGCATGCACATTCACATGCTCTCCACAGACACACCCTCTCTATCCCCAGTCTCACACTTTACACCTGTTTCCTCATAAACATTGATTTACACGTGCACACTCATCTGCAAGCAAACCAAAAACACAACACACAGATGTTATTATCTATAGCAGAAGAGCAAAACTGTGTAATCGGGTTTAATTTCCCTTATCATCTGTCGCTGGATTGGTGAATCGAAGATTGAATGTGTAAAATAAAAAAATAAAAAATAACAATATTCTCATCTTCAGCATTTGAGAAATCCCACTCAGATTAGAGAATATTATGCATTATGCATGCAAGAAACCACAACCAATATTTTTTTTGTGCATACTAACAGCGTAACAACATGTCCACAGATAGAATATGGACAGGACTGTGTGTACGACTGATTTAGTGAGACACAAATAAGACAGAAGTGCTAATAACTGTATGTTCCTACTCACAACTGTTGATACACGGAGCAGCCATTTTGGATTTTTAGCTCGGGGTACTCGGTGGTTGCCCGAGTTCCGAGTACGGAAATCCGACGTCAGGGGGGCGTTTTTCTGACCTTGACCTCGGAAAATCTGACTTCCGAGTAACGTCATCCTCTTTCGACTCCAATCAACCTTCAGTTTCAAGAGGCAAATAATTTAGGAGAAATCAACATGAGTTTTTAAAGTGCGCCTATGAGAGTTCAGAAAATGGCATGGGGAGGGTCTTCGGCCAGGACGACAGGCAAAGGGAAAGACTTAAAATCGCAAAGTACTGTTTTAAAGCATGTCCACCCACCATCAAAATTACAGAAACATTCTTAAAGTCTCATAGAGTATTTATGAGTTATTTTTTGCAAACATTTTGACTTCTTAAGAGGAAAAAACACATTTACAGAGGCATTTTGTCTGACGTGAAATTACCAGCCGTCCGGAATATGGTGAACCCTCACGGTAATCCGGACACCGTTTCTACGGACTGTTTTTTTTAAAGATTTCTCCCAAATGATTTTCCCAAAATGTGTCAATCAAACTTTAGTGTGTGTGTAAGATAGGTTACACACCAACCAGATGGCCGACCGTCGGCAGAAAAAGCAGTCGGACTGATCAGTCGGGTCCCCGAGGTCCAAAAAATGCCTCAAAATACACTGAGGTGACGCCGACTTGAGCGTACGCTCTGTGCGTGCGCGAAACGTAATACGTCTCCATAGCAGCAGGCGGCGCTTCTCTGTATTGTTTCCCAGAAAATGAAAACCGGCAGCTGATAGGACGAACGCGTCACGTGGGTCTTTTTTCTCCAGAAATTCACAGCCACACTGTCATGGCGGCTTGTTCAGAATATGATCTCATATTGTACTAAAATAGTTCACCGAAATGTGTTTTTGAAAACATTTTAAGCGAGAAATAGGCCATGCAGTTGCTGAATCTGTCTTCATTTCAGACCGACAAAGGTCAGTTTAAAAGATTTTCGTCAGATTTTGAGAGGCTCATCCGCTCGCCATTTCCGGGTGAGTCCCAACGGCCCTGTCTCCGACTGAGCATGTCGGGTCGGCCAAAATGAAGGCCGACTGGTCCTCCGACGGGTGACGGCACGGAACACACCGAACAGACTCGAGTCACTGACCTCGCCAGACTGTCCAACGGCCGATTATCGGGTTGGTGTGTCAGCGCCTTAAGACCTGCCCCCAGAGAGCTCGATGGTGTTTTAAGCCCCCAACGTCGACTTCAAGGCAGCGCTGCGACCGTCGACTTCAAGGCACATAACCCTAACCCTAACCCTAACCATTTCCTAATTTAAATGAAAACCATGTGCCTTTATTTGCTGCTCAATGGGAAACAAAGTTCATCCGCTTTGACGGAGGCGGGGTCTGTCACTTTAATCGAACATTTGGGAGGAAATAGTCCTTCAAAGCAGCATTACAACTCCTGGAGGTATGTGGTAAAACTCTAGATTTGCTTGGTGTATGTTGTAATTCTTTGGCAATTAATTTAATTTCTCTTTTTTTTTACTTGAGCTGAGATCAACAAGCCAAGGTAACGTCCATCTATCAAGATTTAAGAATAGAACATTCCAGCACTGTAACTGGAAAAAAAGGATTTATCACTTTGCCTCTATTCAGACAATACACTTTCACTTGAATATATATGCGAAGAGAAGAAGGAACTTAGGGAAATAGTCAATGCTTTCTGTCCTCACGTCTTTCTTTTCTCACCCCAAGGGATGAACTGTTCACAAAGCCAGAGTGAATGCTGCTGAAGTGCAGGGAAAATGTTTATGCACCAAATCCTCTTTTGTCTTCCCTCTCTGTCCGTAATGCTGCTCAATTTGCCTAAACTTTTCTCAGAGAAATTGGATGATTTCCATTTTGCTCTTGAGTGAGGAGCTTTGGGAACATGCCTGTGTTAATCTCCTCAAGATTCCCTCTTTTTAACCCAGCGCTGTAACATACTGACGAGGGGATTTTGCCTTTGAAAAAAATAATCTCACCTGCCATAAACGGAATATACTGGAAAATCATTATTCATCCTTGTTCTCATTTATTACCACGAAAGCCAATCATGTTTTCAATGCCTTCGAAATGTATTCCTTCTGATCCATGACAGTCAAAGAGATTTATTTGAAGTAAAAATTATTTTATGATGAGCCTCTACAGCGGGCTTTATATGTGCAGTAGGGTGTGGACGGGTTGATGAGCTATGTCATGCTGGATGTGATTTGGAGCTAACGATAGTCAAGCGTGACATTTGTGGTTGTTTTTGCGATGGGCATGACGCTATTCACCAATGGCCGGACCAACAATCCGAGGCAATCCGATATGTTACCTAAAGGTTCCTGTAGTAGATGGTCGAGAGGGAGAGGGCTGATTATGTCACAGAAAGGCTCGGAGGCTTTGAATAAAAAGAGACGGATAAAAAGAGAAAGAAAGAGAGAATCCCACCCGGGACAAAAACCACAGCTCAGGGCGCACATCGCTCACGCGTCCAGCAGAGAATGGAACCGCAGCGGCCTGATTTGTGCCTAATAAAGTTGTCACATCCTATCAGAAATCACATCTACTACAGAAAGCACAAGCCCCCAGTCAGGGCTAGTCAGGGTGATCATGGGCAGCCAGTATTAGACAACACATTAGAGTGATGGATCATGGGATATAGAGCACTGCCTGATGGAAGTGAGGGCCAGATGAGCGAAGGTGATACGGGTGAACAATGGACAGCCACGTCAGTTTCTGCTCAATTTATTAGGAGTTGTAAGCATCTGTGAGTTACAGCGATGATCCCAGTCTCTTGGTAGCAACTTTATCACATTGTCCGTGAAAACACTGGTGAATTTTTCCCTGGACTGCAATGTCTTCACAACTCGGTGCCTCAAAACCCACGCTCAGGGTGACTGTTGGAGGGGAATGAATGTGGTTCACGTCAGTGTGCCTCGGCTTGAAGACAGGTCTTGGCCTGTGCCTTGCTTATTTCCTCTTGCCCACGCTCCCATTATGGCAGGCAGTATCTATGGCCTAACCTCTAGAGGGAGGCAGCGTGTGGAGTCAGAGGAAGCAGCACATGTCTGCCCGCAGAGGCCACATAGACAGTTCTCGTCAACAAAGACAAGTCAGCCACACATAGATCAGAACATATGCCTGCCAAACAGGATATTTAGAGAAATAGCTCTTAGTGGTGTTCATTTGTTGACGTTGAAGACCCAGAGGGCTTTAGGTCCTTCAAAGCCTCAGGTCCTCTTTAAGATCATTCAATCACAGCTGGTGTGTTCATTTTCTAAGGCAGTCTTTTTCAGAGAATCAGTGGTAGCAGTGTGTTGCAAAATTTACTTTAATGTGCAATGGTTTCCACAAGTGTTCAACTACTTAACCTACAGTAGTTATATCGACTATCATGAATGTCCATTGCCTCATGAAGTAATATGCGTTTATCTCAGCATTGCAGGCATCGACAGAGGTTTAATTTCTCTTGAGATTAAGCTCCATAGCTTATGGGTCTATTGGATGGGAAATTATTTACTACTAATGATTCCTCTGCCCTCAAAACACAACACGCTCCCCTGCAGTTAGCAGTTTTTATTACTTTTCCAAACTGCATTTTTTATTCCTGCTCTATAGATTCATCAAAAAGAGTTGTGGTTGCACTCCCCTTTATCGAAAGTTTTCAAATAGTGAAGTCGAAAAACCAGATGATGCACTCTCTATCATTATGCACTCCTGGGTTAGAAACCAAATTTGCTCCATGTGCAATATCTGAGTACAAACAGGCCAGCTGTGATCGAGAGGTTGGAGCTTTAAATCAATCATGGGTGGCATGTTACTGGGAGTTACGGAAATTGCTCTCATCCCTAACTTGGTGATGGTGTTTTTGCATCCAACACAGATCTTAGCAACAAGTTCCCTGCGAGTAAAAATAGAAATAAAATACAGAGACCACTTGTACTTATTGTATTCAAAATTCTACTTAATGCTGAACCATAAAAAACATTTTTTTAAGGTCATTTGAGGGTATACGAATAGTTCATTATTGTGAGTACACTTAAAGCCGCACCAATAATGTTTTTCAGGCAGCTGTTTTCTAAAAAACAGCAGACAGACAGACAGACAGACAGACAGACAGACAAAGTCAGTGGTTGGCTAAGGAACATAGCATTTAGCAGAGCCATATAATAACCTCTGAAGATGGTTTACGTTGCCAAAAAGGGGACTTACATTCATTAGGTGGCTAGTAACACAACTCCAGATATGCTAATGTTCCTCTGTGTCTGCTGGATATGTAAAAAGTTTTTTTGCTAACAAGTTTGCTTTATCAATATACTTTTTGTGTGTTGATTTAGTCATGTTGGTGACAGAACCTTTGTTTTCTTTGAGACAGATTTTTGAAATCGGGGTTTTTGTTGAAATTTGATTTGGTTTCAATCTACTTTTTTCATTCAATGCTGCTCAACACACGCAACCAGGGAGCAAAGAGCAGACTGAAGGAGGAATCTGACAAAATTCACCTTTATAAATCCCTCAATATGTTTAAAAATCAGTGAGAAAATCCTCCATATGACGTTGTCTTTTTTTGACTAAATGTAAGACTTTTTGAAACTAAAACATGCCTGCCCAAGCAACTAAAACAATAAAAAATTACAAAATTATGTTCTCCTCATATTAGAAAAAGGAATACAATATTCTCAAAATATGTTTTTCTATGGTAAACTCGTTTTGTGAGTTTTGGACAAATATTGCAATATACTGTATATGTACCCAAGTCCTGACAATCTTGGGAAAGCAGGTGGCTTAGTACTGTCTTAGCAAACAGATCTGACATTTAGGCGACTCTCAGTTTGTCCCTGGGATTGTGCTGAGGCTGTTGAGTCAGGATACCTTGGGTGTCTGCGACAGTCACAGCAGGCCTCACTAATCACATTACATTAGCCGTGACAAAGACAAGGCATGTACAACTGAGATAGATGGATTAAACCAATTTAGTAAGTATGCATTACCCTTCAGTACACTAATCAACTTGATGAGGATGGTCTCGAGAAATACTGCAGAGGGGGACAATGAGCAGATCACAGGAGGTGATGTTATCATTTTATTTTGCAAACATGGGCGGAACTTATACTCTTCTTTAGTTTATTGTTAATGGTGGTAATTAGTGTACCCTGAAGAACAAAAGGAAAAATATAAAGGGTCAAAGCAATCCATTTAAAAAATGCTTTATTTTACAGTGGTACATTATTATTTGTTCATTAGCAGAGATTTTATAACCTGCTCCATGAGCGATAGAAATGTTATCCTACGTGATTACAGCCTTTTCCCTCTAAGCAGTATTTAAGTGTTTTAGC
Source organism: Sander lucioperca (assembly GCF_008315115.2). Lineage (NCBI taxonomy): Eukaryota > Metazoa > Chordata > Actinopteri > Perciformes > Percidae > Sander > Sander lucioperca. Next base: position 7,438,530 of record NC_050192.1, on the reverse strand, counting down.
TATCTGATGACTCTTTATTCTGCTGGCTATATTCAACTCAAGTAACACATCAAGTTTTATGAGCTCATTCCTGTATGTGTTTTGCATGTGAGATGTTGATCTGCACAGAAATTAGTGTGACGGATTAGTTTAATTTAGCAAAGCAAAAAAAAGGAACGTGAAGTAAGTGTCAAGCTTTAAAGCTACGTTGTGTAAGAATTTCTCCCCTCTAGCGGTGAAATTGTATATGACAACCAACTGAATATTACTTTCTAGCCCCCCCCCCCATTCCGAGCGCGTTCTAACTCCTACGGTGGCCAAACCCGAAATTAGCTCTTAGTATCTCCATCGTTTACATGCAGCTGTTCTAGCTGTCTGTGTTACAACTGCATGACGTGAGTTGTCTGCCAGGGAAATCACGACGTTATGCACAACCATGCTATAGTTAGCCAAGCAACTATGAAACTTCAAATTTACACAAATAGGCAGAATTACCTGTCGAGAAGAAAGCAGTCGGGAGTAATCTTCTCATCCTCCCTCCCTGGCATTTGTCACGGTGCCACTAAGTGTAAAAGTGTGAAAGGCGGAGGTAAGCCCCTCTTTGGCTAATGTATTTTAAAGATGGAGGTGCAACATGACTGCCGCCATTCGAGCGACACGCTCCTATGTATTCTGAATTATTCTGAATGGCAGATTCTACGCGTACGAGAATACTTTGATTAGTTGGTGGAAGTAATTACACATGAATGAGCACATATTTGTGAAAGAACAAAGGGGTTTTTGCTAAGAATCAACTCAAAACATTACACATTGTAGGTTTAAAATGCTCAAAGTATCACTACTTCAAAATTGTGCTTGTAAAGGCATTATGTATTCTCTTTTGGATACCATTCAATACTGTGTATTTCTCATTCATGCATAATTAATAACCCAAAATGTACCATTTCAGCTTTAAAGCATTAATTATAATCTCTCATTGAGGATAGACTGTCTCAGTCCTCATAAAAAAGGTTGTCTTTGATTTATAAAAAATGATCTAATTGACGAACTGCAGAGCTTATAATTATATTATTATTATTATTATTATTAGACAGCACTGCTACCTCACAACAATTAGGCAATGCTGAGTACTGTGTTCCTAAACCCTTTTTTCATGTTCTTCCTGTGTTCGTGTGGGTTTCCTCCCATCATGCATCATCAACATGCATGCTGCATGTAACTCCTGCCCTTGACTGAGGTACTGGCATTACAACTGGAGTTGGTCCCCTATGGCTGCTCACTGCTCCTAATTAGTTAGGATGGGTTAAAGAGGACACATTCCTTGTAGGTGATATATTGTATTAGTATACTAATTATTTTATTTTCGTGGTGCTGAATGTTCTAATAGTTATAGGGAAGCACATCTGCTCTATCAGTTGAGTATTATCCTCAAGAATGTTTTGAATAGCTGGGGAGGAGAGAGTTTTAGTTTTAGTCTGACTTTTTAATGTGTCCATTAAATGTGTCCATTAAATAGTAAAAAAGTTGCATAGTGTAATTCTGCTGCCTGAGCGCTGTTAATAGACTGAAAAATAGAGGTGCCATGCTGTCATGCATATAGATAAAATTTCTGTCAGGCGGAAACCTTTCTCCCTGGCATCCACACATTAATAAAAATACCATTGTGCTGTTCACTCACATACCAGGGGCTTACTTTTGCTCACAGTAACATCTATAATCCAAAAATGGGTTTTAAACCTTCACTAGAAATTAAAAAAATGTACATCCTGCTATGAGTATTCTTGTTTTCTAAGTATTCATTTTCTGATCAAAACAGGTTTGCGAATATGTAATGAAATTCCAACTACAATGCCCAAAGAACATTAGTATGCAGACATCATTATTGCAGGCATGACTAGATGGACTGCAACTGATTTAAGCCACATATGAACCTATGATAGCCACATCTGAAATTACGATATTACCCATTCTGGTAGTCATTTCAGTCATATATACGACATTACCATAACAAGCTGGAGAAACCTGGGCAGTAACTATCCGTGCCCTTATTACCATTTGGGTGTAAAATCTGCAACATACACTTGTATGGCAGTTTATTACTATCACATAAAACAGTTTCAGCTGCTGCTCGGTCTGTTATATGTGAAGTGTGTGTGTGTGTGTGTGTGTGTGTGTGTGTGTGTGTGTGTGTGTGTGTGTGTGTGTGTGCGTGCGTGCGTGCGTACGTGCGTGCGTGCGTGCGTGCGTGCATGCGTGCGTGAAACTGGGGGAGGGATGTTGTAAAGGGGAGCTATACCAGGAGGAGTAGGATTGGAGAGTGGTTGCATTTCATTAGTGCCATTTTTATTCTCATCATACTGCCATGTTGAATTTTTTTTCAAAATGGTGTCTTTTATTGTCCTCTTTATCCTCTGGACAGATTGGTTTTTGCGAAGGGGCTGCTGCTTTCACGTCATGATTATTGTGACAACATTTTTGTCATCATTGCCTACATTTCACAAGGAGAGGCTGGAGAGAGGATGTGTAGAGTTGGGAGGGGGGGCAGGAAAAGGAGGGAGGGAGCGTATGTAGGAGGTGCTATGGCAAAAAGGTAGTTGTATTGCTTTGAACTTGTTTATCTGCCCTTGACCCTTTACATATCAAGTTAAAACAATCATTTTTTCTTCCTCCCCCTCTTGCTATGTTGTCTTTCTGCAGCTGGTCCTCTATTCATCAGGGACTGATTGAGCAGTTATTCAAATGGTGGATGACAATGGAGAGAGCCCTGAAAGATTACCTTGAAAATAATGATGCACAAGGCCCTCAGCTAAAACATCATCAGTCATAAGGAGCACTCTCTCATACATATTATATATATATGTACATAGGCACTTCATTGATCTCTGCCAGGAGGTCAGAGTGCAGGTTCAGCTTGAGGAGCTGAAGATACTCAGTAGATTGTTTAAGCATTATGTAAGTCTGGTTGTCACGGGTCAATTGATAAAAAAGATTGAATAAAAATCTATATCCACGATGTTCCACTTCCAGGATTCCTCCAGTGCCGTCGGAAATTCCGCCGCATGTCCTTCTTTTCGGCCGGATGTCCGTTACCTTACACTTTCTTTGTGTTGGCGTTCTAAATTCCAGTCGATTTATGAGGACTATGGTTAACTGCTCCTCAAATCTCTGCAGGGTAAAGCCAGGCAACTAGCTAGACTATCTGTCCAATCTGAGTTTTCTGTTGCACGACTAAAACAACTTTTGAACGTACATGTTCTACCAAAACAAGTTCCTTCCCGAGGCTATTTTACAGCGGCACCATGGCTCCGTCTTAGCACCACCCATGACGATAGATTTGTGATTGGTTTAAAAAAAATGCCAATAAACCAGAGCATGTTTTTCTCCCATCCCTGAATGCTGTGTGGACTAGCCAGACCCTCCTTCGCAGCGCTGTGAAAGAAGGTCTGACAATGTGAGACCATAGGCTGTTAATATTAATGGACAAAGCATCCTGTTCGGCGAAGTGCTGCAAATGCGGAAGTGCCTTAAACCTGCATTCTATCTGAATTCCAGCAGGGGGCGAGACATGCGGTGGCAAAAGGAGTTTGGTTTCTGTAGAAGTCTTTGAGAAAGTGACCCACTTCTCCCTTGATTTATTACCTCAGTAAACATTTTCATAATGAGTTTATGGTCTCAATCGCTAGTTTTAAGTAGTCTGCAATACAGAATGATGTTCATATTTTGAATTATGGTCTCGTTGTTTTTAAAATCGGCGATAAAGCAGGGGGTGTTTTAGGGTGTGGTTACGATGTGATTGCCAGTGAAAGTGTGTAACGTAACGTAGAGTGTAAGCAGCTCCTCCCTCACTCCTCCCTCTCGTCTAAAATTGTCACATCCGCAACCAGGATGGCTGCGCCCGTAATGGCAAACTCGACGATCTCCACAAACCAATGCTACACACGCTCTGTCCATTAATATTAACAGTCTATGTGCGAAACTAATGAAAAGCCAACCTGCAACCGATGAAATGAAATCAAATGGCCAATTCTCACAGGTTTTCCCCTCATTTAACATCTAAGTTGTATGGTTTTAAATTCACATGACAGTAATACAACTTTATAATAAGATATTTTGCTGTAATCTTATAAAGATTAATATAATTAAAAAAAAACAAAAAACAACTGTATTCTTCAGTCTTGAGTGTTACTGTGACATGGCATGGCATGTAAAGTCACTTGGTCAATATGGTTTGCATTTGCCTTTTGTGACTATAGACATCTCATCATAAAACAAAAAACTACATAATTAAAAAAAAACATCTTTATATAAAGTGACTTGTTTTATTTATAATTTGATTGTATTTATTTCATTTTATATCCCATATATGTTTACCACTGGTTTTGTTTAATGTTTACTGTGCGTGCCTACTGTCTCTCTGGGTGTGCACCCGTTCTCTTAATAGATCCATGGTGTGCACAAAAAGCAGTCATGGCCCATATAAGATTAGGAATTTCCGTTTTTATACTTCCATGGTAACGCCGAAGCACCAATCATTATCTGCATATGTTTCTAAGGATATAAATAATAGTAATAAAATATCATCAAGTGTACGCAAGAAATATACAACTAACATGTGCTTTGTAATAAGAATTTATGAAAACGTAGCTACAAGTCGTACATTGATGTAGCCGATTATATTGGGAATAATTCCTTTCAACATTAGCACCTAAACCTAGGCCTAAACACAACATAACTTCCGGGTAACGGCACCGGAAACACTTCTAGCTTGCAGAAAGGCGGATCCCTTTCAGCTACTTTGCCTTTCAGAACTTCTTTTGAGTCTATATTTACCTGCCATTCCTCGGCGGGTCACGCCAAATCCAACAAAAATCGCTTTCTTAAGTATTACAACGACATTTTATTCAGTCGAGTTCTGCAACCTTACTCACCACGACGACAGGAGGAGTTTTCAAGCTATAGCTAGCTAGCTAACTTTAACGCACTAGCATTTAACTTGACAACTGCCCTGCAGCATAACAGGGAAGGAGCAACACCGGAGCAAACACAGGAAGATGGGAGATAAAGAATTGATGTGGGCATTGAAGACCGGAGACCTCGATGAGGTGGAAGCCAAACTAGTAACGGTAAGATAACGGTGATTTGTGGCTGCTTAGCTAGCTAATGTAACTAACGCCAGTAATCAGGCTGGCTAGCTAGCTAGTTTACGGTTAGGTTCACTAATATTGGGGGAGTGTTGTATCCGTACCGTTATGTGTAACGTTAGCTAGCTAGTTTATGGAGCTTTAATTGAGCTTGAATTCGTTTTGAAACATTTTAAGGCTGGCGTAACACGTTAGCGTAGACCTAACATACACATCTAAACGCCAAGTTAGCATAACGTTAGTTAGCGACACACAGTCACAATGGGTCGGTGTTTTGCTGACTATATCTCGGCTCTAATCGTCATTAACATTGCAACGTTACTTGGAGGGTTTGGGTGTTTAGTTCGGCTAGCAAAACGCTATCATTGCCACTTTCCGCTGAAGGCAACCTGTTGGTAAGCTAACTAACAACAGCATCAGCTGGTACGTGGTAACGTTACACATTGTAGATAGACAGCTGACTTCTATCGTTAGGTCGATTGTAATTTCAGCAGCAGTGACCACAATAGTTGTTGATAACAGATAAGTTTTTGGACAACGTTTATTATAGTCGGTGGAATGGGGATCTGTCAATGTGAGATAGTAGGTCATTGCTAGCGAGCTAACCACCACACGGGCCCGTGCTCCAGCAGTGTCTAGTTTAGTGATTCTCAACGTTCGGTCCGTGGGACCCAGTTAAATTATTATGACTTACTTTTTTTTTTTACAAAAAAATTCTAGTTCAACGAATTATAATTATTATTTATAAGCCATATATATATATATATATATATATATATATATATATATATATATATATATATATATGGCTTACGTGCAGTTTAATGTCACAAATTATTATTTTCCAAAAACTGAGTGTCCCAAATGATGAGGGTCTTATTTGAGACAGGTTAGGGTAGCACAGGTGGTTTAGCAGGTTCAATATTGCGGCAATATTCTAGGGTTGACAAGTGGTGCTTTAACAAAATATCTCCACACTTAGATTTTAGATAATCATCAGTAATGTGGACATAATGTCTAAGTGGGTAAAGGCAAATAATAGAACAGCTAGAACAGTCTGGTAGGTTCAGAAAAGTACATCACTTTACTGTAATGCAGCCTTTTAAAACCAGTAAAAGACAACACTTATGTCATTACGATAACCAAAATCTAAGACGATATCTAGTCTCATATCACGATATCGATATATTGCCCAGCCCTAGTGTTATTTATTTATTTATTTATTCATATATAACCTCTGTAAATTTAGCAGCGGCGCACCGCCATTATAAAATTGTTGCCGCTGCTCCTTCAGCATTTTTTAAAATGTCATAAATTCGTGATTAAACGACTGCAGAGCCGTCTGCTCCACTGTACTCAAGCGAACAGTCATCTGCTCTCTCCCCCCTTTGAGGGTGAGCAACTGGAACAGTGACAGGATGTTATCACTCCAAAAGTCATGACAACTAGAGATGCACCGATTGACTGGCTGGTGACCGGAATTGGCCAATTTTCACGTGATCGGCCATTACAGGCGACCGGCTGGGCAGTGTGACATATGCCGATTTTTATTTTTTTTCAAATTTTTTTTTTTTTATTTTACTTTTCAAATGCTGTAAATAAATAACATTGTAAAGCCTACCATACACAATGCATAGGAATTATATATATATATAGGCTAGCAAATAACAATAAACCCACTATTAAGTACATTATCTTAATGCAGTGTAACTACTGTAGCATGTAAATAATGCACATAAAATACAAACGTGAACAAGGGCGTTCAACAATCGCCATTATATCAAATCAACAGCCACGTGCAACCTAGCTAGCAGGTGAAGAACACAAACAATGAAATCACCAGCCAACAATAAACTGACAACATAAGTTATACAACTTACAGTTGTCAAGGACGCACATATGCGATTGCCCCTGGCTAGTTATGCTGTGGAGTGAGTTTTTTCCTTTCTCTACCTTTTTTCCACCGGGTGGCGCACGTTCCCACTCGCACCCGCTCGCGGTGTGAAGCGCGTGTCCGCACTATTCTCCGACATGAACTGTAACAATCATAGAAGTTTAGTTTGCTAAATATATCACATTTGTTTAGTTGGATATTGGATTTGAAAAGAAGGAAATTGTTCTTTCATAACATTGCACTTTAGATGTGTGAGAATTTCCCACACCAGGAGTAATTTATATAGTTCAATTTTATAGCGATCGATTATCTGTTCAAAAAATGTTCTATGTAAAATGTTCTATTAAAGTAAAGAGAGAAAATAAATATTTGTGTGTGCTGTAAAGTGGTTAGAAAAAAATGAAATCGGAATCAGCTAAAATCGGTATCGGCAGGTCAAACTCACTGAAAAATCGGAATCGGCCTAGAAAATTGTAATCGGTGAATCTCTAATGACAACCAAATAAACAACAGCGCAAGTACAGCATTTTCTCCTCCGGCAGAGTGAGAAACAACGCCGAAAGCCTCAACAGCTAATTTACCATCCTGTGAAATGTGACAGCTATACTGCTGTGCAAAGCGAAAAGACCGTAACTCAGTTTTGGTCGAAAATTAGTTATTGTCATTTTGGGGACATTAAATATCTGCTTTATCATGTGGACAAATATCTTGTGTCAATTTTATTGTTTTGGGGAGAAAATTGTGTGTTGTCTTTGTCGTAACTTCAAAAGCCATAGAGAAGCCCAGGCTTCTCTATGGCAAACAAAGACAAAGAACCGTAACTGATGTTACGGTTCTTTGTCTTTGTTTCATGGTGCTTCAGAATGCTCAAATTGAGTTAAGGTACTCTGTAAATGCGATGTCCGCGCGCGCGCGCGCGCACACACACACACACACACACACACACACACACACACAGCAGAGGATGAAGCTGACACGCAGCACATGTACCTGACTGGGAAAGATACCGCTACGCTCGTTACTGTAAGTAGGCTACAATAAAACCTAAAATACCAAGCTAGCTCTTTCATCCCCAGATTAGGTGTTCATATGAGGGTCTTGTGCAACAAGATATTCCTCTACATAAATAGGCTAGCTAATTCTACTTCTATATTCTGTTATGGAGGCCCATTTCAGAGCTAATTAATGCCTCCCCTCCCCCCCATTTGCCTCTATCTTTAATATTCAGACAATTAGTTTGTCATATATAGTTTTGAGAAAAGTTGGAACTGACAGCTACAGCTGTGACTGATATCTGGAGGGCCACCTGGAACACTAAGCTGTGTGTGTGGTTAGTGTTAAGGGAACGAGGAAGAGTGGTGAGTGTGTCTGTCTTTTCTCTTGGCTGCAAGGCTGACCGTCTGAAGTCTACAGCACCACAGCAGGAAAGTGAAGGGTAGAGGATGGTACATGCAATTGTTGGTCCCTGAATTACAGTGTGAGCTTGTAGCAACAGTGAGACTGTCCGTTTCAAGGAAAAGCGGTCCTCAGATCTCCCCTTTTAATGCATTTTGCTGGCTTGTGACTAGGGCTGGCTATCGTTGATTTCATTTCCGATTCAATAACAATTCGATTAGGGATATTTCATTTGCAAAACCAATTTTGCTTGAATACAAAAGTCATTCTACAAGTGTACAAGGTTCCCTCTAACCTGGTGCATTATTACAATTAAATAATGTTTACATTATTTGACCCCAAGGTAGTTGCATTAATGTACTTTTTATTTAACATGAACACACTACAGCAGTCAACACAAAGTGCAACTCTACAGTGAGTGAGTATTGAGTGACAGTTCATTCAGATGTATGTGAGTCCAAGGGCCAGGCCAGTTTTTCCCTCGCCAAAATGTAGCTTGACTTTGGAGCATTATTTAATTATTCTTCCCAACCAGCTAGCATGGCATAGTTGGTACCACTAGATTCCTTAGGTCTTCTAGTTGATACAGACAGAGATCGATTATGGATTTGAGTCTATCGGATAATTCAAATGAAAATCTTTTCTCGATCTCGATTTGAATCCGATTTGATTTTTTTTTTTTTTTTTTATCCCAGCCCTACTTGTGACAGCACTGAGTTTTTATTTTTTTATTTTAGCCCTGTTAATGTGCTTTTTTTCCCCTTTTGCAGGCTGAAGATGTAAACCGGACCTTGGAAGGTGGGAGGAAGCCTCTGCACTATGCTGCAGACTTTGGTCAGACAGATGTGGTGGAGTACCTCATTTCTAAGGGAGCAGATATTAATGTGAGAGCCACAACAACCAGCTCCCATCACATTGTTTTGGTGTTCATTTCTGCACTGTCCAGGGTTGCAAGGACCACAAAAAATAACTATGTCCATAACTTTACTTTATAGACTAGTTCAAACAAAATAAGGAGTTCAAATCAAACAGTTTGCCATTAGGCTTAAAGTAGTCCGACTATTAAAAGCAGTTTATGATATGCTATTTCAGCCATTGTCCATTCTCTCATTCAATTTGCCAGACCTCACATTTAGCCTGATAGGCCCCCTGAGCCTAGATAGTCTCTTCTAGTGTTGTTGTAGTAGATTGAGCCGTATCCACTAAAAGGGCACTTACCTGCCCAACAGTATTGACATCTGCGATTTGGAGCACTTTTGTAATTGTCAGCTTTTTCTAAAGGTCTCATATGCCTGTTCAGTAACTAGTAGAATCGTATGTGCAAAGCAGCATGAATCGACTACAAGACCTAGATGGTTGTCTGTTATTTGTAGATCAATAGTGTTCTGTAGAGTTTCTAGGGTGAGTTTCTCCCTGATGTTCAAGGCAACCACATTAGTTAGGTGCATTGGATACAACAGCTCAACATCATAGCATCCCCTAGTTCGGTCTTCACAGGCACAAGGATTTAAAGTCGTACCAACATAGTCTTTCCTTCCAACCCCAAAAGTGTTTGCTCATTTATCTAGATAACCAGCTAAGCTTCTGAAACATGGGAGAAACATATAGTGTTGAAGTGCAGTGTGCTTTCTTTTCATTTCCGGATATGATAAGGGATAAGTAAAACCTCTCTCTCTCTCACAGGAATTCTTTTTCTCATTTATATTTGAGAAAAAGAGGGATGTGCCCATTGTGTATGAGGATTGGGGGTCATGCCTATGATCTGCTCATACATTTCCCAAAACAATTTGTTCTGTCTTCCACTCATGCCTTTCTCACCTGCTCCCCACACAGGCTCCAGACAAACACGGGCTCACTCCACTGATCTCTGCCTGTTTCGAAGGTCACACCTCCTGTGTCAAGGTCCTGCTAGAAAAGGTTGGTACTTTTATTTGAGCATGCACTTATTCATGCATCTGCACACAGAAGTGCCCTGGTGTCCTTCACCCCTGAGTGCATGTTGATGTGTCCAAGGCTCCACGTGAGCATTGAGTGCTGATGAGGTAACTCATTGGACAAAAGGCCCTTTAACACAGTCCTGTGGAGGCTGTGCTGGAATGTTCATAGAGCATGACACAGTATTGCTGCTGTTCATTTGTTTTGTGTCTGTGTTTTAAGCGGTTTCATTCATAGGTGCACATGCCCTTTGCTCTGCCCCATTCTTCAGCCTTGCTCAGGTGTTGAGCTCTGGAACTATCTTAAATGCTACCTCAGTCAGATAGATGCATGTGAACATGTTCACACACAGTCACATCTGTGAGGAGAGTGACTATACTGAGTCAGGCACAATTGTCCTAGGCTGTAGATATTCACTTGAATAAGAAGCATACTATGATACATGTCCATCACAGTCAAATGGGAAGCCTCATTTGTAGGTGGAGGAGCTTTCTATTGGAAAGTCAATGCCTCTTGTACATCTTACCTGTGTGACTCAGTACATGAATGGCAGTAACATACATGTAAGTGACAGATCTTCTACTCGAGGCTGGTGGAGTTCCGTTTTACCACTGCTCAAATGAGCCAGACTGCAGTTGGATTGATGTCCCTGTGGATAATGAATGTCACACTAATGGGAGCTACAATAGCTACTTGTCTTTCAAGACCTCCTTCAGTTCTTTGTCTCTGGTACCCCTTTGTCATTGAACACTCGTGTTTCATTAGAATAAAACCGATGTGCATAGCTGACATCTTCCTGATTTAATATCATTATTATTTTTATATCTGTAGCATGCCCCATGTCACCCAAAAAACTTAAGTGGCAGTCAAGCTTATTGGTCACATTTTGTAGCTGCAATCCATTACACTGCAAGAATGCAATGATGCAATGAACGTGAGCTTAACAATGGGCATGGAAGAGCTTTAAAAATTATTAAATATTTGAGGTTTCACATCAGTAACTAAAATGTATGGTCAGTTTTAGTCTATTGCTTGGATGTAAAGTTAATGGCACTAGCTCAGCACCACTATGAGAGAGGAGCCTACATCAGCACTGCATGATGCCATGTAGACGGCTTGCATGCATTTACAGTCAAAGTCAGCTGCAAACCAGCAGCAGTGTGTTCCAGCCAGGCTAAATGAGGCAGGGTAAATGAAAGCTCCTCTACAGAGTTGTTTCATGGTGGCATCATCTTGGCTCAACAAAAGTAATGGGAAGAGGGGAGGGGGCATTCACACGCTAAGTCATACCAATTAGGGAAGTCATTTTTGCACTATACAATCGCATATGCACCATTAAGGCAGACTTTTCAATCAGTTCTCAGTTTTAACTGCACGGTGAAGCAGACGTTTGAAAAGAGGAAACTAATCTATTTATGGGAAACACTGATGTTCAGCTAGAGAGACACTGACGTGGTACTCCACTGCTTACTTATTCCTGTTGGCATCAGCTGTATCAATCCCCCATTTTCATCAACACAGCCGCATGCCCCGCCCCTCCCATCAACAAGCCAGCAAAGTCTTGCAAGCAGTCGGCCAGCAGCTGGCTACTGCTGTCAGCTGGCCGCCAGTGCTGTTGGCTCAAAGATAAACTGAATATAAATATATAAGATAAACAATTGGCCAGTGCCAACAGGAAGACAATTTCAGTTTATTAACTCAGTAAGTTCTTTCCCATAAAAGTAGCTAGCGTAATGCTGGTAAGCATCGGCACTTACATTGTTCTGAATTCAACTTCTACTCGACACAGAATTATTGTCTATTGCGGTTTAAAAGCAGTATTAACTTTCAGTTTTGTGACAACAAGATATTTTTTGTTTGTCTTATTTTGGTGATGCAGAAACGTTTCTTTGAGAAAGGTCTTCTAAGAAAGGGGAAGTACAGTTCTGAGCTGTCTGTTTCCCACAAATTAGAAAGCAATTTGTGGCGGGGGGGGTTGTCCTCGTGAAAGCCAAAATCTCTTCTACGTCTGAAATGGGCAGCTATTCAATTACCACCTCTACATTGTAAATTAAAGCCCCTTGGGTGAACCTTTATAGAAAAGCCTTTGTCTGTGGTATCATATGAGACAAGACAAGGAGCCATAGCTCATCTGAACAGGGACTACAGTGGAAGGCGAAGATATGAGCGAACCCATGGGTTTGCTCTTCTCATGGCTTCGTATTCATCTCCACTAAGCACCAACAAGGATTAACACACAATTGCAGCCAAAAGGTCACCAGTCACCACTGGGACCAGATCTCAATAAATCTATCCCTGGCAGTTCTGAAAACTCACCGTGTGTCTTAACGTTAGATAAATAGATCCCACAGCCACCTTATTGACCATGCTGCTGCACATCCACTCAGTCTGGCAACACCTGTAGTACCACAGCTACCACAGTGCAGTGGATAAAAGGAATCCACTGAGAATAATGAATTGTGACTATTCAACTGCCAGTCTTGTGTTTGCAGACATAATGGCATGGTTCCCTGGTGCATCATGGGAGCTGACCCCTGCCCCCCTGACTGTGTGCTGTGCTGTTGCTGGCAATGAATTATGAAAGGCCATTTTAACCCCAATAGGTGACCCAGCTGTAAGATCATTGTCAAGGATAGTGACTGCAGCCTGCAGAGGCCAGCCAGTTAATTATAAGTCAACAATGAAAGGGCACACACAGGAATGCACACATGAATAGCTTGCATCATTTTCCTCTATGAGGAACATGACCATTGACTAGGAAGAAATGCAGTATTATTTTGTAAAGTCAGTTCCTATTGTTGCCTCAGCTTTTAAACTTGACCCTATAAGGTGTCATTCTTATTGTGTGTGTCCTTAAAAGTACAAAGTAGGGATTGGCCATTTATTTTTCTCACAGTAGTCCGTAAGTAAGACTTTTAAAGTAAAACATCTTCCAATGGGCTTTGCCAGCTTGATTGACTTGACTTTTTTTTGTTGAGAGGGATGTACACACTACATGCCCTGTAAACACAAAAGCTGGTTCCTAATAATTCTTTCTGTGAGTGTATATACACATACTACCGGTCAAAAGTTTGGGGTCACTTAGAAATTTCCATTACAGACAGAATACCAGATGAGATCAGTTGCATTGTTTTTGTAACCAGGGCAGCAGTTAAGGGAGAACCCTTTTGCAATTATGTAAGCACATAATGTAATCTGAAAACTGCTGCCCTGGTTAAAAAAGCAATGCAACTGATCTCAGCTGTTATTCTGTCTATAATGGAGTGGAATGGAAATTTCTAAGTGACCCCAAACTTTTGACCGGTAGTGTATATTTCAACCAGAGCGTAGCTGACACAGCTTGCGCCAATACAGATATAGATCTTTCTTGTTTTTTTGCACTGGGTGTTATAAAATCTACCCTTTTTACAGATTGGTAATTAGGGCTGCAACTAACGATTATTTTAATAATCGATTAATCTGTCGATTATTTTTTCGATGAATCGGATAAAAAAAAAAGCATTCACTTACATCAACTCAATACATACTTACATACATACTTGTTGTTTTAGTTAATAGTTGTGTAAACGTAAGTAACCCAAAGAGCAGATACAGACGACACACAGACACACAGACACACACACACACACACACACACACACTTGAAGCTTATTCATTAAATTACCGTCATTGTAGTAAGTGCAAATTAAGTTAATTTGTTCACCACATTTAAACACAGCTTAAGATGACCAAGTGCTATAGAAATTAAAAAGTACAACACACACAAATATATTTGTCAACAATAACTGATACGGGACAAAGCACAGAATATATACATGACAACAGATTGAAAAATGAATGGGCCAAAAAAGGCGAGTGAATAAAAACTTTAGTTAGTCTTTAGTCTTGCCTGCTTTACTACTGTTATTAACGAGCTAACGCTAGCTTGTCATGCTAGTCAGCTGGATAACGAGTAAACACCAGCACCAGAAGAGAGACGTTACGTTCCTCACTTCAAAACAGAACAGAAGTAGGATTGTGTAGTGACTTTACCCTGCTGTTGAACTCCCTTCCTCCTCATCAAGGACTCCAACATGTTTACGTTTTAGGTGCTGAATCATCACCGTGGTGTGCCCGTGCCATGCCATGTTGCTTTTGCTTATCTTGCAATTAACACATTTTCGATTTATTTAGTGTGAAATGCTCCCACACGTTGGATGACTTAGGTCGTACTGATTTCTCTGCCTCCGCCATGTGTTTCAGAACAACGTTAAGGGTCTCTCTGGTCTCTCTCCGTATTTCCTCTACCCCCGCTCTGCTCTTTTTTTTTTTTTCTTTCGCTCCGCACAGCACTCGACTCAATTGCTTTTATCTCCGCGACTGAGTGGCGTGTCGCGCGACACAACGAATCGATAATGAAATTCGTTGCCAACTTTTTTAATAATCGAATTTTATCGATTCGTTGATGCAGCCCTATTGGTAATGTTTTACTGCTGCCAGCGCGTCAATAATCTGATATAAGCATTGGATTTAAAGTAAGTTTTGAACGATGCTCTGGCCAAATATTTGAAGACCTGTTCATGGGAGACTTTCAGTTTTATTCTCTAGTGCCATAATGAAAACTTAATGGACACTTTGGCAGGTCAGTGGCATTGCGTTACTGACCCACTGCTGCTTTGTATGGCTTCATAATCCAGGATGATAATGCATCTCAATTTGACTGGAGACACCCTGGGAGTCCCTAGGCTGTCTCTAACTTAGCCACTAGCTTCTCTTTGACTGGATAATGTTTGGACAGTGAGGTGTTCATGAGGGGTCATTATACAAGTTGGGGAACACTCATTAATGTAAGTGGTTGGCTGGATGTCCACTGGGGATGGCATAGTGTGTCCTAAAAGGCAGCAACAGGGAGGAGTATGGGCCGCAGATATTGTAACTCCATACATACCCAGAGTATCAATCTGTGGCAGACTCTCTAGAATACTGTTGAAGGCAATATGGGTGTGTGTGGTGACCAGAAGAAAATGCTCCTCCAAGGATTGTTTTAGCTTGAATATGATGGTGCACAGAAGGTACACAAGTGTCTTTGTTAGATAGACACCTTGGTTCCCAGTCAAGCGTAGTATTGATGGTGAAAGGGCTAGGGTAAAGGTGTAATCCTGTTTCCTGCCATCTAAATGAGGCCTGTAGAGTCAGTTACTAGGTATGGTCTTGAACCAGCTCCTAATGACCTCCCTGGAGCTGGAGAAATAAGGGAGGGGGGAAAGAGTTTTTCCTCCTATCTTCACATTCTCCTCTTCAGCCCCTGAACTCACTTGAGTGGAGAGCACAATGACTGGTTACCAGGTACCTAGTCTCGCATTGCCAGACCTTACCACAGCACTGCTGAGTGCCTTCACATAGGGCTGGATGATTAATCGAAAAATAATCGTAACCGAAATTCAGAGCCTATAACCGACGTAATTTTACCAAGTCGGTTATTTCGGTCTTTTAATTCTATTAATATTTCCGCGGCCGCCCACTGTGTGTTAATGTACTTTCCCCTTAAAACATATTACGGCCGCCACGTGTGTAGTCACGTGACTCCGCCCCGTCCAGTCTGCGACCATAGGTGCTTTCCGATCGGATAGTACTTGTACTTTTTAGAGGAAAAGTACACTTCTAAGTAGTTCTAAGAACTACTCTCCCCCAAAATCTTTTTTCCCGTTTGCATTCCCACTGGCCAAGTGGCCATAGGGACTGGTAGGAGGGGTAAGGGAGCGACGCAAGCACGGCAATGGTCTTTATAGCATCGTCACTAGACCTTAGCGCCACATACAACAACAACAACAAATGATGCTAATACTTGTGCACTTTTCCTATATTAAATGCACGTCCATTCTCGTAGTAATTCACGTAATGTTTTGCTCAACACAGACGGGGCTTTATTATACTCAGAACAGACCCCGTGTGTGTGTGTGTGTGTGTGTGTGTGTGTGTGTGTGTGTGTGTGTGTGTGTGTGTGTGAGACGCAGGACACGCTTGTGGAGTTTAACTCCGAAAAGACAGTTAACCACAGGTTCCCGTTAATCTTATGATGGACATTTATTATTTACTTTCTACATTTTTAGGAAACTTTTTTTTTTTTTTTTACATTAAAATTACTTTTTCATAAGACGTTTTTATTTCATTGTAAAATCTACTGTTGTAGATTTCATTTTCATTTCATTAATTGCTATCTGTGTGTTGTTTCCTTATTTTAGAATCACAAAGATAGGATTATGCACTCTTTCATTAGAAAAAATAACCGTGAACATATTTACAGTATAAGAATTTTTTTTTTTAAATAATCGTTCAATAATCGTAATCGAGGTAACTTGTTCGATTAATCGTGATTATGATTTTAGCCAAAATCGTCCAGCCCTACCTTCACACATACATTCCAGGATCTGAGAAAAAAACCCACTCTGGGTTGTTTGCATGTCTTTTAACAAAGCACAATCGTCATGGGCGGTGCTAGGCTCCGGATGCAGAGACAATGGCTACGCAAAATAGTCTCTGGAAGTTAACTGTTCACACAATACAGTAACGTGAGCTATTTCAATTAGCTGGATACATGGTTAAACGTAATTTTCTCTTACCAGTGTATCCCTGTGTGTATTTTGTAAGTAAGTTAGTCAAATTTATTCATATAGCTATTTTCACTTTAAAAAAATCACCAAGTGCTTGACATAAAACATACAATATGATACATATTAAAACAGAGTACAATTAAAATCACAAGGTAATACATTTAAAAAAAAAAAAAAAAAAAGTGTGGAGAGGTCATCCAAAGGCCTGTTTAAAAACTTAAGTCTTAAACAGTCTTCATAACAAATCCCCTCCAATCTGTCCCAAAACGCTCCAGTTAGATAGTTAATAGTCTCGCTTTGCCAGACCCTCCTCCAAAGCGTCCTGAAGGAGGGTCTGGCTACTCCACATAGCATTCGGGGATGGGAGGAAAACGTGCTCTGGTTTAATGGCATTTCTTTAAACCAATCAGAATCATCATGGGTGGTGCTAAACTCTGCACAGAGCCGCTGCAAAATAGTTGTGCGAGAGAAAACTCAGATTGGACCAATAGTCTAGCTAGCTGTCTCAATTTACCATGCAGAGATCTGAGGAGCAGTCAACAGTAGTCCTCATAAATCTACTGAATTTAAAATTCCAAGACAAAGAAAGCGGAAGGAAACGGGGAATACATGTATCCGGCGGAATTTCCTGCAGTACCGGAGCAATCCCAGAAGTGGAACGTGAATGATATAGACTAGATAGTTAATGCCAAAAACATAATCTTTGTAAATATTTACAATCATTCCCCGAAAGAACCAAGCAGCCTGCCTTATTGCACAATCCAAAGTTTCTTAAAAACTTGCCATTTTCAATGTGTAGCTTGCTAGCTCGGAGTTTGTGGTTGTTATTTCCTTTAGCGAACAGAGTTGAAGAATGGTAACACAAAGAGAGAAGAAGATGAGGGACATTCGCCAGAACATCCGGTAGCACTGGATATTCCAGCGATTATCCTGGAAATGAACAGTCATTGATCCAGACTACCAGGTACCTGATACGAATGAGTCAGCACGATTGGAAAAGTGACACAACAAATGCTTTATCACTATTTATACTTTGGTTCAGCAATGTTTTTAAATATGAATAAAACAACACTGCATATCAGGATCCCCCAGGAATCTGTTCTGTCCTGTCTCTGACCAGATAAATTACACTGAAGGAACCCTCTGTGTATTTACAGATAAGATAAGACGAGGAGGATCATTTCACTTCCTTTTTGAAATTGCAAGTGCTGGACAGAAAAACCATGTTAAGTAAACCTCCTAATTCACACTGTCCTCATGTTTTCTGGATTCAAATCCTTCCTGAACCGCAACATGTTTTGAGATGAGTTATGATCATTTGAATCCAGTTACGATGAGACTCCAGGAAGTCAAAGGTCTTGACCAAGACATCGCTCGGCACATACAGTAACCCCTTAAAAAGGCAAGTTGTAGGTTTTGCATATCATTTTTTTTACGGATTAAACCAGAGATATAATGTGTTTAATTAATGAGCTTTAGTGGTGTTTGTAGTCAAATTTCATTAACTTTGAACATAGCCAGGCTAGCTGTTTCTCTGTTTCCAGTCTTTGTGCAAAGCTAAGTCTTTGTGCTAGTCGTTGGATGGCTATAGCTTCATATTTAGCTTACAGGCGAGGGCCTCGGAAAGAAAGCCAAACATTACACAACAGGGCTTTAACATAAATTGAGTGTTGGCAGGTTCACACTTCTGAGAATTGTGAAGCATGTTCTGAATTGACAAAACCGTCTCTTACTTTGTCTTTCGTCTCCTTACCAATTAGAGATGCAGATCTGACAGGTTACCCTCCTCAGCCCTGGTAAATCTCCCTTGCTCGGGATGCACTCTGTTGCTCCTGTGGCATGGAATTTGCACCCAGACAACCATCCTCACAATGCCGAGCACTTGAACTGGATCGCATTGTTTTTGATGCCCTGCTACTCCACACAACAATAGACTCTCTCTGCCATGACTGTAAGCCCTTTGCTACGAGGCTAAAGTTGGCAGGGCACACAAAAGGACATCTCTTCGCTACATGCCCCTCAACTCCTCTGTTACTGTTTTGTCACTACATGTGCATTCAACCCATTGCTTGTCTCATTCTGGTTTTTTTTACATTTCTTTTTTTTTGTCCTTGATAATCTGATGGTCCACTTACATCTCTTTCACATTCACTCCCTTATCCCTCAGCGCTCTAATGAATTTGTGCATCTGTGGCTTTGTTTTGCATGTGCTGTCTGTTTAAAGACTGACAGGCCAGTGCTAAGTGACTGAGTTAGAGTAAAATAAAAGTGACAGACGCTCATTGCCATGTTTTAAACTGCCTATATTTGGAGCAATTAATATCTTATGTTACTATACCACACATTTTAATAATGAAACAATGACATAAACAATGTCTAAAATATGTATTGCATAAACACTTGTCTTTAAGTTACTTTACAGCCATTGAATCTGTAAGCATTTTAAATTAACAAGTCAGGACTACAATCCTTAAATCCTGGTATAAAAGAATCACCAGTAGTACTAGTTTCAGATAATAACACCTACCTGGGGGTACCCTGGTTATTATATAAGTGATTATTGGTCAGACTGTTGAGCTAAAGCTATGCTGGCAGCAGCTGACACTTGTTGTCAGCTGCCAAGAACTGACTGTCAACCTCAGGCTGGCCTCTGTTCCACTAAATACTTTAAAGGTGCTCTAAGCCATGTCACGGGTTTTTTAGGCTACAACATTTTTGTCACATACAGCAAACATCTCCTCACTATCCGCTAGCTGCCTGTCCCCTGAACACTGTAAAAAACGTGGTCTCTGTAGACAGTCCAGGCTCCACAAACAGTAACAAAAACAAACTGCGCCAACCTGCACCACAAAACATAACAGTCTTCCAGCCAATAACCGACATGAAGGATTTGGGGGTTAGTGCGCAGAAGGGAGGGGGAGGGGACGGGATGAGGAGTAGGGAGGGGTGAGCTAGCCTCCGTCTTTCTGAAAAAGTGTACTGGTGTCTACTGTTTGTATTCTAAGATAAATGACCATCAGCTATTGCACTTGCTATCAGAAGTTGAAATCTCAAACAAAGTTAAACAATTTATTTAATAGCATACAAAAACCTACAGCTCCCAGGAAAATTAACAGCGTGGGTACTTAGGTCATTGTAACTTGGTTTCTTCCATATCCATAATATTTACCAATGCTGTAACCTCTGTTGTCTGACATGTCTGTTCGACCCGCCTTGTCCTTATTTAGATATGGCTCTATTAGTTGCAAATGGGCATTGGACGCTTTATTCGACAAGCGGCTATAGATTGAAGTCTCAGCTCATCACCTTAACCCCTGACTCAATGAAGCGGAGTTGGCATCATACTGTGAAGAAGACTTGATGCACCTACTGAGCATATTTAATATTCATGTCCCCTCTCCTCCACAGGGAGCTGACAAAGACCGAAAAGGACCGGACGGCATCAGTGCCTTTGAAGCTGCCGAGGACGATGCCATAAAGGCTCTGCTCAAGTGAGACAGCACAGTGTTGGAGGTGGCTGGGCAGGTGGGTGAATGGACAGACAGATGGATGCAGTGGTCCCCTGACAGAAGATGGACTCTCCTCTTTTACCCTGATCAACCTCTGTCTTACCACTGCTTTTGTCTGTTTGTTGGAGGGTCATTGTGTCCGTCTGGTGATTTTCCTTTACCTTGTTTTTTTTTTTTTTCCCCAAGTTTTTGGGATAGGATTTTCTCTTGTTTTGGCCTCTGTTTGTAGCCATTTAACAGAAGGACTTGTCAGTTATTTCTCCCTTAGGGACCAAACACTGGGGGAGCCCTCTCGCACCTGGATCCTAGAACTGCTCAGACTAGAAATCACACTCTGTAATGTAAACGCAAAGCTTAGCACTTAAATACACATCTCTCATTTGCAGTTCTCTCTTGTAAATCAAATGGTAATAGATCAATAGTGTTAACAATTTTTTACAACTTCAATATAAGTATTGTATGGCCAGGGCTTAATCCCATGAAATGAACAGTAATTGCACTGTACTGTACTTGATAGATTGAAAAGAGAGGTTGTAGAATCACATTATATTAACCTTTCAATATGTGTGGCCTCGTCCTCTAACTTGATTTCTTTTTTAATAGACCAGACCAGTCCCTCCAATCTTTTTTTCATTTTGGAAATGTTGGTTGAGAGAGGTCCAGGGGTTGAAATTTCCTTTTCTACTCAGCATATCACTTACATATCAAAGCGTGTTTTTGACAAATTTTACGTTGGTCATGCATTAATGATATTCTGTATTCTTTGACCAATCATCATGCTGGTTAACTAAAAGACTTGAATGTTGCAATTTTAAAATTGGTTACTGAATCCCTTTTCGAAACAATGTTAACAGCACATAATAGAATAAGCAATTCTAGAT
Source organism: Sander lucioperca (assembly GCF_008315115.2). Taxonomy (NCBI): domain Eukaryota; kingdom Metazoa; phylum Chordata; class Actinopteri; order Perciformes; family Percidae; genus Sander; species Sander lucioperca. Next base: position 7,417,206 of record NC_050192.1, on the reverse strand, counting down.
ATGTTATTTTTGTCATCCCTGGAGTGAGAGCGAAAATATGTTTGTTTGTTGCAGCTTCTCTGTGTATTTTGTAATTGATGGGCTCTGGGGGCTCTGAATGATGGGTAAATGGGGGTTAGAGTTGAAACTGGATGGTGGGGGCTGTTAGCATTCCCCTTGCCTTGGAATTGGTTAGAAGCCCTGCCTGTTTTGCTGCATGACAAAATTGCCTTTGCTTTTATGCTATGAAATGGTCGCTGGTCCTCTCTTGGTTGCTTTCAAATGAATTACTACTATGTAATGGACAAAACATGCTCTTGCTGACTTTGTTGTGACAAAAAGTTGTAAAACAGAAATAAAAATATCTATAAAAACAATTCTGTCACCTGAACTTTGTTTGAAAACTGACTGAATAAGAGTAGCTGTGAAGTCACCCATAACGTTGCCTGATCAGGTGGTAAACTGAGAACGATGCATCCTATTAAAAAAAATACTCTGCTGTTATTTGACAGCTGATCCAGAAAAAAAGCCTTAATTTACTCAGAATTTTCCACCTTGTAAAAATGTAACTGCCACTCAGTCCACTGTTTTCCAGTACCATAGAATCAGATGAATAACATTAATTAATTAATTAATTTTCTAGTACAAGCGACATCATGCTGACTGACAAATTTAACCCATGGTATTCTCATAGCCTCTGGCAATCTAATCAATATTTGTGAACTTATGCGACTCAGTTCCAAACATTCAAAAAGTACAGACTGTAATCTTTGTCGTCATACCAATGTACCGCCTCAAGCTGTTCCATTATGAACCTCAGACTGACTTTGACTCACACTAGATTTGTCTGGATTCAAAAAAGCTTCTTTATACAAGGACAGTTCATTCTAATACAGAAAATGAGCCGCCATCCACAGAAAATTATAGCAACCATACAAAGTATTGTTATAGTTAATGCTGCATGAGTTCATTTTGTGTGACCACTGCATCAATTTAAACAGGAATCATGAGGGTTTGCATTGTCAAAAATTGTACTTTGCTAAACAGAATTCAGTGAAATTATTTATCATGTGCCATATGCAAAATGTGTATTTAAGCACCTGTTGTCTGCTGTATTCTTCAGCCCGCAAGGCCTTCTAGAAAACGAGATTGTTGAGGGCCATATCAGTTCAAAACCCTTTTCCCCAGGGTTGTAGTTTCATTATCGCCAAAATATGCTCCTGTTTTCCAGAGACAAATATCTGCATGAACCCTGTAGCGTGTAAATCCTAGTTGTACCCGTGGCAGACAACTCCCAAGATTTTATTCCTTTGTGACTCATGTATTGTAAACACCCTTTAGTAACGTTAGTAAAAACATTTTCTTCTCTGTTCGACATCATCACACATGTTCTGCATCTATGTTATCCAGCACTTCATCGATGCTATATCACACTTGAGCCAAAACTTTAAATCCAAAATAAAAGATGTCTTGTCACTTCATACACATTTCCCTGTGATTCAGCCTGACACATGTGGAGTCTTTGGAAACCTTGTGATCTCCAATAGAATTTAAAATAAAGTCATTTGGGTTTGAACACCGTTTGTCCACACGACATGAGTTGTCGACCTGCCACGGTGAAGGGAGTGGGAAAAATCAATAGAAGCATGTAACTGAGCTGTAGCATGAGGTGAAGGGCTGCATCAGGTTGTATCATCCAGAGGGAAGCTTCAGACTGAGACGCAGAGAGTGAAAGGTCTGTGAAACGATTGGTGGATGCTGCAATGCTTTGTTAATCAGACATACACATGCCTCTCTAGGCCACTTGCCATTTTTGTGTACTCGCACCTGAGAACAAAGACAAATCAATTACTGCAATGTGGGCAAACAGCAAGATAAAATGATTCGGCTGCATTTTGACAGCCTCGTCTCCTCGCTTCCACGCCCCCTTAATCCTTACCATCTTATTTCTGCTGATTTAAATTACTTTCAAAGTGAAAATCTGAGGTCCACAGTGACACTGACAGTGACATTCTTGGAATATAAAAGACCCCATTTTTTCCCTTTTGTCTTTGTCGAGCCATCAAATAAATCTTGCTGTCTGCAGAAGAATGAGAATGACTCATTGGCAATACATTTTCATTTAGTCCTTGAATTGCTTTTCCACAGGGTGCACAGGCTCCGTGGGCAAATCTTGGGTTTTCCCAAAGGCACTAATTCTGCTTAGGATCATTAGTTTACCATCATGTTTATATTCCATGCAGCCCCCTTGTCATGTACTGTGCAGATCAGTGGTTCAAAACCCTCTATGCATTTCTTTACGCCAAAAACATAACCAAAAATTTGTAAGAATACTCTACAAGTCACACAAATATGTCTTAAGATAAGAAAAGAGGAGTGTAATGAGAAGTCATACATAACTTTAAGTGAACTCTGCTCCCACCTGCTGTTTTCTGTAGAAAACTGCAGGGAATTATCAGCTGAATCTGAGGGAAACCAAAAAAAAAAACATAAAACCACTGTTTTTATCTAAAGAGGAAATAACACTTTATGTTATTGATGATGATTTGTGAATACAATTGATTGCTGAGTGTTTCTGCAGTGATTACCAGATGCAGTAATTAGCACATGTGCCTACATACATGCATGCACAGAGATGTAGGCATGTAATTACACACACACATACACATCTGTTTTTGTTCCACACAGTTGCTACGGAGACTTTGCGCAGAGCTACCCTTGTAATCAAGCAGTTCAAAATGGTGGTTAATGAAGTAGCAAATCCAAATCATTAACATAATTAATATGGACTCCTGATATCTCTCTCAAACCTATTATTGACTCCTTGTCTCGTGACAACAAACAAATCTAAACCTCATTTCCCTAGTTGTAGTTCAGCAGTCACATAGTCTATATCCACAACGTTCCACTTCCGGGATTGCTCCGGTGCCGCCGGAAATTGCACCGGATGTTTCTCTTTTCGGCCGGATGTTCGTTACCTTCCGCTTTCTTTGTGTTGTAATTTTAAACTCCGGTGGATTTATGAGGACTATGGTTAACTGCTCCTCAGATCTCTGCAGGGTAAATCCAGACAGCTAGCTAGACTATCTGTCCAATCTGAGTTTTCTGTTGCACGACTAAAACAACCTTTGAACGTACACGTTCCGCCAAAACAAGTTCCTTCCTGAGGCTATTTTGCAGTGGCACCGTTGCTTCGTCCGGCGATTAGCACCGCCCAAGACGATTGTGATTGGTTTAAAAAAAATGCCAATAAACCAGAGCACGTTTTTCTGCCATCCCAGAATGCTGTGTGGACTGGCCAGACCCTCTTTCGCAGCGCTGTGAGGAAGTTCTGGCAATGCTGAAGTTAAGCCAACCGTGAAATCAAGCATGAAATTCAAGGAGTCCTACAAATTGAAAGTCACTGGATAATTGTGTATTTTGATTGAACATTTGAATTAAGTTAATTTTTGTATTTTTGTTTTAATAAGACTTGTATAGCTGTGGGGGCAAACACATAATCGCTGTGCGGGTCAGGGGACAATATTTGAGAAATATCACTCAGTGTCCTGTGTGTGTTCTGTGTTTTACTGATCATCACACATTAAGCTGCTGGTTAAAGAATTAATACTGAAAATACAGAGATATATTTTGTATTTCATCATATATATGTAGTCTCCAGAATTGCTATATAGTGCATGTGTACAAATTGGCTGTAAACCTGCATAACCCTAACCCTGTTTTTTATATTTAATGGTGTAGATTACATTTTTAAAGGGCAATAGTGAGGGGTCCTTAAATGATGGATTAGTACAGGGGGGAGCCATTGCATATATATTTTAGTGTATTGTATTGCATGGACTTTACTGTATTGTGAATTAAGCACATTTGTGTCGCTGGTCAGCCAAACTGTTTGTCACAATTTCCTATTTTCACACGTTGATACACTCAAATAGGTAGTTTAATAGGCAAACCAGTGATTTTATGAGTCATGGTTGAGAGACAGGTTGAGCATTAGTGTTACAACTAAGTTAAGTTAAAGAGAGAAAGATGGAGAATTGACCAGGTTGGATTTTTTCATTGTTTTCAGTGTCTCCGAAGTCCATGGAGCAGATATAGAAGGCAGCTAAAGACATTTAAAAGCAGGCAGTTGTGCCCTGACAAGCTTATATACACATACAGTACATAAACATAAATCTCTTATGGGCTATTTACTTTTCAGTCCCTTTTTGTTTGTACTCTGAGCCAATGTGCGATGAGCCAGATCCAAATCCCTGTAGATGCCTCAGTGCAAATGTTCTCAGCTAAACACCCATTTGCAGAGAAATCGATGCAACCACAATGCTATTAGGAACATTTTAATTGGATATAAAAGCAGATTCATTATTACTGTTATGACGGCTGAGCACGTCAAATGCAGCGTGGCTGCCAGCCATGGCTGTGCATGCCACTGAGCACTCAGAGAAATCTTGGGTAATTTGTCTGAAGACACCACTCCTGCGCTGCATTTTGACTTTCACAACTTTGAAAAATTTCTGTTGTCCACATAACTTTATTTCTAAACTTCTCTGCAGAGCCAGATAGAGATTCAACAAACAAGTGTCCCATATGATGATGTTATGAACAACGCAATGATACTGTGTCTAACAGGGTGATTTCTGTGTGGGCCACTAGAGATAAAGGCATATGCTTACACAGGCCATTAAATGACCATGTAAATAAAGATACATATAAATGGCTGACAATAACAAATAAATACATAACGGAAGATAAAAATAAATTGTTGACCGTTAATAAATCATCCAGGAGCCTTTTTACCCAACATAACTAATCCATAGTCATTTGCACTTATTCCAAATTCAGCTCATGTCCAGAGTAAAGAATGTGTTGCAGGTAATCATCATTCCAATGAACCTCTGAGACCTTTGTGCTACCTGCTCAGATCCTGTAATTAATTTAAAGGGACATAATATGTTTCATGTAGCAGGTTAATATTTCAATCAATAGGTTGATGCAATGTGCAGTTAGCTGTTTTGTTCACTTACTTGATTTTGTAGAGGTGAAAGTTCTAGTCATTCATTTTTTCCATGTATAACAAACAATAGAGAATGTTTTAATTTTATTACTGAACTACATTGCCAGACAGTGTTTCACTTATATGAAGTTTGCAGACTGGGGCACAATGTTGAGTTGCAGTTCAACTACATGTTAGAATGGGCCGAGCATGTGATTTAAGGACCATATGATCACTGCTGACAAATCATCGAAAATCAAGCATTAAAGTGCAGTGGCTAGAGGCTATAACACACTGTCCTGAGATACACTACGTCAGGTAAAAACAAAAAGATCAAGCTAAAGTGGCCGGCATACAGTCCTGTCACCACAATTGGATATTTAACGAGTGGGGGAAAGTTCCGCTTGCTCAATTATTGATGTCTGTTGGGACATGTTGATGGCAGGGTGAGGATTTGGTGTTAACAGCCTATGGATCAATCCAATCTATGGATCTTCTGTGTTTGGTGCCAACAACACGGGTTGTGAAGGTGTTCTTTTTCTTGGCACAAATTAGATCCTCTAGTACCTGTACACCACGGTCACCCCAGAAATCTTGTTGCTGACCATGTACACTTCATGGCTATAGTCTACACTTGTGAACTTCCAGTGGGAAAACCAACTAAGTTATCAAAATGGTTCTGAAAACATGAGAGTGGAAAGCAATTGGATGTGTGAATGTGACCACAAAAACAACAGATCAGAATTATTTTTATACCAATTTATAGACCAAAACCCAAATAACCATTAGCATACACTAACATTAAAGATCACATATTGTAAAAAGTGAGATTTCCATGGCATTTTTTCTGATAAAGCTGGCTAAGGTGCTATATATACTCGTACAAGTATCAAAACGCTCATCCACAGAGAAATGCACACAGCCTTTATTTAGAAATGATGCCTTTAAATGAGCCATCAGGACTTCCGTACGGTTGTGATGTCACAACTATACTGTAGGTAGAATGTGCCGCTACAGTGCCGTTACAGTCATTCCCCGGCTGCAATGATAGTGCAGAGACTCAGAGAGTGCAGATGCGGAAGACCTGGAAACGCTGACCAGTCAATGCAGACTAGGCCTTTTCTGGAAGGGGGCTTAAAGAGACAGGCGCTAAAACTGAGCTTACTGCATGCTAACTGCATGGTTCAGTCACTATTCTTATTCACCCAGTTCAAGCAGAAGCAGGCAGCCATTTTCTTTTTTAAAATATTTTTTTGGGCATTTTAGCCTTTAATAGACAGGACAGGGGAGAGAGAGGGGGAAGACATGCAGCAAATGGCCGCAGGTCTGACTCGAACCCTGAGCCGCTGCGTCGAGGAGTGGGCCTCTGCATATGGGCGCCTGATGTGTAAGTACATAAGTCAGACTCTGTTAGCTTGTTTTAGAGCTCTTCTGCTCTCTATTAGCTAAAAATCTACTTTTAAAAGTGCACACTCAGAGTATTTTAAAACAGTTGCGAACTTTCCTGGCCTACTCGCTGTACTACATCCTCTCACAAAGTCTTAAGAAGGACTTCTATGAGCCATTCGTCTTAGTCAAAGTGAATGAGGACACCGTACCCTCTGAGTGCTCAGTATAGCTCTGAGTAGCTCTGTATTAGCCAGTGGTGCTGTGAAATCTTTGAAAGATCTTTGTTTTTCCTATTGATTCATTTATTTTCTCAAGGCACTGTTTGTCTCTCTTTGGCAGAGTGATCGAGGGAACCGAGTGACTAATAGTACAGGTAGCACTTGAGGCTAAGACCAAGTCTATTACGACATGGCTGATGTCTCCACTTGTGTTGTCCCATTTGACTGATGTCAGCGTGCCACGCTGCCATGTATAATGATCATCTCTCTTCTTGACATTAGGTGACAGTACATCTCTGTCCTCTCCTCTGTCTTAGCAGGAGCCAGCGAGGACTTAATGAGGACACACTCGATAACCCGCATTATTCACATACACGCACAGTCCTCCCTACTATTTTAATGGGAGTTTCTGATGTTTGTGGTCTTCACCATGTGAGAAATAGACAAAGCAATTCCTACTATTTTAATGGGAGTTTCTGATGTTTGTGGTCTTCACCATGTGAGAAAGAGACAAAGCAATTGCTACAGAACGGAGATACTCTGTTAGCAACTGAGAGAAAGAACTATTAAGTAGATGCAACAACATGACAGAGAGAACTTTCAGGAGCTTAATCATCAAGGACCATTGTGGCCTCAGTGGCTGACGGCTGCCTCATTAAGAGCAGCGCAGTAAGCACATTAATGTCCTTCAGACACGGATACACCCCTTAATACAGTGGTTCAGTATCAGACTTATAATGGGACACATTCTTAACAAACACAACAAGACTGCACTGGACTTTAAAATCAACGTATCGACAACATGGTGGAGAGTTATCTCACCAAAATTCTCACATACAGTTTGTGTGTGGAGAGTTTTTTTTTTTTTTTTTATTCATTTTATGCAAGATGGCAGTGAATCCTCCTGGCAGTCTCAGACAGGCTGTATTTCACAGCATTGATCAAGTCATTAAACAGTCAGTGGAGTGTTGTTTATCATGGTTATTCTGTTAATAAAGTGTAGCATTTTTATTGTGTGTCGAGGCCGAGGTGTCAGCTGCACAGGGTCTTGTTACGTTGGCCAGGAACTGTCTGAGGCCGAGTAAAGCATGGTGGAGGAAGAGTGCTTCGTCATCTGGTGAGCGGTCCACACTCTGCTATAGTGTTATGGGACACCCATTTACCCCGTTTATCTGATCATGTTCTACTTCGGTGACTCCACCTCATGCAAGATACTACTTCTACACTTGTTCATTTCTGGTTTTTATAACTTTACGATTTCAAAGTAATCCACAAGCTAGGAAAGGTAATGTTGCTGCTGGACCTGGTCTCAGGAAAATCTTGCCAGTGTCTATCCTGGGTAGTGTGGTTTTGTAGAGGGATGGTTGTTGTTTCTTCATTTGCATATGTGGACATCTGAGCCTACTTCCAAGAGTGACATATGATGTTTATGTGGATGATATTTTTATAAAATTTGGGGGAAATGCTTGACTTCTCTAAGATTGAAGGCCCCATGGTCACACCAGAGAAGTGTGTTTTTTAAGCTTTTATGGTCTGGTTATGGTTAAGAAGTCAGTTTGTTTTAAATGAAGTGTTTTTTGAATTGTCGAACAACATAAGAAACTCCCTACATATTTCTAATGCAATTTGGGGGCGCGAGGACACGCTCCACTCGCTCTCAACCTGAACTTTACTCCTTTACTTTCCATTTTACTACATGAGGGGAAGTTTACGTTCTGCAGTGACACTGAATGCTAGCATTGGACATTAATCTGCACTGCAGAATTAATACGAACATAAATCCAAGGGGTACTGCTGGTTTGGATAAAGGGAGGTGCAGGATCTTGGGAGCAACTCATGATCCATTGTGAAAGACAGACAGAAGCCGTTTTCACATATGAAATACAGACTCTGTCCGAGGAATTAGGTCCTGACATAGTCTGGAGTTTCCCTTTCACAAATATAGCACACAACAGGAGATTGTCCGTGTCAGATGCGTTCCCACTTAAGCCTGGTTCACACGGCAGGATAATTAGGCCGATTTTAGCCCCGATTCACCCCTTCCGACAATCTTAAGGATGCTCCGATTATCGTAAAATAATCTGATCAGATATTCCTGCCGTGTGTGGTGTGTTAAGACTGCTCTCGTCTGCTCGGAAGGACGTCGGGACCGCTCCGATCTCAAATCGGGGATATCCAACATGTTGGATTTATTTGGCCCGATTTCTCCTTGTGTGTGGTGTCCCCCGGGGACAAACGAGCACGCAGCCTGTGGACTGTTGTGTGTAGCCAATCAGAAAGCGAGGTGACGAGGCGGCGAGGAAAGCACCGGGAAACAAAATCAAAACAGCCTGCGGCATGGCGCACCAGAAAGTCCGGTGGACGTCGGAGATAAGTATAGCAAGTATAGTCCATGCTCGCTTTGTCTCCACTTCTTTGACCATCGCCTTTTCTTTTGATAACGTTTTTTTTCGGTTAAAAACAAACTACAAATTATCGCCACTGCATCCTCTTCGTCCGCCATGATTGTTTACTCTGAAGTCACGTTTGATCTCGAGGGATTTTGCGAGATTTCCCGTCTGACCTGGGAATGCTCGGGAGTCAAATCGGTTCGTGTGTGATGTGTTGATTTTGCCGTGTGCTGCGCACCACACACTGTACGACCAAAACTGTTAGACCAGTGATTTTTTATCGCCGTGTGTGGGGTCTCTCAGGATTGGACAATTGGCCGACAATTTTAAAATCGTCCCGTGTGAACCAGGCTTTAGTCTGTTTGGTTAAGACAAGGGGTGGCTTTATTACACTGATTACACTGCGTCACAGAGCCTTTCATAATTTGGTCATAAACAATCAAGTCTCTTGCTGTTTCTTGAATTTGTCTGACTATTTCGGCGCTAGCCCTTATCGTTAGTAGTTCCAGAATCTATTCGTCTCTCCAGTTAGACATTTTGCCTTCTTCAAGTTTAAGATATTTGTTATCTTCCGGTTTTGCGTGAGTGGCATTGGTAAACACCGGTTGACACTGGCTTTCTCACATACAGCTCCTCTAGGTAATGTCTAGATAATTTTAGGTTTGCAGTGCACATGTGAAAGCAGCTAAAGGGATCAGCTGAGTAGGGGGAAGTTGCCCCAAGTTGTTCAAGTATGAGATTAATTTGGGTGTTGTTGGACATATGGATATTGGAAAACTACTGCTAGCTGATACCCAGAAAGTAGAGAAGGCTGGTACATTGCCCACTATTCAGATACACAATATCTCCTAAGTTTAAAAGACTTAAAAGACGATTTCTGAAATAAACCCCATACTGCTGGCAGAAGGTAGTGAGGTTTCAAATCAGGAAGATTCATCGATATAGAGGCCCCAGGGACTTCCACTCAAAGCTGTCAGACAGATCACAGCCAATTATAGGGCTTTTTTTAAATTATCTCTGAGTCCTAAACATCCACATGCTCTGTCAGAGTTGGCACTAGCTGCAGCAGCTAATGGCTGCTGGCAGCAAGGGCCTATCAGCAACTCATCAACTTCTCAAGGGAACTGATTATTCTTGTTTGCATCTGTCTTCTTTTTCCTTTACTTGCCAATAGAATTAGAGGGAACCACAACGCAAGGCGTATCATGGGTGCCGTAGCAAGCTACCGAATGATGGGCTGAAATTACAATGTCAAGCCCAACTGATGGCAGAGGCTTGGGGTTTAGAAATTAAAAGGAGGAAGTAGAGTATTTACTCGCTCCAGTGGTCTTTGTGCAAAGTGACAGCGGTGCAAATACCTGCACAACTTAATTTTTCCTTTAGTTCTTTTACTGAGAATTGAGCTTTTCCTCTAGGCTTGGAGGGTAATTCAATTGCAATATTTTGAGAAGAATAGATTATGTGTACTCTATTAACCTTTTCTGCACCCTAGTCTCTTACTGCACACTTTATGAATATTAATGCTGTATCCTAGCTCAGTACCATTATTTTGTCCCTAATACTGTAATGGATGTCGAGGTACAATAGAAAAATGACTACAGTCAGATGTGGAAAGGATCTTTTGTTGTAAGCGACTGATGGAAAGAGGGTGTCTGCAGGGTAGAAATTAAATGTTTTGCTTGGCCGCTAAAGTCAAGTCAGCTGTTTCATAGCACATCTGCTTCACATGGAGCCTCATGTTTGGTGTGATGCCAATAGAATAAATGGGTTGGTTTCGGCTCTCGTGTGGAAATATTTCATTGTTTTATGCATGTTCAATATTAAAAGCCATTTTTAATCACATTGTTTCGTAGTGTTTTGCTTTTGTTATCATCAGCAAGGCTCAAGAGTGTTATTAGGGAAGGGCTGGTGGCTTGCAAAAGTGCCAATCACTTTTTAATAGATGATATACAAGAAGAAATGGATTTCTGAGACTGTGTTTGTTCACTTCCTGTTTAAATATTCTTGTACCAGCGCAGGTACACTTCCAGCAAAATTGTTCACACGAGACTGAAACAATTAAGTTTATGTAATCTGGCTTTCTCTTACAAAAAATACTTTGGTTGAAAAATGCAATCATACACTGCGCTCAAGGCAAAAATTGTGTCAAGCTAAAAAAACTACTAATTTAATGAACAAGTGTTTCTTTGTTCTTGCAATATGTTTTATGTAAGGACAGACTTCAAGGAAAAAGTTTGTTTGAAAGAACACAAAAGCAGCATAAAGAGATGTGATGTTAATTCACTTTTTTGCACAAAAAAAAAAACATTTACGCCGAAGAAGACATAAAATGCTAGGTTATGACCAGATGTACTGATTTTGCAAAGATTTTTATATTTTGTATGGCATAATATGCATTTGGGATCAAGATGTTCATGCAATTGACACAATATTATCCCTAATGTGTTGCAGCTGTGAGTACCCTCTACTATTTCTTTTGTGAATTGCTATGTGGGAGTATAGTCGACACCACACTCATAAACAACACAACATGAAGCATTTTAAAATGCATGCTGTCTATTTTGATTAGATGTAATTTTGCTACTTTTCATACACGACATACTGAAAACCATCTTAGAAGTAGTATGCCGTGTGGAATAGGGATACAGCTCTTAATGCCAGTGATTGCTTAGATTAAGGACACCTGACTTGGTGGTCACATGGTATGATGAAGTTTATATATATCACCTGGGAAACTGGTTCACTCCAAAATGATGATGACTTGATGTAGACATTTTGTTATCTGTTGCCATGAGGTTGAAATGCCTTTGTCCATCATTTTTCTAGTTTGACAGCTAATTGAGTCTCACAGGATATCCGTGGTCGGGGAGCATCAGATCCAGCTAATAAAATAAGATAGAACAACCAGAAATGATAACTCAGTTTAGCATCTCATTTGTCTTGGAGATTGATGATCAGAATGTTGTCTTTAGGGCTGATGAGATATTTGGGAAACAACAGATCCTCATTCACATTTCCTGTATTGATCGTGGCAGAAGCTAATTGGGTCTGACAGAAGCCCAAGCAGCCAGTGCAGCTGACCTTTATTTAAAGAACCCTTGTGGAAGACTTTCTCACTACTCTCTGCCTCCCTCTTGGTGTTTTGTTAACTTTAAAACCTGTTCAAATCCACCTACTTTTACTTGATTTTCTTCTATTTCCTTTTCCCAAAGGGAAAATGTTATAACAAAAGAACTGCAAGGCCAAAATGCATGTATGAGGCTTCATTTGAAACCTACATTCTTCTAGTTTCTGACAATGTGCTTGATTAGCATGTGATTAAAACACAACATACACTACAGCAGTTCAAACATGGTTCAAAATAGTTATTTTGGTCCTGTCTAAAGAAATGTAATTTTTGAAAAAAAATAACTAAAACATACTTTGTGCAACACAATGCAGAGCACAACACATACATTATACACCTTGTCAACAAGACCTCTATAACGTTTCCGAACTCTAGTCCTAACCTAATGGGAGCTAGGGAGTTTTCAGTATTTGGTATTACAGGTGTCGCTGGTGCCAAAACCTGTGACCAAATTTTGCTACATGCTTTTACTCACTTCTGTGTTATTAGAACAAACATACTAAAGACTTAATATGACTTACAATACCTTTTTACATTCACACAAACACTGTTGAACATATTTTCTCTCATGAATCACATGTACTATGAACCTGCTGGCTCTGGGAGGCGGGACTTAGCTCTGTCGCACATTCATTGACTGGCCATTCATTGAATGGACTGGATGTTAACAGGTTTCCACATTGGTGCAACGCTTCCCCTGAGACTGACACTGACAGAAGGCAGGAGATGCTATTTTCCTGACCATCCTTCTTTAAGGTTATTAATTTCCAAAATAACTTCATATTAATTCCTTGTGGTCCCACCATCTGGCTATTAGCTTTACAAGTGGAAGGCAAAACTGAACAGCAGGCATAGGTTTCTGTTTTTTTCTTTTCTTCCAAATATTATTTAGCACATTTTGAGTGTCCAGAATTTTCCCTGGGGCTCTTTGGGAAGCTGATACACACTCAAATGAGTTTTGAAGGTTCATTTCATGCCAAACGCATCCATATTTATATCGCTGACCTCCATTACGAAGCATAATGTGAATATAGGACATTGAAGGGAATGTGTCAGTATTGTGCAGATTCCTCAACTCTGCAACTCCTGAGAACATTGCCAAGTGTTATTATGGTAAATGGGCTGTTAAAGCTAATACAGGACCAGCCATGTTTCCTATCTGCAATACTTGTGGTGGGCTGATTAGACCTTATAACCATCACACAGCTCTCCATACCCACACTTATACGTGTCACGTATCAATACAAACAGGCCATTTAGCTCTACCATCGCCTCTGTTATTTCCCAGGATTATGTACAAACAAATTGCACTGAAACCTCCATAAAGCTCGGGACAAATGGGATGGCGCCCGTAGAGGCAGAGGATGCCAACATATGACTTTGAATTTGAGTGGTAGGGGAAAAAAAGATAAATTTCACTACCCTTGCCTCGCTTCAGAGGCAAGTGGCTCTTTCGACAGAAATGGAGACTGGTTTCAATCTTAGTGATCACCGCTCTGCGCTTTAAGATGAGATAACATAAGGGAGTGAAGAAAAAGACAGTAGCAGGAGGAGGAGGAGGAGGAGGAGGAGGAGGAGGAGGAGTCTGGTAAAAACTTAGACTTAGCCACATGATTTTCTCGCGTTAGGAACTGCTGCTACTTACTCCCTGCACATTCCCAAGAAATGACACAGAAATAGTAGCAGCAGATATCTTAATTTCTAAATCAATATGTCATTCGGATGTATCTCTGTTGGTAATTTCTTTTGAAATTGCTTTCATTCCTCAAACAAGTTCATTTTGGCCTGAACGAATGGAAAAATAAATACTGAGCATCATCTAATATCTCAACACCTTTAAGCCTGTAAGTGCCACGCACCTCTAACCAGTATCAATCTCTCTATCATTCCGTATGTTTTGAGCTAAAAGTATATGATGCCTGGAAATTGCACACACAGTAGCTGTTTGCGACACCGCTACACAGATGTTTGCAATCCAAAGAAAACAATCTGGTGCTTTGACTGAGACTTTCAAAAGGTCACTGGGTAAAGTGCTGACAGAAGTGCGCCAGAGCAGGTGAACGTGGAGAGGGAACAGGTGGCTTTCAGGTGATGACTCAGATGGAAAAAGTGAAAAGGAGGAGTGTAAAAACGTTAGAGTTGCAGTGTTGTGCTGGCTAAGGTGTTAGCATAGGAGAGAAGGATAACCATCTGTTAAAGAAAGGGAAAGCTACCATTTTGGGGGCTAATGTTCTAGCTGTTTTTCTTTTTAGACAGGCTAACAGTTGGGAGCGTTGAAATTGATCATTGCATCGATGCATCACGATGTGGACCTGGACGATTCTGCGTCGATGTGGGGACAGACCATAATCGAGTATTAATAACAATAATGTTACTTGTTGATTTTCCGGTTGCTGCTTTGTTTGGTTTTGCCTTTTTGTCTGTTGTCTGCTCTGTTCAGACTCCGCTATATTCAGGAAGTGTCTTTTTATAGGAGCAGAAAAAGCGGAGTTCATATTCAATTCAACAACTTTATTAATCCCACAAGCGCCAATTAGTTAAGAGCAGCTACAGACAACACGCATATACATACAGCACACAAGCCTACATATAGGCCTACACACTAGAGAGTAGTTGTCCATTTAAAAGTCGAATTGCAGAAGGGATAAAAGAATTACAGTGGCGATTAGTTTTAAGGTAAAATATAATGGCGTCTTGATGGCAACAGATGTATATCTGACTGCTTGAATTTGTTGATGAAAACCATGTGTAGCAATATGTAATATTTAGGAGGTGATCCATCGTGATTCTAATCGTTGACAGGATAATCTATACTAACAGTATGGCTCTAGGGACAGCAATGTGTGTAGGCAGCTGGGTTTTAGACTGGTAGTGCTGGGCAGCTTGCAGGTGTGAATGTGTAACTGTATAAGTGTGCTCATGGCGTTCTGCAGCAAAACTTCCCTGAATAAATGAAGGGTAAACAAAGAGCAGGTATATGATTGTTTTTTGGCAGTTGCAGTATAGCATAAACAGCTGTGACCTGAGATGGAGCTTATACACCTGTGTGAGTATACTGTGAGTCAAATTGTTCTTTTATCTCATAATGTATATGTCCTTGTTACTATTTGACATTTCATCATTTTCAATTAATCCTTTGTATACTTCTCAGCTGACCGTGTTCACCTCTCAGACCATTTCTATTAACTCTACAGGGCAGGTCATTGGTTGCTGTGTTTATCCCTACTTCTGGAGTGAACACAAACTTTTCTATAAGCAGCAGCAGTGAGCATCATCTTCTAGCCTGAACTGTTGCTGAGCCTGACCGCTGGGCCGGGGTCCTCATTGTTGCTTTGTGGTTATTGCTTTTCTATAGAGATCAAGCAAGAGTCCCCCACTGATTAAAAAAAAAAAAAAAAACATCTTTTATAATCAATGTGTCTGAGCAGTTCAACAGTTGAGGATTTGTGGATCTCAATGGGGACTTTAATTTGGAAAGTCAGCTTCTAAGTTGAGGGCATCATCTGTGGTCTTGTTTTCAAAATTCTGCAGTAAGTATTGAGAAAGCAAATAGTTTAAATAAATTTTTTTGGCAAGCGTGGAAAGCCATGACCGCCTTGGAGGTAAAAAAAAGAAGCACACATCCAGACCAAGGCCAAGACTATTGACAAAAGTTACCAGGCTCAAAGAAAGTTGCTCTATTGACACTATTGAGGATGATTAAGCACTGTGCCAGCGGCAGAATTTCCTTCTTAATGCCTCACTGCCTTCCTTTTCATTTCTTGAGTTGTTTATCAACCACAAAGTGCCATTCTCTGCTTTTTCATAATGAAACAAACATTATCTCATCAAGAACTGCCAATAAACAAACTCACTAATGAAAATCCTATTACATTTCGACCATAAGCCAGTGCTCAAGGGGTGAATTATTTTAATTTATTTCAGGGCTGATTGTTCCGTGTTGCGACAGTGTAGAATTGGGAATCTACGCTGAAGTAAATAAACTATATGGAATTATCATAGCTAATGCTCTAAATCAGGGTTTTAGCATCTCATGGATATATTGGTTTGTAATCAGAGATGGTCAGTATCAATTTTGATCTTGGTGGGTGTGGTATGGAGCAGGTGTTTTGTTCACCAATGCTTTCAGTATTTCCTCTTTTTTCATTGTCTCTACACCTAAAAAACCAAAGCGTTTACAGTTAATTAATTTGTTAAGAGCAAACACCTGATTAATCTGTAGCTGTGGCACTGGTCGTCTTGATAGAACAATGCAAAGTTTGGATTTGTCGAAAGCCACTGCACTGTCAGAGTGGAACGAGGGTTGACAATTATTGATTATATGTGATGGAGAGCTCATTTGGAAAGGTTGGAGCCATGTTGCCCAATGGAAATTCCAGTCATTTTGTTTGTCTAACAAGCTGTACGGCCACAAGTTGGTAATTTTTCTTCATTAAAAAATGAAAAATTATATTTTTGATTTATGTTGAATGCACACAAGGGTTGCACATATTACCATAATTGTACTGTGTGTGTGTGTGTGTGTGTGTGTGTGTGTGTGTGTGTGTGTGTGTGTGTGTGTGAGAAAGGGTGGTAGATATGGATGAATGACAGAGATGCTGTTAATGCTCTCTCCGTGTGTGTGTGTGTGTGTGTGTGTGTGTGTGTGTGTGTGTGTGTGTGTGTGTGTGTGTGTGTGTGTGTGTGTGAAGGGGTGGTAGATATGGATGGATGACAGAGATGCTGTTAATGCTCTCTCCCTGCTCGTGTGTATGTGTGTGTGTGTGTGTGTGTGTGTGTGTGTGTGTGTGTGTGTGTGTTCCCTGTCCTGCTGTTCTATTCAGGACTCCTACACAATACGACTTCTCAAAAGCTGTGTCCCAGTTCAATGTCTGGATGCTCTAATCTCTGCATTTCTAGACTCAATACATCATGACGGGTCAACAAGGTCTTTTCCATTTCAATGGCTCCTCCACATGCGTCTTAGGAACAGGGACGTGCACAGGTACGGGTTATTGTTGCCCGGGAAACTGCCCGTTTGCCCTGATTGGATTAGCTGCCCCTCTGGCGAAACAGCTTTTTCTTTCTTTCTTTTTTTTCTTCTTCTTTTTTTGCTGTTGTAGCATGTTGTGTTATGTTGCAGTAGCAGGCTAATGTAGCTACATTACGTCCGTTACATGAGCATTCTGTAGAGAAGAGAGAGGCTCAGGGATGTGATGTTTGGGCTCTTGACTCATGGTTATCAGGTTATACATTGTTTACAGTCAATATGTTACATGAGTTTTCAACCTACAATCAGATGTGACGTTGAAGTGAAAGAGAAAGTCGCCTTACTTTGTTATGAGATGATAAATTAATGTCCCAATTGGTTAATGTAATAAAAAAAAACAAGTATAGCCTAATGTTAGTTTTGCGTGCTTAAGTATGCCTTCACAACAAAGACGACTGAAGAAGAGAGAGAAAGAGCTCAAAGAAGCAGCTAAAAGATCTGCAACTTTGCAGAGCTGGAGCCTGGATTAAAACTGTCAGCAGGCCAGCTGTGAGAGAAGTATTTGATAATGTCAAACAACCATCCTACATTATTCATTTAATGTGAAGTAGACCTATTTTATCAGGGGCATTTTCTTTAAGTTGGAGTACGCTAATAACTCATTAAAAACAAATGTTTCATTAATAATAAATACACAGTAAATTGTGTCTGTGCTGTATATGGCATTGTGAATTAGTTATTTTATGTATATCAAGAGCTCCAGTTCACAGAGCATTTGAGAACCTGGGGATCGAGTAAAATACTTTTACTAGCTGTAGTCATGTTGTAATTGTTCTTTATAATATATGTTATTGTTACTGCTACTGCTACTGTTTTTGTTTTGGGGGGGGGCTGTTGCCTTTTTTCCAAATTAGAGCAATAGCCCCTACAAATGTCTGTGCACGTCCCTGCTTAGGAATGCAGTTTTTTTCAAGTGAAGGACACAAGCAGTAAATATCCTTAAACCAGTGTTATTACAAATTATTTAACTTGTAACATTACTTTGCTTTGTCTTGTTACTGAACAGGAGACTACCGCCACACATTTGCTGTGTTTAAAAGTGTTTCTTAAATTTCTCTAATATAAAGTGTTGCAGAGATGACATATTTTTTTAAGCCAACCCAGAATTTAGCATCGCCCTGGTTCCCTCAACAAAAAGCCAATAGGATTTTTTTCCTTTTGATTATTGCAGAAAGTAAGCATAAATGCAATGGCCAGAAGTAAAAAGCTAACGTTTGGCTATAAACAAACTACCACGGTCGCATGACTACAACGTCACCACCACTAGCTTTCAGCTGATTTGCGTGTTCCCCGTGATGACGTTTGACTATGTGTAGTCTACGAGTGGGGTATTTACCAAAGTATTTTATGTTGTAGAATAAAACATGAAAATCTAGTGTTAAGACCTTATTTCATAACCTGACTCCGCCAGATGGATTGCTTCCCATTTGCTCGGCATATCCATCTGGGAACTTTCCGTTGGAGAACTTTTGGGAAGGGGCGAAAATACTGGTTAGCTGATTGGATAAACCATCTGTCTATCACCACCTATGTTGGTGATAATCAACCAATCAGATCAACTTAATATCAAACCCTTGCCGAAACCAGTTGGGAGAAGAGCAAAAACATCTTTTCCTCCGAGAAAAGCCTCCAGTGCCGTTTTTTGCTCTTCTTTCAATAAAGGAATACTTTCTAATTTGGATAAAACTTGTGCGATAGCTACGCTCATCTCATCCGGGGAAGCCGCCATGTTGTTTAGACTGAAGTCGCTTCATGTTGCGTCACACCTAAACCCGCCTCAAAACCAACGCTGATTGGTCGGTCGTTTGGCGAACGGCTCCAAATTTTCTCTGTCTCAAGATGCCAGACTGATCTGCGAGTGGAAAACTGGAGCTCGCGAGATCAGGACGGTCTCACGAGGCTACTTATTTCAGGCATCAAACCAAAAACCTATTGACTTTGAGAAGAGGGCGCCGGAAGTGCAATAATGTGAATTAATTTCCGGGTTTTAGGACTCATTCCTGCAGCACTCTGTCTTCATTCTCAATAACTCTATCGGCATCAGAAACTGAGAAAACACTAGCAGCCCATTCTGACCAATCACAGCTCGCGCTGGTATCTTTGTAGTTCCACATTGTTGTCATAGGTATGGCTTAACCCCTTCCACATGACATGAAGCCATTGCTAATATAAAATAATTAATTTGTGCATGTTCATCCAGTTGTTCCTATCTGCAGATTGTTTTATTGAATACTTTTAGGGGGTCTGAATAGGTAAAATTATTCAATACTTCAAAAGGAAAAAAGGGAAGAAAATAACAAAATTGTTGAAAATAACAAAACAAACAAGCTTTCAGGTGGTCCTCAAGTCACAAAATCAGGAAATATCAGGTACCAGTAAACGTCCCCAGTTACATTTAATCAGCTATTTAAAGGCAGCGCCCTAGTGGAAAACTTTTACATGTTAATGAGGGGCACCTGAATGCATCATTAGGTTAATTCTCTGTGAGGCTTAACCATCTGTCTCAAGTCCTTCAATCTAGCCCTGGGACACACCAAATATCCCAGACAGGTTAACTTGACCCACAATTTTGAGTACTTTCTTGGCACATACAAAATGAAAACCTCTCCAAAATCCCCACCACAAAGTATTCCTCACTGCCTACCCTCCTGCTCAAATGCTATTAAAAAGATTCATGGTAAAAGGTGTAATTTCAGGGGGCATGTAGATTGCCATATCGGTCTTGTAAGATGGAAAAAAACTTTATCCGAGGTTCACCATCCTCCACGCACTCCTGTCAGCGTCGTAGAAACACCGGGGACATTTCCCCTCTAAGAACACTTTTGTTGAGATCCTGTCTCATCCCTGCCGTGTTCCCTCTACTCAAGCTCTCGCTGTCAGCAGTCACTGGCTTTTAATTGCACAGGGCCTCGGCTTTGGTCATTATGTTGTCAAACGCAAAAGAGTAGCGAGTGCAAATAATGTGAATGGAACCCTGAGAGGCTGATTCGACTTTACCGCGGGAAGACATCGCTGTGAGAGGTGAAAAAAAAAAAAGCGACCCAGGAAGCAATTGAGCATACAAAGAACATTGTCACCTCATTTGTAATCAGGAAACTGTGGAAAATAAAGAAACTATATTTTTCTCCATTCCTGAAATAGAGCCAAACAAAGACAACGTAGCTCCTGCATTGTTTAGTTTTATAAAATGAAAGGTTTGTATCATGTTGTCAAGGAAAACTGATAGGATGGGTCTTAATTATGGAGTTGCTACTTGGAGTTTAATTATACAGAGTGTTGTGTTTATCTGAAGTTCTTCTCCAATCTTTAAGAAAGTTTCACAATACCTAAATTCTAATTCTGCATGTGTTCTGAATACGGAGCCGTGTTGGAGTTTCTGCTTTTGTGTTCAACACAATTCAATATTTATGCGTTGGACAAAGTGTGGTGTCTTCAGGGAGGAGTTTGTCTACCTGTCAGTGGGCGGCTTGAATCAATGACTGGCCGTTTGTTGAACAATGAGAGCCCCCAAAAGAGAATCTGCGAGGTCAGGCACGTAGCACCAAATCACAAAAGAAATGATTAACACCTTGTGATGTTATCAGGAGGTCTGTCCACAGGCGTTGTCATACTATTTCTCAGAGTTACCTGTAACAGGTTCACTGGATTAAAATCAGTCATTCTCTTGAAATAGGCATGAAATCCAATAACCCCACAGGTTGCTGGAAAGCAGAGCATGATTCTCTGCAACCCGTGGAAAGTATACAGAACTCATAACTCCAGAAATATCATTTAATATTATCAACTTCTTTGGCCAGAACAGATTTTTTTTTGAATACTATATATAAATAATTTAGCTATACTTCCAAACTAATATCTTTTTTCATCGCAAAAAAATTCTATTGGGATTCTGAGGCTGCATGTGCTCAGTGTTGATAACGCCTTCACATTTAATAAATGTACTTCATGTGATTTATTTTGAAGTTTTATCAGTACAAAGCAAACCTCAGCCGGGTAATGCAGGATTATGGGCCCAGTGTTGCCTGTCTGTGCCCTGGAGTCTGTCGCTGGAGATGCTGCGAGGGATGATAGGGAGGCAGCATGGAGGTCTTTGTTTGTTTACTGTGTGAGAAGTGATCAATGGGGGCCCCGGCTTGCCATAAAACTGCCTGGGTCAGTGTTCCCGTGGCCACTGGGGAGTATCAGCAGAGAAAAAAAAAATCTATACAACCCCTCCGGTGGCCTCATTCTCTCTATTCACAAACATACACGCTTGCATGAATTCATGGAAAATTCGATGCAGGGTCGCAAAACCCTTGTCTGTGGCGTGAGCGCACACATGTAGATAAGGAAAGAGTGTGTGTGTGTGGCTGTGGTGCGACGCCTGTGCCTGGTTGCCAGGGTCAGAACAGTCATTGCCGGAAGGGCCAACCTCAGGGGTCAACCAGGAGGCGTGACAAGTAGAGGACAAATGATGATAAACAAGCAAACACACAAGCTGCATGGCCAAAGCAACATAATGACCCCACATAAGCTGCATGGGGAAAGCGACATAATGACCTCACATAAGCTCAACAAGATCTGAGGCAGAGTCCTGACCTGCATGTGCATCTGCAGGCGTTTCCTGACCCCGCTGTGCTCAAGGCTGGATCACTGCTACCGTTATTATATCTGTGCCAAGAAAAAGAAAGTGAAAACCTTTGGAATTACCTACATTTATGCACAATTTATCCTTAAAATGTGGTTAAAATCTGATTTTCATCAAAGTCACTATAATAGACAGATACACTCTATATAAACTATTAATACTCAAATAATTGGATTCTGAATTGACATATTTATTAAATAATCTCAATATTAAAGAGCCCCTATTATGCTTGTTGTTATTATGTATTTTTCCCATATTTTAGTATGTTATATAGTTTTTTTGTGTATGTAATAGATGTTTAAAGTACAAAAAAAAACACATTTCACTTCAAATGGAGCTTTCTCTCCCACAGACAGCACTTTTTCTCAACTGCCTGAAAATGGCTCGCTCATATTCCTGTTTGAAATTCCTCAATTAATGATGTCATTGATTGAGAAAGCCAGCCCAGTTCTTCAAATGTGCTGCCCATAGATGCTGCCTGAGAAAACACAGCCCGCCCAGTTGCTTGTTTGAATTTGGTTGACCAATTACAACAGAGTGGGCCAGCTGACCAATCAGAGAAGACGAAAACAAAAAAGAGACAAAACTCATACCGAGTTTTTCAGGTGGAGGCACTGCAGCAATGAGTAGTATGAGAAACATAATCTGTTTTTTGAACATCAAAGCATGTAACCCTATTCTAGGAGACTCCAAGAGTACAAATATGATACTGAAAAGGAGCATAATAGGGGCTCTTTAAAAATCCTAATAGGAAAAAAGTATGTGAAGCTCTTTAGAAATTACCTCTAAAAAAAGCTGCCACAAGTCAGATTTTCCAATGATCAATGAGTTGAAATTGGAGTCAGTGCATAGTTGTGCCTTGTTCTGTACAAAACACATGGAAAATATTGATTACTGAAACTCATCTCTCCACAAGCTGATGGGAACCGCCCCTCATTCACATGTGCTTTCAGATGAAGCATGATAGCAAAAAAGGTGGAAGAGAACCCTTGGGTTACAGGTAAGGACCTGTCTAAATATCTCAAAGTCACTGAGGTTGTCTCAGCAATAAGATAAGTATGGGGGCGACAATGGTGCTCATGGAAGGACACCATGGAGGAAAGCGCGGTTCTTCCTTAAAATAAATTGATGACATTGTACATCTCAAATTGGCAACCTGAATGTTCTATTATATTACTGGGACAATGTTCTGTGAAAAGACTATTTTGTTGCAGAAAGACTTTTTTTGGCAGAACAAAAGAATAGCCTCAACATCATCCTCAATGCTTAATGCTGTCACTGGGCCTGAACAACCATCACCTGTTAAAACAATGCACTCTTTTTTATAAGCATTTGTTTCAGGGTAACAAATTTTGTTAAGGTCACTGCTGTAAAATTAAGATTTAACTACTTACTAAAACCAAGGCTTCACTTTATTTTTTCCAACCTGACTTTGACTTGTTTAAGCAAATAATTAAATAAATACAGCAAAACATGCAATTGTTTCTATGTTACTATTTCAGAGATGCCTTGTCCATTATTGGGAATTTCGAAGAATATCAGACCACATTTTCTGATAAAATTATGCAAAAATGCAGAGAAATCCAAGGGGTTCACTTATTGTTTATTGACACTGAGGCGTTGATTATTACAGAAAATTGACCTTGCAGCTGTTTAAAAGTGAGGGGAAATTGACAGAAAATGAAGAAAAGACAAAAGAAAGTAAAAAGGGGAGGGAAGGGCTCTGGGAGTAAGAGCGAGAAGGAATCGGAGAGACATAATGGAATAACTTATGAGTAGGCAAGATGAACAGATAGAGAGCAGGGAGAGATACATAACACAAATGACTGCTGGGGAGGAGACACATCAGTGCTATTTTACAGTCTGGGTTAGTACACAAAGTCGGGGCACAGAAAGATAAAAATGAATCCAAAAGATTACTCTGAAAAACAAAATGTTCCTTCAACAGATTTATGAATTTTGGTTGAATAAATTCCAAATGTTTGTGTTAAGTCCCTTCCTTTATTGTGTTGCCATTCCCCGCTAAGCCTCTGTATTGTAAGGTGAAGCTTATGCTTCACAATTGCCCTAAAAATCAATGTGGATCATCAGAGGGGGAAAAAAACTTGAGGAGGCTGTGTTTTAAAGAGAAATGGGAAGGGGAGATGTTGAGGCAACAGGCCCTCAGACTGGCAGGGTTTTAAGAAGCAGAGAGTGGACATGAGGACACAATGATCTCCAGCATTTTATCCTTCCTTCCTATCACTTTGCTGATATGGCAGAGAACCCCAAAGAAGCTTAAATATTAACTTAGAAATGTAGTAGCCTTTTTAATTATTATACCCAAAGCACAAAAGGGGTAGACACATCTACACATATATTGTCTGTCCACATCCTGTGCCAGTGGGCATGCATCAACAACAAAGACTTGGCTCAACATTTTCACTCTCTTGCCTTGCAGGTAGATGAGAATATTGTCTGTTCATTAAATACAAAGCTACAGCCAGGAGACGGTTAGCTTAGCTTAGCATAAAGACTGGAAGCCCAGGGAAGCAGCTATATCCATTCCAGGAAGTCTTTGGTCAAAAAATAGCCCAACACATAATCCTTTGTTAAACCAGAACTTTTTTTGTACAAATGAGATATTGTGTGTTAATTAGTGAGCTTTAGAAATGGCCTATCTATAGGCTAGCTGTTGCTGCCTACTTCTCTTTGCTAAACTAAGCTAACCACCTCTTGGCTGTAGCTATTTAACAGACAGATATATAGCGATTTCCCAAAATGTTACTATTACTTTAAAGAGGTAACCATAACTCACATGAATGAACTGGAAACTGGACAAAAACTCAGCAGCAGAAGCCCTCAGAGACAGAATATGAGAATTTAGTGGTCATTTTTGTAAAGGAGCAGATATCTTCTTTCAAGCTTCCAATCCAATCAGTTTCACAATGCTGCACAACAAATCTTGATTTAAGGTATCAATATATAATTATAATAGTAATAATAAATAAACACAGACACACCACACAGCTGACACGCTCACGCGACGCATCCAGTCTGTGGCCGGCCTAAGTGTCTATATACTTGTCTCTATGTTATCTGTTGATGTGTTTGTCCATGTATATTGCCATGTGCATGAAACAGACTGTGAAAACAAATCTCCCTCATGGGACAATAAATATCTAGCTATCCATCTATCTACTACCATTGTGGCTCTTTACATGACATCACCTTACAGCGCTGAGGTCAAACAGTTGCTCTGAGTGTCTAATATAGACGCTGATGGGCAATCCAGCTTACCAATAGATGATAATGGCCTGAGCCAATGAGGTAGAGAAGGGTCCATCCACCTTAAATCTATGATAGTGATAACTGATAACGCCCATTCAATCGGCTGATAACATTCGAAGCAAAGAAAATCAAGACTTAACTTTTTGATATAACAACTAAGCTTTTTCTTTTTTATGGCAGAGCTGTAGCTGAGAAGCGTGGCAGATCCCAGGCTATTTGCTGTCACCGACTGGTCCTGAGGATGTGAGGAAACAAGCAAAGCAACCAAAGCGTGTCTGCTCCGGAGGAAAAGCCTTGATGGAGGAAGCTTTGAGAGATGAGTTTACAGCTAATGAGAAACATAAATGAGGTGGCAGAGGAGAGGAAAGGATCACATTCACAGTACATAACCTGAAAAGAGGAACAGAGACAAGAGAGGAATCACTTATAGACACAAAACTATGAAAAAACTGATTACCAGCTGTTTGCATCTCAAATAAGGACACAAATTCCTTCAAATGTGCACGCCTCATGTAGGCGTACTTTAAGTTTCTCTGCTCATTTTTTATTCATCTGAGTGTGTATGTTGTATGTTTGCACCTTGATGAGGATTTAGCTTTGAAATCCAAAGATGTATGCAAAGATGTAGAGTTTAATTGCATAATCCAGACTTTGTGAGCCGGGGATTTTGCAGGAGAACCAACGACAGATCTGATCTAACAAGGCACTTTGCTCCGCGGTAGACAGCTTTGCAAGGATTGGGGGAGAGAAAGAAGTGTCAGATTTTAACAAGGGAGAGATTTGGATTTGGTTGGCTTTAGTCTGCTTGAGAGTCACAAAGACGCACGCACAATGAAGAGAGAAAGGCAGGTTCAAGCTGAGCTCCTTCCCTCCCCCCTCTAGATGTTGTTTTGAAATCAGATACAGAAATCAAAGCTTGAACATTGTCAGCAGCTGAACAGTTGAAGCCCAAATCCAGTCACAAGCTGAGAGATAAAATGTTCTTAAAAGATGGTTTTCCCGTGCCCAGCTGTTCATTGCATCGTGCATCCACACCCCCTCATGTAGTTTAACAATGAATCGTTGCCACAAATCCAGCTATTTTGATAGGTTTTTAATGAAACATGCATTTTATCAATAGCACCGGCAAGGTCACTAGGTGAAAGTGGATTATGAGTAATGGCATGTAATGAATATTTTCTGGGTTTAATTTTTCATTCTGCTTCGACAACAATTCTCAGATGTACATATCACACCCTACTCCTTATCCTCAGTCCCTATTTCTGACCCCAAGTTGTCATTCAGAAATCGTAGGATTGTCAATAGTATTAAAAATCATAACAACACACCTAAAAATGTATAGTTGCGGTCAGCAAATTAACCATTAAATGTTAAAGTTGCTATTTGATAACAGCTAAGCTAACTCACTGGTGAAACGGACCGAAGAATGGGTTGCATACATTCAATTCAATTCAATTCAATTTTATTTATAGTATCAAATCATAACAAGAGTTATCTCGAGACACTTTACAGATAGAGTAGGTCTAGACCAAACTCTGTACTTTACGAAGCCCCAACTATTACAGTGGTTGCCTCAAGAGCAAGCATTAGCAGTAGCTATTGCGACAGTGGCAAGGAAAAACTCCCTTTTTTTTGTTAGGAAGAAACCTCGGACAGACCCAGACTCTTGGTAGGCGGTGTCTGACGGCACCAGTTGGGGGAGTGGTGAATGGTGGCAATAATAGTCATAATAAAGATAGTGAAGCAGTGATCACAATGGTAGTCATAGTAGTTCATGTCATAGTAGGGCACAGCAGGGCGTTACGGGGTGTAGTGTGGCACAGCAGCCTGGGTGGACGCGGTTGGACGCGGCAGGACGCAGTCGGACACTGCGGGGAAACGCAGAGCGTAGCAGGGTGTAGTAAGTCCATAGCGTCAGCTGCACCCAGGACCCCGGTGTAGGTGCCACCCTATTCCAAGGCGATGTTCTGGGTGAAGAAGAAGCAAAGGGACTCCGGGGAGAAAACTCCCCAGAGATAGGTTAGTAACAGGCATTTCTGGGACTAAGATGCACACAAAAGGAGACAAGTGAAAAGAGAGAAGAGGGAGCGGCTCATTGTGTCCTTGGAAGGAGCTTCCCACAGCAGTCTAGAGTTATAATAGCATAACTAAGAGAGGCAGGCTAAAGAGAGGGGCCCTGGACCGGGCTCGTACTCTCCCCTGCCGGAACGGGCTTGTACTTCCTGCCTCCCTCTACTCTACTCTACTATGCTGCAACTCCTCACTCCCTAACTATAAGCTTTATCAAAGATGATGGTTTTCAGTTTATTCTTAAATGTGGCGACGGTGTCAGCCCCCCGAACCCAAGTTGGGAGCTGGTTCCACAGGAGAGGAGCCTGGTAGCTGAAGGCTCTGGCTCCCATTCTACTTTTAGAGACTCTAGGAACCACAAGTAGCTCTGAGTTCTGGGAGCGTAGTGCTCTAGTGGGACAATAAGGTACTAAAAGCTCTTCTATGTATGATGGTGCTTGACCATTTAGTGCTTTGTAGGTCAGGAGAAGGATTTTAAATTCAATCCTGGATTTTACAGGAAGCCAATGCAGAGAAGCTAATACAGGAGAAATGTGATCTCTTTTGTTAGTTCTTGTCAGAACACGTGCTGCAGCATTCTGGATCAGCTGGAGGGTCTTGAGGGACTTATTTGAGCAGCCTGATAGTAAAGAATTACAGTAGTCCAGCCGGGAAGTTACGAATGCATGGACTAGTTTTTCAGCATCGTTTTGAGACAGGATGTTCCTGATTTTGGCAATGTTACGAAGATGGAAAAAGGCTGTTCTTGAGGTTTGTTTTAAGTGGGCGTTAAAGGATAGATCCTGGTCAAAAATGACTCCTAGATTTCTGACAGTAGTGCTGGAGGCCAGGGCAATACCATCTAGGGTAGCTATATATTTAGATAATGAAGTTCGGTGGTGCTTGGGTCCCAGCACAATAACTTCCGTTTTGTTTGAGTTCAACATCAGAAAATTGTGGGTCATCCAGGATTTTATATCTTTAATGCACGCTTGAAGTTTAGCTAACTGACCGCTTTCGTCTGGCTTGATTGACAGATATAATTGGGTGTCGTCTGCGTAACAGTGAAAGTTAATTGAGTGTTTCCTAATAATATTGCCTAGAGGAAGCATATATAAAGAGAATAGAATTGGTCCAAGCACTGAGCCTTGAGGAACGCCATGGCTAACTTTAGCGTATTTGGATGGTTTATCGTTAATATTAACAAATTGGGATCGCTCAGAAAAATAGGACTTAAACCAGCTTAGTGCGATTCCTTTAATGCCAACTAAATGTTCCAGTCTCTGTAAGAGGATGGTATGGTCAATAGTGTCGAATGCAGCACTAAGATCTAATAAGACAAGTACGGAGACAAGTCCTTTGTCAGCAGCAGTTAGAAGGTCGTTAGTGATTTTCACCAGTGCCGTCTCTGTGCTATGATGCATTCTAAATCCTGACTGAAAGTCTTCAAATAGACTATTTCTATGCAGAAAGTCACACAATTGATTAGCGACTACCTTCTCAAGGATTTTGGAGAGAAACGGGAGGTTAGATATAGGTCTATAGTTGGCTAAGACCTCAGGGTCGAGGGTGGGTTTTTTCAGAATAGGTTTTATCACAGCTACTTTAAAAGACTGCGGTACGTGACCCGTTAATAAGGACATATTGATCGTATCTAGTAATGTGGTGTTGACCACAGGTAGTGCTTCTTTAAGTAGCTTCGTTGGAATGGGGTCTAAGAGACAGGTAGTTGGCTTAGCTGAAGAGACCCTTAACATTAATTGTTGGAGGTCTAAAGGATAAAAGCCGTCTAAATAAGTATCAGGTCTTATCGTTCTCTCTAGCCCTCCTGCGCCCAATGGTGAGTCGTTGGAAGCTGTGGGCAGAAGGTGATGAATTTTTTCTCTAATTGTTATAATTTTATCATTAAAAAAGGTCATGAAGTCATCACTGCTCAGAGCTATAGGAATAGATGGCTCAATAGAGCTGTGACTATCTGTCAGCCTGGCTACAGTGCTGAAAAGAAACCTTGGGTTGTTCTTATTTTCTTCTATTAGTGTTGAGTAATAGTCTGATCTGGCATTTCTGAGGGCCCTCCTATAATTTTTTAGACTATCTTGCCAATCCACACGAGATTCTTCCAGTTTGGTGGAACGCCATTTACTTTCAAGTTTTCGTGAGATTTGTTTTAATTTGCGAGTTTGGGAGTTATACCAAGGTGCTAGTTTCCTTTCCTTCATCATCTTCTTTTTGAGAGGAGCAACCGAGTCTAAAGTAGTCCGTAGGCAGGCCGTAGCAGCGTCTACAAAGTTATCAAGTTGGGAGGGACTAGAGTTAACGTAACAGTCCTCTGTTATATTAAGGCATGACATTGAGTTAAGTGCTGTTGGAATAGCTTCCTTAAATTTAGCTATAGCACTGTCAGATAAGCATCTAGTGTAGAAACTTTTATTTAATTTCGTATAGTCTGGTAGTAGGAATTCGAAAGTTATTAAAAAATGGTCTGATAATAAAGGATTCTGCGGAAATACTATTAAATCGTCAATTTTGATGCCATATTCTAGCACAAGGTCGAGGGTGTGGTTAAAACAGTGCGTGGCCTTATGCACCCTCTGACTGAAACCAATAGAATCTAGCAGTGAATTGAAAGCAGTACTAAGGCTATTGCTCTCAATGTCCACATGGATATTAAAATCACCTACAATAAGTACTTTGTCTGATTGAAGGACTACGCATGATAAAAACTCTGAGAATTCAGATAAAAACTCAGAATATGGACCTGGTGCTCGGTAAACAACAACGAATATAATTGGCTGTACTGTTTTCCATGTTGGGTGTTGAAGATTAAGAACAAGGCTTTCAAACGAGTTATAATTTAGTTTAGGTTTAGGATTAATTAACAGGCTCGAGTCAAATATGGCTGCAACTCCCCCTCCTCGGCCTGAGCCTCGTGGATTTTGGGTATTATTATGACTGGGAGGAGTGGCGTCGTTTAAACTAACATATTCGTCATGGCCCAGCCAGGTTTCGGTGAGGCAGAATAAATCAATGTGGTTATCTGATATCAATTCGTTTACCAATAATGCTTTCGATGACAGAGATCTAATATTTAATAGCCCACATTTGATTTTCCTATTCTGTTCTGTCGTTGCAGTGGTTGTTTTAATTCCAATTAGGTTGTTTAGTATAGCACCTCTTTTATTAGTGTTTGGTTTAAACGGTCTCAGTCGGGGGACAGACACGGTGGTTATGGGATTATGAATGGGTGATTGCTCTGAAGGGAGCACAGAGGGGCGTATAGCGCTGTATCTCTGATTATTGACTTTGGGAGAGTGTGTCTGGTCAGTGTGCTTGTGGGAGTGTTTACGGGATGTAAACAGTCAATCAGAGGTCTGGGTATGCAGGGCGTGGTGCAAATTTCCACGTAGCATCTGGCTTCCGCGTGTATTGGGATGAATCCCATCCCTGCTGAACAGGGAGCCACGTTCCCAAAACAGATTGAAGTTGTCAATAAAACCTATCCTGTGAATACTGCATGTGAGCTGGAGCCAGGTGTTAAGGGAGAGTAGTCTGCTAAAGAGGCGTGATCCACGACCTAGAGATGGAAGTGGGCCCGAAATAAAAACCGACTTCCCAGTGCTTTTTAAAGCCTCAATGAGAGTGGTAAAGTCTCGCCTTGTGCGCTCACACTCCTGAATCCGAGTGGACATGTCGTTATGTCCACAATGGACCACGATGCGTTTGATAGAGGTCGGAAATGAGGGTATCAGGTCCATAACTTTAGCCAGGATGTCTGCAACTTTGGCTCCGGGAAAACAGTGTGTGACAGCATTATGAAACCGTAGGTCTCTAGTGATGGAGTCCCCAATAATTACTGTGGTTAGGGGGAAGAGCGGACGAGGAGTGGGGGGGTGTGGGTAGCCGGTGACGGGAGCAAAACAGTCAGTGTCGGTTTCAGATGGGCAGGGAAAAGAAGAGGAAGAATGCTTACCGTTCGGTTGTGGAGATTGTTTTTGAGGAACGTTGTCATTTGGCCGATCCAGGCAGTGTAGGCCACCGGACCGTCTGACTACCGCATCCCTCAGAAGCTTTCGCCGCGCGGTAGCAATCGTCTTCCGTGACGACGGCTGGTCAGTCTGCTTTGAAGCGGGGCGAGCCCGGTGAGCCGCACTGGCCACCACCGGCTCCGACTCCGACAAAGCATTGAAGCGGTTGGAGAGGCTGAGGGCAGGAGGCGATGGAGCCCTACCCGAGGCTCTCTTTCGGCCGCAAACCACCTCAGTCCAGGGTGGCTTGATAACCGGTGTCGAGCAGGACGATGGGCGTGGGCAGGCAGCTGGGTCCCATGGCGCGGTATCCTGGAAGGCCGCCGAGAGAGATGAGATCCGGAGCGACTGATTATGAGCCACGTCCAAGCAGGCGGTTAACAAAGCATCTTTGGTTTTTAAGTCCTCGGAAAGCCGACGAACATCTTCCCTGAGGTCAGCAATTTCTTTGTTTGTATTATTGAACAACGAGGAAATCCTGAGGGGGAGTGGGGACTCGCCAGGTGTAGAGGTAGCCATGAAGCTAGCGTTAGTTTAGCCGGTAGGCCTAGTCTTGATAAATAAATTAGCGTGAGGCTAATACTTACTTACACGTAAAAATGTGTCTTTGGTTTTAAAAACACTTTATTAGTATAATAAAAACTAGGCGATAGAGCCGACTGTTAGGTAGGAGGTTGAAGGCAGCTGCCAGCTGCCGGCTGCCTCGTCCCCGCCGACTGCTGTCGCTTGTGGATGACGTTCGCTTGTGGATGACGTGCAGTTATGTCCTGTATCATGAAGGAAAAGGAATCTGAACAGTAGCTACATGCTAGTTCAGATTCCTTAGTGCTAGTCTTGCATTGCCAGACCTTCCTCGACAGCGCTGTGGAGGAGGGTCTGACTAGTCCACACAGCAATCTGGGATGGGAGAAAAACGTGCTTTGGTTTAATGCCATTTCTTTAAACCAATCACAATCGAGCGGAGCCACGGTGCCGCTGCAGAATAGCCTCAGGAAGGAACTTGTTTTGATGGAACATGTGTACATGCAAAAGTTGTGTATTTTGTATTGTCTATAGCCATGTTCTCTAGCTTGCAGTCTTCTTCTCTGCCTTTGTTAGCCGATTGCTGTGTTTCTTAGCGCATTAGCACCACTGACTTTCAATCAGTAGAGGAAGCAGAAATGTGTTTAAATGTGCTGCATGCTCGTGCTCGTGTGATACAAACTAAATGACGACACGCTCAAAAAACCTCAATCTCCAGCACTAGTAACGGTCACAAACTCCACAGAGTACCACTCATTATTCAGTTACTACATAATCAGTATATATAGATAGCTGAAGTTTCTATTGTGACATCAGGTTAAAGTCATTGTAGGCAACATAGTCCTGCTTTGCCACACCTTCCTCCACAGCGCTGCGGAGGAGGGTCTGGCTAGTCCACACAGCATTCCGGGATGGGAGAGAAACGTGCTCTGGTATATTGGCATTTCTTTAACCAATCATAATTGTCTTGGGCGCCGTATGGAGCCGCGGTGCCGCTGCAAAAAAGTCTCAAAGGAACTTGTTTTGGTGGAACATGTGTACGTTCAAAGGTTGCTTTAGTCGTGCAACAGAAAACTCAGATTGGACGGATAGTCTAGCTAGCTGTCTGGATTTACCCTGCAGAGATCTGATGAGCAGTTAATCATAATCCTCATATATCGACCTGAGTTTAAAATTACAACACAAAGAAAGCGCAAGGTAACGGGACATCCGAAAAGAGTGACATCCGGCGGAACGTCATGGATATAAACTACATACATGCTAACATGTTAGCACAATGGGAAGACTGGAGGGGGGGGTCCCATTATTCTAGGAGAATTCACACATTCCAAAAGCCCCATCACTATCTTTGTATTCACATCAAATGAATGGAAGTAAAGCCTTAATCAGCTATTTGTATTGTGTTACATATTTGCAGCGGTTCAAACTCTGTTTTTTTGTGTTTTGTTTAAATGCTGGATTATATTTTGATTTAACTGCCAGTGATGGTGGCCTTGCAGGTATTTTGTGTAGGTTGTTACTTGTGTACAGTAGGTAGTTATGCCGAGTTGTATTGGTATGGAAATTTCTGATATTTTGCACTTCTAGGTGGCTGTCATGAAGAGTTCGGCAAACACTTTAAAAATGGAGGACAGTTTGCATACATTGTCCTTTTGCCTGTGTTAAGTCGCTGTGGTACAAGCACAATAATGCTCTCTACGGCAGTGGTTCTTTACCTTTATGCAACCCCCTTTTAAGAATGAAAATATTTTGAGCAACAAATCACACACCATGCATCCCCGCCATAGCAGGTCAGAGTGAAGTACTTTTGTCTGAGTATTTTTTGTTATATTTCCTGCTTTTGGCTTTTATCCTTTTGACTCTTTCTCTCTGCATTTTTTACGTCAGTATCTTGGGATTTCACTTAGAAATCATTCTGCATCTCTGTAGTCCAGTGGAGGTGCCATTGCACTCTGTTATGCACTCGTTCATACTGTTATCATATTATAATGGCCCAGCATATCTTCTTTTACCGACAAACCACCACAAATGACCCTGAGACTTTTTCCTCTTCTTCCTCTCCATAGTCATGCCTATTGAGTAACTCTGCCCCTCTACCTGTTACCACTGCACTGCTGCATCATCAGCAGAAGGCTACAGTCTGATCCTGCTATTACCCATCTGGGGTTGCGGCTGCAGAAGCTTTGATGTGTTGCACAGCTCTCCATTTTAGGGCCAAAAGCAAACACCTCAACCCTCCTCTCCAAACTCACCTCCCACCTCAGTCTACTACCTCACACACAAATAATAAAACACACACAGGCCCCCAGACCTTGAGCTGGCCTCATTCGCTGGGTTCAGTCCAGGTCTTCAGCTCTCCCTCTCTCATTCATCCACATGATGTCTCACAGAGCAGCGGCTTTGTTCTGTGAACCAGGTGCAGGGAAGTTTTTGTCTGCTGAGGTTGAAGAAGGTGCCACAAAGGGGCAGATAGAGAATGATGGAGAGTTTCAAGTCATGTGCTTTAAAGTTGACTGACTGAAATAAATAAATAAATAATATGTTTCATGTCATGCATTCAAAGCCCTAAAAAGGACATTAAGTAAAATATAAGACTTGATTAGTGTAATTGGTTGTTTGGTGCAAAATGTAATAAATGTTTGGTAGGTGTTTCAAATTATATATATTTCTATGTATATTTGTTATCTTGCTATGAATATATAATGTAAAATATATGATACATACATATACAAAATATATAATATATACAGGAACTATTTAAAGTTGAATGAGGGGTGGGAAAAATAAGTTTCGGCTTCATCCCTCTCCTTTTTGGACAGATTGAACACATTTGCAACACTATAAATATTGTTTTTCCTTTTGGTGTGTTGCTACACACTTATTGTGTTTTTATATTTTATTGTATTGTTATTTTTTGTTCGAAATAAAAATAAAGAAAGTTTAAGGTTTTTATTTTATTTACATGTTGGCCTTATAAGATTAACGTGGGCGTCAGCTATAAAAAGGTGGTACAAAAACACTCCAAATGTTTTGTTTTTTGTTAAAAAATGCAGGAAATCTGTTCCCTCGTAGGCCGCCATGGTTATTTACGTCTCAATGCATTCTGGGGTAGTGACGTATATAGGTTGTACCCCAACGTACCGGCTATTGACAGTACAGTAACAGCGAGATGAACACGTCTGCCGTTCAGCCTTTTCAGTTTGACCGTAGGCTTAAAGGACGAACCTAGGGGTTATTAACAGATGTGTACCCACTCTGTCGTTCTCTGGGACATGTTTTCATGCTAATCCAATGTGTTTGGAGCTTCAACGAAGCTAGCGCGGACCGCTGGTTAGCTTACAACGCTAGCTAGTATTCGGGGCACAGTGAAAGTAAAAACAAATCGCTATTTATACCACTAAAAAGGCTCAAAATATCACCAAACTTCAACGGTAGCATAATGAGGGTCCCTACATGTTAACCGAAGCATTGAGAACTTTGTAAGTGTACAGACAGTTTATTGAACGAAGAGCTGCGGGAGCTCCCGCTCCGTAAAAAGTAGACACTTGTATACTTTTTATTACGTTTGATATAAGTCCAAGAAAGCCTTTGCGTTAAACTGAGTAATATTTTGCTTGTGCTCCGCCAGCAGGACGATGAGATCAAAACCAAAAACAGCTCGGACTCCAACTGATCTCACAACTTTCCAGGAACGTCAGTCCTCCAGACTTCTTTTTCCTCTTCTCCGTACGTTCATGAAGTCATACAACTTTGGGAATAGTGCGAAGTGTTTGTTGAAGTTAAAAAATTCCAACTCGCACGGCTCGATCTTTTTGGTTTTCATTTGCATATTTGCACTGACTGAAAAAATAAGAAGTACACTCCTCTAGTCCGCTACACACGGAATGTATGATAAATACATTTAAAGTTTAAAACATCTGAAAACATGCCTTTTGAAGGCCTGAGGCGCACAACTGATGTTATTGCTATGGAATGCATTTTACTAACTGTATAAAACCACTCAGATCTGTTTCCCAGATTGCCAAGTGACCTGGGTGTATATTGATCAATAATATTTTCCCAAATGTCCCTTTGAACATGTAGTATATGACCATTCTATAACTTTCTATAAACTTTGCTTAAAGGTTTGTTATAAGGGAGTCCTATGAACTTTACTCCACATTCACTGAGAACATCTGGAAATTGTTAACATGAGTAGGGGTCCCCCCAAGACAGAAGATACCTTTTTTGGAGTTGTGCCAGATAACAGGCAACAGTGTCGGCAGATTCCTCTTCATACAGCATCACAGCATTACTATTTAAGACACCACAAACATATGGAGGCACAGTGTGAAGAAAGCATCAAACTGAGGCAAGGCAAACTGAGAGCTTGAAAGTTTTTTCATCAAAACTTTCAAACTCTCAGTCAAAAACTATTTTTAGTAAGTCATATGTCATGAAACGGAATCAGGATAAAGGGAATATTGGTCTTGAATGAATGCTACGGTATGGTTCCCAATATGTTTCTGATACTTATAAGTTACAGTGCAAGATCTGAATTGTACTCACTTTTACCCAAATGAAAAGGTACATACTACCATAGAAGTAGAACCACACCAGCCACAACAGCAAACCCTTAAATATTCCATAAAGCAGGAAAAACAGGGAGAAAAGTCTAAACCATAACTCTTCTTCTTCTTTGGCCAACTTCTTGGAATTCCCTGGAATAAAATGACACAAACGTACTTCCTACTTCCTTCCAACTATTGGCCCAGACTGTTTCATTGCTTCTGGCTCGCATCGTGACAACTTCCCCTCTGGGGTGTGTTAATATGGAGGCGCTGATGTTCAAGCCCAGCAAACACATCCTCATTACTTATGACCAGCTGATGATGGTAACTGGAAATCGTGAGTCCGATTCACGCATAGGTCATTATCGCAGTGACAGATGTTATCACTCTGCCCATGTTTGCCCCTCACCACGACTCCATAAGCACCTTTCATTACCATGCAGAAGCCCGCCGACGCACACTCAAGCAGGAGTAACACAGTGATTGCACAGGAAATGAAGTATACATATCCATCATTATTCTAGTTATTAGGCAATAGTTGCTGGCAGCTGGGTGATGCAGGGAGTAGAGCAGCTTCCTTTCAGATTCAGACCAAGAAGTTGGTAGGTATACACCCTGCCGAAGTGTCCCTGAGTGACGTATGGGGACCTGAGAACATTTTTAGTTTTGCTATACCTTCACTAAAGAACAGAATCCCCTAAAAAAAGCTTCTTATATTACCATTAATTTACACTTAATAAGTACTTTTAAGAGGTAAAACAGTGTTGCTGAGCTTTATCTTATATTTAAGAGTTTAACCACATAATTTAAGGTTATCTTAGGGTGTTTGTGAACTATTGAAACACACTATAATAATAATAAACTGACCTGTCCCCTAAGGTTGCACAATAAGAGAAATCCGAGGTATTACATTGAGATTAATTGCGTCATGAGTTTATAGTTGTTTACGTAGATAATGATATGATTAAGGCATATGAAGTTTAGGATGAACAATGTCTTCTGTTGTTTTAATGCGTCATTTGACTCACCATTTCTAAAACATATAATTGTATCACTGTTTTGACATTTCTTGTCAGAAAATTCTACTCAAATTCTGCTTTAGCAGGTCTGCAACCGTGCTTAGTCACACCACACATTTTGTGTTCTGCTCTTTCGGTATTTCATTTCCAGTTAAATATTTTCCAACAATATTCAAGGTTTTTTTCAATGTGTAGCAACATTTCATTCAAAAGAATGAATTCACAAAATCGTTGTCGTGCATAGTACTTTAGTGGCAGGGACTGAGCTGTGGGCCGCAATTTAGCCACCGCACACACATTACCCCAACCACTTCTCAGCCCAGAGCCCCAGAAATACACTAGTTTTCCTTGACTGGAAAACTACCCTGCCCTAGCTTTGGTGTTTGTCAGTTAGTTTGTGATAATTTGTTGAAACACATTTTATTAAAAGAATATGCATCATGTAAGCATGACATCAACTGAAATATTAGGGTTAGGGCTAGTATTAAAACTAGAGACAGGGCCTCCATATTACGTAACATTTCCAACAAAATGAATCAAATTGCCACAAAGTAATTGCTGCATAGACAACCTTTTGGCCTTCGGGGCCCATGAGAATCTGAGGGCCCCTGGAGCGATTGCCAGCTTTGCCTAGTTGGAGATTGTTTTGTCAACAGCTGCTTCAAAGGGCAAGAATGAACTGTCAACTTTTAAACCAACATGGACAAGATTACAGATACGTTGTTTTGCAGTTCTGCCATCTGGACCATGAATCAGGTCATTATAAATTAATTGGTCAAAAATTACAAGCAGGAGAACAAAGAAGGAAATTAGCAACATGAACTATACCAAGACGTTAATTTCACGACAGTTATAAAGCTTTATTTAC
This sequence comes from Sander lucioperca, assembly GCF_008315115.2. Lineage (NCBI taxonomy): Eukaryota > Metazoa > Chordata > Actinopteri > Perciformes > Percidae > Sander > Sander lucioperca. The sequence goes on along the minus strand of NC_050192.1, from coordinate 7,379,151 downwards.
TCTGATGACTCATTAAGATACTGTATGGTAATTAATAGTGGATGCCACAGTAATGAGACAGGTGGTCTATTTAGACTGGAATACTGCTGTAGCTGTCTCCTCTCCAGTCTGTAGTGTATTTCAGGCAGACAGGTAGCTACTTTTTTGGGTTAGGAGGAGACACACCTGGCACCCACCAGGGCCAACCATGACAATGCAAGCTGTCCAAGACATGCCAACTCCATTTAAAGACTCAAGGCTGAGCTGCGACCGTACTTCCATTCAGATGAGCCTTGATGAAATTGTTTGCAGAGGTGTGATGGACAGTTGAGGTAATTATTTTGCTTGAGGTATGATGATTAGGCATTGTGGTTGAACACTCACACTCAGTATTTTGTGTGCCTCATGCCAGCCAGGTAGGTAGAGATGTGCTAGACAGCCTATTCTAACACCGGCCTCACTTGTTGTGATGGCAAGCTGCCACTAACTATGGTCAATCAATGGATCTTGGTTTTAAACTTTTTAAAGAGTTCATTTTACACTGTTCTCAAAGTTTTTCTCAGTTTTCTCTCTTGGTCCAGCTTTCTGAAGGACGTACTGTAATTATCCTCATGATACACCTTTCTCTTGCCCCCTGTTCCTGCTTTTTCTTACATTTTCTGCTTTTACTCATTTAAGCGATATGACCTTCCAAAAACAACTATTTGTTTGACTTGCCTCTGTGTTTTTATTTTATTATTTTTCACCTCTTTTCAAGCTTTTGGATCAAGCAGGAACAAAGTCTCATTTACAGTGAAAGCCTGAAGAAGGCAGAAAGCTTTTTCAGCAGAGCTTTGGTTGGGGATTAAAAATAATTACAATTTGTAGCTCATAACCTCTGAAAGGCTTTGGCTTGGTTTTGCACAGACTGTGAAGTGTGAACTAAGCAGACGTGAACTGCAATATAGTAACAATGTACACACAGCTCAGTTAATAGCTGGAGGCTGTCCTTAAGAAAAGCAGTGTGTTTTACATCCAGTACATGCAGACTCCTGCTTTAGCCTCCAGGCTTCAGTTCCTGCAACCTGTCAGAAACAATGTTAAATGTATTATAACATGATTTTAACTTTGAGCCATTAATAAAAAAAAACATTCCCAATGAGTCACAACAAACAAACAAAAAAGAGTACACCATCTCAGCATTTTCTATATTTGCACAATCAGGTCAGGTGTTTACCTGTTATCCGGACTAACAGCTTTGTTGGCTTAAACTGCAGCTGCAGACTTTTAGTGTGTGATAGCAATTTGACGAACTGCAAGTTCGGATGCACAGTGGCCTCATAGCAATTTGCATATTTGACGCATTCCAGTGATTTACAACGCAGATGCAATTTAACGAAAGGATGTCTCGAGGGTCCCCACCTGGTTTGAACCAAAACAAGCGTTTGATCTCTGTTAAGTGGCTGCATTCATACTGTCAGACCTTATCTGAATAGAATTCTTATTATTTCTGAATTAGTTTAGCATTACCAAAAGAGTTGGGGAGCAGCAACAATCACTGCATGATCTTGGATAAGTTTTGGATCTCTCAGGATGTGTGTCATAACACTGCCCCCTCATGGACATAAACGAAAGAGATTTTTTTATTTATTTTATTTTTACAGTGCATCTGTTGTGGACTGAGTGTTTGTATGTTACTGTTTATGACTCCAAACATTCAGGGGTCAGTACCATTTTTCTTGTCATGCACATGCAGGCAAACAGAAGACACGTGCTGCAGAAGAGACCACTTTTTTGGCTTTTGTTTCGCCCTTCACAATGCTATCTGCCTTCTCTCCCTATGTGTTAGTCATGTGAATCACATGCAGGGTCGTACATTGAAGTGTTCTTCCAGCTTCCTCATCCATGTAATTGTGTTAAAAATATAAGGGGCATCATACCTTGGGTTCTTATCTACTGCGAGCAAATATTCAATCAAACATATGGCGGCAGTAGAGCAAAATGACATACACATCATCCAGCGCTGTGTAGATTAATCAAACATTTAAATGCAACTAGATTAACACAATTATGATTTATGTCTCCTCACCAAGCAGGTGAGAGACGTTTTTTTTATGTTGTTTTCTGGTGTTGTAAAATTCCTCCGCACCACCATCCTATTTTTGGAGCATTAAAATGAAGCACATGAACGCTGAGTTGTTGAGAACTATTTTTCACACAGAGACATCAAATCGCTTTAAAAGTATCCAGATAAACGGAGTTATGGCTCCCACATGTCCACTCCAAAAATTTTATTTCCACTGAAATGAAATGGGAGCACAGCACACCACTCGTCTTGTGCTGCCGTTTATGATTGCATTTTGTGACTTCAACTGCTGATGCCTGTGTCAACAGGGAATATTTAGCTGAAAAAAATGTAGTGCCTTTACGATTTCAAAAGCAGACGATATCTGCCCAGAGACACTAGACTTCATTGTTTATTCTAACAGCACAGCGTTGATAAGGAATAGTGCGCTATTATCAGCGTTACATTGTTAGAATAAACATTTGGGTTTGATATCTGCGTCCTCTGAATAATTAATTGTTGCTCTCTAATCTACTGATATGACTGATGTGCCTTCCTTTAATTCACACAAGGCCATTATCTGTAATTTATTTTATTTTAGCAGATGCAGCCTAAGCCAAGAAAACAAACCATCTGAAATCCAGAGCACCTACACAGTCTAGTATGTGCTTTGGCACTAGAATGGGGACTGTGTGTTTATTGCACATATTCTGTGACAACAAAGAACAGAAGAAGCTTTGCAGGAGAGAACATAAAGATGCTTGACAGCCTAGAATCAAGATGCTCTGAGTGGTCCTCACGTCGTTGTTGATGACTGTTGATGACACATAGCTGTTTGTCTCCGTCTGTCTCAGTTTGGGGATCGACTGGTCGCTGCACGATTATCAAACAAGCTTTTTTAAGTCAGGACTTTGTTCTTTGCGGTGTAGAATTTCAGTTAATTAACCTAGAATTTCAGCCAAAATACATGAAGAGAAAGGTTTGTGTGGGCGGGAGATGGATGCTTTCCATTTTTATAGAATATATTAAAGCTATAGTGCGTAGTTTCTGTCTCCCCCATGAGGAATTCTAAGTAATGACAACAATTCTGTCAGTGCATCCACATGACACAAACCTTGCGTGATCGCGCTTCACCCCCACCCCTCCTCCACACAGTTGCTACGTAGCCAAGGAGGACACGGAGGATTAAAAAAAACATGGAGATAATTATCTTTACTCGAGTTTCTGCATGCGAAAGTTGCCCGACGCCACCAATTTCTAAACACAGGCATGCTGAGAAATACAGAGAGAATTTTGTGGAGCTGATAGTCCTGTTTAGCTTTGTATCAACTCTTTTTGCAATGGCTTGAATGTAACGGACATTCATTATTAAAAAAAAAAAAGCTACGACTTGGATCTTGTTGTGATAAATTATTTTGTGAACAGATGTAGGATCTTGATTGTTTTATGACAACATTGTATGGCGACATCGCTAAAGTGTAGTCCAACGGGGCAAGATGCATGAGCGGAAATGAACGAATCGTTTCAGTTCAAAAGAATGAATTCACAAAATCGTTGTCGTGCATAGTACTTTAGTGGCAGGGACTGAGCTGTGGGCCGCAATTTAGCCACCGCACACACATTACCCCAACCACTTCTCAGCCCAGAGCCCCAGAAATACACTAGTTTTCCTTGACTGGAAAACTACCCACATCAGTTCAGCTCGTTCACCCAAAATATTTGTTCTTTTGAATGTATCGTTCACGAAAAACATGCCCTCAATGACAATGCTAACGATGTTGAGCAGGTATTATGTTCACCGTGTTCACTATCTTTTTTTAGTATGTTAGCATGCCAATATTTGCTAATTAGGAGTACAAGTACAGCTGAGGCTGATGAGGATTTCATCCGTATATTTGGTCATAAACCAAAGTATTGGACAAATTTAAATTTTAGCCGGATGGTGGCTCCAGATAAAACTTTGAGGAACATTGAAATCATTACAATTCATCCAGAGGGGGGACACAATTGTACATTTAATGACAATCCATACAAGTTGTTGATGTCAACCTCATAGTGGTGCCTGAGGAAAAGTCATGGGATCACCAAAGTCAATAGCATCCAGTAGGATTCCTCTGGGGACCATGCATTTCTGTACAAAACCTTCTGACAATTCATTCAATGGTTGCTGAGTTATTTAAGTATTTTAGCAATCACTTTCTGCTCTTTTCTTGTTCCGTCTGACTCTATTGTAGCAGTGTTTTCATGTTCCCAGATCTTAGCAGTTAACTTATTGTGTACAATGTTATCAGAACTGATGGCCAAAACAGTTAAAATAACCCAAAATGAAAGGAAACCAGAATTATCCATTAGGTTGAAAAGAATGCTTGATCAAGCTAGAGAGCACTTTTCTAAGGAGACCATCCATCTCTTGTATTAGCTCTGGTTTGGTTCTGACTCATGGGATGCCAATATGCTCAGGCAAGTCAGTCAGCCAGTCATCCAGTTAGTCGGTCACATTTATCCAGTCAGTTGGAGAGTCAAACAGTAACTGAACCAGTCAACTAGTCAAGCAGTAGCTGTGAGAAAAGTCCAGCCAAGAGGGCAGGCGTTCTCCAATCCTGATGATTTCCAGATGAGCGCCCAGACGGCCAGCCTAAGTAAAGAACACACACACGCTAAAAAGAAAAAGGGAGAAAGAGGATGGATGGAGGGAGGTGGCAACAGAAGAAATAAATGCAGTGAATAAAGGAATAAGCCTGCATATAAGCGGTCGGAGAATTTTCATCCACCATTGTGATGTTTATCCTCTGAGAGAGACAGAGCGAGAGGGGAAAAAGAGTGTGTGTTCAGTCGTGTGTGTGTGTGTGTGTGTGTGTGTGTGTGTGTGTGTGTGTGTGTGTGTGTGTGTGTGTGTGAGAGAGAGAGTGTGTAGATATGTTAGTGAGGATCAACATGACACTGTGGTGGGCTCTGCTCATCATTATTTACCTGTCCATGTACCTGGCAGCCACTCAGCATCACAGGAAAGGTAGGTGGACATACAGACTCCATATATACGTTATATCTCTATCATCTGTCATAGGCCACATTGTCAACATTATGTAAAAAGCTGACTTGAACGATCCCTTAGTCAAAAATTGCAAAAAATGTGCATCCTCATTTTAAATATTTTCCTATTAGAAAATAGAAACAATCATTCATAATTATTTAATGTTGGTTTGCTTCTGTGTGTGTGTGTCTGTGAAGGAATGTGTTTATGTTTTGCCAATATTGGGAACATTGCGACATGCAAGACGTCAACAGATCATCTTCCAATGAAAAGTGACTGGCCTGTTGTTACTGGATTCACTCCCTGAGGAAATTCCTTTCTCAACACACACAGCTTAAAGTCTTTGGATTAGTCACATGGTGCTAAAGTCAGCTACAGAAGAGACAGGGCAGAATTTTAATAATACTTTCACAAAAGACGGTTCTATTGTTTGAGATTTACTGCAAAAATGTTTTGTAAGATTTTTCTTCCCTCTGCCAAGATGCAAATTCTGGCAGGCAAAGTTGTTGAATTGTTGTTTATTTATGCCCCTTTGATTAATTATTTTGGCCACTTGGTGGCAGCGGATAACCTCTCACCTTGTAAGGCAAACATGCTAGCAAACACTTGTCTAATTACACATGCAGCAAACATGAAGCAATATTAGCACGTTGTGTTGTTGGCCACCTGGCGAATTTAGGCACAACATTCACTCTCCTTTTAACTCTTGTTAATTTTGTGCTAGGCAGGTAGTGTACAGTGGATTTTTAACTGCTTGTTGATGAGAGCCATGAGACTGAATCACAACTGAAAAGTTGTGAGCATCAAAACCAAATCAATGAGCTGAAAGATGCCAAAACACTCGTAGAACTGAGGAGAACTGCAATGTCTGCTGATAATTCTTAGTTGACCTGCAGAGAGCACTTATCAAAATTGTCCATTTGTTTTATTATTTCGGCAGATGTACCCCAAAAAGTGTGTGCTTGTTGAAGTGCTAATCTTATGTAAAGCACCATGATCCTCCATTGTGAAGGACAGTATTTTGCTGGGTGGCAATTGGACATTTGTGAAGTCCATTATCTCCAATCATCACCAGTCTACCCAGTATTCACATCTTCCCTGGTGATACTAGGTGACTTTATTGCAGGTTAGCCTTGCATAGATTTGTTTCACGGTGGGAATATTGATGGGGAAGTCTGAGTCAAGATTGTACATTGTAAATAGTAGATGTTGCATCTGAGCTGCTAGAAAAAAAGCTGTTTGTATTTTAACATCATTTGGAGTTGAATTTATATGCTAAGCAGAAGATGGGCCATTGCAGAAAAGATTTTATTCCCTCCCATGTCCTTTTCACCCCCTTTTTACCGTAGTCGGATGGATCCAGACATCCATTTTGTTTTATTTTTGTTTGTTTCTCTCTCTCTCTCTCTCTCTCTCTCTCTCTCTCTCTCTCTCTCTCTCTCTCTCTCACCAAGACATCCCTCCAGCCAGGAATACCATTTAGCCCTGCTAATTAATGGATCTTTGTTGTTCCCTCATCTCCTTGCAAGCAGTTAGCGGGAGATTACAAGTTCCCTGCCTGTGCATAATGACATTGGGGGAAGCCTGCCCATCCAAACACTGATTGTTGGAAGTGCTGAAGGAAGGAGGGGATGCATTAAAGGAATGAACAGGCTTAGAATGAGCAGTGGGGAAAGAAATGTTGTAAGGAGGGACATCTGCATTAGATATTCAACCGGAAAAGTCAGCTGAAACATTGTTTGTTCCCCTGAAGTAACATGTTAAAACTTTAATATCAAATACTAGTACATCTCTTTTACTCTTTAAACTGGTTAAATATTTAATGGGAATGAACTGATTTTGATACTAAATTTGATCATTTGAATTGCTTAATTCTGCTCTCATTCCAGAGGCTCCAATTCCCTCCCTGCTTTTCCCACTTCTTATCATTACCTCCAGCCACGCACCTGACCCCAATCCTCATCAGCTCCTCAGTATATATACCTAATCCTTCCCCTCAGATTCCTGATTGTCTGTTATGCAACAAAGCCTTGCATTTTAAAGTGCCCATATTATGAAAAAAACACTTTTTTCTGGGATTTGGGGTGCTATTTTGTGTCTCTGGTGCTTCCACACACATACAAACTTGAGAAAAAAAACATCCATGCTGTTTTGAGTGAGATACGGGTTTCTGAATGTGTCCTGCCTTCAGTCTCCGGGTGAGCTGTTCAAAATCGGCAGTCGAAACGAGGTGGCTAACCGTAGCATACTAGCGCTAGCATACCTGTGCTACCATGCTAGCTCGTTCTGAATGGCAAAACATTGCTACAACACACATTAGTTCACCATAATCTACAAAAGAACTACTTACATGTCCCTATTCTGCAGGTATTCCACGCAAAGTTGGAATGTGCCCTTGTTTAGAAGAAGTCTCCCGGCTAATCCTGCCTTGTACTACTGAAGTTGTAGAAACAAACAGCTAGCTAGATGATGTGATCTTACCTAGCTACTGCACATGTGCGACTGCCAACAAAGATGTTACAGCAGTGAGAGGTCTCACTCTGTAGCTAAAACAGAGACCTAAACACAGGGTGAAAAGAGGAGCTGCAGCAATGTGCAGTACAACAAAAGTATGGTGTTTTTTGAAAATTAAACCATGTAAACCTATTCTGGTACAACCTCAAAATACAATTATGAACCTGAAAATATAGCATAATATGGCCACTTTAACCATGCCCGGATTATCCATAAGGGCACTTGGGCCAGTGCCCAGGGACACCAACCATTCACAACCAGTGGGGGGGCACCACATGACACAAGCTTTAACAATATTTTCCGTAAGTTGTTATATTATTCACTTGAAATTGTTGAAAGACCATACATTACTTCTTAATGAACACTAAGTTCACAATAATAATAATAAATTATAAATAAATCAATATTACATGGCCACTATCACTCCCCCTCCCCAATCTGTCAGAGTTGAGTTGGTCCACAAGTACGCGCAAATGTATCATTTGGTGCATGGGGGGGGGTTAACAATAACCAAAAGTGGCCAGTTTAACCCCCCAAAATTTGTATCATAATGATGAATGTAAAATATTAACTATTATAAAAAATGATAAGTGGTTGGCTTTCTTGATTCAATGTAATTGGCAAGCAAAGAAAAATGTTTTTCACACAAACCCCCCCCCCCCCCATCTCTGGGTGAGACTTGGTTGCGCCCAACCCTTCTCCGTGTTTTTCGAGCACACAGCACGACCGGTTAGGGATGGGCGATACCACACTTTTAGGATTTGATATGATACCGAAACTTTTTCTTGTATTTTCATCGATACCGATACCGATACCGTTAATTTCTTATTGCCAATTTTTGTCAGTAAAAATATTATTACATTTAAGACAAATCACAAGACAAATACAGACCATTTATACAAAATGTATTATGGTCAATACATAATAAAATTAAAATTAAAATAAATAACATAAATGAAATAAAAATGAAAAATGAATGAAATAAATTAAATATGAACAAAAACATACACATTTTCAGGTCCTTGGCTGTGTCGCTGTCGGCTGTGTCGCACGTTGACGCTCATTCGCTCGTCTCCCGTCACGTGACATGGGCCAGCTCAATACGCTGCCAGGTACAGGGGTGTCCCGGCACATAGTAATTTAAGTAAGTAATCTAAATCAGCTGAAAGTGATGCATACACCCCCAATTATTATTTTTTAGTTTATATCGATATTTTTTTAAGGAAATCAATGCCAAATGAGTAGCGTGAGTATATCGATCTATCGATACCACAGGATCGATACGCCCATCTCTACGACCGGTGCGCTTCGTGAGTTTATTCAGTAAGCAGAGAAGTGTAAAAGACCGGTCCGCAGTCTGCGCTTCTTTTCCTAGAACTCGTATTTCTTTCAGAGGACTTTGTGCAATGAATCCATATTCTTAGATCTAACATTGATAGTCTTTTGTCCATATCTTATTCATTTTCGGTCCTTTTATTGTCATTAGCTGTGATGCTAAAGCAGTTTTAGCTTTCCCATGATGCTTTTGAAAGTTTTTGACCAATCAGATGAGTTGCTTTCAGGGCCCGTGAAATAAAGTCGGAAAAATACAGATTTGACCGACCCACAATGCTGCAATATATAGTATTCATTTTGGCTTTTTGAATTGATAGACATTTTGAATTGAGACATTTGAATATAGTGCTCACTGCTCATATGCCTACATGTATGTAGTTGGATAAGTTAGTAAATTACATTTGAGAAATCCCTTTGATTATGTCTGATATTTTTGCCAGGAGGACAGCACAGGTAAAGGGGGTGGTAGACGGGGGGGGCCCTTTGAGGTATAGTGCCCAGGGGCACCACATTAGGCTCGAGATGAGCCAGATCTGCGCAGAATCGGCGATTGCCGCCCAATGCATGCCGGTTAGATTTGTGTCCGACTTCATTTCGACTTGCTCTGACGTCATGCACACATGGGCAACAATAACCTCACGAGATCAAGGCGGCCGCAGTTTTTAGAGCCAGGCGCCGCAGTTGCTCTTCACCGACTGCAAGACCCAGGCGGACTCAGAGCATGCTGGGAAACGCCGGCCTCACAGCTGATCTAACAGCTGATTGGTTCACAATCGACTCAACGTGATAACGTTTTATGTAAACACTTTATTGATTTTGATTTGGAGGGATTTTAACTGCTATTTGTTTGATTACACTGATTGTGTTTTCCTTGCAGGAATTTTTTTGTTTGTAGCTTTATTGATGTTGTAAGACACATGGCCTGTTTCTGTGTCTGCAGCAGTGTCCAACCATGTGATCATTAACCAGCAATAACATTTTATTGCAAACTGCTGTCTCCCACAGCTGGAAGCTGGTAGACAACTTTTATGTAAATTAGAGATTATTAATTTCAAATGTAAATCAGCATTGGGTTGGCCTACAAGGTGTCATTTCCCTGCAGCTCCTTGATCTTTTAACAACATAACCCTTGTTCTAATGAGCACATTTTCCACCGGGTGTTGTTTTGTTTGCTTTGACAAGGCTCCACTGAAGCTTGAGTGTCTCTTCAGTATCTAATATGACTGCACAGGCATTCCTCCTCCGCTGCTGATTGTGCATTCGGGAGTCACTCACTCACGAGGAGTGTAAATCTTCACCTACAGACATGTCAGTGTTGAATCTAGGGAAATATCCTAATTTCGGGTTCGGCCACCATAGGAGTTAAAACGCGCTCAGAATGGGAAAGGCTAGAAAGTAATATTCAGTTGGTTGTCATCATAGACTGTATATATTAGTGGACAGCGCATCCGGTTCAGCAAAATGCGGCAAATGCGGAAGTGCCTTAAACCTGCATTCTATCTGAATTCCAGCAGGGGGCGACACGTGCGGTTGCAAAAAGGAGGTCCGTTTCTATAGAAGTCTATGGCGAAATGACCCACTTCTCACTTGATTTATTACCTCAGTAAACATTTCAATTAAGAGTTTATATTCTCAATCGCTAGTTTTAAGTCTTCTGCAACACAGAATGATGTTCATTTTTTGAATTATGGTCTCGTTGATTTTAAAATCGGCGATAAAGCAGGGGATGTTTTAGGGCGTGGCTATGATGTGATTGACAGTTCGCGGCCTGTCAATCATGACAGAGGTTTAGCAAAGCTTATCCATGGCATGTAAACTTCACTTTGGGGGTTGACCAGCTTTCGTCTTCGTGACTGTGACACTTGGTCGCCTAATAATGTCTTGTTCAACGTTCGGTTGTACGACAAGACACTCAAAGGAGTCGGCAGTTCAGTTTTTCCGGTAAGTAACGTTACATTTTGTTTTAATACCGTTTTTCGTTAGCCAACGTTAGCATCCCAATGAATATCAGTTAGCTAGCTAGATTGCACCTTGCTAACCAAGCTAGCGGGCTAACTAATAACGTTATGCAGACCAGACCGTATAAGCGAATTAAAATTAATATATTTAACGTTACAGTCGTATACAGTAGGTATGCACAACGGTCTCGCCGGTAATCTGTTTTTAACCATATGTGATGTTATTGCTAATCGATGCGCATGTAATGGTAATGTTAGCTTAAAGTCAAAGCCTGATATAGCTAACGTTATAGTGCAAATTCATATAAATCCTATTCGTACGGGATTAGAATCATTTTGGGACCGCGTGTGATTTAGAAAGTACCCCCTCACATCTGAGTTTTGTGTGGGGCATTCGCACGGGACAAGCGGAGACGCTTTTACTTGAATATACTGAAATATATGTACCCCGCCCGAGAGTTGGGAAACGTTACCCGGAGGCGCCCGAAGGACAGGCACAGACACCCACACAGCATCACCGTCACCCTCACCTCGGACAAAGCCGCGCTGGAGCGCGTCGACGGACGGGGCAGTAGGCCAGAATATCCATCCATCCATCCATCTTCTTCCGCTTATCCGGTAACGGGTCGCGGGGGTAGCAGCTCCAGCAGGGGACCCCAAACTTCCCTTTCCCGAGCCACATTAACCAGCTCCGACTGGGGGATCCCGAGGCGTTCCCAGGCCAGGTTGGAGATATAATCTCTCCACCTAGTCCTGGGTCTTCCCCGAGGCCTCCTCCCAGCTGGACATGCCTGGAACACCTCCCTAGGGAGGCGCCCAGGAGGCATCCTTACCAGATGCCCGAACCACCTCAACTGGCTCCTTTCGACGCGAAGGAGCAGCGGCTCTACTCCGAGCTCCTCACGGATGACTGAGCTTCTCACCCTATCTCTAAGGGAGACGCCAGCCACCCTCCTGAGGAAACCCATTTCGGCCGCTTGTACCCTGGATCTCGTTCTTTCGGTCATGACCCAGCCTTCATGACCATAGGTGAGGGTAGGAACGAAAACTGACCGGTAGATTGAGAGCTTTGCCTTCTGGCTCAGCTCTCTTTTCGTCACAACGGTGCGATACATTGAGTGTAATACCGCACCCGCTGCGCCGATTCTGCCCTCACTCGCGAACAATACCCCAAGGTACTTGAACTCCTTCACTTGGGGTAAAGACTCATTCCCTACCTGGAGAAGGCACCCCATCGGTTTCCTGCTGAGAACCATGGCCTCAGATTTAGAGGTGCTGATCCTCATCCCAGCCGCTTCACACTCGGCTGCGAACCGATCCAGTGAGTGCTGAAGGTCACAGGCCGACGATGCCATCAGGACCACATCATCCGCAAAAAGCAGCGATGAGATCCCCAGCTCATCAAACTGCAACCCCTCTCCACCCCGACTACGCCTCGATATCCTGTCCATAAATACTACAAACAGGATTGGTGACAAAGCGCCACCCTGGCGGAGGCCAACTCTCACCTGAAACGAGTCCGACTTACTGCCGAGAACCCGGACACAGCTCTCGCTTTGGTCGTACAAAGATTGGATGGCCCTGAGAAGGGACCCCCTCACCCCATACTCCCGCAGCACCTCCCACAGTATCTCCCGTGGGACCCGGTCATACGCCTTCTCCAGATCCACAAAGCACATGTAGACCGGTTGGGCATACTCCCAGGCTCCCTCCAGGATCCTTGCGAGAGTAAAGATCTGGTCCGTTGTTCCACGACCAGGACGGAATCCGCATTGTTCCTCTTCAACCTGAGGTTCGACTATCGACCGAACCCTCCTTTCCAGCACCTTGGAGTAGACTTTACCGGGGAGGCTGAGAAGTGGGATACCCCTGTAATTGGCACACACCCTCTGGTCCCCCTTTTTGAAAAGGGGAACCACCACCCCGGTCTGCCACTCCTTAGGCACCGTCCCCGACTTCCACGCAATGTTGAAGAGGCGTGTCAACCAAGACAACCCCTCCACACCCAGAGCTTTAAGCATTTCTGGACGGATCTCATCAATCCCTGGGGCTTTGCCACTGTGGAGTTGTTTAACTACCTCAGCAACTTCCACCAGGGAAATTGACGACAATCCCCCATCATCCTCCAGCTCTGCCTCTACCATAGAGGGCGTATTAGTCGGATTTAGGAGTTCCTCAAAGTGCTCCTTCCACCGCCCTATTACCTCCTCAGTTGAGGTCAACAGCGTCCCATCCTTACTGTACACAGCTTGGATGGTTCCCCGCTTTCCCCTCCTGAGGTGGCGAACGGTTTTCCAGAAGCACCTTGGTGCCGACCGAAAGTCCTTCTCCATGTCTTCTCCGAACTTCTCCCACACCCGCTGCTTTGCCTCTTTCACGGCAGAGGCTGCAGCCCTTCGGGCCCTTCGGTACCTTGCAACTGCCTCCGGAGTCCTCTGGGATAACATATCCCGGAAAGACTCCTTCTTCAGTCGGACGGCTTCCCTGACCACCGGTGTCCACCACGGTGTTCGTGGGTTACCGCCCCTTGAGGCACCTAAGACCCTAAGACCACAGCTCCCCGCCGCAGCTTCAGCAATGGAAACTTTGAACATTGTCCACTCGGGTTCAATGCCCCCAGCCTCCACAGGGATGCACGAAAAGCTCCGCCGGAGGTGTGAGTTGAAAGTCTGTCGGACAGGGGCCTCCTCCAGACGTTCCCAATTTACCCGCACTACCCGTTTGGGCTTACCAGGTCTGTCCAGAGTCTTCCCCCACCCTCTGACCCAACTCACCACCAGATGGTGATCAGTTGACAGCTCTGCCCCTCTCTTCACCCGAGTGTCCAAAACATACGGCCTCAGATCAGATGAAACGATTATAAAATCGATCATTGACCTTTGGCCTAGGGTGCTCTGGTACCAAGTACACTTATGAGCATCCCTATGTTCGAACATGGTGTTCGTTATAGACAATCCATGACTAGCACAGAAGTTCAACAACAAACAACCACTCTGGTTTAGATCAGGGAGGCCGTTCCTCCCAATCACGCCTCTCCATGTGTCTCCATCATTTCCCACGTGCGCGTTGAAGTCCCCCAGCAGAACTATGGAGTCCCCTACTGGAGCCCCATACAGGACTCTATTCAAGGTCTCCAAGAAGGCCGAATACTCCGAGCTCTTGTTTGGTGCATACGCACAAACAACAGTCAGAGTTTTCCCCCCCACAACCCGCAGGCGTAGGGAGGCGACCCTCTCGTCCACCGGGGTAAACTCCAACGTAGCGGCGCTCAGCCGGGGGCTTGTGAGTATCCCCACACCCGCCCGGCGCCTCACACCCTGGGCAACTCCGGAGAAGAAAAGAGTCCAACCCCTATCCAGGAGTATGGTTCCAGAACCGAGACTGTGCGTAGAGGTAAGCCCCACCAGATCCAACTGCTAGCGCTCCACCTCCCGCACAAGTTCCGGCTCCTTCCCCCACAGAGAGGTGACGTTCCACGTCCCCAGAGCCAGCGTCTGCCGCCCGGGTCTGGTCCGTCGAGGCCCCTGACCTTCACTGCCACCCATGTGGCAGCGCACCCGACCCCAGCGGTTCCTCCCACAGGTGGTGGGCCCATGGGTTGGAGAGATAGGTGCCACGTAGCTATTTCGGGCTGTGCCCGGCCGGGCTCCGTGGCAAACCCGGCCACCAGGCGCTCGCTGACGGGCCCTCCATCTGGGCCTGGCTCCAGACGGGGGCCCGGGCTTCCTCCGGGCAGGGTCACTCCATCTCTACCTCGTTTTTTCATAGGGTTTTTGAACCATTCTTTGTCTGGCCCCTCCCCTGAGACCACTTTGCCTTGGGAGACCCTACCAGGAGCACAAAGCTCCAGACAACACAGCCCTCAGGTTCATAGGGACACACAAACCTCTCCACCACGATAAGGTGATGGTTCCAGGAGAGGCAGAATATCCGTTTTTGCAATAAAATGTCGCACATGAAAATATATATATATTATTGTAAAGTTACATAAGTGTTCTATCTTGAAAAATCTTCAGTTCTGCAGCCAAATGTATTGTATAAAGCACCAGGTTCAATATTCTTTTCTCAAAATTCTAAATACATTATTTCAGACTGTTAATGTACCTAACAAGCATGCTGTTGCAGGAGTTATTAACCACTGTTGTTGATGCTGTTACACTGAGGTCTTTCTTCCACTTACTGTTGTTGTCTGCTAATCTATTTGAAGACCTTCTGTCAGCACATTAGTCTGTTTTAAGATGAGTCACATACATGTTACAATCTATATTTACAAATTGTTTATTACTAAAATGTAAGTAATGTAAGTGTTGCGTACAATACACATTGTCTAAGATAAATTTGACATGTAGGAGTATGTTTACTTAATACTGCATGTCCTCAACTGAAGCATGCCTTCATGTACAAGCTCATATATTAATATAATTTATTGTGATCTACCATCTCTTAACTACATGTTTGTCTTTACAAAGGTATCCACACTGAAAACTGAATGACCAGAGCCAGAGGGAAGACCTGGTGTATAGAGCAGCGTATTTGGTGCCATTCATCTTGTTGTGGAAAACAGATTGCATTGACCACATCCAAAGTTCTCAAATGTGTTCTGATGATGCCAGAAAATCATTTTCAGTTCAGCTTCTTCTGCTGAAAGGACAGACCAACTTTTAGCACTTTAGCAGTCATTGGTATTTAGAGGTTTAAAATGTGAGTCCTGTAATAGATGTGTCCTCTTGTGTTACTGTTAGGCCTGCTGCTCCTAGGTAGCTTCTCTGTCTCTCCTCCCTCCCTCTCTCTGTCTGTCTCTCCTCCCTCCCTCTCTCTGTCTGTCTCTCCTCCCAGGAGTGGAGTCTAGAGGGTGGGAGTCTGGGTTCCAGCTGCCTCTCATCTACCACAATCAACCAACAATTTGTGATAATACTTTTGTTATAATGAATTTGCCATAACCTTACACAGATTAAACAGCACCTAGTGCATTTTCAATTACCTACTAAACACTTGACTATGTATGTCAAAATAAATGTCTATAAATTAATCTAAAAGGATTTTGGTGAAGTGTTTTCATGGTGATTAAAATTGTACAGTACATAAAGACACAAGAAAAGCACAAACTACATTTCCCTGATCCTTCTTTGTCAACATTCAAGTATGGTAACATTTGAGAAATCATATTTTTGTTGATTAAAGCCAAAATAGACACTTTTAATCAATTACAAATTCTATCAAATTACCAATGTCTTCTTGTATGACTACAATATTGTGTATGTTCCTATAGTTGCTTCAGAAAAACAAATCTAGCTTTAGAAAGACCTTTATTTCACATTGAAATGGGCATTAACTACAAAAACTACATAAACCACAAACAACACTGGCAATATTTTTAAAATTATGTTAGGGGTTAAATTGATGAATTAAATAATGTAGTTCACCTTTTACAATCCAGTGTACATTCCACACATAAAACACTGCTGTGGGTCAAGGTAAGACATGTCTGCATATGAAAAAAAGGGTAGTTGAATCACTAGTGTCACATTGTTAATTACAGTAGAAATGTTAGACATTACAAACCACAATATAAAAATATAGCTTAACATATACAGCTTAAAACACTTGTGCAGCACTCTGTTCAGTCAAGTCCAAATGCCTGGGTAAAGAAATAGAAGCTGCCTTTACAATTAAAGTGAGCATAGTGTGACAGTCTGTTGGTTGTCTGTAATGCACAGTGGAAAAAGAAAAAAAACCCTGCGAGCCTTGTCGATCTTCCCCGGATTGTTAACAGCCCTCCACTTGCATCTCTGGGTGATGCCAGAGAAAATGGACTTACTTCTGAGGTATTGGGTGGGTGCACATGCCATCGTGGCTCTCCACACTCCTATTTGTGAAAAAAAGAGTCATCAATTTCCATTTGAGCCCCTCATAGTTAAATATATATGCACACTAGCATGTAACTGTACTTCATTAATTATCGGGGGAGAATACATATGAATCAACAACAGTCTATTGTTCTTTAGTGTAACTTTAATTTAGTTTAGAGCTTATTTCTGCTAACGTTAGCTCTTAAAAGCATGTAAAGGCTAATTGTGCCAACCATAGACTGATGGAGCAAACAGTAGCAAGACATTATCAGTGCATTATGGTTGTTACAGTTAACCAAACGTTCTAAGAAACTTTGTTATACATCTGCTAATACTTAGTGTTAGATAATGATTATTGATTATGAGCATTAACAATCCCCGTTTTGCATTTCGCTGACATTACGTTTAAATTAGGACAACGTAAACTTCGATTTGCAGAAAATTAACGTTAGCATGTTTTACCAGTGGCTAGCTAACGTTACAGACAATTTACATGGTAACTTAGGATACATTTACTTTACAATGTGACTCATCTTATATGTAATATAACTATTGGACAAAAATATATTTAAAACCTAGCGAAGCTATATCTTACCTCGAATTATGTATGCTAGCTTTCAGCAGCAGTTGCGTCCAGATTGCCAGTGAACGTGTGTAAGGTAACGTAGAGTGTCAGCAGCGTTGCCAACTCCAAAAAAAAAAAACAGTCAGACACCGCCCAATAGTCTATGGCCAAAGGCTCCTCCCTCACTCCGCCCTCTCGTCTAAAAACGTCACATCCGCAACCAGGATGGCTGCGCCCATAGATATATATAAAGGCCTTTATATATATCTATGGCTGCGCCCATAAACGCAAACTCGACGACGGATAACTGATCTCTGTCGGTACACGATCCGTTCTGCCTGCACGATCCGTTCTGCACATGCGCAAAATGTTCGCGCATGCGCGGTTGTACGAGGATTTACGACACTGCACGATCTGTTCCACGCTTCCGGTCGACAGCCAAGCTAACGTTAGTTTAGCTAACAGCTAATTCGGCTAACTGCTAGCTGAGACAGCATGTAATAACTTTAAAAGACCCTCAAAATAAAACTTGAAAATAAATGTTGACATATATAACAAACACCTAACATATATAACAGCTGTTACGTCAGTTCTACTTTACTTGTGCTCATTTAAAATACAATCACTCAATACTTGTCTTTATTGTTATTACTGTGAAGTCTTAATTTAGCTGTAGCCTGCTTTTCCCATTACGTTTGAGTTAACGTTATTTTAGACTGAATCTAGCTGTCAGCTAGCGGTTAGCCGAATTAGCTGTTAGCTAAACTAACGTTAGCTTCCCGGTGGAGGCTAGCGTGGAACAGATCGTGCAGGTCGTATGGATACGTAAAACAGTATTATCTTGCGCATGTGCAGAACGGATCGTGCAGGCAGAACGGATCGTGTACCGACAACCTCCACAAACCAATGGGTGACATCACACATGCTCTGTCCATTAATATATACAGTCTATGGTTGTCATATACAATTTCACCGCTAGATGGGAGAAATTCTTACACAATGTAGCTTTAACGCAGGTTTGAGAAATGAAAGGTTTGAGATAATATGGTGAGGATTACACAAATGTGCCAAATTGGTGGGTTTTATTCTTCTAACACTGGAACATAGAGCTGCAGATTTTCTTTACATTCTGAATGGTGGCTGGGTTGTGAAAACAAAGTCGGAGCTGAGACTGGCAGTCACCCAAGCAGGAAGCAGGTACATGGGGAGATCAGCCAGTGCATGTGGCTTTGGCTGGCCTCACAAATGCTATAAAGCCTAAATGTATCTGGCCAGCAAGGCTGATCATTATTGCAGAATTGGCAAGGCAGCACGCCATAGATCCCGCTGTATGGTAGGAGGTGGATTGGATCCGAATTCAGATGGAGCCCAGTGTTCTGTACTGTATACCTCATTAAGATCTGTGTGTGATCCGTGTGTTGGCTCACACGCTGAGCCAAGCACTGGATGGCAACATCATATGCGAAGCAGTGGAAAAAGAGAACTAGAACGTCTGGAGAAATTTAAAGGAAGGTTTAACTTTCAGCTCTAATCAACTTTGCTTTTCACTCCACTCTGAAGCAGTTTCTTACACTTGTTACAGTGTCGTGGAGTCTTACACAGTAGAGGGTGTTACGATATAGACACTATTAGAGTCTGGGCAGCAATATAAGTAATTATATAAACAGTATGGAAAGGGAAAACATGTGTGGGGTTACCGCATCCTTGTGTGACCCCTCTGCTTTCTTTATTCAGCCTTTTTTAGATTTGACCCCCAAAATACTTTCCATTACCAGTGGGAATATCTGCTCACAATCACACATGACGGTTAAGCAGAAATGAGAATGCAAATATGGCGTTGTAAGATCAGGGGAGTCATTAATCATTCCTTGGACACAGATATGCCCTCATGCATTTATTAGGAATTTAGATAATTTAGCTGGTGAACTAAAAGATGGCTCTTTGAGTAGCTAAAAGCTACAATATTTTAACTTTTTTTCAGAGTTGAAAATAAGTCCAACTTTAGTTTTTCTTTCAAAGTTAAAAACAAATCATCAAATTACTGAGGTGAGTTACTTTCTGCCTCTGGATGGAGGTGTGTGACCAGGTGGAATTGCCTCTGGTTATCACCTCCAGTAAAATATGGATTTCATGGTATTTTATCAGAGATGTAGCCGCAGCAACTGTTTCCACTAGCTGAGAGTGAGGGGTTTCATTCCAGCCCTATCTGGACACCTCAGAATACAGGGTCCCTGGTCTGCTACATACATAGACTGACACTTTGAAATCTGGCCAAATGAGGTCAGCAAAACCTGCCCCTCTGTGAGTGCAGTTATCTCACCTCTGGATGCACGGGACACTGCCACTTGTAAATATAGGAGCATCTGTGGCTCGGGTTGAAGACCAGCTGGAGCCAGATTCTATCTCACCTGCATAATATTTGAGCAGTAATGTATCTGTGTTTGCTCAACCTCTGGCCAACCTCTGGCCCACCCACATGCCATGTTGGATAATGTGGTGGCTAATTTCTCGAATACGAGGGAGATCCTCTAATCCAATTTCCTGTACTTATGTGTTCTAGCTCTGTATCCATCTGCATACAGGATAAAGCGTGGGGCATATTCGCTGATCAACCCCACGTTCCAGCGTTCGTCAGAGGATGTCAACCTGCTTTTTGAGGTCAGTTTAGATCATGTTGGTTTAGAGGTGCTGAAACAGTTAATGGCTCAGTCAGTGCTTCATTACTGGACGCCACTTAAAATATGTTGAGGATGTGCAAAAGATCTGTCCAAGTCACACATTTCTGGTCCATCTGATGAAAATGAAAACACAGCTGCTGTCCTGCTAATTATGTGCAGACATGTAAAGTATGTGTGTACCCAAAGTTTTTATATAACATTAAGATCTTATGATGTCTTCAGTTCACTCCACAAAGAGGTCAATAAATACTTGTATTGGCAGATTGGTATAGGAGGTAGAACCTAACTAGTTATTTAGTTAGGTTAGTACTGTAAGTAGATGGTTCCTGAGGATTTTTCTTAATGGACCTGTGCCTCCCAGATCCTGCTAGCGGGAATGGAGATCCAAGGTGGGGAAATGCTGATCCCCGATGAGGAGCTGGCCTCCCTGAGGAGCGTGGAGAAACTGGAGGTCATCTGTGAGGACGTCCTGCCCAAGAGGCTTTCCGACATTCGCCGTCTGATAGCGGAGCTCGCCCAGCGCCGGCAGCCTCTGAGCTGGCAGGACTTTGAGAGGACGGTGCTGACCCTGGTGTACACCACCCAGACGCTGGCTCGAGTCAGCAGCCCGCAGCAGAGGGAGGCGTGGACAGACGCTGTGATACAGCTGTTCAAAGCCGTTCAAAAGGACCTCACACCCTCTTAAAGTAAGAATCGGAAGATTTTCTTTAAACATATTTTTATGGTGATTTCACTTGCTCATGGTCACCTTTATATGACTGTTACACTGCAATTCTTGACCCAAACTGCATTCCAGTTTTATACACTACATACTAATTCTAGTATATACTAATTGCTATAGTATACAAGAAATCTGATCTGAAGTCAATGCACTTGACTGCTTTGTACTAATAAATGATGCAATACTTGAGCTGCAACTCTGGAATTCACAAAGAGAAAGCAACATGTTTTTCCAAAGAGTTCATCCTTTTTCTTTATTTTCTGTGATTTTCCTGAAACTGTCTCACCACTATTCACGTCTCCTTCACTACCTTTATGCAAAGCTTTATGGGACTATAGTATCCTATAGCAACACACTCAAAAACCAAGTGTATTTAGCATCTGGCCCACACTTTTGCTTACAAATCCTATTCTACTTTAAAGCGGCATTTAGAGCGATCCTCACAATATCTACTGGGCCAACCCTGTCTAACATGTAGAAGTTAAAGTGTGTATATTTGTGTGCTTGTATATTATTATTAGCCTGTAAACATGGCGGTGCCACTGCCCGGTAGATGCGGGTTCCTCGTGAAGAAAAAGAAACGTTTCTGTAAAATGATCGCCGTGAGAGGAAAAGTGTTCTGTGGAGAGCACGCGACCCAGGAGGAGGGAAGCAGCAACAGGATCGTGTGTCCTCTGGACCCTAAACACACTGTGAGTGAAGACAAATTGGACAAACATCTGAAGAAATGTTACTCCAGAGAGAAGCCGAAGCCGATGGCGTCTAGCAGAAAGCAACGATAAGACGATCCACTTACCTCTACATCATCCAGCTGTGAAAGCTGCTCCAACCTGAGCCAGAAGGTAATCAAGCTGGAGGAGAGAATATCCACCCTATACAAAATCCAGAAGGGTGAACAATAACTGGATACAATCATCCTCGGTAAAACCCAAGCAGCCGTCACCAGCGCTGAGCTCGCCGATACCGCCCACTATCCAGGTGAAGCCGCTGTGCCCCAGGCCACTGCCAATACTCCACTCAGGCCCACGACTGCGGCGTGCATTCCTGGAGCAGGTGATAACCACTGGTTCCAACTTGAGACCAAAGGCTTTGATTAGCTCCACTCCACTTCACCCGGAAGAGTGGACCTTTGCCGGGGATTCTATTGTGAGGAATATACGGATGAGGGCAGCGCACCCGCTGTCGTTCCCAGGCCAATGTTGATGACATAACGGTAAAAATCCCTGACATCCTGAGATCCCACCAGCAGCTCAACAGAGTCATAATTCATAATGACACACAGAAACAACAATCCGAGCTGTTGAAACGGGATTTGCTCCGCCTTTTTAGTGCACTCCATCAGTCACAGGTGGATGTTTTTATTTCTGGCCCCACCCCCACCTGTGGGAGAGGAATAGACCGGTTCAGCAGACTGCTGAGCTTTAACACTTGGCTCTCCTCAGCCTGTATCTCCCACAGCGTGGGCTTCATTGACAATTTCGATGTCTTCTGGGAGAGGAGACATTTTTTTGGGGCTGACGGGCTCCATCGCAACACCTGGGGCTGCCATATGCTGTCTGCAAATATGGCATACAGCCATGGATGTATTAAGAGAACTGGATACAGCGTTCGGCGGGAAGCCTCGTACATTCCAATGAGAGTGCTCAAAAGCGCATAAAGCAACCATGGAGCTCAGATCTTCCGCGTTGACTGGCCCATGACGTCACGATGGACATGCGCACTAGCAACAGTTTGTTTGTGTTGTCGTAGCAACCAGTAGTAACATGCTCGTTCATGAGCTTCTCTCTTGTGTCTCTTACAAGTGGCGAACTCATTAACTCGCCGTTTCATTGTCTAAAATATTCACTAACGTTAAACATTGTGTTTTCGTTGTACATGCTTATCTAAATAAACGATGGATGTATTTAGACAACCAAGGAGATGTAATTATTATGTCATGCTACTAGCTAGCACTAGCTGCTAAGGTTATCCTGCAGTTTCGTGAACAGAGCTTTTCTTAATAACATCCATGGCTTCATCTCTCATCCACGTTACAGGCTTTACA
Organism: Sander lucioperca; assembly: GCF_008315115.2. Taxonomy (NCBI): domain Eukaryota; kingdom Metazoa; phylum Chordata; class Actinopteri; order Perciformes; family Percidae; genus Sander; species Sander lucioperca. Next base: position 7,356,433 of record NC_050192.1, on the reverse strand, counting down.
GCATACATACCGTGGATGTAGGCCTCCCCACCAAATTTTAATTTTTTATTTTCTGTAAGAAGTGGTGGGAAGGTGGTGGCACTGCTTCAATAACCACAAATTTACTCACCAGCAAACAAATTATATTTGATCAGTACACCACCTTTGAATATCACGCCATTGTTTTTAGTAGCCCCCGGATTTTATGTGTCACTGTCTATAGACCACCCAAAAAATGTGCTGCTTTTATCAAAGACTTTTCAGAATTTGTTTCCATCATCTACACTACCTACGATAAGATCATTTTAGCCGGTGACTTTAATCTACACATTGATAACATCTCAGACACTGTCTCACAGGAATTTTTAAATATTTTAAATATTATGGATTTTACACAACATGTCATACAGCCAACTCACAACAGAGGACACACCCTGGATCTTGTCATTACATATGGCCTGTCCACTTCTGTGTCCTCTGTTGTTGACTTGGCTGTCTCCGACCACTACTGTGTGTTTTTTAACATCACCGGTTTTATTCAGCGGGAGACCTCGTGTGAACTGTGAGGAAACGCTATCTAAACTCTGAAGTGGCTGAAAATTTTATCAAGGTTTTGGATAAATGTCCTCCTATGATTTTAACTGCACCCTGTGATTTTATTATTGAACATTTTAACAGTAAACTGAAATTAAGCCTCAATTCTGTTGCTCCACTAACAACGAAAAAGATATTCACCAAACCTACTCCCGCGTGGAGAAATAATGAAATCAAAGAGCTGAAAAGAAATTGCAGTGTGGCAGAAAGGAGATGGAGGAAAAATAAAATAACAATAAACTATCAAATATTATGTAAGCAAATGAAAATTTACAATAATGCCCTAAGGAACTCAAGAAACACATACTTTGCTAATATAATCAATAACAATAAGAATAATCCCCTAGTCCTTATTATTTTTTTAACCTTAATTTTAATCTCTCACAGAGAACGCCAACAGGCACTTTGTGAAGAGTTTGCAGACCACTTCAGAGGCAAAATTCACACTATCAGATGTAACATTGTATCTTCTCAAAATATGATTTTAAATACATCAAAATGTGTGCTTTCACCTGAGGAAACACTGGACAGCTTTGCCCTGGTTAATGCTGAGATGACGAGCTTAAAACATTTTACGGCTTTTTTAAAGAGGAGCTTTTAAACATGATGAATTGCTCTCTTCAGATGGGTGTCTTCCCTGCCGCCTTTAAAATAGCGGTGGTGAAGCCCCTTCTGAAGAAGAGCAATTTAGATTGTAATGTTTTTAATAATTACAGACCAGTATCCAACTTACCATTTTTAAGTACAATTTTAGAAAAACTTGTTTTTACTCAACTCAATGATTTTTTTAATAATTTTAATATCCTTGACAAGCATCAGTCTGGTTTTAGGGCAAAACACAGTACAGAGACAGCTTTGCTGAAGATTTTAAATGACCTTAGGTCTAACTTTGACTCACAAAAACTCTGTGTTGGTGCTACTGGATCTAAGTGTAGCCTTTGATACAGTAGACCACACTATTCTTAACAGACTCAAACACCTGGTCTGCCTCTCTGTACTGTGCACAATTGGTTCACCTCCTATCTCACAGACAGAACATTTATGGTAACTACGGATACATGCTCCTCAAAAATCCATGAAATGACATGTGGTGTGCCCCAAGGGTCAGTTTTAGGCCCTGTTCTTTTTAATCTGTATATGCTCCCTCTTGCCAGTGTCATCAGGAGGCATGGAATCAACTTTCACAGTTATGCTGATGATACGCAGCTGTACATCTCCATGTCTCCTGATGACAAGTCCAATGGATGCTCTTTTGAACTGTATTTTAGACATAAAATCCTGGATGGCAGAAAACTTTTTACAGCTTAACCAGGACAAAACTGAAGTTTTGATCATCGGTCCTGAGGCTCAGAGAGAGAAACCCCAAACCAAACTGCAGGAATTTTCCTTAAATATATCATCAAGTGAAAAACCTGGGCGTCATTTTTGACTCTGAGCTTGGGTTTATCCCACATATTAAATACGCAACTAAAATAGGTTTTTATCACCTCAAAAATATGAATGACTACTGTAATGCCCTGCTTTCTGGTCTCCCCAAAAAGAGTATCTCCCCTCTCCAACTGTTACAGAACTCAGCCGCTCGTGTGCTGACGAGGACCAGAAGGCAGGCAAACATCACGCCGGTTTTAAATCACTGCATTGGCTCCACGTGTGTTTCAGGATCGATTTTAAGGTTATTTTACTGTTTTTTAAATCTCTTAATGGTCTTGCGCCTTCTTATCTTTCGGAACTGCTTTTACCCTATGAGCCTTCGCGGACCCTGAGGTCCTCCGGCACTGGCCTTTTGATTATTCCCAAGGTTCGGACACACACTCACGGAGAGGCGTCATTCCAGTACTACGGCCCCCGTCTGTGGAGCCTCAGGGCTGCAGAGAATGTTCAGATTTTTAAGAGCAGGCTCAAGACCCATCTTTTTAACTTAGCTTTTCCGTGCTCAGTCACATGTTACTTTTATTGTGTGTATGAGATGGTGTGTGTGGATGTTGGCGGTGGGTGTGTGTCTGTGTGTGTCTGGGGATGCATTTATGTGATGGGGGATGGGGGGTCAATTGCTTTTAACTGTAAAGCACTTTGTGCTACATTTTACATGTATGAAAAGTGCTCTATAAATAAAGTTTGATTGATTGATTTATGTACAAATACTATGTAGTAATGGCAGAACCCCACTTGCTCATCTATTGCTACAAAAAATATTCTTGATAGAGACTAGAATATTTGACATTGTAAAAACAAATATGAAACATTGTGAAAAAATATGTTCCTTCTCTAAAGATTTAATCAGAGACAAACCATTATCAGTTTTTTATTATTATTATTATTATTAGATATTATCACAATATGTCTCTTTTATGTAAAGTACATCTACATGCTTCTAGATAAGTTGATTTAGTTGCTTTTTTGGAATTTGTCTTTATTAGACAGTTTTTACACTAGAAGGCAGGAAATAGTCAGAGAGTGAAGGGTGTGATATGTAACAGAGCAGGTTGTTGCGCCTAAACCACTAGGCCACTCTGACACCCTATTTTAATTGCTTTATCAATTGTAGTACTCTTCTCAGCTCATACAATGCAATGCATTATGTTTAATACCTCTGTTCATTATGTGGAAATGAAATAAAACCTGCAAAGTATCTGTGCTCCATGTATTTGCGCGAGCCACAGGATGGCCTCATTAATCAAGTTGTGTCCCAGTGAGCTCTAATAAACTTCCACAGCCGTCTTAACAGGCACTTGGGCACTGCAGCAGTCACTGGAAATACATGACCACAGTAAGACTCGTAAATATTGTGTGTGGTATGGACCTATAGGTTGCATACTGACCTTTTTGATTATTCTGACCTTTATAATGTGTCAAATCTAACTATATGTACAGTACACTAGCTTGAGAACTCCACACAGTCACCTCCATCCCCCTGTGCTAACTGTGTTCATGTTTGATGTCATCCAATTACTTAAGACAACACTAGATGCTTCGCTCTGTCTAGAAAAGATTGCTCAGCTTATTTGATTTGACAGTTAAAGCCCTTTGAATGAAACCCACAGATTCGTAAGAGTCTGTGTACATCAATGCCCCTGATTGCTCATTTGAGAAAACTGTCAAATGTTTGATAGATGTTTGCTTCAAAGTTACCCATTTACCTCACTCATTTTGGGATATAGGTACTTTTCCTAATAGGCTTTCGTGCCTTTCACTCATCTTGGAGTGGAGAGAAAATATATATGTTTAGGTTTGTGCTGTTTTCCCTCCTTGAGTCACTTGGTTTTACATTTTAGTATTTTACTCAAATTCAAGCTTTTATCCATCTTTGTAAATGTTGGTCTCTCAATGTTTGTCATTTCCTGCCACCAGAGCTGCATGTTCTCCCCAGGCATTTTATTTCTCAAAAAAATGTATATGATGATCACAGGAGTTTTTTTTTGTTTTTGTTTTTTTTCAGGATCTCTTTCTCAGCATGTCAGCATTCATCCAATGCCCAAGCTTCGGGCGCTGACTCGGGAGGACTGATTGATGAGTAAGTGAAGACTGTGTGGAATTTCCTTCTAAGACAGAGGATCAGCCTTCACTCCCTGCACCGCTCTAACGAGGATGATGAGTTTTGGGATGTGTCTGGGCACTACTTGACGGAGCGTAAAGAAGCCGGGGTACTGAAGAAAACAGTAGAGCTCAGGCTCTTGTTCCCAGTATTGACTCTTGACAGTTTCATTAAGGCATTCCAACACTTACACCATCTTTGCTCCATGTGTTATATGACAATTCCCAGAACTTCATAGTTTTGAATTGCATTGCTTCTGGCATAAAGTACAGTTTAATTGTCTCAAAGTTTTAAAAATGACTCACTAACTGCATTGCTTCTTTTTATCTCCAGCTCCTCCTCTGTGATTGTGGATGTAGATTTAATTTAAGAAAAATTAGGCTTTTACCCGGGTTATTGACTTATCAGTATACTTCATGAAACAAGTCTAATATTTTATCCATTTAGTGTTTATCCCTAAATGTCATGCATAACCCACAGCAACATAATGCATGTTGAGAGAGCAGCACCAAGTGGCTGCAGACAGAACTGCAGTTCCTTATCTGAAACTTCATTTTCTTAAAGCTTTATACGTATACATTATATTATTATCATATAGTATTATCATCAAAATATACTCAATGTACCAACAGTATATGCAGAATGGTCCATTTGAATAATGCATATTATATTATTAGATAGATAGATGGATAGATAGATGGATGCTTAAAAGCAATATACAATACTGTTAAACAATAACTTGAAGAGTGGACGATTTTTTTACTGGATGCTCTATATACATGTGTGAGGTTGGGATAGTACAAGTTGTGCAAAATTAAATGCAAAGTATGCTGTAAAGTTATAGTGCAGGCTTTACCTCCCGACCCCTCCATCCTGACACAGAGCTAGGGGGACTGGCTGTACAGGGAGATGACAGCTGGCAGGAAGGACAGGAAGGATTATAATTAGTGATGCATTAATATGTACATCACTTTAATGTTGTAGCTGGTAAAGGTGGGGCTTATTTTAATTACTTTACATACTGCTGGGTAGCTTGTGAATAAGTACAGTGCAAATAAAGGACTTTGTCTCCTCTCCCAAGCTCTGCAAATAGGATCTGTTACAAAAAATATCTTCCTTCCTATCCTAACACACAACTTGTGTATTTTGTGATCATTCAATCAGACAACAACATTAACATTATATATATATATATATATATATATATATATATATATATATATATATATATATATATATATATATATACACACATACACACACCTATAAAGGTGTGAATGAAGATGAAATCCATCTTCATTCAACAACTCAATACCTTATCCATTTATAAGACGGGCGCACGGCAATCTGCCATAATAAAACCTCTGACAGACTCAATGGATCTTATATATATATATATATATATATATATATATATATATATATATATATATATATATATATATATATATATATAAAAACCTCTTCAGGGGGACCATTAAACCTGACTGATTTTTAACAATGTGCCTGAATGTTATCTCTGAAATATTCTCAATTATCAGCGGGACATGCCCACTAGGTGGCAGCATTTCCAAATTTGATTTGATCTTCACTCACATTATCAACAGTCATGATTTTGTCATTTGTTATTGATTTGTGTAGATGCTGTGAGGAATAATGGGTCAATAGTACAACATGTACTAGTAGTAATACTTTATTCTTATTCTCTGACCTGAGTCCATGTTGTGCACATATGCATGCTTTATTAAGAGCTCTTGAAGTCATTAATATGTTTTTGTTATGCTGACACAAGACGCACTCTGCTGCCAGACACAAAAATAAATCAACGACGTGGCATTTCTAATTTGATTTCTTTTTTCTTTTTTGGTGTGTGTGTGTGTTTGCGTTTGAGGCAGCTTAATTAGAGCAGATTCTTGTCAAAACTGGAATGTGTCTTTCCTGGTAGGAATATTTAGTGATCACCTCTAGCTGAATACCCAGTTGTTATAACTCAAGCTTATCAGCTGCATATGTTTTCCCCCACAGCTGTCAGACATACTTTCATGCTTCAAGTCTCACTCTGCTGCCAGAGAGGGACCGATGAGACATCACAATGTGTCACATATATATGCACACTGCTTTTCTGCACCAAACAACTCAATACCTTATCCATTTATAAGACGGGCGCACGGCAATCTGCCATAATAAAACCTCTGACAGACTCAATGGATCTTATTCCCCTGTCTGCCACTCAGATGTCTTGCAGTATAACTTGGCATTGTCTCAACCGATATTATGAGAACATAATTCAAGATCTTGATCTCAGGCATCAAACGCTCCGGCCACACCATTAAAAAACATTCCTCAGGCAAAAATCAGCAACAGCCCAAACAAACAGGCCATGTTCTTTTCTTTGAAGATCCTTTGATACGATATGTTCATGTGGAAAACGTAGTTTCCAGGGGTCTTTCTTATTAGACAAATCACTGTCATTCCAAGTGGAAATAAAACACAAAATGAAAGCTGTGACTCAAAACTCCAGATGTAAGACATGCATGTTGGGAGGTGCAGTCAACAACATGTGCCTGTAGTGTCATGCCAGTGTCTTGAGTGTTTTTGCAGTTTTCTTGCATTGCTAATACCAGTTTAACTGACACCGGCCTGCATGGTCTGAAAAATGAAAATCTGAAGGTTATGATTGTACAACTTCTGATGATTTAGCATTATAACAGTTCATTAGATGAAACCACAACTCTAGAAACAGGTCATGGTCATTTTTGCAGCCCTCTTATTTTAATGTGGCAAATGTGGTGTGTATAATAGCTGATCCTCGAAAAGAGATTGTGCCAGCAGGGGAAACTGCGGAGGGGTTGAAGGGATTGATGGATGGATACAGATAGATGGAGGTGGGATTCATTAGTTAGGGAGTATTATACCTCGCTGTGTCAGAGAGCTAATTACACAGTGTGAGCAGGCAGTCTGCTCAAAACAGCCTCCTGCTCTCTCTGGCTTCCAGGAATTAACACAGTATTTAACAAAACATCACAACAGCTGGGAGACCACCATGGGTAAATCGCAGAGCACAAATACAATGAAAGAAACAGTGTTTCGGATTCAAATAGTCAAACGTTTTTGTCAATATTGTTCATTTATGCCGTTCATATCACACAAGTGAAGCCGAGACATCTATCACAACCATCCCAGCTGTGGGATGCTTTTCAGCTTTCCCACCAAGTTGATTTGTTGGGTATAACTGAGTCTTTGATAAGGCAATGGGAGAAAGTTGGCTGGCCATGGGATTGAGGATAATGCTCTCTGACCCTCCCAAATTCTAATCGGACATTGTTATGGAGGGGGTGCAGGATTCACATGGGAGTTGTGGTATGTGTGTTTCAACACAGCTCCCAGGGTGCCTGACTTGATTTGGCACAGTGCAGTCCAGCCACAGGTGGAGCGCTCTCAGGCGGCCCATTGGTAATTGATAATGCTGCTGTATGTGAGTAATGTTCTTGGCGATATTATGTCTTATGTCACAGACTCTCTTAGGATTTTTATTCAGTCAGCCTCCAGAGGTATCTATAGAGATGAGATCTACATAAGGATTGTTTTAAATCTGCACCAATCAATTCTTTTTTTATTAAAGTAACATTTTAACATTTTGGAGAAATACATTTATTCGCTTTCTTGCAGAGAGTTTGATGAGATCAATTCAGCTGTCATATCTCTCTGTATACATACAAAGCTACAGCCAGCAGCCGTTTAGCTTAGCATAGCACAATAACTGGAAATAAGGGGATAAAGCTTTTTTACCTGTACCTGTAAGATCACAAAATAACACAGTATATCTCATTTGTTTACTCTGTAAACACATTGTGTCATTTTTATCTCTCAGCTTTTGGTACCTTTGGCACCAGCTTTATATTGAACAAAGATATGAAAGTGGTATCAATTTCATCATCTAATACTATTCTACTATTCTTTTAAAACAGGTCAAACTATGATGTGTAATGTGAAAGGGGTTGCTTCATAATAGGCTACAGCAGTATTCACTAGGTTGCAGCACAAATGTGGAGGAGTCCTTCTTGCACTAAACAGCATTTTACCCACTTGGCAGAGGGCCATGACAGCAGTAAATTCACGTTTTAACTCATCACCGTTGCTGGAGATGGTAGCCATGACAAATGGCATTTTCCATCTCATGTTCTCCACACAGCTCTTTGACGTAAAGGATTAACAGAGGCAATTTACACAGAAGAGACAACTACAGAAGATTGTTTTTGATTTGCTTCAGATGTATTACAAGTGCACATTGTCTTAAGCTGCCCTTATACTGAGGGTCTGCTGATTCAATCATTGTCTCTTGTCATGCTCAAATTCACAGCTTTCTGATAAACTGTTATGGCAGTGAGACCTCAAATCAGATCCTCAACACTGCATCACATAACCACTAAGTCATCTGTATTTTCTGTAATGAATCCTTGCATGTTAGCTCCGTATGGTTGTATTAGCAGGCATGCTTTTGATATTAACTTTCATCTAAAGTTTCATAGCACTCTTGATATGCAGGATTGTGTGCTGGAGAAACAGCCACTTCCTCCTAATATAGCTCTGTAAATTTGCAAATTTACCCTCGCAGAGATTTCTGAACTAACTATGGGCCAAAGATAGACCCTGGCTGTCACGTGTAGAGAGAGAATGGTGGACCCAAATGCAGAGAGCAGGCGAAGGAGTAATGAGCACGAGGATTTATTAAATACAAAAAGGAGCAAACCAAAGGCGGTCCAAAAATGGAGCAGGCAGAAACAACTGAACAGGCTACGACGTACTGACAGGAACAGGAACAGGAACAGGAACAGGAACAGGAACAGGAACAGGAACAGGAACCAGACACAAAACACGCAACATCAAACAATGATCCGAGAAATGACAAGGGGAAGACAAAGACTAAATACACAGGGTAACGAGGAAACAAGAGGCAGGTGACACAAGGGCTGGGAAACAGGTGGAAAACATCAGGTAATCACAAGAGCGGGAAAACAGATAGTAAAACAAAACAAGACAAGACAGAGAACAGATTATCAAAGTAAAACAGGAAACAAGCAAAATACAGAACAGAAACCGACTACAAAATAAGACACACCACAAAATAACAAAACCCTGACACTGGCGGGACTCCGTGGAACCAGATCCTGCCTGTATGAGTGATGAGTAACCAGCCAAGGCAGGAGAGGTGGACTCGTGGGTAGTAATCCATCTAAATTTAGTTAACACAGTGAAACATTTGATGTCTCTTTTAGAAAACGAATGTTTGTTGATACTTAGCATCGCTTCCGTTGAACTCGTGATCAATGGTAAGTGATACAGCAGCAGCAGGTGGCAAACTCTTGACTATAAATTAATCCAACTCAACATGACTCCTCTCTCTGGCCCATTTATCTGTTTAGAGAAGAATTAGTCATTAAGTGACTCTGAGGCTCAGCGGACTGCCGGCTTTTGTTTTAACTGAGGCCATCTTAGTTTGGTTTTAGCATAAATACGCTCAGGAAACAAAGCATCAGAACAGGGAATAGCAGTGTTTATTTTTCAAAGAGCAAACAGTGAAATGCAGTGTGTTTGTCTGTGTGTGTGTGTGTGTGTGTGTGTGTGTGTGTGTGTGTGTGTGTGTGTGTGTGTGTGTGTGTGTGTGTGTGTGTGAGGTCTCCTGCCCTGGCCAAATCACCAGAGGCCGCTTGCCCCTTGTGTTTGGTGTGAAACTGAGTGTGAAGAAGTGTACAGGGCCCATGGGAGTCGTATACCAGCCGTTAACTTTGCTTACGCTGTCATTTCTCAATCTGATTTGTGTATCATTTGTATACACTCTTGAGGTATTATAAACTGTGCTGGCAAATGTCTATGTCCTCACCCTGACCTTACAGTGTTACAAATATGTCACTGCTTCCATTCCCTGCATCTTTGCAACTTGTAGAAGGAGCTTTGTTTTTCTTCACAAATAAACACGTTTACGAGTGACAAATTATAGAAAACAAAGACAACAATGATTCATTGGCCTCCAGTTGCATTTTACTGTACAGCAGTCCAATTTGAAGAAACAGATGTAGATGTAGTCACAAAGTGGCTCTGCAGATGCTTTCAGTTTGGAAGTTGGACAGCAAAAGCTCCACTCAGTCACCACACAGCAGACAGACACTTGCTCTGACATTTACTGTAAACCCCTATTCCAAACTCAGATCTGCTGACTGTTTTAAACTTCAGTTTCACAGTGAGTGAACAGGTCGGATTCTTTCTTCCAGAAGAATCTATAACTTATGTTTAATTATCTGAGGTATGTGTAGCTTGTGGGCATTCCTTTCAAAATACCAGCATATATATGGACGCATTCCTCCAGTATTGTTGTCTGTCCTCTCACCAAATCCAGCCAACTATACCCAGGAAATCCTTGTCTGCTTGTGGTGCCAGAGTTACCCAAAGTCACACAGCAGGTTTTACAGATTATGCAGTCCACACATGAAATACAGAACATGCTTCTCATTTGTGTTGGCCATGAATACTTTGCATATAAACAAACAAAAACAACAAAACCACAACTGCTTATGTTAGCTGACTGAAAAATTTGCCTCAACTTGATGGTACTTGATGTTTTCAGCATTGACTCATAAAGAATGTACTTCATTTACATTCTTTTTCAATAAGTTTTATTATTGTGCATGGCAGGCTTAGTATGCAAACCACTGTTATGTAAATACAACTGTATGTAGATTGATTGTGCCGGTCTTGACCTAAAAAAAAGTGATCTCTGTAAATAATACCTCAATCAATTACGTTAGTCAGTATTATAGAATCTGAATGTAAATTCATTAATACCCAGATTGGATATATCCTCATTCAGCATTACTGCTAATGTTACGCTGGTCACACACCGAATTTAGTTTTAAGTTGGCTGGGGGAAAAAATCATCACACCCCTGCACTCCCTACTACTACTGCTTCTGCAAGCCTAAACTATGCACTTCAAGCTTCAAGAAAGTGTTTTCTGTCCTGCTGTCGCAGCTTTGGACTGCTGCAACAGTGTGCTTGGCAAATGTCATTGAGCTGGTTTTATTGCTCTCCACAGATATGCTTGTGGGCAATTACGTTAGAGTAAATACAGTATGATTATGGCAAGATCCCTTTAAAGTGCTCATATTACGCTTTTTTTGGCTTTTTCCCTTTCCTTTATTGTGTTATATATCTTTTTTGTGCATGTTATAGGTTTACAAAGTGAAAAAGCCCAAAGTCCACCCCAAAGGGATTTACCATCTCCAAAAGAAAACCCTGTTCACAATCTGCTCCAAACAGCTCTATTGTAGTCCAGCCTTTACTTCCGTGGTGAACGTGAGTTACTTTGTAACACACGTTATAATCATAGACTGTATATAAGAATGGACCAACAGATCCCGTTGCTCTGGGCGGAGATCATTCCCAATCTTGCAGAGACGGAGAGCATAGGTATATGTAAGGAGATAACATAGGCACAGGCTAATTATTGCTAACTAAAATGCTAGTTAACATTAGTAATTACACTTAAACAGCTAATGTGAGACGAAACTGCCTGCGCGCTTCTACGGTAATTCCTCTACTATGCGACAGTAAGTCGCGTCGTTATGACACAATCGTTAGCCTATTTTTACAAAAACGTCTGCTACGGAGCCATAACGTGAGGTACAAGGTAATGGAGCCTTTTATACATTGTCGTGTTTCTTTAGAAATAAACAATGGACAAATAGAGTCTTTAAACGTTTCAGATGTAAAGTTATTCGCTGTCAAAGTGGCACCAAAATGAATGGCAGTCATGGGAATGCTAACGGGAGGTGATGGCTTTGTAGCATTAAAATGGCACCATAGGAGGTTTGCGGTCCAAGGAGAGGCTTACCCCCTTGGTTATAATGCTCACTGTGCATGTGCAACTCCAAACAAAGATGGAATAGAAGTGTGATGCCTCACTCTGTAGCTAGAACAGAGAGCTCAACACACAGGGTGAAAAGAGGAGTTGCAGCAATGTGCAGTACAACAAAAATATGGTGTTTTTTGAAAATTAAACCATGTAAACCACATGTGTCAAACTCAAGGCCCGCGGGCCAAATCTGGCCCCTAGCAGATTTTGATCTCGCCTGCATATCAATTTAGGTTCATAATACATTTTGGCCCAACTAGTTTTTGTTGCTTTATCTGAAGTTTTTGTCCCTTTTGCCAACGCTTTTGGCGCTTTTTCCAGCATTTTTGCCACTTTTTTAGACGTTTTTGTCACTTTTTCAGGGTTTCTGCAGGTTTCACTAAGTCCGATTTAAGACTTTTTCAAGACCATTATGAATGAAATATAAGACCTTTATTACAACATTAACTAAGCCCTAAATTCAGTTTTAATCAAGCCAAGTATCGCTACACTTGTACTTCCCCAAAGCTGAAGAATAAAATCTGTTTTATGTCTGTGGTACAATCTGAAATACACCAATAACACGAAAGCTGATTTAAGTTGCATGTTGGTCTCATTTGTAGTTGAAATACAGCGAAATTATATTTGGACTAGCGAAAGAAAAAACTACAACACCACCGAATAAAAAAAAAGAAAAGAAAAAGAGCATTAGAGGTAGCGTTACATGGACGTAGGAAAAATTTTGATTTTTAAATTTTAGACTTTTTAAGACCCCGCGGAAACCCTGTTTTTTCTTTGATGGCTAAGTTACATTTTTGGGGGCTTTATGTCGACCAAGCTGTAAGTGAGAAGACTACAGTATATGAGACATGCAATAATACAGCAAAAGATGTTTGACTTTCTTCGATTAAATAAAGCATGTCAATAAAATGTACGTCTGGCCCTTGATGTGATTCTTTTTTCCAGTGTGGCCCTTAGTGAAACTGAGTTTGACACCCCTGATGTAAACCTTTTCTGATATAACCTCTAAATACAATTATGTACCTGAAAATAAGCATAATATGAGCACTTTAAATAAAAACGGCTGGTTTTCTTTTACCAAAAATGTATAAATAGCATTCAACAATAGTATATATTTACACTTACAATTCAAACAGTAATAAAATTACAGACTGCATCATTGAAATATAAGCTATAATGTGACTCAAGACTTATTTGATCATATTTCAGTGCTTAATACCAGTAAGTACATGCATTTTCATGTAGCAGGCAGCTGTCAGCTTTGTGATAATGTCACAAAGGTTAAACGCTCTTTAAGGCAGCACAGCCACTTTGAACCTTAAATGCTCCCCAAACTTTGATCGTTTTTGGTGTTTTTTTACTGCCTGTCTCTTTCTATTGCTTTCTCCACTTTTTTCATGTCTCCATTTTAAACTCACATAGTCAAAACACACCTTTGGCTCTTAGTGCGACTGTGATTACAGCGGCCACTACAAAGTGACCGCTGTCCTGTTGAAGGGATTGACCCACTTGTGGCAGATGGACGTCCAACCCAATCTACAACTCAGACAAAGATGTCCGCCCACAGCCCCCATGGGAAAATGTGTCCACAGGTTAATTCTGACCCAATCAATGAGAGCCTTGAATGGAATTACCTGTGAGTATTCCTGATCATCCACTCAGCTAATCAGTACCATACATCTAATTGGGGTGGAGAAAGTCCCATGGCACTCACAGGGTCAAACTAATTAAACATCCTGTCTCTATATGGCCCTTCTCTGCTGCCCTCCTCCCCATTTATTTAAAGTTTGAGCAACTTTGTGGGGGGTTGGCGGGGAATTTCTTTTGATCTGTAGACGTGCATTGGCTTTGATTATTGATCCGGAGCTGAAGTCGTCCCTGTTTGAATGTTAGACGTCTGTCGGGGCTCACTCACCCTGCAGAAGTAATCAAGAAAATGGGGAGTGACAGGTCGCAGACCTCATTGTAATTAAATTGTTGAGTGGAAGACAGAACGAAAAACAGCTCAAAGTGAAATAGAGAATGGGACGGGCTGCATGTCAGAGGACATTCCATACTTTAGTTATTTGTGGTTCTATTGGCAAGCAACAATTGGTGCTGAAATAAACAAAAATGACAGTTAATAGATAATGGGTGTAATGGTGTGTTTGTTCATTCCAAATTTTTGAATAACCTCCAAGCTCCAAATGATACTTTTACATTGCCTCTTGTTCACATATGTTTATAATCCTCATGATGGCCTGATTGTTTGCCATAATGAGCCTCTTCCTTGTGACGGAGCAGGGCTAACCTTGGACACAACAGCAACCTCCATATGAATGAAGTCATAGCTATAATATAATCTTCTCTCTGTGCGATTCCAGTTTCAAGCTGAGAAGGTATTACACTCAGCAGCGTGAGTGATTCAAATAAGAACTGATAAGGACAGTGGAAAATTTGATTCCCAACGATTATACTCAGCTGCTAAAAATGCTGCATTGCCTTAACACTGCAGTACCACTCTGGCAGAGGAAATAACTGACACTCATAATGATACTGCAGATTCAAAATTCTTGGTATGTGACTTTTTAAAGCACCAGAAAATACATTTCTTATCTAAACTGATAGAGGAAAAGAGTTGGAAATGTTTTAGCTTTCCTTTTACACTTAAATGTATTCAAAAGCACTGCCTAGTTCCAGCAAGCAAAGCAGTAACGATAATTAAAGGTGGCAGTTATTCAGATGACACCCTCTTACCACAAATCCTGAGCGTATTGATTAACCTGTCTGAGCCTGAATCAGTGTGTAACTCAAGATTTGATTGGCTTAGTCTTTAGGGGCCCCCAAATTGAAATGTAAGCACAAATAAATAATGAGTACTAAAGCAATGAGCCATGTTAATAAAGCATGTCAGCCACCTGCATTACTTTTTTGTTGCTTTGTTAAAATTAGTCCAGCCTCATTAGAAAAGAAGGCTTTGTGTTAATGTTTGCCAACATAGCAGATAAGACCCAAAAAAAAAACATTCATAAATTAAAGCTGCATTGATTGTGCTAAATAATAAGTCTCCACTTCACCTGCATCATTGCGTCGACTGTCAATCATGACTACGACCACGCCCCTTTCCAAGGTTGTATAACTCCGCCCTTCAGGACTCTCTTTTCTTTCCAAACCAAACCACACCAGGCAGAACAAAGGGAGGATTTCTGTGAGTTGAATGGACTGTTTCACCTGTATAAGACTTATATTTTGGTCACATTGAATGTTTTGCCTGAAAGTTTGATATATTGTTTTGTTTATGCAAAATTACAGAGTTCAATCCTGTTAAGTAAAGAGAAAATGAAATGCAGATTGTGTATGCAGTGCAGATTGTGGATGCATTAATGATGTCAATCAAGATGAATTTAACCTAATTTGTTATTGATGGTTTAATGCTATTCAGATCTGTGACATTTTCTTTAGCTATCTCTTTGTTTAGACAAAATCATCCAAAAAGCTAAACAGAATGCACATGCATACTATTCTGAAATAATTTGTGATGTATCTCAAGGCAAGTATAACGTTCCAGCACTTTCGGCTAATGCAGTGTCTGCAGTGTATATGTAAGCTCACTGTTAAAAACATTATCCATCAAAATGAGTAATGACAGGGCCAATCGAGGCTCTTTATAATGAAGTAAAGCTAATCGAATACCAGTAGGCCAATGACAAAATGCTTTCAGACGTTGATTTGTCTTGTGATTGGTCATGCTCGTCAGTTGACCTCTGACCTCAGGAAGCACATAAAACAGCAGGAAGTTTACACAAGCTCCAATTTATAAGTGATGGCTGACACAGGGCCCATATACCCTTCCTGCTGCTGCCATCCAGGCACTCTAATCTGATAAATGATCCTTTGTTTCACATGAATTTATACTTTATGGGGATGCAAGTCTTCTAGGCTGAGTCTATTGAAATCAGTCATAAGGTCATAAAACAAAGTCATGAGAAAACATGATGTTGTTAATCATGTGAATCTATAAAGAAATATTGTTTTCAAACTGGAAACACACAAATAGCTTTTAGAAGCATTTTCGAAAAGTTGTATTGTTGAGATTCATGAATGGCGTTTGCTTGCATACAGTTGAGACTAATGTAGAAGAAAAGCAAAACCATAATGTTATAATGAAATGAAAAACAAGCCACACTTTTTTGGAAAGACTATCTCTGGCAACACATTGCGTTAAATGGAGCCTCATTGTGTTACCAATGTAAAAACAGCTGCATGAAATCAGCTTTGATGTGGTAATGACACAGATAAAACAATGTTAAATTTAACACCTGCTGAATGCCAGAGATGGGGACTCGAGTTTGAGACTCGGACCCGAGTCGCACTTAAGTCGCACACACAATGACTTCAGACTTGACTTCAGACTCGTCCTCAAAAGACTTCAGACTCGACTCAGACTCGAGATGCGGGACTCGTTTTCTTTTAGGAAACGTCTAATGAGCTGACCGTAACCTATGACCTACCTACGTAACGTTTAATACATAAACGGTTTCTGCTGCATGTGAGAGAGGACAACAAACATGTTGACCGCACTGGCAGCTGCTGTTCCATTCATCAGAAGCTTTGGCTTTAGAATTTTACACAATAAGGCCCAAACAAAAGAAGTGCTGTATGCAAAATATGTGGACTCTAGAGACTTCTTACTTAGACTCTAGCTCAGAGACTTTGGACTTAGACTCTAGCTCAGAGACTTGTGAGCATCTCTGCTAAATGCAAAAATTGTCTTCCTTCTGAGCTGGCGCAAAATATCAATAGTTGCTGAATTAATTCTTCCATTTTACTGTGAACAAATATTGATATTCCTGGTGGAAGGACAAGAGTGCAGGGGTGCATTTTTTAGGAGAGTATTCACTATGTCAGGGATCTGTGTAGTGTTCAATAAATAATGAAAAAAGAAGGTGCTGTGCACCAGGAGTTACAAGGCCAGGACACACTGAAACTCTGACCTACAAGCTGACATATAATTTGAACCTTTTCTTGTACGATGTGCTTCCTTCCACAGGTGAATGGCTTTGGTGGGTGTCTGGGGGCTGGTTGGTTGAGGGGGAATGGCGGGTGAAGGTGAATTGAAGAAAGCGCTCAGCTCCTCTGGGACTAGATAATTTGAGGTGGGTATATGGGAACTGAAAGTTCACGGTTCATGGTGCAGTGGTTGCTGGGATTGCAGCTCCGTGGGGAAGTCTAAGGCGTGTCAAAGGGTTTGTAGTCACCTTCCAGTCCCAACACATGGGAACTGACATCATGCATCTGTGTCTAATGCCAGGGTCGGGTAAGGGATACGACTTGACCATTGGCCTTTGGTGAAATTCAGCCATTCGTCATGCGTCGCTGGATCAGGGGCTGCAGCTCCTGGCACATCTGTTCATAATGCAGGTAGCGTGTGGGGGCTGTGGCTTCTGTGAATCCGAACAATCTGCTGATGTATAGAAATTGATGGCAGTTGAGCCATGTGCTTCGAGAGAGACCCTGGCTCTCAGCCTAATGAGGTTGTATATCCTTTGAGTTTCTGAGGCAGAGTACTCACCTCTGAACTTTGAAAAATCCAAAAGCATCTTGATGAGATGCACCAAGAGATAGTAGTACACAGCAACACTAGAGGGGTTTATTTTTACGCGTTGATGCATAAAGTATCCATCCATCTTTACACTTCAAACAATGCCATGATTGTTGCAAAGTTTCCCATTTAGCTGTCCGCTGGTGTTTAAAATGATTGTGAAAAGGAGCCTTTGGGGAACTTCAGGTGTTTACATTGTCTGAGACGGATGACGCTAGCTCCCTTTAGCTTAAACACTCTGTGGACATGTCACTTTTTGTTTGGCTATCTCTCATGCAAGACTTCCATATGCTCTCATAGTGCTACCACACCAGTCTCTTTGTCAGCTGGATTACGTATTTTCATGAAATTTGGTGGAAGGGTGTAGCATCGGCCAAGGAAGAACCCATTACATTTTGGGCACAAATAGTTTTTCACTTTCGTTAACATTGCATGATAGGGCATGGCCTTGGCGTGTAACTGTGTTGACATCATAGTTCAGCTAAAGATAAAAAGAAGAGTTTAATTGAATTGCAGTAACTGAGATTAGTTAAGCTGTGAAGCCTGTGAATCACTCAAGCTAGCCACGTACCTGTGATCGGCAGATTTAGAGGGAATTTCTGTCTGAAAAAAATCTCAAGGTGAGATGAGTTTGTATGTGGGTAAGTGTTTACCAGAACTCTGACCGAACTGTTGTTGGTCGAGTTGCATTGTGGGTAATGTAGGCGCCAGGATTTGACAAAGAAGAAGAATGTGTGGAATAAAGAGACATCTCTGTCTCAGCTGCGTCAATTTTTATAGTTCTCTTAACTGCACATCTTGAGCCCGACAATGTCATAGGAGTTGAATCTAATCCAACGGAGTGTAATGCTAAGTCGATGGAGTACTCTTTTAAGGTTTCTTGATTTACTTCCCTTACTACTTCTCCTGTGTTTTGACTTGTAGAAGGAATTACAGCGACAGCAGAAAATCTGCATCTTCTCCATTTCTCGACTCGGTCAGAGAGGTCAGCCTGTGATTGACACCAGGACCAGGAAAAACAGGTGACCCCTAACCTTCAATGAAGGCTCAATCGGACAATCATGACCCTCCAGAATTGCGCTGACATGATCTTTCTTAAAGCTAGAAATGCCCACAGAATATATATATATATATATATATATATATATATATATATATATATATATATATATATATATATATATGCTGTCAACAACTGCATTGAACACAATGGCAACTATTAAGTGACCTTGTAGCTCTCAGCCGATTGAAAGGAAAATCCCCAGGGAGAATCCCCTCTCCACCTGATTGAAATTCCTTGTGGAGGCACTGCATGGAGCTCTGAAGTCACAGCAGTGATCCACAGTGACAGTCAAATTACAGGAATGCAGAAAGACTTTTATCTCTGTCTCCATCCTAAAGTATTCGTTTAAGTCATGTAAATAATGATAAATCGCACTGGGGAGGAATGTGCTTGTTGCAACAGGCTTTTCCTTTACAGGATTGTCTCCGATTGATATGTAGTAGCTCATCAGTATCAATCACGGAGGGTGTTTACTGTTAAATGAATCACTGTAGATCTTATCAAAGTTTGAGTAAATCAGCCACA
Organism: Sander lucioperca; assembly: GCF_008315115.2. Lineage (NCBI taxonomy): Eukaryota > Metazoa > Chordata > Actinopteri > Perciformes > Percidae > Sander > Sander lucioperca. Next base: position 7,337,251 of record NC_050192.1, on the reverse strand, counting down.
CTGCTGATCTGAGAGTTTAACTGGAGGTTAAAGCAACATGTTTCTGACACATGAGAAAGGAAAATCAACTGATAAGAAAAACAACTTTTCCTATCAGCTGATTTTGCTCCAAGCTATTTTTGGAGGGTCAAACAGTTAGGTACATATTAGATTTACCCATTATTAGGTTTCCAAGCACGATCTTTTGTGCTCGCTTTTTGTTATTGTTGTGAATTGTGCTCGAGTTCAAGACAGAAGGCAGGCATGTTTTGCATCCAAACCATTTGCAGTTGTAGGGTACATGTCTGAATAAAAGATAGACACAGTGACAATGAGGGATGGAATTCAATAAACTGCAGCAGAAGGCACAGTAACAAGATGGGACCTGGCATGGCAAGTTAATGAGCTGTAGCTGACAGGCCAAAATGGATTTGTGATGATGATGTTGAATGACAATGTAGCAAGACGGGTGGAAGTATTTTGTGTGTAGCATTATAATGTACCATCTTATGCTGCTCAGTCTTCAAGAGTGTCTTTGTCTTTGTCCAGCATGCTCATCATTAAAATAACTTATTTAGCTGATAGCATCTGCGTGGTGTATAATGTGTTTGCACTGTGAATAGCAGTCTTTCACAATGAGAAGCTTGATGATAGATGTGGAGATAAGTCCACTCCACACTTACATACATACAAAAAAATTCTACCAGAAACATATGTATAATCAATCTACATTTTCTCAAGTTAGACTGGGTGAGTTTTTGTTTTTTAACCCAGAGTGGATGTGTATATACAGTAACCAAATTTATCGCAGAGCTGCTGGACCTCATTTCGCTGATTCCAAAGCTTTTTCCTGATTTCATCTCCTTGCTCAAGAAATCCTGAAAGGCCTTAACATCTATTATAACAACATGGAGAAAAAATGGTTCCTGTCTTCTCCTACATCAATGAGGTCAAGTTTTCAATCTTGACTTGATTTGACAATCTGGATGAACACATCAACTGGATGGCCCAGGTGTAACCTCAAGACCTACAGAATAACTATTTTCTGCACAGGCACTTCCAGCTAACTTCTGGGGCTCCCCAAAAACAGGTCAACTGCTTCCTCTTTTCTGGCCAAGACATTATCCTTTGATGAAGTAACTTCTCATTACCTCCACCAAAAAGGTTATGTTTGTCAGCCGAACAGAAAAACTACTGACACAATTTTCATGAAACTTAGTGGAAGCGTGTAGCATGGACCAAGGAAGAACCCATTTCATTTCTGGGCAGATCTGAAAAACGGGGAAGACATATTAGACACATATTAGTTTTAACTTTTGTTACCATTGCCAGATAGGCCTTGGCAGAGGTCTGCACTCTCCAAGTGCTCTTCTAGTTCTACTAGAGCCCAGAAGGCTGGCTCCACTCCCCACTCTTTCCTTCCATAAACCATGACCTCAATTTAATTCCACCAATCTAGACCTATCCTCTTCACCATCACTCAGTCCATGCTGTCCTCTTACCAGACTGCCTTGAAATGTTCTAAAGTATTTTCATTGAAATAAATATATACACCATTCCTCTCCAAAGACCTGCTGCTTATTGCATCCTCCAGAACATATGCCAGCCCCATATTCTCCAAGCATACTTCTGTCTTCCAAGATTACCTGGCAGGACAAGCTTCCTCGAGTGACAATCTGGACTTCACCGTAATTGTCTCAGTTTGCCAATTGCACTGTATTTCACGCTCCCAAATTTCCATTACTCCCTGTAGACAATTTTTCTTCCCAGATTTCACTGGGGCATTGCCACTGTCCTCTTCTTAAAAATCCCCTCTGCACTCAGTCCCTTCTAAGCTCTTGTCTCAGCCCTCATCTTCAGACCCACTTCAGAGACTAGATCAAACATCAGATATTGAACCACCTCAATGGTATCCAACACTGTCAGCCTCCCAAACAAGCAATTTCTCTGGTCACCAGTTGCTTCCAGCGTGGAATCCCCAACACTAGAGTCCAGCTTGGTGGCCAACAGCTCTCCCAAACCTATCATTCTTACAACCTCTCCTCCCTCCAGAAAGCCCATTTTTCCAGGATCTGCTTCCAGGACTCTCCTCCCACCAGCTGTCACTCGTTCTGAATACATACACTCGATCCAAAAATCGGAGTCTCTGGGGCCGATTGTCTCATCTTGTCGGATCCCAAAGTGATCGTCCAGACTAAGAGCCAAATATTCACATACCCAGTCTTCTCATTACACTGTTACTAAACAACTCTTTGCCACCCAGGCATGTTATTGTGTTACTCATATGAATGTTGTCCAGCCCTTTGAAAAGCCATTTAGTCAAAAATATGCTGTGTTTCATGTTTTAATTTATGTTGCCCCATGAAACCAGGGCTTCATTTTAGCAACCTATTGTATTTTACATTGAATACTCACTCTTCACACTCATAGATGGTTACTGAATGGGTTTACCGGGTGCAGGCCCAGGGGCCCAAAGGGTCAGGGGACCCCTGGCAAAACAACTAAAAGAGATGCAAAACAGCTGCAAAGAGACACAATGGGATTCAAAACTATTGAAAGGGGCAAAACCACTACAGAGAGACACAAAATTACTACAAATAGATACTATGCAACTACAAAAACACTAAAAATGACCACAAAGAGATGCGTGACTTCTAGAAGCAGACACAAAACAACAACAAAAAGATGCTAAACAATTATAAAGTATGTGTGTCCTGCTGCTATGTAGGAGAGGTGGTGGGGCCTTTACTGTGCCCAGGGGCCCATTGTCTCAAAATCCGCCCATGTTCACACTGTTTCATAATCTCCGTACATTTTTCACATTATTTTGTATATTCTGTTATAATTTATCTGACAAAGTGTAGATGATAGAAGACAATCCACACCCTTGGGCGAGTTGCCCACTTATTCAGGTTTGCTAAGTGTAAATGAAAATCTACCCCAGAACCACCAGTAGGTCTATCATTTAATCCCAATTAACTTAATTTTCAACTCCATTCAACATTCAAAAGTTATCAAAAAGCACCAAATATGTCACACTTAACAAGAGCAAACAGGTGTACAGGACACCTAGACCTTTTGTGATTTAATCATGAATTTGAATAATTTCACTTCATGCAGGCATGACATAGCTCCAATCAAGCCGTGGAACTAACAGATGTGGAATACACATATGTCACTGCCACTGCCATACAGTCTGAAGAAAACTGGAAGCTACTTGAGGGGAAACCTAAACGTATTAGATGTCATCTTCTGGAAGTAATCTTGCTGATCCCTAAAGACAGATAAGTATAATTTAAAGTATTACAATGTGTATCAGGAAATCAGAAGCATGCATCAAGAAATGATCAACACAGAACACTGCTCTGTCCTGATATGGAGCTTTTGATATCTGGAAAATTACTAAGAAACCAGAAAACAACATACATCTCACACAAGGCTTGTAAAGCTGCCTCTGAAAACCACAACTACTGTAACATTGACTGTTTAACGTGTAAGTACGTTTATTAGACAGACCAATAAACTTGTGGATGGCTTTCTCTATTAAATCTGTTAAGATGTAAGTGTGGAGCTCTGTATCACATGCAGTACAGCAGCTACACAAGAAGCAGGAAGTGGGATAAATCACAACCAGATTCCATTAGTTCCCCTGTGGAAGTTAATGCCTCAAGTAGAGAACTTTTAATTTGATTTATTATGTCCCTCCCACCCACTGAAGTGGAGGTGTGGAGGACAGGAAATGATGTGCAGTGATGGTAAAGGAGACACAGATCACCAGTATAGTGTGTCAGGTAGAACAAGGACAGATGGGCTCCTCAACGGCCATTTCATACAGCACTCAATTTTGTATTCAAAAGTGGCACAAAATCATGTAGAAATGTGCTCTTCCTTTCTGCTAAAGACAGTGGCACTGTGCTGCATGTGTACGAGTGTTAAATCTGACAATATGTGTTGGTTTCAAAGAACTCTAATTCACTTTTCCTAATTTTTGTTGCCATTTTTTTGTATTGAAGCGTAGTCAAATCTCACCCGTCTCCAGTCTACAGAAAAGAAACATTTTAAAGACGTAGGTATGCAAAGGTTCACAACAGGAATGCAGATCAATGTATGCATGTTAACCTGTATGTACGTGCCCATAATCAATAAAAGTGCCTGAAATTTATTTTTCACTAATACTGGGGACATGTTGGGGCATTTGCTGTGGACATACATCATGTTGCCGTGGTGAGCTGGTGGTGATGGTCACTAGCCACTGACTGCAACAACAAAACTGGAAGAAAGTGTACGAAAAGATAGACAAAAAAGTATTTATTTTTTTAAAAGGACTCTCTGCTTACAATCCCACATTGCATTTGCATTTTATAGATGCAAAATTAGAGTCATACAATGATGATTTCAGTTAGCCTTTTTTGTTCCTTTTTTAGTTTTTTGTTTGCTTTAATTTGGATGATGCGTTCATGAACATGTGCTCCACCAGGTGCTGGCAATTTTCCTGATTGTCCAGGCAATCAGGACTGTACCAGGTGGGACTTAGGGAAGGGGGGGGGAAACAGAGGATTCCTTTCTTTGTATTGGTTTTACTTCCAGCCCAGAGAGTAACGCTTACCTGAATGTAAGGTGTAGAGTCACTATACATTACTAATTACTATATATCTTAAAGCTTAGGTTAAAATGTAATATTGCTGACTGACTTGGCAGCCTTAATTGTTTCACCCGTGCTGATATGTGGGTGGTTTTGACCATAAGTGATTTAAAGCTGCTGTTTGATCGTGAAGGGATTTCTGTGTGGGATTAGTGGAATCTTCGCTGTCTATGAGACTTTCTTTTGTTTAAAGGGCCAACATGTAATATATTTACAGTATTAAATCAAAAAATGACAACAATATGTCGTCAGATATTAAGGAAACAAGTTAAGTTGAAATACTATCTTCTCTGACAACAATGGTAAAGCCAGTTTTCTCCTTTGAAATTGCTGTTTTAGTTTTGGCCTGTGTGTTGTTATCAACTGCCCATTTTTACATCCGGGTTGCCAGACATGAAACGCAAACGCGCAAAAAACATTATGCTGCAGCCGTGGTAGCAGCACCTAAATGAAATGGATTAACAGAGATTAATTTCACCCAACCTAAAAAAAACTCTGCATCTTTCTAAACAGTTAAGGTAAAACACAGGTAAATACTGGAGATGCATTTAAAAGATGGAGACAGCTTTGAGCCCAAAAGGACGCTGAGTTGGCTAATTTCCTCCTTAACAGGTAAGCATTAAGCTTTATGCTAATTTATTTATAAATAAACATTTATAAACAACATTTTTGTGCTCGCAGTAAATTAGGCTATATAGAGTACTCAAGTTAGTTACTCGCAAAAAAATTGAGACACAGCCAGTGAAGTGATCTTGACTGGTGCTAGCTAATGCCGCCATGCTAACACACGCTAACTGCTAACGTTGGTGGAGGACCGGGCAAGCTAAGCAACCGTGAGCCTCAATTGTTGAATTAGGACATAGCTTACGTTCTCCACAGGTCGCTCTGCAATGTATGGTGTGTTAGATTATGGAATATGGAATCTTGTGGCTAACGTTACCATTCGCCAGCTTCACGGCTATGATATGTTGGACAGTAAGATGATTCCCACTTCGTTACAAACTGACATGCAACCATAATGTCTAATGTACAGTGTATAGACAAGCAGCTCTTAGTAAATTATTTTGTAGATCATGCAACAATATCATCTACATTGTATGATGTCATCATTTTCATCTACACATAAACTTAGACAAATGGAAGAAAGGCTACATGTTAAATTTTTATATAGGCCTACAACTGGGTCTGGAAAGTAGTAGAACCAAAAAAGGGTGGCTGTCAGTCAGGTACAGAGGATCGCGAGGTCGTGGCTTTTTTAGCGGTTGTTGTTATGTTTAGGCATCACTGTTGTTGTTGGTCCCTAAGCTACGGTGGCCGACAGGGGCAAACGCCCTGCAACTTAAGAAAACACACGCAAATAGACAAAACACAAGCAAATTAAGAAAACAACTTCATTAATTTGACAACACGTGCAGCATTCAGCAAACGCGCTGCAAATACCACAACACAACCAAATAGATAAACGCACTGCAAATAAAAAACGATGCAAAAAGAAAAGCACGCAAACCCCGAAAAAGAAGCAATGCAAAAAGAAAAACAAATTCATTAATTTGACAACACATGCGCAGCATTCAGCAAACGCACTGCAAATATCACAACACAACCAAATAGATAAACGCGCTGCAAAGACACACAACACAACCAAATAGATAAACGTGCTGCAAATATGAAATGATGCAAAAAGAAAAGCACACAAACCCCGAAAACAAATGCAACAAAAAAACGCTGCATCCAGATTACACAACGGAAGTTCTCCAGACCTCTAGAGGGAGCAGCTAGTGGAACAGCTGGATTTTCGACCGTTATTAACCAATATTAAATTCATATTATTATTATTATTATTATTATTATTATTATTATTATTAATAATAACATAATATATTATTAATATACAGTTTATGCTCCCGTCTCATGCCCTCCCGGCTGGTGCTGTCCCCGAGCTTCGGCTTTTCAAAATAAAAGCTCGCGTCTGGTCCGCTATGTGTTTGTACTTTGGTGTGTTGGATGTTTGTGAACTAAACAGTACGGCAATCATACTAATGAATACAATAACTTTTTCAGCAGATGTCTTACTTACAACACGTTGGAGTTAGCAAAGCAGTTTTGTGTTTATATGTGCAGGCAGGATTTATTCAGTTTGATAAATCCCACGGTTAATTGGCTGGTTTACTAACAGGGAGGGACTATAAATCCTGTCTGTTTTTTGTATTTCAAGAGCGAATTGCTCCACAATATGAATACAGATTGATCACTTATTTTGTTGGTAACCGTTGTTGTATAATCACAATATTACACTTGAGGAGGCCTACACTTAAGTAATTTCGGACCTCGAAATTAAACCCTCTCTCTGCTGATTGAGTATCAGCTGGGACCTGAGCCGAGACACACCCACCAAACCAGAGAAAACCTATCTCAAACATAGATTTAATATTTACAGTCTATAAAGTCTATGCAGTTTCTCTCTCTCTCTCTCTCTCTCTCTCTCTCTCTCTCTCTCTCTCTCTCTCTCTCTCTCTCTCTCTCTCTCTCTCTCCCTCCCTCTCTCCCCGTGAGGTCGAAAATCCAGCTGTTCCACTAGCTGCTCCCTCTAGAGGCCTGGAGAACTTCCGTTGTGTAATCTGGATACAGCGTTTTTTTGTTGCATTTGTTTTCTAGGTTGGTGTGCTTTTCTTTTTGCATCGTTTCATATTTGCAGCGCGTTTATCTATTTGGTTGTGTTGTGTGTATTTGCAGCGTGTTTATGTATTTGGTTGTGTTGTGTGTATTTGCAGTGCGTTTATGTATTTGGTTGTGTTGTGTGTATTTGCAGTGCATTTATGTATTTGGTTGTGTTGTGTGTATTTGCAGCGCGTTTATGTATTTGGTTGTATTGTGTGTATTTGCAGCGCGTTTATGTATTTGGTTGTGTTGTGTGCATTTGCAGTGCGTTTGCTGAATGCTGTGCATGTGTTGTCAAATTAATGAAGTTGTTTTTCTTTTTGCATCGCTTCTTTTTTCTGGGTTTGTGTGCTTTTCTTTTTGCATCGTTTCATATTTGCAGTGCGTTTATGTATTTGGTTGTGTTGTGGTATTTGCAGCGTGTTTGCTGAATGCTGCACATGTGTTGTCAAATTAATGAAGTTGTTTTCTTAATTTGCTTGTGTTTTGTCTATTTGCGTGTGTTTTCTTAAGTTGCAGGGCGTTTGCCCCTGTCGGCCACCGTACTAAGCTACTTCGAAACGCCATCTTACACCCTCAAAAACTGGGTCCATACCTAACAGTGACAACATGTGGGTCTGGTTGTGTTCCATTGGAACAAAAATGTGTGGACAAATGAATCACTGCAATGAGTTCACTAAATTTTTCCTTTCTGTAGCTCATCGCTTGATTTATCCTTTCCATATTCCCTCCCCTCTGAGCCAGTCTGCTGTAGCCTATGGTGCTGGACCTTTTTGTTTCATCTGCAGCGTGATATTGTGCACTGCTGATGTCCTCCTATTATGGAAATGACCCTCTTACAGAGAAAGTCACACTCCATCTCATTTTTTTGCCGCAGTCGCTCCACATTAGAGAGCAGAGAGCGGTGCAGCACACAGCTTGTACAGTAATGTATGGATTCCAGCTGATGACTTCAGACACTGAGAAAGAGGTGCAGGGAGATTTCTCTCAAGCTGTTTTGACACAGAGCGTGACTCTGGCAGAATTCCTCACTTCTTTTTGCAGGGGTGGCTAAACCTCTCTATTAATCTCTCAGAGTGAACAGTTGAAGTGAAGGGCGGGACCTATTCCTCTTTAGCATTAATCAGATCTGCCCTTTAGTGCCTTGCAAGCTAATTAGCGATCCCATTATTCACGTCTCTGCCTTTTTTGTTTTTCTACACTTTCACAGGCTTACAGAAGTGTCAGCCACAAGTATGCACTGGCTGCACAGATGGAATAAACATGTATTAAATCATCTCAGCGGCCCTGATGGCAAAAATCTTAGAAACAATATGTGCAGCACACCAATAAGTTAGAGGTTCAATCACGCATCAGGCTGGAAAATGACAAGCTGCTAGTCTCCTTGATATTTCAATAATCATTATCAAGATATTGTCAACCAGCTAATTGGGATGTCTTTTTTGCTGTATTACATTGACTGAAATGTGTATGACTGAACATTTTATTACTCTGTGCTTTCCTGTTTTATATAATTCTAAAGAGGACATCGCCTTGTGCTCTGAAAAATTATGATTTTTTTTTTTTGGGAAACTAAACTATTGGTAGGCAAAGAAACATGCAAACCACAGAATAACACTTTTCTTGTGAGATTTCCTGGTTGTTCAGCTTTATAGGAAATACATGGATTTCCTGTGTTGAGCTGATCATGTTTCTCAGTCTTATGGCCCTGACACACCAACCTGAAAATCGGCTGTTGGACAGTCTGGCGAAGTCAGTGACTCGAGTCTGTTCGGTGTGTTCCATGCCATCGTACGTTTAGAGGAGCTGTCGGCCTACATTTTGGCCGACCTGACTTGCTGGGTCGGAGGGCGGGCAGTCGGACTCACTCCACCAATCTGATTGGTGGCCTCTCAAAATCTGACGAAAATCTTTTAAACTGACCTTTGTCGATCTGAAATGAAGACAACTGTATGGCCTGTTTCTCGCTTAAAATGTTCTTAGAAACACGTTCAGTGAACTATTTTCGTAAAATACGAGATCGTATTTTGAACAAGCCGCCATTACTATCGGCTGGAGAAGCCAGACCCACGTGACGCGTTGTCATTTCCAGTTTTTTGTATTACGTCTCGCGCACGCACAGAACGTACGCTCAAGACGGCGTTGCTTCGGTGTGTTCCAAGGCACTTTTTGGACCTCGGGGAGCCGACTGATCAGTCCGACAGCCTTTTCTGCCGACGGTCAGCTGTCGGGTTGGTGTGTCAGGGGCTTTAGGTGCACAGGAAAGAGCAAAACCATAAAAGAAACGTGAGCAGTGACCCATAGTAAAATACTACAGCAGTGGTGATAGTGTATTAGCATGCTACAGTTGAAGCCTGTGATCTTACCAAGTGCATACAGTACATGTGATATGGCGAGCATCACGGGAGGGCCTCACCTGACCTTGGCCTGCGCATTTAACGTCAGTGTGACAGATGCATAGCATCTGCAGTGCTAACAAGGGACAGGATGCGTGTGTGCACATGGCCAAGAGCTCAAGCGAGAGAGGAGCATTGCATGCGCAGCACCCGCCAACACCTTAAGCCTTGCCACCTGCGAATTGTGTAACAGAGATGTTGCGTGACCAGACTGTTTTTCTGGTCAGAGACAAACCTCATTTGTGGAATAAACCATTTTGCCACACTTTTTTTTTTTTATGATTTACGATCGCTTACGGTAAGACATAGTTCCCTATAATCATGTCTCCTGTCAGACATTACACCTACGTGGTGTTTGTCACCAGTCACGCTCTCTTTGGCTCATCACACGCATTAAGTTCATTCACTGCTGAAGCTCTGTCATGGGGATAGTAAACGCCTCATCTCTATTTTGCTCTCACACACCTCTTTCCATTCTTCTTCTTCTTCTTCTCCACCAATGATGAGCATGCGGGCCCAATGAAAAACCTGCATGGCTCTGGTGGGCTATCCTGACACTTTAATTGGAGAGGCGTAAATCAGGCTCCATTGTCAGGGAGAAGGGTAATTATTTCCTCCTGTCTGAGCCACCAGCGATTCCCTTCTTTCCTCCCCCATTTCACTTTCTCTGCGTGTCAGACGCTTTCATCAGAGACCTAGCTGACACTCCCTTTACTTTCTTTCCTGAGTGGGGATTTTAGCAATACACTCTAATTCTACCTCAAAGCCAACGTGTAAAAGTGTAGAATCCTTCACATCCTGGCTCATATCTACAGTAAAGTGACAACCCAAATGCATCCATTCATGAAAATGCAAACGGAGCATAGATTCTCTCTCTGGAGCTCAGTATGGAAATAGTTAAATCCAATACATGTTGCTAGTGGCTAACGCACCCAAGTCTTTCCAGACTCATGACTCTGCTGGTTTGGGCTTGTGTTGCTACAAATCTGTCCTGGGATAAGTGTTAGTGTTGATGCAGCGTTTGGCATGGCTTGGACCTTCAACATAGCATTTTTAGGTCCCTGTGCTGAGCAAGCTTTCCCCAATGAGCCCATTAAAAGCGATTGTGTTAACTGAAAGTTTCTTCTTCTCGAGCAAGTTGGGGTTTTCGTGCTCCTGGTTTGGAACGGAGCGTGCTTCTCTCACCAAAAGCATCCTCATCTTTTTTTTTTGGCTGACCACATCGGATGAAAAATGTCCTATGTTATTACTTTACTTCACCATCTATTAGGATGATGAAATCCATTACTTATGTGGCAAGATTACTCAAAGGAGGATATTTAATTTATTGAATGGTGAAGGCAGTTTATGAAAGAATGCATCAGCAAAGGAAAAAGGAATAACTCATCTGTTTTCAGCAGTGTTACCGGGATGTCACTACTTTGGTCCAGACCGAAACATCTCAACAACTATTGGATAGATTTCCATCAAATGTTGTACATTCATGGTGAAAATCTTTTGATATTCCATCAACATCAGCTGTATTTTGTGTTTAGTGCTAATTAGCAAATGTTAGCATACTAACACACTAAAAGACAATTTTTTAGATTTTTGTGTGATATGTGATCCCGCGATTCTCGTTTGATCTTGCAAGAATCCAGCTGCCGTGCAGGGTTACTTTGATAGAACCTGGTTGTTAAAATGGTCCCAGCACACACTTACAAGCTGATTCATTTTTTTAGCTTGTTAAGCACTTTGGTCAACTATGTTTTTTAAAACTTTGCTATATAAATAAAACTGAACTGATTATTGTGGAAACATTGATATTTAATATAATATATTAATAATATAAAATGGAAAATGTAACATTTTTCATATAATGTAGGGCACATTTTTATATTTTTGTAAGGGCTATTTGATTATCCACAGATGAAAAGCAGCTTTTGTCCTGAATGTGTCTGACCTTTTCCAGCTTCACCCTCTCCGTGCGAGGGACGAGTCCCCCCCTACTTCTCTGATGTGTTGAGCTGTACATGTTAAAGTTGGCTGTCTAGTTAACAGAAGAAGGGAAGGGGAAAGATCGTGGAAGGGAGGGGTGAGGAGAAGGGGGAGGGGGACTTCAGTGGAGAGAGTGTAATAGGACACCAGCCCTCTCTGTCTTTTCGCTCTCCTCCCTCTCTCCTCTCCTCTCTCCTGTGCTCTCTTAGTCAAGCCTGCTCTGTGAGCACTTAGATGGAATAGCAGCATTTTTCCTCTTTGGTGTCACTGGTGGAAACTGGAAACAAGGTGTTTGAAGGGGGATAAATAAGACCCAGATCTGCTTTGGTAACTGGCTTGTTCAAGTGGGACCAGCCCTGGAGGAAGCTCCTGAAAGGTGAGTTCCTGGACCAGGGATTGATCTGGATCCTGTCTCTGTGGGTAGAGGGTCTACCTGCTGTACTGTACCGTACTGTAGTGGAGCAGATCACACAATGGATGCAGAGAGGAGGTGGTGGGCAGAAGGCTAACAGGTGCAGAGTCCCACCAGTGGGGATAGCTGGAAGTAAACTCAATCTGACTGTTGTAGAGTCTGACAAATTTAACAAATTTAACTTGCTGCTCCTTCTAAATCTTGTGTAATATTACATCAGACTACTATGACATGCTGTATTTCCCTCACATGCTTTGGGTGTGCTGTCTATTTTAGATACAGTATACATTTCCAGAATATGAGTCACAACTTTGTTGCAGTTTCTGTATTACCCTGAAGCTAAAAACAGAAAATTAGCTTTTACAAATGGTTATTTGGTTAGGTTAGTATTTTTATATAACTTTATTACACCAGAAAATGTTTCTCTATTACTGTAAAAAAGCTCTTATTTAACAATGTGAAGATTGTCTAGAGTCACAGGGTCTAACTGCTGCGATCACAAGATTCACATGTTAGTTATTCAGTAGGTCTAAAGTTGAAATATTTGAAATACACACATTTTGCTGTTCATAGCTGCGCCTGCTAGATATGTGTGTGTGAAGGAACGTGTGGTTGTAACAGAGCCGCTGACAACTGAATGACAGGGTGTGGTATGAACACACACCGTCCTGTTAGAGCCGGGACAGCCGGAGCAACTTGCAAGTTGTTTACCATTTCAATTCTTGTTCTCCAGTCAAGGAAAAAATTGACTAAAATACTATTAAATCTATCAAATGTAAATCCAGATGGAAAGATTTCTAGCCTGAATTTCTCGTAGTTAAATAGTGTTCATGTGTTTAAAGCATTAACAGGACCAGATGCGAGCCAAACAATCACAGACCCAGTTTGGAAGATGGAAAACAAGACTATTTGCTTGTACAGCTATGCAGTTTTCTGCTTTCATCAATATTGGTTTTTGAGCAGCAGTGCCTCTGAAATAGCGAAATGGAAAATTCATTAGGCTGATAGCCAAGGAATGCACAATAAACACAATTATCATTACACCCCACTGGAAATATAACTCTCCACTCACTCAGGCTGGCCTCCTTTTGTGGAGGCATTTAATTGCTGTCGCAGAGATTCCTGGCCGACTCTCAGCACTGGAATTTCTGGACTTTGAAGAGCTCAACATAATTAATTGAAGTATTTATTATTTTTGTTCATGGCAACAAACATTAATGCACCTTTTATTGGGAGCCCCGTTAATCTTGTTGAGCGTTACGTTGCTCCACAAATGCGAGCAAGGATGGTAGTGAGCTCATTCATGTGTCAGTGTGGCGATCATCAAAGGAAGAATGGAAGGAAGTGTCCGGACCTGACCCGGTGGGATGTCATAGGATGCTCAGAAGGAGTCTAACTCCCCTGACGATGAGTTTAGCAGCTGTGAGACTGTTTCCACGCCAGAGCCTCTCCCTGGTAGGGGTAGGTGTGGATGTTCAACAGTTTAAAGGGGTCACTTAAATGACAAAAAAATAATTATTCTCACTTAGTGGTAACTCAAATCTAACGCCAAACAAGAATGCCAGTATTGAGACAATTCTTAAAATGCATTACATTCAATGACAACATTTTTAAGTCCAATGCTTTTTAAAACTCTCACTTTCTTTAATTACTGCTCATGGCAACGACAGTATGGTTTAGGTTAAGGACAGACTATGGTCATGGCAATAAACTAAGGTTGTAAGGTTAAGTTTAGACAATAAAACTAATGTGTTAAAGTTAGGAAAAAAATGTGTTTGAGGCTAATAAAAAGACATTTGTTAATTGGTCTGTGATGGGGCACAAACTCCAGTCTTTTGCAGGAAAGTCAGATGTGCTTCACCCCCTTCCACACACCCTACTTTCTGCCTCGTGACATAAAGGACACAGCACTTACTGTGGTGCCATTTGACGTTAATCATGCCATGCGGAATTATACAATATGGGCATAATTTATAGGAAACTGTGCTGTGTATCTTGTTCTTTTTAGTTGTTGTTTTTTGGCCCAAGTTTTGATATTCCTGCCCTCACACAAATGTAAAACATAATTTTGTTTGTGTTGTGTCACAGCATTTAAAATTACTTCTTTCTTTTCTTCTTTTTTTTTTTTTTTTACAAAATTGTCTTGTCCAGAAACTGAGATCCCCCTTACTGTGGATAATCCACAGACATCAGCAGTTTACATTGAAACTACTTTGCACCTAAGAAGGTCTCCCTATTCTCAAAGCTGTAGATGTAGAACTTTGACTTAAATCACGAAAAGGAGGGCTTGAGACTTGACTTGGACCTTGCTGCTGTGAGACGTAACAGCAAAAACATGAAAGTTTTGACCTGGTTAACTCTTGAGGGTCTTGCATGGCCATATACCTTGAAAATGCCTCAGCTATTAACACAGCTTTGAAATAAAAAAAAAATGTCATTTTCATGGACAAAATATTCAGAGATTTGAAAGTCTTGTAGTTGACTGCAGTTGACTTTTCCTTAGAGCAGGTCAAGAGCTGAGCCTCGGTACAGGGTCAGAGCCATCCGCCTGGAGGCTAAAGTTCTGGGAGACACCCGATATGAAGCAGGCTCTGGGGGAGGGAGTGTGGATGATGCAGCAGGAGAGGGCCTGCAGCACTACAGTGGCCAGGCCGCCTGGATAAGGCCCATGCTGTTTTATTTCTCTCCAGTGCAGTTTTCCATCTGTTATCCTTGTGCACCTGAACTGTAGAATTCCACCTCAGCTACATATCAGTCACGCTTCACTCCACCACACACACCCATATCTCAACCTATTTGTACACTACACCCCAAACTGAAATTTTCATAGCAATCGTGCAGCTTTTCTATCTCCTGGCCATCAATTTTTCATTGCACATCTTTAAGCCATGAGAGCAGAGATCCACCCCCCCCTCCCCCTTGTGTTTTCTTTTTGCATGTAAAAGGGACATTCTCTTTATCTAGTGCAATGTGTTTTGTGCACACAGGTCGTGTAACAGCCAGTTTGGGTGGTTAAAACAGCCAAGTCTTTCTCCAGCTGTTGAGTTTTGCATTGCAGGAGTAAGTGTCCCGCAGGCAGGCAGTACAGTACCTGCCTCTATCAATAATTGAGCTGCTCTTGTCCTGTTATGGAAAAGGAACAAGTGAAGGCTGAGGGGAGCATTTGTCCGGCAGCTCTTTTGTGCAGATTTAACTCATCCATATTTAAGAGATGTACATCTGCAAGGATATAGTAAGTGATGGGATTTATCTGACATGTTGTGCTCTCATCCATGTCTTCATTCAGTGTCGTTAGTGCTGCGATTTACTTTATAAATCAGCGTTTCTGGACCTGTCAGACTGATGATTTAACAAATAAATGTAACGATAATAAGGGTCATGTGTATTCTGTGTTATTTCTGTTTTCTCTTAAAGAATTATCCTCATAGCAACGGATAGTATTGTATTTAAATTTAGTATGATCAGAGACATTGTGTTTTGAAACCACTGCATCCCGGTAAGCATTGATTTGGTGATTTGCAGATCAAAAGACACATCGAAAGCCACTGTTTGTAGAACTTTTATACAATCAATAGTTTTTAATTATTTTAATTTTAATTATTTTTTAAGTTGTAAAATGAATGTAGTGTGTTTACTTTCACCCTTCACACTTTGTTGATACCACCGCTGGGTGGCACCAATTCAAATTATTTAAATCCTACACATTTAACTGGGCTAAATTTGAGTACGAAAGTTTTAAGATGTTCATAAATATGATCATTTAAACTACATTTAAAACTGCACTAGTCAATATTTTTACATTAACAAAGCATCACATGTGTAATGCGAAAGGTGTTGCTCACAGAAAACTATCACCCGTTGCTCAGCTTTATGGCGCTTTTTAGCAGTTCAGCCATTTAGCTGCTAAAGAGACCAATATTTCCATCAGGAAATAGTGGAGATCAACCCAGAGCTAAAGGGACAGTGAGTAGGCTATTGGACTATTATTCACCAGGTGTCAAGAAACATGACTCCAAATGAATGCTAATGTTCCACTGTATCTGTCAGAAGTGTAAAATATGCAACACATTACCCATGTTAACTTAGGTGTTAATGGGTCCTTGTCCTTGGCAATGTGTTTACAGTTTTTTCCGATGCCCCCAAGTGGTCAAAAAAAGTAATTTCATACTGCTTTAACTTCCTGTATTTCCAACATGTAGTGTGGCCTTGCTAAATGCTGTTCAAACTATATTTATATGTCAGATAGCTAAAAGAAATACCCACATTTTGTTTTACATATCTTTTAAGGCAAATTTCTTTTCACAACACTAATTCTGGTAAACAAGCAGTGATGTGTGTTACATTTCCAGCAGCAGAAATTGCAGTTTATTGGGAATATGAACAACTAAAGTGGCTAGTTAGCTTTACCAATGATAGCTAAGATGGTGGAAGAGACAAAAGCCCAAACACTTAAGATAGTGGGGAAAACTCAAAATCTTTTTTTGTTCTCTTTCAAACATTACCAACAGGCAGTGGTGACTGGTCGGGGTTCCTGAGTGGTGCAGTCATGGGCAGGCCGGAGGGGTTGGCCAGGCCACCTCTGGTGCTAGCTATGGCGCTCCTGGCTCTCTCTCTCCTCTTCACAGGGGTCTCCAGCCTCCCACAGCCTCTGCCAAGAGTCTTCCTCTCCTTTGAAGGTAAGAAGAAATAACAAGCTTGCAACCCCCAAAATGAATGTAAACCATTAACTTGGAACTTGTGTTTCTCTGCAGATGTAATGAGGTTGCACTGATGCCATGTGTTTAGTGAGCTAATGCTGAACAAATGGTTGATAATCAAGGCTAGCTCGGGGCTGTAGTACCTAGACTTTCCAGGGCTTGTGCAACTATGCTGTTGTTTTGGATCAGATTAATCTTTGATAGTGTTTCACTTGGGCCTTCATTTCACTTAGGCCTGTTACTTTAGGCGTTGAAGCTCCGTTCTTGGACAATCCTTGTCTCTCCACAGTCCTGCTGTGTGTCAGCAAAAAGTCAGACCTCTGCAGGAGGTGGCACTGCTTGTCAGACCTACCGTGAATCTGCTCGTGGTTAAAATGTAATCACACTCCTCCATACTAAAGGCCTGTGGGCATTATTCCTGCCTCTGGGTTTGATTCTGTTGTTTTATTTAATTTCTTTGACATAGATTATTTTGTGAATTTTTGATGTTCCCTTGAAATGAGTGTACTGTAGGGGTAGGCAGGTTTAGCTTTGCATGCTTGCATGAGTCAGTGTGGATGAGCTGGCCGATCACTCATGGCCCGAGCCATGAGCGGTGCAGTAGCCTTTCCTCAGTGGCTGGATAGTGTGCCGGGGCTGAAGGAGACGTTTGATCACCTTTCACTACCTCTCGCTGTGGATTAGGCAGCACAGAGCAGCTGAGGCTGTCCGTCAGCAAGATTTCTGCACTCAGACAACAACAAAAAAAGCCTTACAGTGTGAGGCTGAAGCAGTAGTATTGTTTTGTTTAGTTTAGTTTCTCTCTCAGACTGAATGCCTTACATGTGCCACATCTTTTCCCAATTTGGTCCCATATTTTTCTTTCACTTTCATTCCTTTTCTGTCTTTCTTCCCTTTCCGTACTTTCTAGTTTCTCTGATTATTGTTTCATTCCAAATACCTGAACCAGCCCACAGTCTGTTTCTGCTCTGCACATTGTTTTAGTTGTTAAATAGGGCAGTCAGCTTGAACAAAAGCCAAACTAATGACTGAATATGGGTAAAAAAAAACATCACTATCACTATCTTTGGTTTTGACCACTCAAGTCACATTATTCACTCACTTCTCGAGTGTTTCCAAATAGCCAGCTTAAAAGGTCAGAGGTGGCCATGTTGAAAATGAGCCAATCCCTGTAATCCTGGAGCTCTTGATTCCCTTTTCAGAGTGCGGATTAGATGTGATGTGTGTTAGTTGTATTCGCTACAGGGAGGACCATAAATGGAGAGTTTGACTTTGCAGTGCACTAATTCTTTAAGAGACTCTGGACTTTATTCTTAATGAGTGTTTATCTGTATGATGAGGCGAATCTCTGTGTTTTGCTGTCCTATAATTACCTTGGGATACATTTAGGTGAATTTACGAGGAAGCAGGAGGATATTTGTTCAAAGCTAAGCAACCAACTTTAGGTTTGAGATTACATTCCAGCTTTGATTTAGCACCTATACGCCTAAAACACGAGGGAGCTTTGAGTAGATACACCTTTTTGTTTTTGAGTGAGAAATAATTTTAAACTAGAGAGGGTTAGGGTCATAAGCTCAGCTGCAGGGGAAAGTTGGACAGGGGTGAGCACCAGATGTAGGGAGACTCTTAGGCACAAGGTAGAGGCTCATTTCTCCCATAAACTCTGGAATCCCTCACCGAGCAAAGAATTCAAGGAGTTTGGGCTCCATCCAAAGCAGCCAGAAAGATGAATGACAAGATATTGAAGAAGACTGGAAGAGTGGTGTCTCTGAGGGGATGGGGAAGAAGGCACAGGTGGTTTGGCACCTGCTGGTTGAACAAAAGGTTAGTCTGGATTTTTCTGCTCCCACATGTGAAAGCCTGTTAATTATTACAAGCTGGAACAGACTCAATCAAGAAAATAAACCAGTGAGTGAGACGTTCAGGTTGTGCATAGATCTGGACGCTTGAATATCCTCCCCCTTTTCCTCCTCATGTCACTGCTGAAATCCAATCCAGGGGTACGGCAGGTTCGCGGGACTCCCTGCGCAGCCTCGCGTCCTGCAGAGAAGTTGCTGTCTCTGACATTCCTCTCTCCCTCACTCTGCTTACTCTTGTGTTCCTCAGGAAAGCACAGCCAGACCCCAAATTAAAACCGCATAATAAACAGTGAAAAATGCAGCTAACCCAAATAATAAACCCTCAAGCGGTGCCTATCTCTTCCGTGCCTCGGATAATAAACACAGGCCCCCTGCCATAAAGCAAAAACTATTTAGGAATACTCAGTGTGATAAAAGATACAGTAATTACTCCTCTACATTTGCTTTAAATATCTCTGGTCCTGTAGCCGGGTTAGCTCAGTTGGTAGAGCAAGCGCACATATGTAGAGGATTACTCCTCGTCACAGCGGCTGCAGGTTCAACTCCGACCTGCGGCCCTGTGCTACATGTTATTCCCCTTCTCTCTCCCCTTTCATGTCTTCATCTGTCCTGTGGAATTAAAGGCCTAAAATGCCCAAAAAAATAATCTTAAAAATATCTCTGGTCCTCTCAATGTTTACTTTGTTTTTATGTATTTGTGATCAGATGGAGGATGAAATGCAAACCGTACACTGATCTGAAAGAGAACGTTTGATTGCAACTGTTCACAGAAAGGTAACAACTTTCTTATCAATGTCTGCAGCAGAGATAGTTTAGTTTTTTAGAAACTTCAGAAATACTTTACCATCCACATTTGTGGAAAACTACCATCATTGGTATACAAGATTTGGTCTTATCACACCAAAATAAATTAAAAGTGATAGTTTTTCTTTTTTTAAATGAAATCCCAGTATTTCCAAGAAGCCTGACTTGTTTTGTAAATAAAACAGCCCTTCAATCTTCTTTATAAAGTATTTAATAAGTAAGTCTTTCAAAAAATCAAGTCTGAATCAATTCCGGCTGTCGTTATCAGGTGACTTATTCGGACACATGTAGCCTAAACCTAAACTATGTTGTAGAATTGATTTTCATTCATGGTGCCTCCGCTGCCTCACTTAAGGAACAAGCTAACATTACTGTACGGCAGAAGTTTTTTTATGAAGTTATCAAACGGTTTTATCTTTATAGACAATGTCTTCAGCCATGGTGTCAAATACAAAATGCTTCCAACAATTACTACTCAGATGATTTGGTGTCATGATCATCTTTTGAGCATGGCTCGCTTTTTTCCTCTATAATGTGTTTGCAAAGGTAGAAGTAGGGACTTGATATTGAACCCTAATACTTGTTTTGTACCTTCCAAAATGTATCAAAAACTGTCAACTACCCGAAAGCTGTTATCAAATTTTGGGTTAAGTTTGTAATTTTGTCTATGGTTTAATATTAACTGATTTAAATTAAAAATTTGATTTGGGCAAAGGTATTGTACGGCTGCTTGTGTTTAGACAATATTTAATATTTGGCTTCTTTTTTAAATGAAAAAAAGTTTTTTGCTGAAAAACATGCTTGCTTTTCTCAAATGTTAGGTATCAGAAAATGTTTTGTATCGGTACTAGGGCTGTCAAACGATTGAGTTTTCTTAATCACGATTAATCGTTGAATTTCTATAGTTAATCGCGATAAAATTCTATTATTTTGCATTTCAGAACAGTACATATTAACAATGGAAAGCCATTCTTACCAGTGTATCTTGATTGAGAATCAAATGAATGCAAAGAAAGTGACTTTATGAACTTGATTTTAAGATTTGTATTTGTTTATTATATATTTAATCTAGTCACACATTTGAATTTAACAACAACTTTGAATGCACCACGAGACTGTAAATTACCAGTTTCATTGAACGCACCATCTGAGTTTTTCCGACAGCAGCAGCTGCAGATTGTTACATGCCGCTGTTGAATCCTCTACAGTGAAATACAGTCACACTTTACACCGTTTAGCGTTAGCTGTCAGCATTTTAACCGTGTTTAATCCAGCTACTAGCTAGCGGTAGGCTAACGTTAGCTGCTGTCGAGTGTAGTGTTAACTAGCATCATGTGCAGCGATGTTTCTGTTTCCTGTATCGTCTGTTTCAGAGCATCAGAGAGAAGTGCAGGCATATCAGTGGCACCAGAATGAGGCACCGAAATCGGCGTTGCTATTCCTGCAGCAGCAGGATGTTACGAGGAAGTACGGCAAAATAGTAGCCTGTTAGGCACGACGCAAAGCCGAGTGTAGTGAAAATAAATTAATAAATGGCGGCATGCGATTAATACGATTAAAA
The DNA here is from genome assembly GCF_008315115.2 of Sander lucioperca. Taxonomy (NCBI): domain Eukaryota; kingdom Metazoa; phylum Chordata; class Actinopteri; order Perciformes; family Percidae; genus Sander; species Sander lucioperca. The sequence continues at coordinate 7,316,266 of NC_050192.1, read as the reverse complement.
AAAAATGAACGCATTATGCTCGACCCTTAATCGCATCGCGATTAACGTGTTAATGCTGACAGCCCTAATCGGTACCGAAACTCAGGTATCGTATTGGCAGTGGCACTAGTAATCAAAATGTTCTAGCTAAATAGCACTGATCGTGAGTTGTGTCTACCTTTTGATGTGTTGTAATGTCAGATAGGATTAATACGTTTCTGCTGTCAATTTTAGATATTGTGGAGCAGCTTCCAGAGAATGGATATTGTTTCAATTAATGTAAAACTTGCACAGACAAAACACTAAATCAAGGAAGTTAATGTACTGTTAAACAAGCTATTCTATTTTGTCGCGCTCACATTGCTTTCATTTGCTTTAAACTGAAAAAAAGAGTATTGTTCAGAATAGGCTGATGGAAACACAACACGTTTAATATGTTGCTTACTGGTTCTGCTACTGTATCAGAGGTTGGCCTTACTGTTGCCAAAATGCCATTCTAGGAATGGTAGGATCAAAACTTCAGCCTCATTTCTCCCTTCAGTTGGCAGTTGGTGCGGTGGTCTGCGTTTATGATCAGGATCATTTAACCTCATCAGCGGTCTCACCCTGTTCTGGCAAAACTCCAGTATTCAATACAGTATATTACCTTTGAAACACATACAGTATGTATGTCAAACCATGAAAGATGTTTATTTGAAAGTCAGCCAGTCTGAGCATGCTTTCGTGTGGATAATTTAGATTTTGCACACACATGTTTGGCAGAGAGCCTGGCTGAGACATCGGAGAGATTGATTAAGATGATGTCTGTAGTTTAATGAGCGCTCCCTCACACTGGTATGAGCCACATGGGCATCATTCACAGCCTGAACAAAACCAGGCGGGGAGATCAGAAACCAGGCATCAGGGAGCGGATACACCGGATCCCTCTGCCTCCACAGATTACTCCTCGCTTTTATCATGCCTCATTACTACCTCCCCTCACCCCCCATTATCCATACAGCAATGATACTGCTCATACACTGTATGTGGATGTCAGTCTGTTAAGAATGTTTTCTTGGTGGTGAGGGTTTGCAGAAGTATGTGTGTCACTCTGTTTAAGAAAGAGTGTATGTTTGTCTGTGGTGATTGGCTGGATGTGCTTTCCTTCGACTTTATTGCATTTCAGTGGCAAAACTTTCTGCTGAATCGTTGTTAAAACTATGTGGTTTTCTACAGCTTTGCGAGTTATGAAAGGAAATCTAAAAGGTATTTTGCTAAGTGGATACCTCAAATATTTGAAGCCCAAGAGAACCAGGACTATTTTAAGACTTTCATTAATCTGTGTTTTCTGAATTCCTTCGAGAGAAGATCTGCCTGGGTAGCCTATATTATATTAACCTCTTGTAAAGTAATGTGTCAGATTTAAATCCAATAGGAGTGGAAGGAAGAATAATTTGATGCTCTGCTCAGGGTTTTCTTTTGCCTGAGGTTTAACTGCTTATGATAAATAATTTCACTTTTTTACGTATATTATGGAAATGTCTTTAAACGGCCTGTTAAATGAACATCGTGATGCAGACACCAGACTTGGGTGCCTAACGGCATGTGTCGTCTTTTGGGGTTAAAATCTCAAAATGTCAAAGATCAATGCTGACAAGTAGCCAGAAGCAGGCCAGGATGTCTATGTCTGTGCCTAAAGGTTTAATTCTTTGCTAACGTAGGACAACTTCCTGTCTCTGTTTTACATTAGACCTGCACATTAGCATATTTCCTGTGGTGAACATAATAAAGCCTGTGAAGTCAAATCAGTGATGCTCTGTGATTATAGCGAATTTCTGGCAGGGCAAAGCATAGGCCTGTCAAAGCTGTTGGAGACATGCTACAAATAGCTATAGGTTAGCATTGCATGTGTCTCTGAGCCTGAATACTGGTGTATTCGTGGCATGAAGAGAGCGATTTCTTTGTGTGTGTGTATGCATGTCCCCCCAGACTCACGTCCTATAGATGTTTATCTAATTGCCCAAGTTGCAGCATGGAAATTTCCTGCAGGAGGGCAAGGGAGTGCGGTGAGCTCCAGCTTGCACCGCCTTGGGGCTGACAGCATGTGAGATGTTTGACAGCTCCTCTGTCAGCCTGTCTTTCTCTGCCCGTCTCTCTCTGTTTAGCCATTCCTGCGTCTGACCTTGCTAGCCCTGTTGAATGTTTTATTATTCCTCCTCGGAAACATGTTGAAAGGTAATCAATGGCCATCAATACGAACAAAGACAGTATCTCTTCAGGGATAGCCCAGGTCAACTGGAAAATCCTTGAGTCGGAGGTTGGCATTATCACAAATCAATGACCTATTCTTATGAAACTGTTTGTTAATACTCCTTTAATATGCTTTAGAAGTAAAAAAAAAAAAAAAAAAAAAAAAAAAAGGCATTCACTTTTTTGGTCAATCGTTCATGTATTGTCCTAGTCTTGTTTGCACTGTCTGTATTGTCGTTTTTAGTTGTCTGTAGCCCATGCTAATGTCCTGTACAGATGCTTCTGTCCTCATGTGCCGTAACTATGTTCAATGTTCTATGTTTCTGCAGAACAGGAACCTGCTGGAAACCAGTTTTTAAACTGAGTCAGGCCCATTTGTATTGTAACTTATTGTAACTTTTAAAAACTTTCCTGTATAATAAATGAAATGAAATCACTTTCTCTTAAGGCTTAAGAAAATTAATGGATGGATGTCTTCTTTTAAGCATATGGAGAAGGTAAATAACCTTTTCCTGGAGTCTACAGCCAACTGCAAAAGCTTTAACAGGTGCATTTGTCATTGTTGCCCTCACAGCAAATCTTTACCTTCACTCAACACCACAGAAACAACCCCTGGACCTCAGTGACATGATGTCACTGAGGAAATATAGCTTTTTAGACCTGACACAGCTTCAGCCTTAAAGATGGCAGAGAGGAGTCCCACCTGGTTGAGCCTTTTCCTTTTTCCTTTGGCCGTCCTCCATGACTAGTAAACACATCAACTCTGAGAATCCTCTGACCCGTATCTCCTGCATGCCTCCCCTCGCTCTGAGAGTCTCTGCGAGAGCCTACGACAGTAAAATCACTGAGATTTACTGTCTGCTGGAGGTGAGCAGTAACCAAAGGCTCCTAGTGTGGGCAGGTGAGAGGTCACGGCTAGGAGACGAGGTGGCTGGTGGTACGGGTTGGTTCTGTGCGAAGGAGCAGTCGTCTGTGTCATGTGAAGGGGAGGTCAGGTGCTAATTGGAGCATTGGGAACGCAAACTAGCTGGCTGTCGGGGCAGCATGACGGACAGGTTGTCATCTCAAGTTTCAGCTCCTACAGGGAATATTAGCCAACACCTTAGCAGGTCAGCCGTGCAGTGAAACCAGCAGTTGACATTGGTGCTGGATAACATCACTCCATACAAACACACACACACTTAGCCAAGGGAAAAAATACACTCCAGGCTCACATGTCATATTTAGATGTGGTGTCTGCTTTGGGAAGCCAAAGTGAGAGAAAGCATACATAAGAGCTCAGGAATTCTCTCCAGTCATATGATTCCCATTACAAACCTCTGGATATAGATAATTGGCGACAGACAGCAATCAGAAAATTAATGAGAAGTAGTAGATATATAGTCTTTCCTATCTTGAGCCAACGCTGGCTTCTATCCATGACAAGTAGTTGCGAACAGTAAGTTTGTGCATGCTGTTTGCGTTTTGAGTGCTGAGCACAGCCTGTTTGAGAATGTGGAGTATGCCTCTTAGACAGACAATCGGACGACTCTGTCGGCCAGACGTCCTGGGTGGTCTCCCCGCAGTGGAACGACACCTTAACTTTCCCTCTGCCATATGTATACGCCACCAGTCATTACTGTATACCATCAGGCTGCTCCCAAAGGAGAATGGAAGGCCGTCTCAGTCGGGCAACAGCCATTACTTATCTCTAGAGGGGCCCGTCAGTTGCCAGGATAAAGTCTTTTACTGGTGCAGTATGTGTGAGTGGGCCAGCACTGTGTTAGGTAAGTGCAGCCATCCAGAACTGAACCAGAAGGGCTCTTAGCATTGTCCAGACAAAGCGTAATGGTATTTGGCACCAGGTTTGAAGTCAGGCCTCTGTGATGAAATCCACTCCATCTTGTGAGGAGAGATGAATTGCAAGGGGGCGGTATAAGCCCCTGCTTCAATATTTATCAAGATGGGTGATTGGGGTCCTCCCACCAGCTGCCCCTGACAACCACATACAGGTTCTCCTAGAACTAAATAGAAAGCATGCCTCATTAGCATGGAGTTAATGTATTCATACTGGCCTTTCAGGTACAAAGCCAATTGATGAGAGCTGTATTTGCATGGGAGACACCAAGGTTTGTTTGTAATTGGTCTACTGTCCAACCCTGAAGTGTTAATTAGGTGCAGGGACCTTTTGGTTCAGACACTGGTGTTAATAAAAAAACTCAACACTTCACACAGTCAATTATGTAATACAATTTATGTAAAGCTGCTCATCCCTGCTTCACAAGGGCTAAGCTAATGTTTTGACAAAATAATACCACATTCTTGACAGTGTGCTGATTTTATCACCTTGTTATGTAGACAGGAAAGTCTCCGCAGATGGATTTCATCAGGTGAATATTATAATCCACAGCTATGTTTTTCAGTCTTAACCACTTTTTTCCCCACCACATTTCCCTACAAAATTAACCACGATGCCACACTGTTTCCGTTTGTGTTCTTTCGCCTATTTTGTTCTCCCATCAAATTGGAAGAAGAGCCTAAAGGCTGTTGAAGTGACACCAGCTCAGTCAGTTGGCACCGGCTCCTAAAACCTCAGTGCTGGGCAGTCAAAAACTACAATCGCCTCTGTCATAAAGATCCCACATACTTTCCAGCGACATTGAACAACAAAACCCTTCTTATACGGACATCCCAAACCAGAACCATGGAAGCGTTGTTTACTGCTGTAAAACCCAGAAGTTGTTTGCGTGATCAAATAACTAAGTCTGTCCGAAAGTCTTATGGGTTAAAAACCTGGGTGTGCGCCCAGATAGCTCAGTTGGTAGAGCCGGCGCACATATATAGAGGTTTAGTCCTTGACGCAGCGGTGCGGGGTTCAACTCCGACCTTGGCCATTTGCTGCATGTCTTCATCTGTCCTGTCAAATAAAGGCCTAAAATGCCTAAAAAATAATCTAAAAAAAAACCTGGGTAAAGCCTCCTTGTGGTTGTTGTTCCCTTCCCACTCCTGGCTATATACAGTAATCACAACAACAACAAAAGTCTGCTAAGTGAGCACTGTGATCTCTTCTGCACTTTAATTGCTGCCATACAAACAGGGGCACAAAAACAAGTCCATTTTTTTGCCCACAACTTTTTTTTTTGTATTTCAACTTGGCTTTTCTCCACAATCACAGAAAAAAGCATGTTTTGTATTTTACTCTGTGAATCTTTGTGGCTTGTTGCCTCTCTGGGTTATATCCTGGAGTCTGTGATCATGAACAATCAATTCTCCTATGGTTCACAGAAGGCAGAATTACCCATTACAATGATCACAGCTTGTAGTTTCTTTAGATATCCTTTCTTCAAGGCTGTAGTGACAGCACAAACGAAAAGTACGGCCTGCTGTAATGATCCAAAGGACTGTATTTAATTTTTCAACTCCATAAAGTATGTCAGCCTGTGATCAATTGACATGGCATTCATCAGGCCACCTGTCACAACATCTCAGCAGATCTAACAGTTACCTTGGGCTGCAACCATTGATTATTTTCATGCATAATTTAATCGATTAAGGGCACGTAGAGCAGGTGCCCATATATAGAGGTTTACTCCTCGACGCAGCGGCCGCAGGTTCTACTCCACCCTGCTGCCCTTTGCTGCATGTCATTCCCCCTCTCTCTCCCCTTTCATGTCTTCATCTGTCCTATATAAATAAAAGCCTAAAATACCTAAAAATAATCTTTAAAAAAATAAATAAATGTAATCAATTAAATTAAAAAACTATTGAAAAATGACCATTGCATTTGTTTTTGGCCGACCAACCATCCGAAACCCAACACTATCTACTAATCTTTTTCTCTTTTAAGCCTACAGGAAGAAATTTTACAATTCTATTGCAACCGTGCACACTCCATCTGCTGAGGAAGGTCATGTTATACGATTGAAAGCTCCAGAATAGCTACTAATGGTCATTGTGGTGACGTTGTCATATTTAGTTTAGATATTTTATTTACAATGATATGAAACAAAGAAAATTAGCAAATAGCAAAGAGTGAACCATGCATTACAACCTGGTGGTGTGAGGGTTGAAAGAGGTGGCTGTTCACCATTCAGATAAAAAGCAATACAAGATAAAATCCATTATTAAAATAGTTGGATTTAATTGATTAACTAACTGTTTCAGGAGAACTTACTACTACTACTACTACTAGCTCTTTTTTATTCATTTGCATTGTAGCCCATCCTCCAACATGTGAGGGGGAAAGTTTTCGGCTAATAGGATCTCCTCTACAGCAAAGAAAGCAACCTGCTGTTTAATATTGAATGACCGCTGTCGTTTCCCTGCTCAACAAAAGGCTTTTGTGCTGCTTCCGCTTGACCACTTCACACAAAAAACACATCAAAGAGAGAGAAAGTCTCAGCTCTCTAGTCGCCACCTTGCCCTTAATGCTAACCCCACTGTCCATCGCATGGATTGGAGTGGATTATATCACCATTGCTCTGCCATCGGACCAATGGGGCACTATGGGTCAAAGCTCAAAGGCAGGACGCTGGGGACTGCAGTGAGGTCCGCAGGGAGGAGTGAGGCCCACCTGCCCACATGCATAATAGAAAACCCACCAACTGTCAACGCTCAAACCCTGCTTTCCTTTATCTCTCTTTTTTCAGTTTCTTTCTCTCTTCTCCTGCAATGACGACAGCATCAAGAAAGACAAAACAACACACAATAAGACATTTCATCACTCACATTACCTCAGCTTTTCCCAATCCTACTTTGTCAGGTCCCCACCTTTGTGTCTTTGCACAAAATAGCATCTGTAAAAGTGCAGATCCTTGTTCTTTTCGCAAAGCAGGACAAGTGTGTTATTCTAAGATCTATTGTTCTGTCCTTTAGCATCCCCAAAAACAATGCTGTCCGCAACAAGCCGCTCGTCTGAGTAATGATGTCGACAAACACTTTTGACACTCTTCCCTCTAGGGAAAGTTGCATGATCTCAACAGTGAGGAACGCATATAAACTCAAGACTAACAAACTACATGTGGTCCAGAGGATTTCTTCATCACAGACACGAAAAACAAAAAAACAATTGTGCTCAAACTTTAATTTTTTTCTGTTTTGATCTAATTATGAAAATGTGTACAAACTGTGAGGTTGTGGTGCCAAAAAAACTTAGATGCAAGTTTTGGAGGGAACACTAGTAGCAGTTTCGGTCTACAAAGACGTCATACGAAGGTTATGAGCTGGCAATGATTCTGTAAACACATGGTCCCAGTGCATATATTGAATGACTGGAAAACCTTGACGATTATTCAGAGCAGCCCCCCCTCTCCCTGATGGAGCAGGTGCGTGCACCATCTGTGAACTTTTGATAGTGGTCTACAATGCTGCAGCAGTGCAGGCATGACTCATATGTTTGTTGAGATTGAAAGCAGAGCACTGAGAAGATACTGGATCCGACGGTATGTGGGCTCCAGAGGGTTTCCGTTGTCTCTCAGTGAATAAGCCGGATCCATGTGACACACCCCTGCCGCGTCCCATCCCAGCACCAGACTTAACTGGCCTTCCACCCTCACGAAAAAATTTATGTCTCCTATTTCCCCCCACTGAGAAAACAATACAAAGTTCACCATAATGTTCACCATAACAGTTATTTCACCCCGCACCACACCCCTCTGAACAATTTGTTCCCCTTGTGTGTTTCGGAGGGATGCTGTCAGAAGTAGAGCTAAAAAGACAGGAGTGTACCATAATGTCCGGGTCAATTAACAGTAGCTGCTCACCTGTCTATTAGCAACCATAATTACTACAGATTTGTAACATTTAAAGGGTAATTTTAATTATTTTCCAGATAATGTTTAAAAAAACAAACACTAAATCATCGTAATCCTTTCAATACTCATTGACATATTATAGAGACTGCAGACATTTTCTTAAAGGAGAATACCACCTAAATTACCAATTTAAATATGTTATTTGCATTGCCTAGAAAATCAACATTTGTGAAGATGAGATACTCTCTCTCAAAGCCAGAGAACCAGAGAAGTTAGAGAAGTTTTCTTTTTTTATACCCAAATGAGCTTTCTGCTATTGTAGTGTTCTCAGATATGAAACAGAAAATGTACCCACATAGTCATTTATAACATCTTTCCCATTTTTTTTATCTATAGAGCAGTTCCACTGACATCACACATTTGAGTTTTAGCACTCTAGTTTTTGGATTTGGGGGATTTTTTCATGTTTTCACTATCATTAATGTTTTTGGAGCATCTTAGACCATATATGGATAATGTGTGAATTTTGAAAATGGGTGTAGTTCCTTTTTAAATTTGTATTTGTTGTTTTATATATATACTGTATATTAGACATTGCTTGGCTAGAACTAGGGTTAGAAAACTTGATATAGCTGCTCTGCATTTTATAGTTAGTAGAAAGAATGCTTCATGACAGATACCTCTTCTTTCACCTTTTGCCTTTTTCTTCACCCCAATCATACACATTTTAAAAAGCTGTGGTTCTTTGGCTTCTACCCACTCAACCACTGAGCCTGTATACGCTATAATATACGATTGTAAAACTCCTGCTCAGACCATACGTTATAAACAGCTGTATGTTTATTGACAGCTGCATCTTAAGCTCCAGAGAAATCAACTAGAATAGTGTTTAAATTAAGATTTACTTCCATGTGTAAAAATGAGTTACAATATTGTGGTCTAAAAAGGTTTTCCTGAATCACCTCCAAAACTGTATTTTAGGAAGATGTGTGTTTTGGCAGAATTTTGAGCCCTGCATGTTTTAGTTTTTTTGCATGTTAGTGATTCTTTCACCCTTGGTGCACTCTGGCAGAGCAAGACGTGTAACATCTTAAACCTTTTTCAGCCTCTGTGCAGAGCTCTCTGTGATGCAATCTGTGATGCTATCTCTTCAGCTTCGAAGCATGAAGCTGATGCGATCTTTATTTATATACGTTTCTCTTCTCTATTAAACACACATCTGCTTGACAGGACACATTCAGCTTTAATTTTGTTCCTGGCAAATCAGGTAAAAATGGAGTCGTATTTGTGTGTATGTTCTTCATTAGACACCAGATGATGCTCTCGCCTCTGATGATACAACGTTCAAAAACACTTACTTCAAGACATTAACCATATAAGGCAATGTAGGTAAACATGGTGGATGTAGAGAGCGAAGAATCGTGGGAAACTCTCCTGTGACTGAAGTGGTTAACTTGTCTTTATTTAAAGTTAAACACTCCAGTTTTTACGAGGCGAACGCCCCAAACAACAGCCTGTGATCAGAGTGAGGGGTGCCACAGAAAAGCCACTTTCCTTGGAGATAAAAGGCCCCAGCCTCAAAAGCGTATGTCACACAATAATGAAAATGTGACTTTAGCCCAAGGCATAGAAGCAAAGCACAGGCAACCTGTTTGTTGATTAGAGGAGGGAATACAAAGAGAGCCGAGAGAGGGTCAATGAAGGGGAGGAAATGGAGGGTGTAGATCTACATTGCCTCCCACACCCCCTGCTCTCAGCACAGATTGAAAAAGTGATAAATATGCATGAGTTTGGTTTCGACAGTGAAGGCCTTTGATGGTATGGTTGAGAGTTCTCTATCTCAGAAGCAAATAGGCTGAAAATAACTGTCTGAGAATGTTTAGTTGGTGTGTGTGAACATTGTGCGCTTTTAATGAGTAGAAGAGACTCTGCAGGAAGACTTTTTCATACAGTATCTCCCCTGAACAAGTACTCTGTAGTCACAGCTTTGATTGACTGGATGAAAGTTAAGTGAACGGTGAATAATCTTTAGCAACAAATCACTATGAGATCAACTCCAGGGGCAATTTATTCTGTGTATCATCTGGTGTGATAATGTTTGATGATTCAGAGTCATTCAGATAATTATTTCTGATGATTCAGAGTCTGCTTTTATCTCAAGGAATTGGAATATGTTTACATCATTTTGTGATCACATATAAGAGCAATGAGGATTTCACATGGAGTCTGGAGACACATTGGATCTACAGTAGGTGTGATACATCTATCACATATATTTAACATATCTAAAACTAAGTCACCGTAAAAGAACATAGCTTGAATAAAATACACTTTGAAAATTATGATTTAAATCAAGAACAATCAAAGAATACATAAACTGCAAACTAAGGAAACTACTAAGAAAAGGCTACAAATATGACCAGGAATTGAATGCAAACTTTTGTTTCTCGACAGTTCTGGATACTCTTGAGTTTCAGATTAATTTCGGTTGTTACTAAAACTGTTGAGGTTTGATGCTAACCTTAGGATATAATGGTAATCATCTGTACTATTGCACAAAGCTAAAATCTTCAGTTACCCTTCATATGAAATGGCAACAGAAGAGACACACGTTCAAAGAGCAGCATCCAAATCCTAAAAGTTACAGTTTACTGAGTTTTCATTTGAGATCTCTTTTAAAACCTATTGACTCATGCACAAGGACCTCGAGATCTTTTGAGATCTGATCAGAGAGAGATTAACGTGGGCTTGTATGTAGCTTTTCCTCTTGAGTTTAATTAAGTTTAAGAAGGAGAGAACTTCTCATCTCAGCGTGAAAACAAGCTTATTTGTGTGTTTTCCTAAGCCTTTTTTTCTATCTCTTTCAGACCTGCAGGCCTCCCAGTCCTTTGAACACTACAGTATATCAGACAAGGCCATGGACTACAGGATCCTGCAGATGGACGAGGACCAGGACAGGATGTATGTGGGCTGCAAAGACCATGTCCTCTCCATGGACATTAACAACATCACCCATGGCACACTTAAGGTCAGCAGATGCTTCTTATTAAGGTCTGTGGTTAACATTTGGTTCTGATGCAATGCTGGCATGTATAGCATTTCTTTTCTCTCGCCACAACAAAGGAGGAAATACATTTTTAGTTCAATTTAACAGTGTGTCAGGTGCATCATAAAACTGTTGCACTGGTATTATTCTAATTTGTGCAATGATATGCAAACTACCATACATTTGCACCATCAGAACAATTTAAGGGTTATTCAAAAGAGGTATGAAAATGCTGGAGCTCTCTGATAACTGATTCTGTATGCAGTGAAGGAGTTATCTTCCGCGTAATTGACAGGCATGAAGTGTATAAACAGATGGGAATGCATTTAGGTTCCCCCTGGGAGTGCTGCACCGCATCCATTTTTTCCAAGTAAATTGCTTGATATATTCATTGAGCTAGACCTTCAAGCACCACTCCCGGGTTTGACAACTCACACATTTTCCACAGACGGTAGCTGGCTGTAATCACTGACACAGAAACTTCTATCGAAACTGGATGTTTTTTACAACATTTGTTTTGTTAATTTCCCACAAATGTTCCCTGGGATTTCTGTCCGTGTAAACAGGATATGATCAAAGATCAACATGGGTATATTCATGTCTCTCTCAATCTGTTGCTGGCTTCCTGAGTTCACTTCCCCACTTATCAATAATTTAAATGCTGTGCTGTTTTTTTTCCTCACCAGGTGTTTTGGCCTGCCTCTACAAGCAAGATAGAGGAATGCCAAATGGCAGGAAAGGATCCTACGGTAAGGACCCTCAAAACCCTCATCTTTGGATTACTTGGGGCCTTTTATTGGTTAGCCAATAAAAAATAAAAAAAGAATTAAAAAAATAAATAAATAGAAATTCAGATATGAATACTCACATCAGCTCATGAAGCTGATAATAGTTACTGTGCCAACAGTGAATATCTTAAAATGCTTTAAAGTGCCCATATTATGAAAAAAACACTTTTTTGGGGTGTTATGTTGTGTCTCTGGTATTTCCACACGCATACAAACTGTGAAAAAAAAACCTCCATGCTGTTTAGAGTGAGATACGGTTTCTGAATGTGTCCTGCCTTCAGTCTCTGGGTGAGCTGTTAAATATATGCACGGCTTTCTATGTCACTAGCCGAAACAAGGGTGCGATGCCGTTAGCGTGCTAGCGCTAGACCAGTGTTTCCCACAGAAAATTTGTTAGTTAAGGTGGTAGGGTTGGCATCTGACCGGGGTGTTACTACACACTACACTAATAAAAAAAAGTGCTATAACAGTTTTACTCGCATGGCTCCCATTATCCTCCGTGACACGCTCTCTTCCACTTCGCCTGACAACTCTTCTCCAAAACAAACAGCTCTGTGATAATAGCTCAGCCCATAGATTCACTCACTCAAAGCAGATAGTATGCGTGAAATAAAAACAGGACACATAATTTCACTGTGTGTAGTGTTAACTACGCTAACTAACCGTGTGTTGTGAACCGCGTGTAGTGATTAAAAAAAACAGACAACAGCTGTGTCTCAAAGACCGGGCAGCAGCCGGGACGTTGAGAATCCACGAGCGAGAGGTGATGGATATTTCCAGTCACTTCGTCACGTATTCACTTTGTTGAAACGAGAAGAAAGCCTCACTGATGTGAAGAACAGGACAGAGATACATATATAAATGCTCTCTTGCCTATATGCCAACGCTCCGGTAAGTCCATCACCCCGTCTCTGCCCGGGCAGCTTCCCGCACATTTGTTGACAAACTCCGACGTGCACGCAACGGTGAAATGGCGATTTATCCCTTTACATGTGAATAAACCACAGTTACACTCACCCGCAGCAAATGCTCCTTCCGTTGTGATTGGTGGTATCTTGACAACTCGCCGTTACCTTGTTTTCCTGTGACTGTGTTGATGCGACTTGTACATTACAGCCACTCAAACAGGACAGAGTAACACGGCGGATATTTTAATTTTTTTTTGAAGACTTAATTAAGGCGGCAGGCGCGTGTTGTTAAGGCAGGCCGCCTAAACTAGAAAGTGCTGCAGGAAACACTGGGGACCACACGATTAAATCGTGTGGTGCCCATCAAGTTAGTGGAGTGCTAAACCCCCATAGTGTAACAAACAGTGTTGGGCAAGTTACTTCCAAAATGTAATACATTATAGATTACTAGTTACTGTCATTTGAGAGTAATTTGTTATATTACAATATTACTGTCTCTGAATTACACTACTTTTGCATTACTTTTGAGTTACTTTAACTAAAATAACCGCGTAAGTATGACTATATGACTAGTTTGTGAATTTCACCACGGGATCAACAAAGTCTCATCTTTATCCACGTTAATAGGCCTACATCATAATTTATTCATAATATTTTGTATTATTAATCTGAATCTGCAAAGTAACTAAATCTATAAATAAAAAAATAGTGAAGTAAAACATAGACTAGGCCTACTTGACTGAATTGTAGTGGAGTACAAGTATAAAGTAGGAGAAATTTGAATTGTATTGAAGTACGGTATTTACTTTCCACTGCTAATAAAATGTAATGCTATGCTAATGCTTACGTGGTAACAAGCCTAAACATTAATTCCCGACATGTTTATATCTGTCAGCTGCTCGGACACACTGCTGCCGCGCTGACCTGTTGGGGCGCAGTTGATGTCCGTACCGTCTCTGGTTCTGGCTCCGACCACGGGAACAGTGATGAGACAGCAGTAATAACTCCTGAAAATAATGGGAGTATGTCCATCTCGCAAATGTAGAATCAGTCTCTGCAGTCATCTCAACGCTCAAATTCCAGCAACAGGAAATAACACTCACAGACTTTTTTTTCTGTGCCGAAATGTTTCGCAGTGTTTGTGAATTCTATATATACTATCTACTATATATTACTGCGTTATAGCCAAAATTAATACATTGCTGTACCTTTGTAATGCGTTACTCCCAACACTGGTAACAAATAGTAGCTAATACTGAAGTTGCTAATGGTAGCTAACCTAATGAGTTACAGAAGAAAGCGACTCAAAATCCAACTAGCCCTCATCTGCCATGATGTTCAAGATCTAGAATAAAGGTTTTGTCAGCTGTTCCCTGATCCCTTCCTCCAAGTGGGTCTACTGCGGAACTGTGCATGCCGCCTCCTGGGATTTCCCTCTCCCATCTGTGAGCTTATGTCAGGTCCAACCACATGTGAAGCAGGCCGCAGATGTCTGCAGGGTCACCGACTGGCCCGGAGTCCTCCTGGCATCGGCACAGTTTGTCAGGAATGAGAGTGAGGCGTGGGAGGATCGAGGGCCACGGAGCGCAGTAGAAAAATAAACCAGAATCAAAGCTCGCAAATGGAACACAGCTCATTGACGCAGAGATTTCATAACCCCGGCCTGATTCTCAGCAGCACTTGTTAGCTGCAACAAGATTTAATGAAGGCATAGCACTCAGAAGAATGATTTCTCCCCCGCCTCTGTTTTCCTCTAATTGGGTTGGTCTGGAATACATGCACAGTTAGACACCGCAGTGCAGGGAGATAGAAAGATATGTTTTTAAAGAAGAAACCTCCCAAGCAACTTTGTAAATAAATTGGAACCCTAATTTTCAAAGTAACGGTACAAGTTACCATGTTTTTCCCACATTCTCCATCATCTGTCCATTCACTGACAGCAGCTGGGGTAATGGAGCCAGGGTTTTGTAAAACATGCTGTTGCAGAAATAGAGAAGAAGCTGTTTCCGTCAGTGGGTGATTTGTGCTGCTCTGAGTCACAGCCCGCTGGCTGCAGACAGGCTCCCACAAATATCTGGGTGAGCCATCTTCGTGTGGAGCCACTCAGTGGCCCTTTCTTCCTTTTGTCATCTCTTTTTTGCTCACAACTCTGCCAGTTTCTCTTCTAAAAGTTTCTCTTTCAGTCTTACTATTTTTTCCACTTTTCTTGGTCACTTTTTCCAACTCTCTGTTTCTCCTACCGCAGTATATCTAATTTTCTCTTTTCCATAATGCTGCTCTCCTTTCTCATGGGTTTCTTCATGTAAATCAGAGCCCACATCCCTCTGTTATGGTTTACCCTACACATCTGTATATATTAAGTTCCTCTTCTCCGATAGAACTGTGGTCAAGAGGGGCTCCAGAGAGCGACTGCACATTGTTTGCGCCGGAGGGTGGCACAGAAGGAGAAATATAGACCGACCAGGTTGATTTAGTCTGTTTGCTGCTAGCTCAAAAGCCTCCATTTTAAACTAAATGTGATCACCACTTGAATTTGAGACCGTAAAGCTGGATGCAGTTTATCTGGCACGGTTACGAAGGCTGCATGCGTACGAAGAGGAAACTGGAGATGACAATAAAACAGGATGCGGCTACATATGTGTAGCTCTGCGAAACTCAACATCAGATATGGGTGCAAGACCCAGGCCCAGTGAGGGTTGAAGGAGGGTGTGACGAGATTAAAGGGTGATAAAAGTGAGGAAAAAGGCAGACAGACTGGGAAAGAGATTCTGTATAGAGGAGCAGGATAAATAACAGAGATGGGTGTGTAACGGTGAAAATATAGTTGTTTTTTTGCTCCCGGTGGAGCTGCGCACCGATCGCGAGCTGCAGCAGCTGCCATTCCTGCAGCCATGGCCAAGTTCTTGACGGCTCCCTGGATATGTGTTCCTCTCCTCCCCACTTCTTTCTGCTCTCTCTTCCTTTCTCCACTCGTTTTCTGCTAGCTCAGGCTTAATGAGCCACAAAGTCCAGCACTCCCGCTGCTGGGTTTGGGAAGTGAAAGAAGAGATGGAGGGAGATCAGTAATCTGCCTTACCTAGATATATCACATATACCACTGACACCATTTTTCCACTGGCCTTAATACCAGACCAGTGAGCTGTGGGATTGTTTGATGGTGCAGCATGTGATTGGATAACTGCCATAAGAAGTGAGATAAGTTTGAATTACTGCCTCATATGGAATAGGATACTTCAGGAGAGATAAACAAGTTCTGGATTTGGTATTCACCTTGGCTGTGTACCAGGAAATAGACACGATCCTCTGTTATGTCTGTTTCAGTGTATTGTGTCATAGTTGAGATTAAAGTAATTATTATTTTTTACAGTGAATGGATTGGAAGAGTGTTGCCAACTGCTATTCATTTGTTATTTTATTGTAGGTTTATTAAAGGTTAATTAACATTAAAGGTCTCATATTGTAAAAAGTGGGATTTTCATGTCTTTTTCTATTATAAAGCAGGTTGCGGTGCTATGTAAATACTGTGAAAGTATCAAAATGCTCAATGCTCAATTCAATCCACAGAAATGCACACAGCCCTTATTTAGGATCAGTGCCTTTAAACGAGCCGTCAGGACTTCCGTACGGTTGTGATGTCACAGCTACACTATATATGGGTAGAAAGTGCCGCTACAGAGTTGTTAGAGTCATTCCCCGGCTGCAGTGACGGTGCAGAGATGCCGAGAGCGCAGATGGAGAAGACCTGGAAACGTTGACCAGTCAGAGATGACCGGGCTTGTTCGGGAGGAAACCTTAAAGAGACAGGCGCTAAAACAGAACGTTTCAGGCAGAGAGTGAATACAGGTATATTCAGACAGACAGTTTGAGAGAAATAATGTTTTTTGAACATTGAAGAATGTAAAGATGTTCTAGTAGAAACCCAAATTATAAGTATGAACCTAAAATGTGCATGGTATGGGACCTTTAAAGCAACACTATAATCTTTGAACAGTGACCACAGTGGCTACAAAAAAAATGTAAGCTAAATGCCAAATTACTGGCCACCATAAGGTACTGGTCATACAAGACCAACCAAGGCTGTAGCAGCAAGTGTATTGAATTGTACGATGGTGCGTTTTATCGCCTATGAATTAAAATGTTCATTTGCATAAGTAATAGTGTGTTATTTCTCCTCTCAAAAGCTCAAGTCTCGCTTTAAAGTCTAATGCAACAATCATCTTATTAAAGATGACTTATTACAATTAACTTTGAGTTTAGCATTTCATGGGAATTAATATGAGCAACGTTTTTTTTATTTTTAATGTTTCTCACCTACTGAACTTTTTTTTATGTTTATCTGTACTTTCCAGCATGGCTGTGGGAACTTCATCCGGGTGGTGCAGCCTTATAACAGAACTCATCTGTTCATGTGTGGCAGCGGAGCGTACAGTCCCGTCTGTGTGTACATCAACAGGGGCCGCAGACCAGAGGTGGGAACACGATGACAGATTCGCTTCACTAAATATGCAAACTCTTAAGGGGAATAAACCATTTTTGGGGACATTGGCCTGGTGGTCAACACATCCATTACAGTAACTGTTGAGAAGCTAGAGACCAAAACTGCCCATGTGTTTGGTAGATTATTCACACTGGTTGTCCATTGAAATAAGATACACTGCAGGCTGCTGACATATACTACACACAAACAAGAACCTCTGGTACCTCTAATCCTAAATTGTAAGCATTTATACTTAAAATTCGTGAAAAGAGATCATAAAAGCCTCAAGGGATGTGGACGAGAAATATTTATCTTTTGATGAATCAGATTTTATCTAATTATTTAAAAGTTCAAAACAAAATATGACATGTTTTTGATTAATCGCTGCAATAATATGAAATAGAATGTCTTTACAACACTCACTACTAGTTTTAGTAGAACAACTATAATTCAGAGTCAGTACTGGAAATCTATTAAGTGGATGACAACCAGCGCATATGGAATTGATATAATCTCATCACAGTTTATATTTGCCTGAAATTAAATTCATGCCGGCATCAGATAGCGATTGTTTCTAACAATAACATATTCTTTTACTGGTCTACTTGGAATTTAGAAGTGTTGCCACATGATAAGAAAGACTCCATAACGTTAACATGAGCAAAGTTTTCATGCACTCAATTTGAGCCACATGAGAGGAGATGCTGAGGATAAGAGGGAGAAAATGGAGCTCTAGTGTCAGGCATGAAGAGCTGCACTCTCATCTCTGGCCGCACAGCTCTGGAAGTAAGAGCGGGGAAGCCCACCAGGAGAGAAATGCTCACTGAGTGAACAACATTTAGCCCCAGACTGCCGACTGCTGCCAAACACTAATAAGCAGAGCGAGTCAGCTCCCAAACAGGCTCTTTCCACACGGCGGTGCCTTTTGTCGTTTGGGGGTTTTGTTTAAAAGGCAGACTGCTCTGTCTGCAACTCAAACATGTCAGTGTCTCAAGAAAAGGGATCTGTTAAGTATAACAAGCTGCCGTAGTGGGAAGTTGACAGCAAGCGCACAGAGTTTGGACCTTTGCCCCCAAGAACAGAACCCAGACTATTATGTTGTTTTGAAACTTGATGGGATGGCTGGAACAGAAAGGTATTTGCCTGTGTCAATGTTTTTATCTTATTTTGTGGTTTAATAAGTGCTACTCAAGTTGGTAGGGAATTATACGCTGCAAATGTCCATATTACTGAGTCAATTAGTGTATCAGGAATTCCTCTGAAACATTTATCAGTACAAACAGTTATCACTTCTTTACAGAAACATTCAAGAGAACCAACAAACACATTTTGAGTGCATGGGGAGCTTTATTGGTTCATTGCAACATCAAATGACTTGTTAAAACGGATACTTGTTGCAGTGTAGAAATTAACGACACAGCCTACCAGATGGAGTCCACCTCCAGAACCTCTTGGCGAACAGACATATTTTCCTGGAAAATGACATCACTTGCATCCCCATTCAAGGAATAGTGCTTCCTTGAATGACCAGACCTAAATATGATGGGACAGGAAGCTCTATAATTTACCCAGGTTACAGTAAAAGGCGTTTGGACCATCCAGTCCACCACAAGGAAGGGAATGTTCTCTTTACTGTCCCACATGGGCCAGTTAAGGAAGACCAGGCCAGGACCATTTCTGTGTTTAAAACCAAAAGGGAAAGAAACGTGAGCAGGGCTACCTTGTGGTACATTTGGTATGCTCATATATGCAGTTTTATTGTGGTAGAGACGGAATAGCTTACCATATAAAACTGTCTCCACAATCTCTGACTTCCTCTTTTTTCTGTCACAGGAACAAGTATTTCACATCGACTCAAGGACCGAATCTGGAAAAGGGAGGTGTTCCTTCAACCCTCAAGTGAATACAGTCTCCGTTATGCTTAGTAGGTGCTTCCTACATCCACCTTCATGACTTTTCAAAAAAAAACTGAAAACTTGTTTTTACGAAAAAGAAGAAATTAAGGTTTTGTTTGTTTTTCTATAGTAACTGAGCCCCCTCCGTCTGTGTTCTCAAGGGGGCATGAAATGTTGTTTCTGAGTGACAATGTTGGTACTGTAATTTGAATAGTGCGGTATCTGTGTGTCCCAGTCAGTAGTGCCAGTCGTCAAATGTCAGTCAGTAACAATATAGTTTAAATGTCGTTGCACAAAAAGTGAGCAGAATTCAAATATCAGCTCTGCTTACACATCAAACACAGACCACCAGAGGCTAAAGCAGTACCTCCTTCAGGTCAGGCTGCACCCTCTCTCTCCTTTGATCTCTGATTGGTCGAGGGGTGTTGGGTTGCTGTTGACATGGCTAAAGGCGACACATTACACCCTCAGCTCTGCTTTCTGACACCTGAGCATGTCAGCAGCAACTTTGCCAGCTAGTGAACGGCTTCAGAGTTGCCCAGGGGGGGAGCCAAAAGGGGAGGCTGGAATAACCTAAAGGGGTAGGAAGGAAAGTGCTCTGCCTAATAGAGTTGAGGTCAAGGACAAGGCTGTGGAGACAGTGATGCAGCACACAGAGAATCAGAGGCAATGTCGGCGCTTCATCTCCCCATCCTCATGTTTTGGACCCTCTGTGGCTGTCTGAGTGCTGTCAACACTCGCTCCTTAGCAAGCCAGCTTGGATGCGGGCCACATACCCCTAATCCACATCTAACTTGCCCCACATCCTCCAAAACACATGGTCTGGAACTGATGCATGATGAAGTGAGAGTAAAGGAATGATAAAGAGCATGAAGCGGCTGTGGAGAGCACAAAGTCTCGTGTTAGCAGCAGAACGCAGACTCTAAACCAATTCATGCAACATTATTTATCAGTCAAAGAATAAAATATTGGTGTATTGTATCCATATTATCTTAAATGTCTGAGGCTGTTTCAGTCTTTTCTTGGTTTCTAGAAGCACTTTACAGTAGATTGTTGTTGTTTTTTGGCTCTACAAAATATGTGAGCATATTGTTGATTTGTTTCCTTTAGACCAGGAGTTGTTCTCAGGCATGTACATTGACTTCATGGGGACAGATGCTGCCATCTTCAGGAGCCTGACCAAGAGAAATGCAGTGCGAACAGACCAGCACAACTCTAAGTGGCTTAGTGGTGAGCACACAAACAGTCTCTAAAGATTTTGAATATATATATAAATATATATATTTACACAAACAAGATGTTTATTTTTATTTTTTTATTTATTTATTGTCAAAGTGTCAATGTATCCCCTTTTTCATTCAGAGCCAATCTTCATTGACGCCCACCTGATACCAGACGGAACAGATCCCAACGATGCCAAATTGTATTTTTTCTTCCGTGAGAGGCTGACCGATAACAGTGGAAATACTAAAAATATCCACACCATGGTGGCCAGAGTGTGTCCAGTAAGTGCCTCTGCCTTCATAAATCAGTAGTGTATGTTTTGTTGTTTCGAGTTGCTATGTGCAGCTTCTGTCTGCAGAGTGACATCGGAGGACAGCGGAGCCTGGTGAACAAATGGACCACCTTCCTTAAGGCCAGGATGGTGTGTTCCGTTCTGGAGGAAGACGGCACCGAAACTCATTTTGACGAACTGGGTGAGTAAAATGAAGGAACAGGAACATTATTGTGGCATTTTTACATGTTATATATTTCCTTTATTTGTTGACTGATTTCCAAGCTCTATTTTATTTTCACGGTCCATGAAACAAGTTTAAAACAAACTCTGTATTTCAGAAAATACGAGATCATCCTAATTCCCGAAAGCTCGCTATTTTTGTTCCAAGGTTTCCAGTGAATGCTTTCTCCATAAACAATCCATGGAACTTCCTTTGTTTGGTCTGGATTAGGGCTCTAGCCCTTTATCAACTTTCATAACCATTGTTCTGTTGTTTTTGGTTACCTTTTATTATTAGTATTCATTCATGTGCATTATATTCCAGTCCTTCCTGAGCCTCAGCTTTGAAAACTACAAACACCAGCTCAAAACATTTTAAACCTGCTTTTCCACGTTGTTCATCTGACCGGTCAATCTGTCAACATGTGCAGTTATTCATTCATGCATTCTTCGCTTTTTGGCAATATCACCTGCAGGATAAAGTGATATGGGTTATGTGGAATTTGTTGAAGGTATTACACATTTGCCTGCATGTGTGCACGTGTATTTTCCCTTACAGAAAATGTGTTTTTGCTGGACACCGATCAGCCCAAGGGCCTGTTGGTGTTTGGAGTCTTCACATCTACAAGGTAAGACTGATGGCGTTGAAGCCAACTGTAACATTCCTGCTGGCCTCAGTGGTTATGTTAATCACAGACTGGATATCAGCGGGAGCGGATGTGCTTGTCAAAGGGCCTGTTACATAGAGACGTCATGTGTCACGTTGCAGAACAGCTTAGTCAGAGGTTGAACTATCAATTACAACATCCTGGTAGCTTCACTATATGGCCTTCGTTTTGATGTTTTGTCCTTATGATCGTAAGCAGCAGTGCGCTATTTCGCTGACCGAGTGCAAGAGATATATTTATAGTAAGCATTGATACATAATTTGTATTACATGATATGTATTGTTACAGGGAGTAATAGTACACAGCAGCATGTTTGAGTGCAGAGAGAATTAAATTATTGCATTTTTCAGATAGGTGAAACCCGAACTTTTTTCGCCAGATTTTAGAGAAAATAAAGGGAGGAATATGGTCACCATTTTTCTTTTAATTGTATCTTAGAATCCTACCCACCCTTAGTATGATATGTACACTGTAAAACAAAGGTAAGAAAAGATTACCACACTGTCTAAACCTCTGTGGTAATTGAGGAAAACCACACTGAATAAACTTCTCTCATTTAGCCGAAAGTCACAGTCAGCAGGGTTGCACAGCAAATTTGGCGCTTTAAAGGAATGGTTACTTGATCCATGTGTTCTGATCTCTAATTGAGTTTGTCTGGTTAACCCAGGGTGACACTGCCACAGGCCCCCAATCTACTTGTTACCTCAGGATCATAGAAAGGTTACAGTAGACTATCCTGGCTCAAAGAACACAGCCAAACCAAACAGTGAGGTCCTTGAGGTCTCTTACCTCAATGTTCATCCTTTCCTTTCTCCACACTGGGATTCTTCCTCCATCTCCACTTTGCACAATATGCGTCTGCCCCCCTTTTTCAACAAAGACTCTTTTATGTGTGAAGAAGTGTGGTTTTAAATGACTTAGCCAAATCGTATCAATATCAATGAGGGGGAAATAGGTGAGCTGTCCCCACTGGAGAGTGGCCTTGGTTCCACCCAGACTGCATTACATCCTTAGAAACAGAGATCCTAAGTAACAACTGCAGAATATTTTAGCTGGGTGGGTCTCCAGGTTGTGAGTGTAGTAGGTTCCCACTGTTGTGTTTCATTGAAAGTATGCATCCTATTTCCTCAGCTCCGTGTTTAAAGGCTCGGCAGTGTGTGTGTTCAACATGGCCGACATCCTTACCGTCTTCAATGGGCCCTTTGCTCATAGAGAGGGGCCCAACTTTCAGTGGGTGGCCTTCCAGGGGCGCATCCCTTACCCAAGACCAGGAACTGTGAGTTCATTTCCAGAACATTCTTTCATTCATTAATTTGTTGGTTATTTCCGTGCATGATTCTAAAACAAAATTTCACATAATATATTCCTCTTAATCATATGTCTTTACACAGTTTAAGCCATAAAAAGGAGAGAAAAATCTTGTATTACCAGCCTGTCAGTAAATGTTATAACCAAAAGAAAAGGAAAATATGTTTTACCATCTGCAAATGTATTAAACTGCAACATCCTTGGCACTTAACAAATGAAAGTATCAAACAAAAGCAATACATAAAATAACAAAGCCCCCAATGTGGAGCCTTGTGGCACTCCATATTTAACTTTCATGAATTCAGATCAGTTATCAGCAAACTGTACATATTGTTGTCTGTTATCTGTTATCTTAATTAGCACTAACAGTATATAAACTAAGCCCCATAAAGTAAAACATGTACTGTCTTTTTAATACAATACTGTTATTTACTTTTGTTTCTCCAGTGTCCCGGTGGAGCCTTCACACCTGACATCCATACTACAAAGGAGTTCCCAGACGACGTAGTGACTTTCGTACGGAACCACCCAGTCATGTTCAACCCCATCTACCCAGTTGGGAGGAGACCTCTGGTGGTTCGGACCAATGCTGACTACAAATACACATCAGTGGCAGTGGACCAGGTTATGGCTGCCGACGGCAACTACCAAGTGCTTTTTCTGGGCACAGGTATGAATGTAGACACGACCTGCAGATTCTACCAAAGAACAAGCCAACTTTGAGTTGTTGTTTTTTTTAACCTGGCAAGCTTTATGTAGAGATTGTTTCTTATGGCTATAACAACAGCTGCATTATGTTTTATACTGTATGTTAAGGTCAATGGATATTTGAGGCTGACACTAAAAATAATTGAAAGTATAAGTGTAAAGTAAAGAATCTCATAATGACATATCAGCTAATATTATGTAATTTTACAACAAAATGTTTGATAAGAATGCCTTCAACTTTTTTTTAAAGAATTGGGACTAAATATGTGCTAGGCAGGACGTTTATTTTATATCTGCAATTTTTCTACTGCAGTTTCCTGCTACTTATCAGCTGATGCATATACTGCTACAGATGCATCAGTTATAATCTAATATTGGCACGAATGATTTATCAGTCTAGCTCTAATGAGCATGTGATGGCACACTCACCTCAATCCTGTAACCAGGAAGATCAGTTAGAAGCAAACCAATATACAGTGAAATTACGGAAAGGAGCAATAACACAATCCATCTCTCGTGTGAGCTGTCAGTTTTATGAGTAAATGATTGTTGAGCGGAGTTCCATTGCAACAGCCAGTAATCAGATAAACAGATAACAGAGGGGATAGTGCACTGTGGATGTGGGCACAAATTTGAAAACAGAGACATGAAGCATAAATTATGTCTTAAATAGGTCATAGACCAGGTGATAAGACAAGGTCCTTTAGGAGAGGACTTTGACTACGTCTGGTGTTCCTTTTATCAAATCAGGTGAGAGAACTTGTGGGTGGGTTGAGATCATTTCACTTGTCTCTACCAAGTTTTAATCAACTTGATATTGTCACTTCTTTTTCAGACTAATCTCACTAAGTGGCGTATGTATGACACGCCAATTCATGTGCCATTTTGACGTGTTATCAAGACGCATAATGTTTTTTTAGCGTGTTTATCAACGCCGTTTGGCAACGCCATGTAATGTGTATGTTTACATCCGCTGTATACAGCGTAGACATACACGTGGATAGCTCAAAATGCGTACAGATAACACGCCATTTGGCTTTAGGAAAGTGGCGTGTATGTTTACGCAAACTCATGATGCCATGTTGTGTTTTTTTAGAAACTACCTGGAATACACAAATGTATTATCTCACAACGCAGAGAGAAGCTTTGAGACTGATTATGAGACTAAATGTTACAGAGAGCACAAGTATAAAATATATATTGTACAGAATAATATGTGTGTGTGTGTGTGTGTGTGTGTGCGTGCGTACATAATTATGCATGCATTCATGCTCGTGCAGGGCCACTTGTGCACATGTTGGCATTCAGCAAGCAGCTCTGGGACTCTCACAGCTGCTTGTGTTTATCAGGCAGCCTCTCCATTGTGTTCCTCCTGCCTAGATTCTTGAAGAAAAGCCAGTGCTGTCTTACCATATCTGAGTCCCGAAATGCTGCTTTGTCTCAAGGATGAGAGAGAGGCTCTTATCAGGCGTTTCCAGGAGCTGTTACTGTAACTCCTTCTCTCTGCTCTGCTGCTCCAACTCCCAGGACAAAACAGCCGTATTGATGATGGTTGTGTTGCAGTTTGCCCTTTTCGTGGCCCTTGTCCACCCTTTGGCAGGCTTAGGAGCTTCCATTCCCACCCCTGCCACAGTTGATTTTGCTATGAAAACTGGTCGTGGCTCTCATGCCTAATTCAAAAGCAAACATGGGCAAAGGAAAACAGACTCTGAGTTTATTTTTTTCACAAGCGTTGTATTTTAGTTTCACTGGCATTCTTAGTTGAGTTAGTAGCCATATCTGTTTTGTGTGTGTGTGTGTGTGTGTGTGTGTGTGTGTGTGTGTGTGTGTGTGTGTGTGTGTGTGTGTGTGTGTGTGTCACTCATGACATGTCTGCTTTTTGCCCTCAGACAAAGGTACAGTACAGAAGGTGATTGTGCTGCCAAGTAATCAATCCCTGCATGAAGATCTGATCCTGGAGGAGCTGGAAGTGTTTAAGGTCAGTGCTCTTACTTTCATCCCTTTTCTTTCCCAAAATCAAAAGCAGGGGGGAAGAGGGAGCGCTTGGCCACAACATAAAGGCCAAGGGCAGACAGAAAGAGGCAGGGTGGCATTCAGGAGATGGATGTTCTGCAGTCTAGTGCAGCAGAGTGATGGGAAACATGCTAACATACCACAAGAGTCTGGTTGTTGCCCTGAGTGAACCTTCGCACATGCTGATTTATCTATGTATCTAAAGTGTGATCAACCTATGATCACACGTAAAGGCCTCGGCTGCTTTGATCTTTAACTGCACCTATTGAAGTCATTCAATCAGAGGACATTTATTCTCAAAAGAATATATTTTTTTCTAGAAAGTTACGTCTGGCCAGAAGCTGATCCTCGATGGCTACCGTCTCTGCTATGACTGCTTTTTTTATTAAAGAAAACTCTGATCAACGGTTCTCTGCTTATTTCCCCAACATGTTCCCAACTATTCTTTTAAGATTTTAATAAATAACTGTGAACAATGTCTAAAAGCTCTCAACTTTGCTCTATGTGCTAATTTTTCAGAATCAAGCTCCTGTTACAAACTTGAGAATATCCTCAAAAAAAGTAAGTGTCCTTTTAAACTTTGCATACCTCACATAAGTTCAGTTTTATTGTTTTAATATGTTATTCATTGTCTGCGGCTACTATGTAATGCACGAGACAGAAATCTCCTGGGCATAATAAGCCTCCCAAAGGCAAGGAAATAATAAGCCATAATTGTTTCTGCGCTCTGCCTCATTTTCCTGTCAGCCAGCCACTTATTAAGACAAACAGGGCGGCTGACATTTGAACTGTTTACTTTACAGCAACAGCTGTACGTCAGCTCGGAGTTCGGGGTCTCACAGGTCTCCCTGCACCGTTGTCACGCTTACGGCTCGGCATGCGCTGACTGCTGCCTCGCCAGAGACCCCTACTGCGCCTGGGACGGACTCAGCTGCTCTCGCTTCTATCCCACCGGCAAAAGGTACACAAAGGTTTACAGCTTTAGGGTTCATGCAGAGTTAGTGTTGATTAGGGAGCCCATTCATGGAGGCAGCTATTCAAAACTTTCACAAGTGTTAAATAAACATTAGCATAGTGTAGATTTTTGATTAGTATACAGTTATTTCTGTTCACTTGTGTTCACTTTTGCCCAATTTGCCATAAGAATCTAGTAAGGCTTTGGGCTTCCAATAGTCAACCAAAGTAGTATTCATCAGTTATACAACAAATATGATGTCAATAATGTACCACACCCAGCCATATTGAATGTGGATAACAGATGATGTACAACAATTTGTTAAACAAGAACAGAAAGGAGCTGCTCACAAGTTGTGAGAGCAAAAAGATCAAATGACTGGATTCCTTCAGTGCAGTGTAAGTATGTCACTAATTCTGCCTTTGTTGTTTCCCTCCGTCTGTCTAGACATAACACAGACAAGGAGGTATGAGCGAGACATCGCCTCTAAACCGATACCTCTCCACCGACTGTGTGTCTCTTGACATTCCTGTCAGACGCAGGTCAAGTTTAGTTTGGTCGCAGAACAAAAGCACAGCCCCCCGTTTACGTGCAGAAAATGTGTCTGAAATGTGTCAGCTGTTTACAGGCTCTTTTCCTCAAGCTGTTACATATGAGGGTGCACCACTGAGTAGAATAACAGTCAGATGATTTTTCTTATTTTGTTTTGGCACTGACGGCTCCTTCCACAGTTTCAATATGAGATAAACACGCGTAGAGAAATGTTGTGTATTTTTTCTGTATTTAGCTAAAGTGTATTTATACTCATTTCTATTTTTTTCATTTCCTTTTTTAGGAGAAGCAGAAGGCAGGACATTATGCATGGAAATCCACTCACTCAATGCAGAGGATTCAATCTAAAAGGTATTTAAAGCTGCACTAATCAATATTTTTATATTAACAAAGGATTGAATGACTGTGTAAAGTGAAAGGTGTCACTCATAGGGACAAACCCACAGATCATTTTCACCCAACTTTGCATTTTCCCACAGCTCTTAAGAGCTTATCCTCTTTAAGCTTATTGTTTAGATTTTAGCAGCAGACAAAATTAGCAAGTAGCTGGAGGAAAAAAAAGCAGCTAGCAGCTATAAAACCAGATATTCTTCTCAGGAGTTAGCGGAAACCAAAACAGAGTTAACACTCAACTTATAATCAGCAGGTGGACAGAAACACAACTCCAAATAAATGCTAATGCTACGTGTTAGCAGGATATAAATAGGTAACTGGTAACCAGCATGTTAGCCTTAGCAAATTTATAAGGTCATAATATGTCAATGTTGCATTTTCAGCTTGGTTTTAAGGTCAGTGTCCAAAAAAAAAGTATGCAGCTACAATTATTTACCTATTGTATGTATTTGTAAAGGGACAGTTGTCATGTCAGAGATACTTTCACAACTGATTCATATTCACAAATGTAAAAATAAGTCCACATTTGATGGCAAATGTTTTGTTTGGGCTTGTTTGTGAGTCCAGGTACTCCAACATCCCTCACAAAAGATTCACCCAGTAGTACTAGCAGGGTGCTGCTTAATGAGAGGAGAAAATTTGCTCCCCAGAGTGTCCCGTTTCCGTCATTATTTTACATCTCTAAATTTAAACGAGCTTGGGGAACAAACCATATGGCCATTACCACTAATTAGACACAACCCTGTTACACATTCAGCTGAGTGATGAACCATTTAGCTGCAACACAAAACAATACAGTAAATGAGACGTAACGGAGTTGCCCCCGATGCATCGATGGTTCTTTCATCTGTAGAAACTGAAGAAGTCTGGGTGGAGTTTGGCTGCGCTGCAGGTGTCGAACTAAGCTTTGTGTCAACATTTCCCTCTCACAGTTGGGACTTGAGACAGATTTGATGTCCATCTGTGGGCTTTGTGTCTGTCAGCAAGTGACGTCTGACGTGTGTGTGTGTGTGTGTGTGTGTGTGTGTGTGTGTGTGTGTGTGTGTGTGTGTGTGTGTGTGTGTGTGTGTGTGTGTTAGCCTACAGAAACGCTGTGGAGATGACGCAGTACGGCGTGAAAAACAACACCACCTTCCTGGAGTGTCTTCCCAAGTCTCCTCAGGCCTCTATCCGCTGGCTCATTCACAGGGACAATGACAGGAGGAAAGAGGTCAGTTTGACATGTAGAGAGGTCTAAGGTTAACATCACAGCCTTGTTTGTATGTAACACGCTGATGTGATGCAAAGGACGCAATATTGAGATAACTTAATAAATGTCCTTTTCCTGCTCTGGTGTTTTGGTCACATAGTTAAATATAACATCAGACGTTAAACATGTCATAGCAATCATATGAGCTCACACGCTTGATCAGGACTTGTATCACCTATATAATGATACGGTGAACATGGAGAATCACAATGAGCAGTGATACAGATCAAACATGATATGTACCTTGACTAATGACTGCATTCTCAGAGGGGAGAACTGTTTACAAATGTTTGACACCCCTTTAACCCCTTGAAAGGCTGTGAAAGATTAAATAAAGCTGGGGAAGAGAGCATCTGCATGAAAAATCTTTTATAGATTAAGCGCTCACCTCAGTGGAGTAGACTCAGAGTAATGGCCGTTTTATAGCTGTTTCCCCATGAGAATAAAAGTTGGCCTTGGAATAAATCACTTTAGTTTCATGGTGTGTAAACATTGACATCTTATCCAAACTAAGGCCTGGCTGATTTTAAAGTAATCAGTGGAAAAGTCTCTCTTCTTTCAGCACCTTCACTTTGACTGCCATTTCAACTTCACTGCTATTACTACTACACTTGAAGTATATCAATATTTCAAATGTTTCACATTTTCAGCAGCAAAATATATATACAATTTCACCCAAAATCCGTTCCCAGTTAGGCATATGTAATTGTAACCTACAAAAGAAGACAGTCCATCTTGCCTTTTTTCCAATCAACATGAAGTGTAACTATACTGGAGGGATGAGGACCATTCTCCAAAGGATATTCCCTCATTTGGTGTTATGATGATTGCGATGGAGAGCACTCTCTTAAAGGGGTGATAGAATGATTATATAGGGTATTTCACGCTGTTCATTAAGGTCTTCTAATATGTAACATTTGTTGGGCAGAAAATATCCCTTTTGCTGTTCATTTGGCCCTAATGCTACCCTGTTAAATTGGCCTGTATTGAAACGAGAGCTTTTCTGCCTTATATTTCTGCTCATGAATATTTAGATGAGCTGCACGCTGATTGGTTGAGCGAACCACACACAATACACATACATTGGAGACGAGACAGCAGTTCTCATATTTCAGACACTGCAATGTTATACATTGTTAGTTTGCTATTTCGTTACTAAATTCACTTCTGATACTTTTTTATGCGAGAAATCAACTATATAAAGCTCAAATATGGGCCGTTTTACGAAAATTGATGGCTAATTGCAAATTTGGTAAGACGTGTCGGACTTCAGAAGCTCCACACAGTCTGATGAGCCCGCTGCGCTCCATACCCAGGGCAAAGTCACCGTTTCTGGGTTACAGGACTACCGGGGCTCTGCGGAGCTGGCCGGCTGCCAGCTGACGGCATAACTATAGTATATTTACTAGGGCTGTCAAACAATAAATTTTTTTTTAATCGCTGAATTTCTATAGTTAATCGCGATTAATCGCATATTTTATCGCATGATTAAAATTCTATTATTTCGCATTTCAGAACATTTTTAAGTACATATTAACAATCGAAAGCAATTTTTACCAGTGTATCTTGATTGGGAATCAAATGAATGCAAAGAAAGTTACTTTATGAACTTGATTTTAAGATTTGTAATTATTTATTTACTGTAAACAAAAGAAAAATGTGTGAATCTGTCATTAATGCACAATTCCTCCAAGTACCTAACTAAAAAAATTAAAATCCCTATCCTTACTAGAGTCAATATAGTGTTTAGTAACTCCTAAATAGTGTTGATTACTCACTGATGTCCAGTGATCACTGGTTAATGAGACAGAGTTTGCAGCACTTTGCAGCTGTTCCAGTGTGGCTGCTTTCTCCGTGTCATACAGGCTGTGTATCCGTGAAAACTACTGTCCCCCTCGACGGCAACGAGACAGGTCAACCGTAGTACGTCTTTAAGACCCGAGTCCTCTACGATGCTGACAGGTCTGCAGTTAGTTGCCACCCGTTTCGCAAGAGCTGTAGTAATTTTTTGGGATTTGGTTTCATCCACAGGTCGGCAAGTAGCATGCCGGTCAATGCTACAATTAACTGACAACATAAGTTATACAAGTTACAGTTCTCAAGGACGCACACACGGACGCGACAGCACAGTCTCTTTTTCCTTTCTCTCAACTTTTCCGCCGCCTGTCGTGCGTACCCGCTCGCGGTGTGAACTGTACTACTATGCTTAGCTCCGTAGGTGGTAGCTCAAGCTTGACGTGCTACGGTGATATTTTAATTCGGCTTTACACAATGTGCATATGGCTTTCGACTTGTCTACGAGCCGTCCGGGAGTTTTGGAAAATAAAAAGCACCATTCAGGATTTCATTGCTGCTGTCTTTCTCCATCATGCCTGCAGCAGCAGGATGTGTTACGAGGAAGTGGCAGCTTCATGATAAGTAACGGTGCTGCAAAGGGTCAAAATAGTAGCCTGTTAGGCACGACGCAAAGCCGAGTGAAGTGTAAAATAAATTAATAAATGCCGGCATGCGATTAATCACGTCAGCCCTTAATCGCATCGCGATTAACGCGTTAACGCTGACAGCCCTAATATTTACACTTTTAATTTCGTCACGGCATGTATATCACAGCTACCCTAAGGTCTTACAAAGCTTAGCTAACACTTTTCCTATTTCAATTTAATGCATTTTTGTGAATTTGAGGGGTCTCCTTAGGAGGAGCTGTTAGCTAGGCATGTGTCCCATTTAATCCTATGGGAAAAGATCACCTCTACACTTTCGGCATACCTATAGTATATTTACACTTTGCTTTTCGTCACGACATGTATATAACAGCTAACCTAAGGTCTTAAGGCGCTGACACACAGAGCCGATTATCGGCCGTTGGACAGTCTGGCGAGGTCGGTGACTCGAGTCTGTTCGGCGTGTTCCGTGCCGTCGTCCGTCGGAGGAGCTGTCGGCCTTTATTTTGGCCGACCCGACATGCTCAGTCGGAGACAGGGCAGTCGGGACTCACCCGGAAATGGCGAGCGGATGAGCCTCTCAAAATCTGACGAAAATCTTTTAAACTGACCTTTGTCGTTCTGAAATGAAGACAGATTCAGCAACTGCATGGCCTATTTCTCGCTTAAAATGTTTTCAGAAACACGTTTCGGTGAACTATTTTAGTACAATATGAGATTGTATTCTGAACAAGCCGCCATGACAGTCTGGCTGTGAATTTCCGGAGAAAAAAGACCCACGTGACGCGTTCGTCCAATCAGCTGCCGGTTTTCATTTTCTGGGAAACAATACAGAGAAGCGCCGCCTGCTGCTATGGAGACGTATTACGCGCAGAGCGTACGCTCAAGTCGGCGTCGCCTCAGTGTGTTTTGAGTCATTTTTTTGGACCTCGGGGACCTGACTGATCAGTCCGACTGCCTTTTCGGCCGACGGTCGGCCGTCTGGTTGGTGTGTAACCTCTCTTACAAAGCTTAGCTTACACTTTTCCGATTTCAGTTTAATGCATTTTTGTGAATTTCAGAGGTCCCATTAGGAGGAGGCTAGCTAGCTCTCATTGATAAGCTCCATCCAGCTCACTCGCGAACAAGAGGCATTTATTTCCCCGATCGTTTGTTTTGTTTTAAAACTCAACACACATATCCATTATAAGATTAACTGGAACCTGTGGTAAGAGATTGCGGGCGTAACAAGCTCGCTGAAAGCGCTCTCACTCATACACACCGGCCATTTAGCAGGAGAGAGGAGGGAGAACAGCGAGTTGCAGGCCCTGGAGCTCTGTCAGGGCAGCGGCATTTGGTAGTCCAGTAATCCAGAAACGGTGACTTTGCGCGGGTATAGAGCGCCGCGGGCTGCCGGCCGTGACAGAGCTCCAGGCGGCGAGGCAGCAACCCTCAGCAGCACCGGCCGCTGAACTCCGACACACAGTCGGACAAAATTTACAATTAGCCATCAATTTTCGTAAAACGGCATATATTTGACCTCTACATAGTTGATTTCTCACATAAAAAAAGTCTCAGAAGTGAATTTAGTAATTAAATAGTAGACGAACAATGTATAAAATTTCTGAGATCTGCGCAACCTAGATTCAGAAGACTAAGCTGACCTCAGGTCAGTGGTGTAGCCTATGTAAATTTTGGGGCGTTACAAAGATAGAAGGTAGAGCCAAATAAGGTAGGAGTTGAGGAGTTGACGTCAACTTTTAGCTTTGTTGAGATTCGCCCGTTTTCAGAGGCAGTTTCAAATTTTGAGATTTGCAGAGGAAAGAGGTGTCAATGGGATTTTGAGGTTCTATGTATGTCCTATTTTACCCACCAAACTGTCTTTATTCAACTATGACAAGGTAAAATCGGTTTTGCATTCTATCACCCCTTTAACACATCTCTCATAGGTGTTCAAATGGGTTGAAATCTGGTGACTGCAAAGGTCATACCATAACAAATAATTATAAAGTGACCCCTTCAATCTCTATTTAGTATTTAAGGTTTTCCCTTTGGTCTGTAACGTATAGTTACTGCATAGATAGATTCTCCAATTCTTTGCTACAAACCATGTAGATGTGGTTATGACACAACCTAATTGTGCCAACCCCAGGTGAAGCTGAGCGACCGCGTTGTCTCAACGGAGCACGGCCTCCTTATCCGCTCCGTCCAGCTGTCGGACCAGGGCCTTTACTACTGCCTGACCACCGAGAACAGCTTCAAACGCACCGTTGCCAAGATCCGCCTGCGAGTGCTGAGCGAGGCCATGGTGAGCGTGCTGACAGACAAACAGCAGTCGCCGTGGGCCTGGGCCAGCTCGTTGCATCCCAAGGAACTACTGTCAGCCTTCAGTCCAGCGGAGAGCCTGGCTGTACAACAATACTGCAAAGAAAGGAAGCAGCTCCAGACCCTCCAGCAGAAGCAGCAGCAGCCTCAGCCACCTGGACCACTCAGGGGGGACCTGGCCAAACTGAAGCCCCTGTTGGACCGGAGGAAGAGCCGCAACCGCCGCAATCACCTCCCAGAGGTCTGATACAGGAAGGTGAAGGAACTGACAGGAACACCTTCCTCTCCACCTTCCCAGACCCTCATTTTCCAAACTCTCATCTCAAACTGCAGAGCTTCACTGTGGATGTACAGCAAACGAGGAGGTGGGTGTGGGGAGTTGTTATTCGGCAATATCTCTTTTTCTTGCATGAGGTACTTTGACCAGATGGCTGTGACATACACTAAAACACACGCACAGGCACCCACGAGCAATTCATTTGTTGTCGCAGTTACAACATGGACTGTGGCCCTGTTAAGAGTGCCACTAATAAACTGGGGTCTAAGCTGATATTGCTCATGATAATACACCTTGAGATGCAGCTATGGTCAATGATCATATTTTAGCTATTAGAGGGGGAATTTGGACTAGTTGGATATTGGCTCACAATGGATTTGTTCTTTGTTCACCAAAAATGGGGATCATTTGAAATTATGATTGTAAAATATAATATAAAATGATGATAAATAGGGGAGATTGAAAAGGGACAAAGGGGAGAAAGATGCATGCTTGGAAGTGAGTGCCCTCTCAAAGTTTAATATTAGTATTTTATTAGATTCTACTCACATTTCTATATTTACTTTAAGCTAACAGCTAACAACTCTGTTCAGTAAAATTACTTTGTGGGCACACATAGGGTGATAAAAAGTCAATTTGTGAGAAGAAAATTTATTTTTTCTCATGGTTTGACTGCCTCCCAAACTGTCTACAATAGCACTGTTCATACAAAGGCCAGATGGTAAGTGGTCCCAATAAAAAGTGTTATATTACAGCGCTGTAAGTTTAAAGAAAGGAATTAGTTCAAAGGCGAAACGTAACATCCAGTGCAGATGTTACCTAAACAGAAATCGTAGTATAATACTGATTAGCATATACAATTTGGTGTGATCTACATATGCTCTCCTGTATTTATTCTTATTACTCAGACGTACATCTAAAAGAATCTGCCTCACTGTAATTCAGCTGCATATCGTATCATATGTCTCTTGTTTCTAGCACAGAAGCATGTTTATAGAAATGTATCAGTAATGTAGATGTATCTTATTCCTTGCCTGGATTAGATTTGAGTAACTAGCAGATACACACATTTTAGTTTAACAGAATACTTTACATCAAAACGTAGATGCCTAAACCTGACAATATCCTTCTTCGGATTCATATTTTCCACATTGTCTACAGCAAAGTGGACACTTCAGAAATAGTAATGCATTGACATGTGAATAGACTTTTTTTTAATAGCGTAGTTAATGTAGATAGAGATTATTTGTTGCTTGTGTACAGAATCTATTTGTGTTTGTTTTATCCTTTTAATTTAATGTGCAGATTTTTTTGTCAAAATGTGTATATAATTTCAACATATTTCACCAGCTATGACTGTATCTGCAAATTGCAGAGACATACAGTATTATTTTCATTTTGAGAAAAGACTTGAGTTGTACCTTCCCTCTAAACAGATCTCTGCTCCACGTTTAATAAATCTGTGTGCCAGCATTATGTCAACTCAGTGTAATTTCAGTGTTATGAAACATGTATTTCTATTTATTAATGTCATGATAGCCTGAATAAATCTGTTCAGATGAATCTCAATTTTACAGAAAGATCATGTATTTTATTGTTAGACTTTTTTATTAGAATCATTTTTTAAAATGTGAACCTTATCATTCTGTTACGGGCCAATACATAATCCCTCTGTCTACTTAAAGCTATAGTGCGTAGTTTCTGTCTCCCCCGTGAGGAATTGTAAGTAAAGACAACAACACTGTCGGTGTGTCCACATGATATAAGCCTTCCGTGATTGCACACAGGCCCCACCCCTCCTCCATGCAGTTGCTTGTAGCCAAGGAGGACACGGAGGATTAAAATAACATGATGGACTCTTCAGAAGAGGTAATTATCTTCACTCAAGTTTCTGTGCGCAAAAGTTGCCGGACGACACAATCTTCCGAACACAGCCATACTGAGAAATACAGAGAGTTTGTGGAGCTGATAATCTTGAAGGTGCTCTAAGCGATGTTGGGTGACGTCACTTCTTGTTAACGTTCGAAGTATTGTCAAACAAAACGAGGCTAGCTCGCCGTGCTTCCACGCACTAACCCCTCAACCCCCACCCCCAAATCCTTCTTGTCGGTTATTGGCTGGAACGCTGGAAGACTGTTTGTTTATGGTGCAGGTTGGCCACTTTGTTTTTGTTGCCGTTTGTGAAGCCTGGACTGTCTACAGCAGGGGTCACCAACCTTTTAGAAACTGAGAGCTACTTCACGAAGGGCTACCAGTTTGATACACTCTTCTGAAATAACTAATTTGCTCAGTTTGCCTTTAGTTATATATGATTATTAATGATTAATGATACTCATCTATGTGAAGACACTGATCACGTTAATGATTTCTCATTATCAATATTACCAGCAATGACATAACAAGGTGGGAAACAGATAATATCAATATTCAATTTTCATTTTTAGAACAGGCCTGAGGGCTACTCATGTGGTCCTTGGGGGCTACCTGGTGCCCGCGGGCACCGTGTTGGTGACCCCTGGTCTACAGAGACTGCGTTTTTTTACAGTGTGTTCAGGGGACAGGCAGCTCGCGGATAGTGAGATGTTTGCTGTATGTGACAAAAAAATTTGCAGCCTAAAAAACACGTGGCATCGCTTAGAGCGCCTTTAATTAGCTTTTTTAGCAACTCATTTGGCAATGGCTTAAATTTAATGGACGTTCATTAATTATTAAGTTTTTTACTTAAGTAAGTTTTAATTAAGTTACGCACTAAAGCTTTAATGGATTCGATGGTGGGGCATATGATAGCTTATTATTGTTTTTAAGGAACAGTTGCACTGTTGTCATAATGTGATTTGGGGAAATATTCATATTTGCTCACTGGCCGAGAGGTAAAGGAAAAGGTCGATACCACTTACAGTATGTCTTTATGGTAAATATGAAGCTACAGCCACCACTGGTTAGCTTGGCTTAGCTCAAAGACAGGAAACAGCTACTCTGGCTCTGTCCGAAGGTAACAAAGTTTGTACAGTAACCCATCACTGTCCAGAGAGAGATATTGATCATCTCGTCTAACCCTTGACAAAAAAGGGAATGAGCGTATTTCCTACAATGTGGAACTATTCCTTAAAAGATTGTCACGTCAAGAAATTCTGACAACCTGGAAAATGTATGGGTTTAATATTATGCGGAAGCTCAAGAGGGTCCAGCTTTTCAACCAGGAACATGTGTCCAAAGTTTCAAAGAGCAGTGCACACTGTACCTCAAATACTTTGCCAATTGCAAGAGGTGTCTGTTTTAATCCCAAATGACAACACTCCTTTATGTGTGTGTCATGTAAGATTCAGAACGAACGGTATAATCAAATTCGTCCATGAGGCTGCAGAGGGTCATTTAAAACCCATAAAACCAAAGAGAGGCCTCCTGCCGAGCAGAAATATTGCTTTCTCACCAAACAAACCCAAGTACCATTCAAAACCACACGTACTGTATAATCATTCCCCAGCCCATTTTTATTACTCTTTTTGATTTATGGGCCAGTCAAGGTAAAGAGGAAACCAAGTAATTTTGCTTCAGCATGCACAATGCGGAGGTTTGTTTCAGTAGGGGGACAGCCTCTGCTGTATTTTGGGCCGAGAGGGATGTAGGCCAATTTCGATAGATTGTTGCCGGGTAGGAACAACCCCAGTAATAAAACACCCAATGAGAAATGCCTTTTCAGCCTTTATTCATTTTGAAGACACTAGTTCAGCAAAGGATTATATTCATGTACATTTCTTTTAAAGGATGTCAAACAATCTCTCCTCTGTGTAGATTAATAACCTGACCTTTCAAGAGGAGTCTCCATCTGGTCTCCCTCTAAAGATCCCTGATTCAGGTAATGTTAGTGTTTGCAATTGAAATAATATATGGCAAATCTCTTGAGCTTTACAAAATCACAGTATTGCCCCTCCCTGGTATCAAAGGAAGCATGATATTATAAATAACACTGAAATTACCAAAAAGTGCAAGTCTATATCAAAAGGGTTGATGTCCCGTAGCAGCCTAAATGCACTGTGCTCTGCAACTCACACACACAGACACTTCTGCATGATTCTTTTACCCAAGCTTGCTTCGGTTATCACTTCTCCTCACCACGCAGTAGGAGATGAGACACAGGATGAAAATGCACACACCTGTGCCAATAAGCGCCTTCTGTATAATATCCAACATCTCGATACGGAAGATGAGTTCCTTCTTAAACATGTCTGCTGTTTCGTCGTCCAACGCAGCCGTCTGGTTTCGAGGATGGAGACAGAGGAAAATAGAGTGACTGATTATTATGCATCCCAAGCAAAGAGACTCTACAATTCATGACTGCAGGGCTCCGTTTTTTTTTTTATCTTACCTCATTCAGCCAAACAATAGGGAATATGGTATAATCCTTGACTTTCTTAAGCACCCTGCAGGGAAAGAGTTGATGACTTGGTATTCAATGCATGACACTTTTTTATAGTTATTTATTTTATTTTTTTTACAGTGACAGTACAGACACAGAGGAAATGCAGGGATGAAAAGATTGGAGGTGGCATGCATGTGTTATGTGTCCCAATCACTCTGCCAGACACCACATGTTAAACCTTCTTAAAGGTATAGATTGACATTTTGGAACATACTCCTATTCGCTTTTTCTCTGAGAGTTATATGAAAAGATAGATACCACATTCATTTCTGTACAGTAAATATGAAGCTAGAGCCAATAGCTTAGCAGCTATTTTAACACAAAGCCAATAGATTGTTAAGGATATAACCTCAGTAAAACCCCAACTTGTCATTTTTAAACCTAAAGGGGCTGTACTTGAAATACGGAAAAAAACAGCAGGCTGATGTTGCCTCCACACGGTTCTCACAGACCGTTCCCCCATATGTGAAATAGGCTACCTACATTTCCACGGCCATATGCACGCGTGTTTGTTTTGGGTTAGGGTTAGGGGTTAGGGTTAGTGGTGAAAGGGGAGAAAGAGGGGAAATGACATGCAGCAAAGGGCCGCAGGTCAGAAACCGAACCAGCAGCCGCTGCGGCGAGGACTGAGCCTCTGTCTATGGGTGCAGGTGAAACACCCAGGTGCCCGTTTTTTGGGGGGGTTTTTGCTATCAAAACGAAGTACAGAGAAGCTTGGATTACAACACACAAAAAGGAGTGTGATTTAATTCTCTGCTCAGGGCTCCAATACTCCACTATAGCCTATGTTTAAATAACAAATACTTGTTTGCTGCTATATTTCTGTTCTGAATGTCGAGTACAGCCCCTTTTAACGAACCTAATAAACAAGATTTGACAGGTTAATCACAGAGCTTTGGTGGAGCTGGTTGAACAGAGCCAGGTGAGCTTTTTTCCCTCGCTCTCAATCTTTACGCTAAACTAAGCTAAGCTAACTAGCTGCTGGCTGTAGCTTCATATTTACCATACAGACCTGAAAGTGGTCTCAATCTTCTTATCTAACTATCATCAAGAAAGCAAATAAGCATATTATCCAAAATCTTTTCCTTTAAAATGGTGAAGCAGAACTTACGTGATGACCTTTGATGGTCCATACAGCATATTTGCTTGAATTCTCTTAGCAAACCTCAAGGTGAACCCAGTTGTCTGTTGGAAAAAAAATACCACAAAACAATTAGAGTCGCTGCCCCTAAAAATAGAAGAAATCACAAAGATGTATGATAGAAGTTCGTACAGGTTCCACATCCAGGAAGGTGGCATGGTGCTCCTCGCTGGGATTGAGGCCTCGCACATCCTCTCTTAGGTACGGACTGCCATGGAGGAAGTGGGGCAGAGAGATGTAGACAGGTTGACCTGTTAAGATGGCAAAGAAACAAACATAACCAAGCTGCTGAGCAGAATGATAAAACAGTCAAAGAAAGTGGCATAATTTATGTTATACTCAACAAAATGAATGCAAACTGACCGCCTTTACAGACGCTGACGTCCAGTACTCCAGCCAAGGTGCAATTCCTGGTGGTCTTAAAGTTTTTGCAGTAACATTGGTTGTCTGGGTTTTCCATAGGGGAGGCCAGGGTGTTTGGCTGGAGGGTGTAGCGGTACACTTCAATCCCTTTTAGATCCATGCTCTCCTCAAAGCCAGCTGACACAGACCTGAAAACAAAAAAAAACAGAGATTATTTTAAAAGTCTTTTAGAAACTGACCATCATGTACCCAGTAATCTATTGTGCAGTTCTGACTCCAGAACATGACTGTGGTTTTGGTATTGGAAAGCTCTGACCTCTAGTGGTCACTGAGAGGAAATTGCAAAAGGTGCAGTTCTCAAATTAAGATGTTAAATCACCCGTCGTTGACACTTACTACCCCGCTTAATGTTAGCGAAGCACAGCCGGACTACATCAGATGAAATTGCTCCCACAAAGTGAAACTCTTCATCACCTGCAGATGTCTGATGAGAAGAAATAGAGAGGCTTCTTCTTGTCCACAAAGGGAGCGAATGAAGAAGCATCTAAGAAAGAGTGGAGAAGAAATGAGGTCAGAAGGTGACTCATCTGCATTTAGAGCTGCGTTATAAGATGAGTTCAGGAAAAAAGCCTTTTTTTTTTCTTTTACAAAACACATTGCTGCATGAGCCACACCTGTCCCGTTGATCATGTCACAGTACGTATCGTTCCAAAAACGTAAGCTCCTGTTGGACAGAATTCACTTTGTCAGACAAACTATTGGATTTAATAATTCTATTATATTATAACAGCTGAATTCTCACATTGCAGAATCTGTACAGCCTGATTAACCTGATTTGATTAAACAGCCTTAAAGATCACACTCGTCCAAATCTGCAGAACCTGTGTTAAAAGATAAAGGATTTAAATCCTCTCCACTTTTCTTATAATCAAACTCACCTATGTCCTTGCCACAGGTCAATTGTTCCCACTTTTGAGATGTCCTCCTTTCCAGTGTAGACATTGTAGTAGCCATCATATGTACCGTTGTACTAGGGAAAATATGTAATTTAGTACATTAATAAAATCATAGAATTTCTGAGGTGTTACTGGGTCGATCTTGTCTCTTCTAATTATGTGTATGTGTAAGGCTGTAATATCTGTTTGCTTACAGGTGCAAATAGGCCCACATTATCTTTCAACATGGGGTCTATGTAACCCCACAGCAATTCGTTGACTGTACGCTTCTGGAACAAGGAGGAGTTGCTTGACTTTATCCGATTTTCCAGTACACCATGTAACACTTCTGGAATCAGTGAATAAGCTCCCTGACAAAAAAAGAAAAGAAATCAGAAACATGTATCTTTATATCTGAAAAAAGATCAGTGATTGTGTCAATTATAAAAGGTGCCAAAAAGATAAACGTTGGTTGCCTTGGAAGATGAGCCAGAAAGTAACTCTTTTATGACTGCATAATTACTTGCAGAGTTGCAATGGGTCATGCTTATCATTTGAGCCTTACCAAAGTTAGAAGAGAAAGCCCATACTCTGTACTCATGACTGCCATTGTAAAATTATGACTTGGCAGTTTGTTTCCCAAACTCACGAAGCAGCTTTCCGCCAATGTGAATGCCTCAGGTCTTCTAACACCACATCACCATTGAGCTGGGTATCACACCTTACTTTTCGCATGTCACGTTCCAATAGCCTGCTTGCTCAGACAGATTTGTACTCTTTTACCTTTTTTGTGATCAGACAGTCCCTGCCCCTCGTGTTTATATTACTCAAAGTATAGAATCAAAGAAAGTATTAGCGTCAGTACGAAAACTACGATATTGTCTCGCCACTGTCACTACAAACCTTAGCTTGCCCAAGTCAAATTTTATTTTATTTTAATTTCCTTCTGAAAAAAACTCTTTATGATATAGTGCACTGGTTTCCAACCTGGTGGTCAGGACCTTCCATGGAGTCACACGTTAAATCTGAGGGCTCACAAGATGATTAACATGATAGGAAGAAAAACCATTCTGCATTTCTGCTGTACTGAGTATCTACTGTATATTGTACAAATATTCTTTAACCCCTTGATTTTCTAGTGAAATTTCGGATAGTTTTTTTTAGCCCTATTAAAAAAATATTCATAGGAACAACCTGGGTTACCAAGACAAAACTATGAAAAAGGTTGGGAACCACTACTAAAACGAGTGGCTGTAGACCAAAGCAACCCACCATTGGGCAGCACAGCTTGATTTGGCACAGCTTGTCTTGGCCATGGAACAGAAGTACAGTCACGATTAACAGTATCGCTGAGTCATGTCAGGAATCACCACACAGTGGGGTGACACTCACTTACAGCCACAGCCAGGTTGAGGGTAGTGACTTTGTCTTCATCTGATCCCACTGACATGGATGGCTCAAAGATGGCGCCCAGAGGCAGCAGGAAGGAGACAGTTTGATTGGGATGGAATGTGATGTTCTCTTTGGCAAGATATCTCGTCCTGAAAGGAGAGCAGGTCTTACTTAGACATTCAATTTTGTTAGAGGAGAGGAAATTATTGTATATTATATTACACCAGATAAGTGTGATGAAGGGTTAATTTAGGACTTAATAAAGTGACTTGTAAATTCTTAAGCTTTTCATCAAAATGTTATAAAAGACGTACACTTATCAACCTTACCTGTATGTATAAGGTCCTTTTTCCACAACCATTGGACTTGCTCCATTCTGTATAACCTCCTGGGCGTTTTGCACGTCAAAAAACCAGAACTGCCTGTACACTATTCCCCCTGTAGACACCCAGTTGTCATAAGCTGTCGTTCCAGGCTCAATGACAGCTTCCTAAACCCCGAAGACACACACACACACACACACACACAGTCTATTTTTAACATAGCTCAAAACTGCTAGCAGGCCAGCTGCCCCACTGATACCTGAAA
This sequence comes from Sander lucioperca, assembly GCF_008315115.2. Lineage (NCBI taxonomy): Eukaryota > Metazoa > Chordata > Actinopteri > Perciformes > Percidae > Sander > Sander lucioperca. Next base: position 7,273,788 of record NC_050192.1, on the reverse strand, counting down.
AGGGTCGATGCTCTGTTAAAAAAGGTCTAAACCGTGAAATTTTTCTCAACAGTGTCTAATAAAATCATAGATGCTGATCTTCAAAAAAAAAAAACAACAAGGCACACTTGGCTTTCTGCAGTTTCTTGTTTACCATTTGAAGCAGCTTTCCAAAAACACACGCCTCTTCCCTCTCCTTTCTCCTGATTCACCTTGATCTCTACACACACACACACACACACACACACTCTGTCACTCCCTATGAAACTGAGAACCATACCTTTTTCACTGTTCCCTCAATGACGCTGTTTCCCAGCGGGATAAGGATGCCTCCCAGGATGGCAACCACCGCCCCAAACACAGCTCCGGCTATCAGCCCGCACCTTCTGTTACAGCAGCCCATGGTGGTGTGCGTTACCTTCCGTTAGTGCGTATTTCCGTCTGTCTGACTTGCAGTCTGTTCTCCTTCTGTGTCTGTGCTAGTGTGTGCAGCTTGTGTCCCCGTGGCAGCAGCAGTGGCACAGACAGGCTGTACCATCAGAGGAGCTGACAGAAGAACCAAGGCCAGGTACTGTAACACCACAGACACCTCTGGCAGGCGCCCAGGGACCTCCTTTAAACTCCTTTAGTTATATAATGGCAAGAAAGGTTTAAGGTTCAGCTGACAGTTGTCTCTACAGGTATCAGTGAATGCTATCAGACCAAATGATAAAAACCGCAATAGACTTAGGTGAAAGGTGGAAAGAGAAGTTGGCACATACACACACACACACACACGTACACAATTAGGTTGTGCATGAAATAAAGTTTGTCTCTGATCCTAGAACCATGTCATTCTGTTTTGTTTCGTTCGTTTTGTTAGATTCTAACACCTAGTAGTAGTAAGATGAATTTGCCATTGACTTGAATCCTCATTCAAGAGGATTTATCAGGACGTGAGATATCAACTCTAGATATTTAATAACCTGGAAGGTGACAACCTTCATAGAGATTTTATTCTTATTCTATTCTTTCCTGCTATGTTTCTAATCCGTCCTTCTTTACCTATTCATCTCTTGTCTCTCCAATTTCTGCTCTAAACTTACAAGAGACAGAGAAGCAGGAACATGTTAATGATTATGTATATCCTCATTGTGTACGCTCCGCTAAAAAAGAACAAGACGCTTGTCTGTAATTGTAGGTGTGTTGTGTTTTATTAGGATTATTAAAATGAATTGCTCTTTATCACTCTTATAGTTATTTGTGCCATGCTTATCTGGATTCATTATTGTGACATCAATTATTTTCTTGCACATGGGCTTTTGGAACCTAATCAGCAACAACATAACATTGGTTGTGCATGTGGTGATCAGGTAATAGATACAATCCTTTTTTGAACTCTTTGCCAAGATTTAAAGTGACGATCCAGACTCAGGTTTTGCATTATTTTTTTGGCATTTTTCCATCCCACTGTCTGCTGTCTATCTCTTCACCCAAACAAAAAAAAATGTGCATCACACAACAGTCACTTACATTTGGTTTAACTAGTGTACAAAATAGGACTACACTGATCGGCGAGTCGTTGTGGCTATGATGTAGGTATACTTGAAAAAGGTACTTTAGCACTTCCATAATGTTTAGTTCCTCTGTGTCAAGCTCCAAAACGCTTTTTCCTACACTTCCCATAATACAACTGAATAGTGACTTTTCTTTACACACCCCTCCCTGGTAAATGCACACATCTTTCAAAATCCACATCCCCAGTTTGCAACACAGGCTTTCTGTTATAAATTTGAAGTCTTACGCCCAAACCGTAATAACCCTGATGACCATGACATGATATCACTATGACATCATCAGTGGTTATTTTATCCAACTTCACAAAGCTCCTCCAAAATGACAGAAGACATAATCCAACTGCTTTTGCAAGCTGTGTTGTACTCCCTGTAAGTGACAAGTAAACTCACCCTCATGTTTTTTTTTTTGTAACACATTTTTATTGGTTTTCAACAGAAACACAAGTTATACATTTTGCCATCATGTCAGTAACAGAGATAGATAAAAGAAAATTAAAAAGAAATTAAAAAAATATATATATATATATATATTGCCATCCATCTATTCTTAGCAGGAAAATGTCCCAGTCTACTACCCCCCCTTCATCTTCACAGTGCATACTAGAGCCTCTCTCCATATTGCTCTGCATACACACACATTGTCCATTCGTGTAGCCATAGTCACAACGGCGCCCATATTCTACAAAAGTAAGCAGAGATACATCAAGCGGAGTTAAAACATAAAAAAGACAGTATTTGAGAACCACAGTACAAGAGAAGGCACTTATGGATTTATCCCAGGTGGGCGTAGCCATTTTAGGAAAAACCCTCATGGTTAAAATCTTGCGGAGTGCCCCTTTAAAATAGCAACCTTTTAAAACACTACAACACGTCAGACGCTGGCCTGCTCTCCATTCCCCACACCAGTCTCTGTACCTTTGGAGACCTTTGGAGACAGAGCCTTTAGTGTTGCAGCCCCATCCCTCTAGAACCCCCCCCCCCCCCCCCTGCAGATATTCAAAATGCTACATCCCTGGACATTTTTAAAAAAGCTCCTGAAACACCACTTGTTCACCACAGCATACAACCTCCCTTATAAAAATTATTATGATTATTGTTATTATTATCATTAACACTGTTTGGCGCTGTGCTATATAGTTGAACATAGTATTCCCAGCTCATAGTTACTGCTATGCAAGCACTGTGAGGTTACATGTTATCACCACTGGAGGGCAGCACCACCATTCCCTCACTGCATGTTTACAAGGCCTGTCCATGTGGGTCATCCCATTTGAGTCTCTCTGCCAAAGACCTGTCTCTGTCTATTCAAACAAACAGTCTTGTCAAAACAGTTTCAATCGCACCTGACTGACTTTATTGTTGATCTTGCAAGTACAACTTCAACATTTGGATTAGATTTCAGTTTGTGTGGCCATAGACTGAACCTATCAAGACTTTCAGTTTCTCTGCCAGCAGCTGTAATGTCTTTATTGAAGACACGTAATAATGACATTTATCTGTCTGTTTTTTTTTTTGCTTTTGTTTCACACCCATCTAAAACTAACTGTACTTTTGACCACCTTTATTGAAACAGAAAAAAAATTGTCTCCAATTCTAATGATTAATTTGGGGTTTAAGAGTGTTTTATATTAATATTTAGTCTGTTTAAAATAAGTTTAATACGTTGTGTTTTGCGAAATTAAACTAGTTCCTGTATCTCTGCTCCTACAGGTTAAATGTGTGTTTAACACACCAGTTTTCTTATTTGTGTGGAACAATCACTTTGTACCAAAAGACAGTATGCAATCTTTTTTAATGGTTTATTTATTCATATGATTGAATAAATAAACAGTATGCCTAACTGTTCAGCACATACCCATACCCATAGATATTGAAATGTCCTCTTATGTAATCTATAGGCCTACATTTGCACTCATAGCGTTACAAAAAATAAATATACAGTTTACCGATGAAAGCAGACTCAGTAAAACTCATAATATAGAGGTAGGCATTCATATTTTAGCATTGTCCTTTTCAAAAAACACGAATGCACTCCATGTTTGTGTAATATTTTGTGTTAGATAAAATGGCATAACCTTTTTTTTTTTTGCCTGAGTGATAGGCTACACCCTCTGGCTGTTGTTATCTCAAACCTGGAGAGCGGATGACAAAGAGGGAAACCTCCAGCCAGCATAGAATTAGAATGGAAAGGTCATCACCACAAATTTGCATGTACTCACAAAAAGCCACGTCCGAAATGAAATTGCATGGAAAGCCAGGGTTGTTTATTACTGAGGGGATTTGTGTGGAAAATTTTGAAGCGACCGACACCAACCATAAGACTGACTGTTGACTTTGAAGACTTTTACACTTGACTTTGTCCGACAGGCTGAATTATTTAAACCACAAACAACGGATATGTAAAGCTGAATGGTAAAAATAACACTGCCACAGTTAGTTGTTTGGTGCCCATGGGAAAAATACATGCTTGAAATGTAGGTTACACAGTTCCAGTATAGCCTATACAAGTACAGTAGGCTAATATAATCAGAGAAGCGTTAATATAGGCCTATGTGCATAAAAGGCCTACTGGAAATAAATATAATATAGCCTATTTTAATACAGGCTATCTCCTAATAATTGTAAGTTAAACACTTTTTTGCTATTAACTAGGTAAACATGTATTAACTTTATTTTATATCAAAATAAAAGGCACATGCTGAAGACAATAAAGTGAAAAGGATATGGTAGCCTACTATGAGTAAAGCTATGGGTGCGCAGATTTGAAATGCGTTCCGCTGTCAAGACGTTTCCGGTTTGGGCGTTTACTTCCAAAATAAAGGCGTCAGAATAATACGTTTTGGGTTTGTTTGTTTTCTACCTGTAAGAACTGCACATATTAGACTGAAAATCATCCATTGAAAGCCCTGTTAACGATTCATCCTTCATTCTAAATATCTTACATATAATGTATTTATGTATTATGTAGGCTATTATACTCATGCAGGCCTGCACTTCAGGAGTCAAACATTTATGATTGATTATGAAATACCAGGCTGTTCAAGTCAGCTATACTTTTCATGTGGGACATTATAAGAAAAATGCATACAGCAGGGCTGTAGTCAAGACCACCTTTGTCGAGTCCAAGCCAAGTCCAAGACCAGACTAGTCAAGACCAAGTCAAGACCGAGTCCAAAGAGGTTAGAGTCCAAGACAAGACAGAGTCCAAAAAGGTTTGAGTCCGAGTCAAGACCGAGTCCAGGACAGAAAAAAAGCGCAGTGCTGAGAAATTCCTGGTGATTTCTATAACCAAATTTGATTATGGCAGAATTGGCAGACATCTTTGTTTGTTACAGTGTGTGTGAATCAATGAAAATTAATGGCAATAACGTTAGCAGGGCACGCAGATGCAGGGCGTGCGAAGATAATCTAGTGTGTGATTGGTTATCAGCTGGCCAGCGTATCACCTTCCCTCCAATATTATTATAAACATAATAAAGACACCTGGACTCGGTCGAGACCAAAAGCCATAGGCCTATTTGGCAAGACCAGTGGTCATTTGGGAAATAGCATAAACCCTGTACATTTTAGTCACCATTCATTCTACAAATACTTTTTGGGTATTTTGCCCAACACTGTCAAGGAGACAGAAGATAGCTGACAGAAAATGAAGGGAGAGAGAAAGGGAGAATGGCATGCAACATAGGTCCTGGCCAGAATCAAACCAGTGACATTACAGCAGTTATACTAGGCATACTGGCCCCATTTAAGTCATTTTGGTGTTTAAAAAAACTTTTAAACTTTTAACTTTAAATAATGGTCAATCTATCCATCCATCCATAATGGTCTAAAATGTTATTGTACTGCTAAACTACAGGTCTGCAAGGGTATTTTCATATTGTTTTTGTATTTAACATTTTCTGGGTTTTAGAGAAGAAATGGGCTTTCAGCATAGTATAGTATAGTATATAACTGTTTTACCACAGACAATATTTCAAACAATGTTAATGTAAATGTTTTTTAGTAGTTTGTGGAAATGACACCTTTATTGTGAAGAATCAGACCGGAAGTGTGGTTGCTGTTGCGGTTTGCGCAACACAGAGAGACAGCAGAGCAGCTCACTCCAGGCTCAATACTGGCACTCGCAGCCGCAACGACTTGAGTGAACGGGTGGAAGAGACAACGCTAAGGAATTGTTTCACTATAGAAATATCTTTCTCTCGGATTCAAGGAGGAGTTTTAACACGACAATATTACAGCGGGCAGAAAAAACGCCACTCTTATTTTTGAAAAGTCGAATCGCTTCCCTTTTCTCCCCTCCGAACAGATCGATTGCCATCATTTAAAAAAGGGCGTGTGCGGAGTGAAGGCAGTTTTAACCATTTAATGTGGTTATATATGGTATTTTAGATAATTTTTTTTTTTACACCATCTGGGTCTGAAGGACACAGTCGAGGATGGGATGCACACTGAGCACAGAGGACAAGGCGGCGGTGGAGCGCAGTAAAATGATCGACAGGAACCTGCGGGACGACGGAGAGAAGGCAGCCAGGGAGGTCAAGCTGCTGCTGCTCGGTAAGGAAGGAGAAGATGGGGGGGACTCGGTCGGTGGACGAACTTCGCTGTGTGTTCGCCTACAGCAGTTGTTAGCTGTAGTATACAGTGGGGAGCGCACCCTGCCACGAAAAACACATTAGTCTTGGTTCATTTTCTGGCTAACTGTCAGTTTTACGTGGGGTCAGTTGAGAAGTGTTACGGAGTTTCAATTCCGCATCGCAAGCATAACCTCCCCTCCTTGGTAGCTTTAGTTCGCCGTCAACTGTCAACTCTAGTCACTAAATGCAACAATTTCCAAACGTTACAGGCCAAACTAGCAGTCTATTTGTTTTTAATTTGTGTTTGAATCCGTTTTAGTCACATTTTAGTCAGAATTACATATATGACAAGTTTTTGTTTCTTTACTTTTGCCCTGCTGTTGACATTAGATCCATTCAGCCATCTATGTAACGTTAGACCATTTGTACTGTAATCCTTTCAACAATGGCACATTTCCTCTCGTCTAGTCCAGTACAATGCAGTGAAAATAGGCCTATGGCTCACGAGGGGCCCAGGCCTGACTGAATGTGACTGAAAACTTTGGGTCCAGTCATTTTACGATGTTTAAAGGTCCAATCCCTGTTTTCTAACTCAAAGTTGAGCCTAATGAGGGGCTGAAGGGATTCCTTTCTCTCTTGTAGAGTTATCAACAGTTTTCTTGTGTTTGATATGTACACCTTGCCTTGTCTTGTTCTCATCACAACTTCAGAAACATACAGAGATGTCTGAAAAGGGCTAACATCTTGCGCAACAAACGCAGGAAATTACAATAATGAAGTGCACTTTAGCAAGAAGCCTTATAAACATGAGATTGACATAACGGCCATTTAAACCAAAGTGTCAACAAAAACTAAGCAGTTTTATGACCTGATGTAGCTATAGTTGCCTCATGACCCTTTCATTACTCTCAGCAGTAGCCAATTTTGACTGACTTTTGTGTATTAAACCATTTTAAATTGCATGTTTGAGAATCCACCATGGGCTATTATTTTTGCTAAATTGATATCCTTTACAAGAATGTATTATGAATGGCACAGAAGTCTTTTATACCTTTTTTATTATTGTGATTTCTTGCATTCATTAGACTACATGTGTTTTGTCACGTCATTGGCCCTTTTGACAACCCTGCATGCACAATTATGTGAACTGCTTGCAGCCATGTGTCATTGAATGGCATTTCTTACATGTGGGGAAACACTGTTGTTCTTATAAATAGAGACTGTAGGTGAAAAACTTTTCCGTCAAGCCCTTACGTGGCTAGCTTTGGGAAATGTTGACATGCACACACATGGTACGTGGGTTACCAGGACACAAAATCTGAAGCCAATACCAGTATCAGGCAAACACAGAATAAGATTTTGAAACCGATTTGTGAGCTAAAGCAAGTCCTCATGTTCTTTGCATAATTTAACAGCACTTTTTTTAACGTTCTCATTAGTGTACATTGCATCACATGTTGAAAGGACATAATCATATCTTATATAGGCTATATTTCTATATAATATAACACTTAGTGTGACGTTAGAATTGTTGTGCTTGAACGAGGACGTACATGTTTTCTTGCTAAAGGTAGACCACATTCCTCTGGTGCTCGGAGGCCAGATGGGACTTGCTGATTGAAGCGAGCAAGTTAGGTCAAGTTTCTGCTATGCTTCTGTTAGGTGGAATATGAGTTTTGATCACCCTTTGCTTTGACTCAAACCATGTGGCATTAGTTGAACCACTCTCTGTTTTCGGTAGTATTGCGCCCGTGACAGTAGTGTGCCAGGCCGTATGGCCCTACGCGTGGCTGCCTTGGCACCGTTTCCTGCCATTTGTGTTTGATTCATTCAGCGTGGCAGCCTCTTCAGGTTACTGCCTGAATTGACGCACAGGCTGGGACGCCCAAGAGAAAGGATAAGAGGGACTGTAAAATGAGAACACTACTAATGACTGAAGCATTAAAAATGAAAAAAGCTCTGCTGCAGAGAGACAGGGGCGCCTGAGTTAGGAGTTTGAGTTGTTTACCTTGCGCGTTTACAGTCCCTGAAAATATACTGTTTTGGAGTTGTTGATTCGCAAGCAATTCTGGAGTACACTTTTCTCTAAACACACCCTGTCAACATAGATGAAAAAGTCATCAAAACGCGTAGCTTGGTAGTAAAAGGTTGGCAGGGTTGTAGAGGTTTGTTTGCAAGCTACTTGAAGAAATCTACTACTTGTATCACATGGATGTGACCCCTACCAAATGTTTCGATATTTGTGTATACAGCAAACCTCTGATGATTGGTTGAGTGGCAGGTTCATGTTGTCACCACCTGGTTCTCCAGCGCTGTGCTGTTAATCACAGGCTTATGTGCACTCCCTGTCACTGACAAGAAATCATTACGCTGACGTAAAAACCTCCAATTTGCATGAAAATGATTTGAATCTTTGTGAGTCAGTGTGCACACCATCATATCCAAACTAGCTGGCAGGCTCAGGTGTCTTCATAGAGAAAGGCATTGTGAACTTTTTTTTTTCCCCCCCTAAAAACTGAACATATTTCTGGCTCTCACTTTATTTCCATCATCTCCAGGACCCAATTATCCTACTATTCATATCTACATGCTAAAATAGATTACAATCTCCTCAGCCTAATTACTCTTTCTAAAGCTGTCGTGCAACTGTGGGAAGATTCTTATTAATAATCCTTAGCCTTTGTCTAACATTTGTCATTGTTCTCTCTGTAATGTTGCCATATTTTATTTTTTTGATTATGTAACCAGCATTGCCAAACATGCAGTGCAGCATGGCTGTGTTACTCATCTTATAGGTGGGGGGGGAGGCCCTCACAATAAACATGGGCAATCAATGTAGCTAAATTGTTCGCATTCCAATATCGCTGTAAGCATCATTAGACATCTCTGTGAATAGTTCAGACTGTGCCAGTGTGTGTGTGGGAAACAATCTTTTAGCTATTGATCTACTTGTTGGCGGATCGATCCCTCTGGTCATTTCCCCCGGGTCCTGGAATCCTTCATGAGTGACTCATACTTAAATCCCCCCAGAGGGAGAGGGGAAAAAAAAGAGGAATTAGGATAGTGAATGAGAGGAACAATAAATCATAATGGGACAATAACTGTACGAGACAGAATGTAAAAGAGGAAGAGGGATGTGTATGACGGAATAAGAGTTACAAACATAGAGAGGCTCATGCTGCTAATGTGGCATCACTAATGTAGTTAGCACATTGTGCCAAGACCACCTCCAGTCCTTGGACTGTTCACCTAAAAGGGGAGGTGTTGGGCTGGCTGCCTGGCCCCCGTAAAACCTCCTGACTCACAGAAATGTATCTTCACGCCATGGATTTGGAGCCTGAAAAAGAGACATTTTTGCTAACTTTTAATTTTGGTTGGCACGCAAGCATGTATCGCTAATTCGCCAAGAGAATTAGCAGCGACTTGGTGAATCTATAAATGGAGAAGACCCAGGCATGGAAGCCATTTTAATCACATCTGTCTCCATACTGCCATTATTATACTAAGACCTCATCCACACTGCCTTGCGAACATCAACCAGAAGGGAGTTCCAAGAGAATTTTTTTTTTTTGCAGTTGGTAGATAGAAACGGCTCTGTTCTCTGTGGAAGAAGAAGAAGAAGAAGAAGAAGAAACCCTGCATTTTCACTGGAAGGGTTAGCTTGGATTTTCCTGAAATAGTTTGAATCGCTACAAACAGAAACCAGCTGCTCCAGTGGTTTTGAGTCTGTAGCAGTTTTGTGGTGGGTGTATCAAAGCTGTGGGTGTGTAACATGACTCTGCACGAGGACTGATAGGTCAGGCCTGTGGTGCACATGTAACCCTTTAAAGGTCTTTGTGTGTGAGTCAAAATCAGGACGACTCTGTGTTTTGTATTCCTGCCGAGATGCTTTAACAAGATCCACGCCCTAATGACATCACTGGTGTAGAGAGGCCAACGTCACTTACATAAGCATGGAGGTCACGTCTCATTGATTATACTGAAGACTGAGACACTGCATTTATGGTATTCATCCAATGTTAACCATTGGAACACTTTGTCATAGGCAGGCTTATTACCATAGCACTTACGCTGCTGGTTTCAATTTCTGTCAACTGGTCTTTCCATTAGGGCTCTGCACTATGAACAGTAATGGCAGATTTCTCTGACGCAACTTGCTACTACATTTTTCACATTTACAGTAGATTCCGATGATTCATCATACATTGTTTATTTAATCGTGATACATGGCGACGATCGAAACATCCAAGTACTTCTCGACCAATGTGACATAACCTCATTATTCTATTCCACTGAACTTAAGCAGCAGTTCACTGAAAAGTCATCAAAATTAGCACTCCTTTTTAAAGTTGGGATTATCTTCTTAAATTTGAGAGGATTTCCTCTCCAGTTCAGTGAAAATGATGATGAATTGGGAGTTTTCTTTTAGTTTTTGTGTGGAAAATTATCAACATAACACTTTTACTGAGATGAGTAAGGTTGAAGGTTCCATTGATATTTTTTTTTTTTTTTTTTTTTCTTCTCCATTATTGATTGATCTGCTGATTAATTTCTCATAATTAGCATCTTTGCTAGATACAGTATATGACTGAAAAAAATGAATACATTATCAAAATACCTGTAATTAGTTTTGTTGCAGCTCAATATGTGAGGTGTTTTTCCTCACAGCTAAAAGTTGCCTTCATAACTACTACTTTGAACTTTAGTGTGTGCTGTGCTCGTAGTCCGCCTTAAGTGGATTTTCACGCATCCCGCATTGAGAGCCACTGCACCGGTATGTGAAGTGTCTGCGTCATTGTGAAAATGGCTCTTGGGCTGGCCGAGGGGTGCAACTGTGCCAGCTCAGCAGCCAGCCGTGAGCACCGTATCTGCCGTCTTTGTGTGGGTCCCGCTGGGATTCACACAGCCAGGGTTTGGCCCCGGAGCACAGGGAGCTGCCACAGCTGCCCGGAGCACAGGGAGCTGCCCCTCCAGGGCTCTCCGGCACCCGGGTGGTGACACGTAATTAAAATAATGTGTTCTCCTGTGAATCACATCCAATTATCCTGAAGGTGAAGTGCCAGGACTGTACTATCAGCATGAAGTTACTGCTGAGGGAAAGTTTGTAGGAATGCAGATAGATAGAGTCTAGATGTCTAGATAGATAGACAGATAGTGTGCACATTGTAACAGGATGCACGTATATTTTCATTTTGTGTTAAAAATAAATCATAAATAATGCTCAGGGGGAGCTGTGAAGCGGATTCAACTACTAATGGCATGTGTCAGAAATGTCCTTTTTTTTTTTCTTCAAGAAAAGTGGAACTAGATTAGGCAGAAGATTTATTTTGCAAGAGCAACCCATCTTGTCTCTGCTGACAGTATCACGAGGTAACAGATAGTGGTAGACTTCATGATATGATTTCACTTCCGCTTATTTTGTTTCTAGATCGAGAGAGCGGAGCTGTGGCTGTTTACTCAGGGGATAGCCACTCTCGAGTGGTTTAAAAATCCTTCCCTAGTGACAGAGGAGCGTTACATCAGTAACAACTGGCCAATTAGCTCGCTATAACCTCCCTATGAGTCTCCGCTCCTGTAATATGAGGACATTGAGTGCACGTTAGTAGATCTAATGGAGTTTACGCCACGGTACTACCCATTAGAGGACAAGAGTCTAATGAATGTGTTTTGTGACGACATCATAGATGGCTTTGATTTGTAAAAAAAAAAAAAAAAAAAAAAAAAAACATTTTTAATAAAAGGTCACTTCCATGTGACTGGTTACAGTAGAGGAAAAAGAGCAACACATGCATAATACATAATGGTCCTAGTGGAAGCCAACATGTCACACACACGTCCGCTCACAACCACAAAGCCTACTCAGGTGACCGTGGCCTCACACTAGAGATGTCCCCGGATACAATGAGAGCAGTTGCCATGGCACTGTGACGTTTGAGAGATCCGCAAAGCAAAAGGCGCGCCGACAGTATGCTTTCCCTATCCACCCCACAGCTCTTTTCATCATTGTAGCATCTCATCGGTCAACTACAACACTGTCAATGTAATTAGTCACCGGCGCCGAGTGCCCTCACATCCTGAGGGGACAGCATTTTTTTCGGCACTTCACAACGCTGTCAGTAATAATCTATTTTATTGGTGGTTGGGAGCCACGTTAAAGGCCAAGACCCTTTTATGTTTTTTTGATGCTGATAAATTTCCAAACACACTGATGCCAGATTCAGTAACGCTAAACGAGCAGTCTTTATCCCAAGACAAGGCATCTGTCCGAGCTCGTTGCCATTGACTGATCAGTATATTAGGGCAGGAACTGGAGCAGAGGCCAAACCTAAGACTCCTTTTAACTTCAGTCATACACAGACCTCAAGTTACACGCACGCACGCACGCACGCACGCACGCACACACACACACACACACACACACACACACACACACACACACACACACACACACTTGTTTCCCAGTTCTCCTTTGGTTGAGGTGGTTATGCTCAGTTTCGTATTTGTGGTTCCTTGTCATGCCATTTGGCCACATTAGATCATCAACATTGTGTTTAAGTTGGAAACTTGCAGATAAAGGAAGTGAGCTGGGTGACATAAGTGTTAAAAAGCCATCAGAAAAAACACTTGGCTCGCTACAGGCAACATTACACACTCTAGTAAACCTCTTTTTCTTTCTCTCTTTTCCAGGTGCTGGGGAATCAGGGAAAAGTACAATTGTCAAGCAGATGAAGTGAGTTCATTTTGCTTCTGTTGCATCTGATCATTTTGCACACTGAACAATCAAAACAAACCTTTCTCCCAGTGTAGCAACAATGACTTCTTTCATCAGATATGCATAATGGCACAGAGAGAGTATTCATTTTCCACAACACAAACAGTGTCAAACACCAATCATGCTTTTCTAGCATCTCTCTGGGTAACATTATGCCCTGTGAATCGCATTACAAACAGGTACCGTGCGTAATGGATCACGACGACAAGCCAGCAGAATACATTAGTATAAACTCTGCCTATACATCATCCACATGCTGCGTGCTCCCTACATTTAAATTAGATTTTTCATAAGCACCCTCATGGATACACTCATCAATCAGCAGACATACACATTCTTATTCTTATTCTTTATTTTATAAAGGACAACACACATGAATTAACATTTCTGTAAATGTGCTAGTGTTAGCCACCCGGCTACTTTTCAACTGTAGTCCTTTGGACGGATGATTTTAGACCAGAGCAACAGGAAACAGCAAGACATTAGTACAGGTTAAACAATACAGACAAAAGTCAACAAGACACCATACAGACAGCTAGAGCAACACATAAGCTTTCTCAGTAAGACATGCAGCACTACAGGAAGTAGCAAGACATTAGCACAGTTATACATGTTAGATGCACTTAATTTTTACATTTTTAAGCTGCTCTTAAGCTGTGATAGTGCTTTATCTATTGGTTCTTTACCTGTGAAGGATGTGCAGCAGGAAATGCGTTCCTGTATAAATGTTATGAATTCATGACATGACATTATGTCTGTTGTGAGTAAATCACAACGGACATAATGTCATGTCATGTCATAAATTCACTGGAATACCAGTGTGCTGACTGTGAGATATGCTACAGTATCTGTCTGATTTAAGGAAATTATTCATACTTATTTTAGAATGATGCAGCTGACAGATTACATTTACATTGTTAGCTGTTAAAAGTTGCTTCTTGCCCTTTTTTCAAGTATTGAAAGGATAAGTCTAGTAATGTTATGTATTTTTCTTGAAAAGACCAAACCAACAATGAATTGATCTTACTAACTACAGTAGAGCTGACACAATTCAAGCAATCAATGAGTCGATGGATAAAAAATGAATCCGCAACTATTTTTTAAGGAATTAATCGTAATAATTTTTCTAGCAAACACGACCAACATTCTTTGCATTCCATTCCCATTTTTATGATATTTATTGACAATGACAAACATATAGAATAATGCCAGCCTCATCCTTTAACGACTTCTTTTTTATTATTATTAATCAAGTCTGTATGTAGAATTTAGGTCAAACAGTAAAAAGTAAAATAAACATTGAATTGCAAGATAATAATTTTACATTACAGTGTAGCATTCAGCTGATGCTTTTACTCTGAGTAACCAACACTAATGCAACTGTAGAGAAAGCTGCTTTTCCCTGGATGACCATCATTTATGCAGGCAACCATAAGGAGCATATAGTTTAGGCACATTGTGGCCTGACAATATTTCTGTGGACATTACAATGGACATGTGAAGTCAGAGAGCTGAGGAGAAAATAGAGAAGTCATTTTTTTCCGAAAGCTGAAAAAGATGAGCTTTCAGTCTATGATAGAGGCAAAGTTTTTGGAGTGCTGGAGAATGCTCAACTGCTTACCAAGTTTTTCCCCCCTTCCGTTCTTCAGGATCATTCACGAGGCAGGCTACTCAGAAGAGGAGTGTAAGCAGTACAAGGCTGTGGTCTACAGCAACACTATCCAGTCCATCATCGCCATCATCAGAGCCATGGGGCGCCTCAAGATCGACTTTGGCGATGCCACAAGAGCTGTGAGTGACTGAGGGCTGAGAGGGAGGAGTGTAACTTGGTGGGTTTGGAGTAGAAACCTCAAGTGAGTTAGTGGTGTTGGAAAATGAGGAGACTAACATTGAATAGACGCTCCTGAATGTAGTCAGAGGTCTTTTCAGGTTGTCTTAAAGTCATTTAAATTATATTTTAAGTCAAGTCAAATTCGGTTTAGTAATGTTTTTGAACTTCTAGAGTGAGAAATGTCCCATGAAAAGACAAAGAAATTAGTCTGGGAAAACCCTGATGAACTTCCAGCAAATTTGAGATTTGCTCTGCAAGTCAGTCTGGCCAAGAGCCCATTCAAGCCCATTTCCAATTTTACCAAATCGAGGCACCAATCACAACCGTTGAGGCGGGCTTTACACGATGACGATAGCACAGCGACATTGAAGCTAGGGCTGGGCAATATATCGATATTATATCGATATCGTGATATGAGACTAGATATCGTCTTAGATTTTGGATATCGTAATATCGTAATATGACATAAGTGTTGTCTTTTACTGGTTTTAAAGGCTGCATTACAGTAAAGTGATGTACTTTTCTGAACTTACCAGACAGTTCTAGCTGTTCTATTATTTGCCTTTTCCCCTTTTTGACATTATGTCCATATTACTGATGATTATTTATCTAAAATCTAAGTGTGAAGATATTTTGTTAAAGCACCAATTGTCAACCCTAGAATATCGCCGCAATATCGATATCGAGGTATTTGATCAAGAATATCGTGAAATCTGATTTTCTCCCTATCGCCCAGCCCTAGTTGAAGCGTCATCTCCTTCATCGCTCTGATTGGTTTTAGGTCTATCCAGTTGCGCCCAGAGGCATTTGAGCGGCGTCTGTTGGTGACGCCCCTTTGGAAATGGGCTGTGAATGAACCTTCCCCAGACCCACTCTCAGTTACAACTGAGAAGGGTCTGGTGTCAACCAGGCTACAAAGAAATAGGAGAACATATTGTCTTGGCCGTTTCATCAGCAGCTGTCTCTAAAAATTGTCCTGAAATGGACCCTGTGACTGGCATTTCAGCTCGGCGGAAGATTAATGTTAATGTTAATAAGTCTAATGACTTTGATGGTTGGTTTATGATATTGACTTTAATGCGACTCCTCTCCTCCTCCAGGACGATGCACGGCAGCTGTTTGTGCTGGCAGGCTCAGCAGAGGAAGGCTTCATGACAGGAGAGCTGGCCGGTGTCATTAAGCGGCTGTGGAAGGACGGAGGTGTTCAAGCTTGCTTCAGCCGCTCCCGCGAATATCAGCTCAATGACTCTGCAGCATAGTGAGTCTCTCACACACACACAATGGGTGTGAATCTTCACTGGTCTCACGATTATCCTGTCAATGATTAGAATCGATTTGATATCCCAATGCGTCACCTCCTCAATATTAATATTTATTGCTACACATGGGTTTTCATCAACAAATTCAAGCAGTCAGATATATATGAACTCCCCTTTTTATTGTTTATATTTATGTAGCTGAGTCTGAACACAGCAGACAACAGACAAAAGGCAAAAACAAAGTAGGCAATAATCGATTATGGTCTGTCACTGCACAGAATCGTCTAGGCCCGCATCGCGATGCAATGATTTCAACACCCCTAACAGACACACATACACACACATATACACACACACACACACACACACAAACAACCTAGGTAACAGTTGCGTGGTCAACAACCTTTAATGGCAAAGTCACATCAGATGACCAAGTTACTGCCATTCCACTGCAAACACAAAAAGCTGCCTCAACTTGCCAAACACAAGTTGTCCCAGCCTTCAACAAAAAGCTCCAAGAGCAGATAGTTACAGCACCCTGCATCTGCCTGGACTTTTACACTGTCAATATTTGCCCTCCTCCACCAAGCCTGAAGAGCAGTGGCTGGAAAGACAATTTAATCTTTGACCTTATGCCTCAGCACAGGAACATTCGTCACATGCTTAAAAATAAGAAGTGATCACACAAATACAGGGGAAATCTTCTCTCTATTGTGCAAGAGCCCTGGGCGTTGAAACAAGTGATATCATCACATAGCAGCTCCTGTGTTCCAGGAGAAAAGCCATTTGCCTCGTTTTGCTGCTGCAGTGTAACAGTCAGCGGTTACGTGGTAGGCCAGAGGGAGCTGAAGTTGTTGGCCTTTTTCTAATTGGTTCCTCTAATCCTGCTGTCCAGGGCCTTTTCATGAATAGGAAAACACCATTGCTAAACCTGTGCTTTTTTTTTTACTTTGCTTAATACCTTGGAAAACAAACAAAAAGCTTGTTTGCGTGAAGGGGAGATTACTTGTGTTTATCTGCTATCAACTTGAGGTCACTAATCTCTTTTTTTTCCATTGTAATTAATCAGCACTAACCTTGAGGTATTTGCTTGTGTACAACAAGTGTGTGAACATGTCTGAATGTTTGTGTGACATCCTGAGTACGGCATATGTGCCCATACAATGACAAGAAATATTAAAGCTGCAAGCAGCAACAAGACCTGGCTCCAGTCAAGCGAATTAGTCAGGAAAAATAAAAACAAGGTGATATGAAAGCTTTAACATTTGGTCAGGGAATTTTAGGTTTCAGGATTTTTCCTGCATAGAGGAATTTTTGGCGCCGCCCCAAAAAGGTTTTAGCCAGCACCAAAATAAAAGGAATGTAAAATAAAAATAGCAATTCAAATCCTCTCTAAATGTGTTTAAGAGCAATTTACCAAACAGCCGTTGAACAAGCAGAACATGAACTTGAATATGAGAGCTAATCTCAGTTTTATCTCTAGTCTGTACCTGACTCTGGGGTTTAATTCACTCAAGCATAATATACATTTTTGTGTATCAAATTGTCAGAAATCACAGGTAAATGCATTTCACAGATTTCTGTCAAATAAGGTAACGCACACTAATTGCCTCCACTGTACGCGGACCGATCATGCTAGCTGCCGTGTGTAGTCACCCCCCCAAAAGGCCCATCCTGAGCCAGGAAAAACCCTGGGGTTGCAACTAACTAACTAACTAATTAATCTGTCCATTATTACTTCGGAAAAAAAGCTAGGTTTTCTTATTTCCAGCATTTTGGTTAAAAACCAAAACCTATTCCTCTTCTTATTGTACAATGCTCTTTGAAACATTTACAGTTACATGTAACTCAATACATACCATTGTTGTTTTAGTTAATACTTTCTGATGTAAAAGGCAAGTACAGACAAGGCCACTACAATAAAAAAAATGAAATTAAATAAACGATACAGCCACGCACTGAGAATAAAATGGAAATGTAACGTTAACTACTATAGAGTAGACCATTTCACAGTTTTAAACCAAAACATTCTAAGTGTGTGCGAGTTCATTTCCTGTTGCAGCCCAAGGAACCTGTACACATGAGCTGAGGCTGCAGCCCCTGAATTGGCACACAGCTACACACTGCAACCAAGAAAATACATATTTATAATAAAGATTTTTTTTTTGTGTCTATCAAAACAGACACAAATCTGCCGTAAATGACACCAGCTGACAGGATGTAAACATGGACAAAATCCATTGACTAGCAGTGCCGGTGAAACAGTCTAAATATTTGATCAGATATTGCTCAAGTTTCTGTTGTGAAGAAATAAAGAATTCCCTTCAGACTGTCTCTGACTAATGGCATGAAATATTCAAAAGACTCTGTAACTTTACGTCATACTTCTATACTTCGACCTCATTTTAGCTAATTAGCGTTAACTATCTGCCGTCCCGGGCAATAGAAAACAGTGTGCACTCCCCACAGAAAATACCAGGGCTCGGGGTTACACCCAGGACCTGCTTGCTGTAAGGCAACAGCACATCTAACCAATAAGCCAATAAGTATACTGTTTCAAACTAAATCTGAAATATGGAATCCGACCTGGTTTATCCCTGACGATGCACTGGGAGTTGTTAGTTCCACTGGAAGTTACATACTTGGCCTTGTTACTTCTGACACATTTTCTCCCACTTGTTTCCCCTCCTGCTCTCTGTCTCACTCCCTTCTCCCTCTGATGTTTCCCTCCCCTTGTCCTTTTCTTTGCGTCCTTCTCTCAGCTACTTGAACGATTTGGACAGGATATCCCAGGCCACCTACATCCCAACTCAGCAGGATGTCCTGAGGACCCGAGTCAAAACCACAGGCATTGTGGAAACGCACTTCACATTCAAGGACCTGCACTTCAAGTGAGAATTCCGTCACTGTAACAACTGGCTTCGCCTCAAAGTATTTTCCATGATGGCTTAATTAGCTTTCCTTCCTGTCACTGACTCATTCACTCCCATAGAAGTCCCCTTTGCACATGTACAGCTGTAAGTTGTGACACAGCCTGTGAAGGTGTTGTGCGCATCAGTGATGACTCAGTTATGGCCCTCTGTTTACAAAGAAAAAATACAGGAAGTGGGGGCAGCAGCAGGGCTGATTATATCATGATACCAGACGTTTGGTAGCTGGTGCCATTGTCATTGAAATTCGTACTGCTAGGCCACAAAACAGAGGAGAAATACATGTTATATGTTCCATAAACACACACACACACAAATACAAAGCCTTAGTAAGGTTTCTGTGTTTGTCTTTTTCTTTGCGATTTCAGACAGCAGCTCAAATACACTGTCATGATGACACGCCGTTATTGTCACAGTTGTATATTACAACACATAACCGTACTTCTGTAAAGGAGCCGTTGCTATATGTAATGTTGGATTAACACAGCATTGGCTAACCAGCTATATAAAAAGCTAAGTATTTGTTCTGCAGGGTTCCAACAGTTTAATGACTTTGTATCTGAATGTAAGCACAATGAAAGGGGGTGTCGGTCTTTCACATGTTTGGACAAGTTTTATGTGATTACTTATTTTACTTGCGCACCAATTATACATTCATATTTTCTTTAACTATCCCTCCCCCAATCCTGCATTTAAAACCATAGTATGTCCAAATTCTGTTTAGTAGCCTAATAGGAGCTATTAACAGGAGCTAAATGAGGCTTTTGTTGATTCTTTTGCCACAGTTGCATGCATTTTTATGTGATTTTATTCACGCATTTTCCCTTTTGGAATATGATTTAAAAGTGCTCTTCATAGTTGCATTCGCTTGTCTAGAAATTGTTAGCTATATGGTAAGATATACACCATGTCTGACTTTCTGCCACTTTGGTGTGTATTTAGTGAGAATGGCCCTACATTAAACATTTTAAAGCAAGCAATAAAATGTCGCACATATATCCTTTTGACTGAGCAAATAGCAAATAGTGCTGAACCCTAAACGTCTGCTCCTGTTCTGAAATATTTATGCTATTATAGAATCAGTATAGGCATTTTCTGGTCACTTGAGTATTCTCTGCCCTGCTAAGATTTTATCAAAATTGTTTTCAAGTAATAATAGACAAAGAATGTCTGTTTCCTTTCCCCTCTATCACTTACTGTCATCACTAAACACTGCAGCGAGACCAGCCACGGCGACTCTTCCAATTATTTTTTGCCTTTGGGTTTGCATAAACACTGCTTGTATTGTGCACGTATGTTGGTTACACTGAAGAACATGTTTACTTATGTCCTGCCCCCCCCAGAATGTTTGATGTTGGCGGTCAGCGGTCTGAGAGGAAGAAGTGGATCCATTGCTTTGAGGGTGTGACCGCCATCATCTTCTGCGTGGCCCTCAGTGACTATGACCTGGTGCTGGCTGAGGACGAGGAGATGGTGAGTGCTTCAGCCTCTGACTCACGGTAAAACATGACAGCAGGCACTCTTGTGTTCGTACGCAGCGGGAACTTGGTCTCTGTTTACTAGAATCGTGACGGGTCAGAGAAGTAGAAATAAAGGATGGCCTCTGTTTAAGATTTTTTTCCATGTACAGTATATGCATAAGTGAGCAAAGCACAGTGATCGACATCATCTTCCTTTTCCCCCCGTCAGAACCGAATGCACGAAAGTATGAAGCTGTTCGACAGCATCTGCAACAACAAGTGGTTCACAGACACCTCCATCATCCTCTTCCTCAACAAGAAGGACCTGTTTGAGGAGAAGATCAAGAAGAGTCCTCTAACCATCTGCTAC
This sequence comes from Sander lucioperca, assembly GCF_008315115.2. NCBI lineage: Eukaryota > Metazoa > Chordata > Actinopteri > Perciformes > Percidae > Sander > Sander lucioperca. The sequence continues at coordinate 7,253,057 of NC_050192.1, read as the reverse complement.
CCAGAATACGCTGGTAAGATTGGCAGCATTTTATAGAAAATGTTCTGAAAAGTGGTCCATTTATTTATTTCCAACAAATAAGCCATAAGAGCCTGGTAATGACGAATGTTTTCAAAATGTGCTTATGGAATTGAATGTGTGCATCCTAGGGCTGAACGATTTTTGAAAATAATCTAATTGCGATTTTTTTCCCAAATATTGCAATTGTGATTCGATTATTTTTTAAGCTCTTTGTCTTCTGTATTATTCAACAAAGACAAACAATAAATCATTTTATAGTATGAACAACACACAATTACACACTAGACAGTTAAAAAAGTAAAAATATAGTATATACACACAGACACAACAGTGTATTTTTTTTTTTTACAGTGCACAGAGAGGAGCTGCCTCCAGCCCCTCCCCCTCGTGAAGTTGCGTGCTGCCGAGTGCAGAGAGGCTATCGTTGCGTTAGCTAGTTGCTGGTGTTCTTGCCGTGGGATTAACTGTACTAATAAAACTAAAACTAAAAACTAACTGGAGCTAACCGCAAATCAGAGCTAGCTAATAGTTGCCAACCGAGCCTTCAGTTCTGCGTGTCTGTATCCATTAACTGCACGTATGGACTCGAACCAGAATAAAACCCTTCATTTTATTAAAATGGCTGTAAAAGTTTTAAACTACAACTCAGAGTTGTTTGAATGACAGAAATCAGCTCAAGGTACAGTGTAGCGTTAGCGTGCTAGTTGATGCTTTCTCTGCGGAGTGCAGACTGATTTGCTCTCGCGAGTCATGTGACCAAATCGCAGCCTTTGCGATTAGGAAATCGCGTTTTAACATATCGCGATGTTATCGCAAATGCAATTAATCGTTCAGCCCTAGTGCATCCTGCTATTAAAAACTGAGGATACATTTTTTTATGAATTAAAATTACTCTTCTATTTGAGGAGAGTTAGATGAGAAGATAGATATCTGTTTGCTAGATATGGGGTAGAGCCAGCAGCTGGTTAGCTTAGCTTAGCATAAAGAATGAAAACAGGGAAACTGCTAGCCTGGCACTGTCCAAAGGTAATAAACCGTGCCTACCAGCACCTCTAAAGCTCACCAATGATCACATTGTACTGTATGTCATTAGTTGAAATCCGTTTTAGGTTTTATGGGGGGTTATGTGGACTATTGCTTGGCGAGCAGCCAGCAGAGACTTCAGGAAGTTACTGTTCTCTGCCAAGAAATTGTTTGGCACACAACCCCATAAAATCACATCTTGTCATTTTTTGTTGTTGTACGAATTAAAGAAGATACATGTTAATGAATGAGCTTTTGTCTAACCTTTACCTTTAAGCCCTACCTTTCAAGTTAGCAGGATGAGTTCCAGCCATGTCACTCAGTCTTCAAACAATATCAATATATACAATTTCGAGTCCTTTCGCTATGTTTTGACTTCCTGACTCTTTCACTTCCCGCTCCTCGTCGTCTTTTCCAGGCTCCAACACGTACGAGGAAGCAGCTGCCTACATTCAGTGTCAGTTTGAGGACCTGAATAAGAGGAAGGACACCAAGGAGATTTACACCCACTTCACCTGCGCCACAGACACCAAGAATGTGCAGTTTGTCTTTGACGCCGTCACCGATGTCATCATCAAGAACAACCTGAAAGACTGTGGTCTCTTCTGAGGATAATGACAACGAAGATAACCTTTTTTTCTTGGTAAGGAACTCTTCATCATCATCATCATCATCATCACACCCCCTTAATCTTTCTAACAACCAGAGCTCGACCAAGGTCTGCACCCTCTTGCCTGGCTCACATGTGTGTATGCACGTGTGGCTCTGCGTCACAGATGGGGGCACATGTCAGCATTTTGACTGAATGTGTGTTCACCTTAGCATCAGGATGCAGTGGGAGTTGCTGAGGAAACCGTAGGACCCTGGTTTAAAGGACAATTCTGGCGCAAAATGAACCTAGGGGTTAATAACACGTGTACTGAATCGACCGTTCTCTGGGACCAGTTTTATCGCAAACCGCTAATTAGCTTATAAAGCTAGTTGTCGGGGCACTGGTAAAGTAAAAAGAAATCGCTATTTCTATACCACTAACAAGGCTCAAAATAGCACCACACTTCCATGGTAGCATAATAAGGGTTCCTACGTGTAAACCGCCTGCCTGTATACCGAACGGTACAGTCTTTATAAACTATATTTTTAATAAACTGTCTGTACACTTACAAAGTGCTCAATGCTTAGGTTTACATGTAGGAACCCTTATTATGCTACCATGGAAGTGTGGTGCTTTTGAGCCTTGTTAGTGGTATAGAAATAGCGATTTCTTTTTACTTTACCAGTGCCCCGACAACTAGCTTTATAAGCTAATTAGCGGTTTGCGATAAAACTGGTCACATTCGATTAGCAATGGAAACATATCCCAGAGAACGGTCGACTCGGTACACACGTGTTATTAATCCTTAGGTTCATTTTGCGCGCCGGAATGGTCCTTTAAGTGTGTGCCTGCAATTTTTTTTTTTTTTTTTTTCTCTCAAATGTGTTTAACAAATTGCCTTAAAATGGTTAGTTTCCAGAGCTTTAGCATTGGGAATTATGGAGGAGCACAGCTAAAATTGACCACAGCGAGATGCAGCGTAATCCATCATAATCAAATGCATAATTAAATCGCTGAAATCACTGCCTTCTTTTATCCAAGGCTTAAATAATTGTTCTGATCCTTTTAGATTTGTGAAATGATAGTGGCAAGGTTGAGCTCTCCAAAACCTCTCTCTTTAAAACAACTCTTTCTCTCTCCTCTTCTGTCCTCAGGCGGTGGAGCCAGTTTGTTGTACATCTTTGGTGGGGAAGATGAGATGAGAAGAGTCAGGAGGATCAGTCACGGACCAGTGCTGTACTATATGCCACTTTTAACAGCTTTATTTATGTTTTTTTTGTCTTGGAACATTTTTGAACTAGTGTTACGACATTTGTGTAAGATGTTTGTATCATTGTGAAAAAAAAAAGCATTGCCGCAAATTTTTCCGCACACTTTTTTAAATTTAGTTTCTATTTAGTTTAGTTTTTATTTTTTGCGGAGGGGGAGGAGGAGGAGATCACGTTTTTGCTGTTCTCTCTGCCGCTGTCGCTGGAAAAGGAAACTTTGCTGTTGGTGGAAATGCTTCTTTTCTTCCTTCCCCCAAAACCAAAAGGGAAGAAAAGGGGTACAACTTCGAGTCCAGTTTGTTGGTACTTGTGCCTTCGCATGCCTTTTACTGCGGTCATAGTCCCAATGCTTGTTCTGTTGCCTGCTGAATTGTTCTAGACATAAAGAGGTAAATTGTTTTCATATGTTAGTGTCCCCGCTATCTTCTATGTGCACACCACTGATCTATCAGGAGGAGGGAGATATCCCTCTGGTCTAAAGGTACATGGGTCTCCATGGTGACAAACATGTAGCCTCCACAGTCCCCTTACCCCGTCCTCCCACCAGCCATGACAATGGAAGGCCTCGCCGGCCGAGCATGCAGTACAATACTGAGATGTATACTGTTACATTTGCTCTGCAGATCTGGGGGTCTGGTTTTTAAACAATGTACAAAATATCCATTCTTCCCAACCATTTGGAAAATGGTTAGGCCTAGTTGAGGCACTGAGCTTATAATATTATATGCTCAAGTGTTTCAAGTGCAGTACAAAGACCAGGGTAGGCACATATTAATGTATATTTTATTGTATTTGGAGGAGAGTTTTTGGTGTTAAGGAGAAAAACTGAACCACAGAAAAGATGGGTGTAAAGGTGAGGATGAGGTCTGAAATGTTTTTAGGTTCAGACACCATTCCTGCGTGCTGTCTAGTGGCGATTTGAAAGTAGAGGCGCTACTTGAGGATCTATGAAGCCTTTCATTCAGGTGATGGAAACTAAGATGGTCAAGGGAGCCTGGTCTGTGATTTTAGATCAGTTCTACTTTGCCAAGAAGAGTGATAAACATGGTCCAGGATCTGTTCATATAAAGAAACTGCCACAACTGTCAATGTATGTGTATGTTCTTCACGGATGGAGAATCTTTGTAGACTCATCTCCCTTATTTTGCTAATAAAAACCATTTTCAAACCACATGGAGTAGCTGTATTATTATACATAATTTATATTCACCAATTAATGAAGCATTTTTAAATTAATGAAAGCTAAATTATTATTATATAGGCTATATATTATATATGTATTATAATTAGCTGCTTAAGCACAAACAGGATGAATCTATTTAATTAAGTTCTGCTTTCCAGTCTGTTGCATCTTTTCTTTCAATGTCATGCTGCTATCACATGCTCTCCTAATGCAGAAATACATCAGACTGTAATTTAATGTCTGTTAATGACCTGAGGGTTTCAACTTAAATATGCTCAAAGATGAATAGTTTTCTTTTATCATCAATCTCGAATGCAAAATCTACTTTATGAGAAGATGCACTAATGCTTTGATGCTTCAGTGTTTGTGTGGTCGGACTGTGTGCCACTTCACATCTTCATGAATGGCAAGCTTGCCATACAAAGCAGGTACTGGTATACATGTATGCTGTGTCTTATGAAGCAGTTGGTACCTTGTTATCTCAAAACAGGGAGTCCCTGCTTGAGCTCTCTACAGCAAGGATTAACAAAGCCAAACCATCAACTATCAGCCTATGGGAAAGCACAGCAGCACAAATATCAGACCCAATGTCCTCAACGCCACAAGAACTAGAGGAGAGAGACTAGGCAAAGTGTGATTTCTTTTTTTCTCGAGACCGCAGAGGGTGGGGGGTGGGAGAGGGTTTTTGTTCTTGTTCAATTTGTGTTGATCTGTTCTATGCACCACTTGACATTACCTGGCACGTATTGTGGAATTTGTTTAGTATGTCTGTATGAAATGGTGCTAAAAAAAAATAATAAAAAATTGATCCCCCCCCCAACAAAAAAAAACAGGGAGTCCCACAAAGGCAATTAGAGACAGTGTTGTCACTTCTGCACACAACCTCCATTACATTTTTTATTCCACCGTGACCTTTAAGGCTGTGTTACCTGCAGTAGTACGCAATGGAAATGTTTATTTGGATAACAATCGATCATGCCTGAACATTTGGTCACACCGAAAAGGTTAACTTGCTTGATATAAATTGATATAGAAACCACCTTAATCTTATTTATGTTTTATTTATCTGTCCCATAAACTGTTTATCTCTACCTATGGTTTTATGTTTGCAGCTGTGGTTGTGTGACTGCACTATGTGACTGCCAACTAACCTTACGTAGTTCAAGGTTTGTGGCAGGCAATAGAGGAGAGCGACTAGGCAAGGTGTGATTTCTTTTTTGTTTTGTTTTTTTTTTCTTCTTTTTTTCCTCGAGACCGCAGAGGGTGGGGGGTGGGAGAGGGTTTTTGTACTTGTTCAATTTGTGTTCATTTGTTCTATGCACCACTTGACATTACCTGGCACGTATTGTGGAATTTGTTGTAGTACGCAATGGAAATGTTTATTTGGATAACAATCGGTCATGCATGAACATTTGGCCACACCGAAAAGGTTAACGTGCAGGTATTGATATAGAAACTATCTTAATCTTATTTTCCTATTTGCCAGTATGGTATGCAAAGCACTCATGGCTGTCTCCACTCTCTCATTGATGTGCATCTCTGACGCGTTTCACCCTAACACAATTTGCATTGTAAAAGTGGTGTGCCCTGACCGCAGACAGTATGGCCCTGACCTGTGAATGCCATCAGTGATGGCTTCCCTTTCTAGCTCGATGGTGTTTTTTGCCTCCAACGCCGCCTTCCAGGCAGCTAACCTAAACCCTAAACATAACCATTGCCGCGCTGCCTGGGAGGAGACGTTGGGGGCAAAAAACACCAAAGACCCCCTTTCTAACAATACTCTAACCCTGCATAATGTAAAATCAAAGGGACAGTTGTACAAAAATGCACTCTCGATATACCATTTTGCATTAACTGATTAAGGCCACATGGGGGCATATGAACAGCATTGGCATTATTATAAAGTTGAATTGTTAGGAAACCGCTCATTTACACATCCAGTTGACACAGATCCGCATCAGCATTCATTTGGAGTCGTGTATCTGACCAACTGGCAGATATAAGCGCAATGTTCACTCTCCATTTTCTTCTGTTTTGGTCTCCAACTCATGAGGGAAATAACATCATCTGGCTTTTAAATGCTCCACTGTGTTCACCTGCTAGTTGCTAACTTTCTCTGTAGCTGGACAGGTTATAGCTGCAGTGTCTAGAAACGGAGGCACAACCAAACAGTAGCTAAAGTTGTAGGCTCTAAATACCAAAATAATGAGTTAAAAAACGCTGACTACTCTGATTCATCACTATAGCAACGACCTCCGGCTGGCATTTGAATGTTGTTAATATAGAAAATGTATATAAAGTTTTTACAAAAATATAAATTAGCAAATGAGTGGTAGCTTAAGATGGCTGCATTTAGTTATCCATATTTAAATAACGGCCAAACAAAGTATATTGGATACGTTTTTCATAGGATAATGCCGTGTCGTTCAGAATAGAAAGTTAAAATTCAGCCGTTATTCTCCATGCTATTTTCACCGTAAAGCAAAAGGATGTGGATGCTAATTTAGCCCCAAATCAACCTGCCAGCAGCCACTTTTTCAGGCGGTGGGGTGGACTTGATTAGCTAGCTAAGTAAAAGAATACTACTGAACATAAAGTTAAGATAATCAAGCATCAGTCAGACTGAACTCTCCTTTTGGTTCACCTGAAACAGAACGGCATTAATTGGACTAAAGTGAAATAACGTTAATTCCAGTGCTGAGATGCAGTCACAGGTAAGCTAACATTAGTTAATTTATTCACACGTTTTGTCCCTGCTGCAATTGCCTGTTATAGTTTATTGTGTGACGTTATACTGTATGGCTGCCGTTTCTCTGAATTTTGTTTTACTGCTAGTGTCTTATTTATCTGTACTATAAACTGTTTATCTCTACCTATGTTTTAATGTTTGCAGCTGTGGTTATGTGACTGCACTATGTGACTGCCAACTAACGTTACATAGTTCAAGGTTTGTGGCAGGCTATGTTGCCAAGCAGGTATTAGGTATTATGATTTTTTTTTTCAGTTTGTTTCGAGCTGGTGCGTGTAACGTTAATGGCACCTAATTAAACACCAGTGATTTGACAATTAAAATTGTGGTGATAGTTGCCAATTTTGCAAATATGAACCTATAAATCTACCTATAACCTATAAAGTCTTGGAGGTACAGGCCCACCCGATTTTCTCAATTCAACTCAACTTTAAAAATCCACAAAGGCAATTTGATTTTGGGCATAAGTAAAAAACAAAACAAAACAAAACAAAACAAAACAAACAGACATATGCACAGACAGACAAGCAAAAGAGCTGACAGTGCAGTTGCAAAAATAAAGACAAAAATAAAAGGAAATAGTCCACATGTCACACAAGCCACAATATGATTTCTGTCTAAAATACTGGATTAGCTTTAAAGCAAAATATGCAATTTTGGCTGTCACCGCTGCTACAAATGACAATCGCGAGATAACACTAAATGCAACATTACTGTTAAGCGTGTGACTAAAATACTAAGCTATTATAATATTGGTACAGGGGAAAGAAGAGACATAAAGTCAGCGAACTGACCAGGACACCAGGAAGGGTGCCCGGGTTTGAATCCAATTTGACATAGCGGCCAAACAGTGGAATTACAACTTCTGTGTCTGTCTAGTGATGCCATGGGGCCCAAAAAGACTTGGCGAAAGAGACGTCTGTAAATCCGTGGATACATTTTTGAGTGTCGCAGCCCCCATGAAATGACTCGTTTCACTATCAGAATTGGATACATTCGCTCCGATAACATTTGGAAAAGTCTAGAAGTGCTGCACGCACGAATAAATAATTTAATCCCCGTTCCATCGGCGGACGTCTCTAGTGCGCCTGCTCTTTGGGCCCCATAGTGCGGAAGCAGCACCGATCATCCGGGTGATTTTATTACTTTTTTGGCTTCACGCTAATTGGAGGAGTTGAAGTGTGTGTATGTGGGTAAAGGGGGCATGTGCTGTATTGATAGTACCTTTTTTAAAATAAGAGAGGGTGAAGAACACAGTAAATAAGGAGGCCATGATGTAGCAGTGCAAAAGCAACATGGGTGTCACTGTTGAGGTTTAAACAGGAGGGGAATGTTTGAAGTGTGCGTACGAGGGAGAGGAGGAGGGTGTAAATAGATGGAACAATAGAGGCATTATTTCAGTGTTGGTCCATCGTTTACTTTCTGTTCTCCCCTCAGTCATTTCTCTGAGGGCAGCAGTTTGCAACAGAGATAAGACAGGCTTATCAGCTTTGCAACCATGTCACACAGGACATATTGTAACACCAAACTAGACACACATTTATCTTCCAAGCGATTTCTATTTTCTGCTTCTTTAGCTCTCTGAAGTGGCCTCTCAACTTCTAGTAATGTGTTCAGGTCGGCCTGTCTGAGATATTTAAAGGGTCTAGTCACTAAAGTTAAACATAATTGTCTCACACAACTCTACTTAAAAAGTTCAATATTTGTCCCATCCCACACCACTGTATGTCAAACACGAAACATACAAAATCACATTAAGACATACAACGCTCCCCAAAAAATTACATTCACAGGTTAATTTAGAATTAAAATAATTGTTACTTTTTGTGATTTGGGTGCATTGGCCCCTTAAGACACATTTTGACAATCTGTGTAATTTTGCTATTTCATCAGGGAAGTGTTGTGAAAATTACCACAGCTGAATAACTAATAACCTGAGAGACATTTAAAAAAAAAAAAAAACAGTGTGCATCATGTTCTCTGTGTAATTACCAATCAGAATTGTGTTGTGTATGGATGTTATGCCATGACATAACAGAGCTGCCATTTTGACAAAGCAGTCAATATTATTAACCCAATTGGCTTTTTTTTTATTCATCCGTCTGAGTGTGTGACAGATCGGTTGTGTGTGTGGGTTGGTGAGTGGGCGGAGGGGAAAGCTGCAAGAGCTTGCTTGATGTTTCGTCTGTGTGCCACGTACAGAGTGTGCAGGATGCTGTGTGTGTGTGTCTGTGTGTGTGTGTGTACACTCCAGCTGGATGCCTGCCGTCTGTGCTCTTGCTCGACACGTGATATTCTCTGGCCGTGTTCATTCAGTCCGCAGATTCCAGCTTTCATCTCCACATGCACACACGCACAAACACAAAAATACAGACACTCTTGCCCATGATGTCATTGATTCCAAGCTCCATGGCAACAGTGAGCGAGGAAGCAAGGAGTGAGAGAGAGAAGGAAAACTGAGAGATATTCCTTTATAGTGACGGGATGAAGTTGTTATAAATAGCTCTTGATGTTTTGTTTTTTTTAGGTGTCTGACGACAGAGGTGGGTGGGTCTGGGGGGGCAGGGTTCCACGACAGCGCATTGTGTCTTTGTCAAGTGGCAATTTCAGACCAGCCGTCCATTGGCCCTTTAGGAGAGACTTTTCGTCAGAAATAAGCATGTTATTTCAGGGCTTTATCAATGTGGTAGGTGGAGCAGAAAGCACTGTGACGTTGAATAGGCTAAAAATGGCTCACAGCTCGCATGTATACCCTTATTCGCTCCATGTATTTAATAATGTTCGTATTATTGTCTGTCCTCAATCATTTCCTTTCTGTATCCATGTGATTAGTTTTAATTCCTCTCCAGCTCTCTAATTTGTTCTGCCTCATCCTTGGTTTCTCTGATCCTGTCGCTGCCTGTGTTGAATTTGGTGGGAAGTCTTTCTGAAAGCGTTTCTGCGCCATAGTCGGTGGATGTGTTAATGCTCTGCTACATCAAATCCATTTTTTTCTGCGTTTTTTTTGCGTTTTAAATACTGCATTTGTTCTAGCCTGGCTCTAGATCTCCACGTCTTCAATTTCCTCAAATTCAAATATCTCTGGCTCATTGACAGCTGTTTCCTCTGTTGCAAAATCAGCCATGCCAATTAAAGTTTTGGAGGCAGGATTATGAATGGAGACTTCCTCTTTTTGAGCCAGAATCCATTACAGCCAAAACAGGCAATAAGTAGCCTATGTTGTGTCATTTCTTTTCTCAACTACTTTTGTCTCTACTTCTATGTCAACTGAAAATAATGCATACTAACAGGATGGATTTGTCAGCCACCACTGATTAGGGCAAATCAACAACCCCTCTCAAACATAAAATGGCTAACATGGATACACTGTCAAACGAAGTATGAAGTTAAAACAAAAAGGCAATTGAGTGTGATTATTGGGAATTATAGTTGAACTCTTATGGCCTCAAAGTTTTGAAACCACTGGTCTATCTGTCTGTGTACATACTGTACACTTTTGTCTTTACTTGTGTATTTATTTGAAATGAAGCCTGTCTACACAAAAGCCCTTATTAATAACAAGTAAAGGGCACACTGAGTGCCGAGCTGAATTTCAAAACAAGTCTACCTCATGCTCTCTCTCGCTCTCTCTTTCTTTCTCTCCTTCACGGTCTGAACAATGGTCCAGTGAGAGAAGCTGGGAAAGGCTTTGATGAGGGTGTCTGGGATTAAACAGTGCTTTTTTACACTCTTAACATTCCTGCATGCCCACTGCTGAGGAAGTAAAGGTCCAGCGCCAGTCATGAACCTTTTAACATAAACTGTGGACGACACTTGTGTTACACAAAGTGTTACAGTAGCATTAACTTTCCCCACACAAATTCCAATATCACGTTACCAGTCCAAAAATAACTTGATATTACTCCTGTTGTTAGGCTTAATTTGAATTATAGTGGTTCCAATCATCATCTCACGTTGAACATGGGGCGATTGTGTTTGGAGAGAGCTAAAGAGCCGTCACATTCATAGTCACACATACTGACATGACTAGTAACTCATCTTTGTCTAATGAAGGATGTCAAGACCACCGGATACAATGGTCTGGTTTCCCTGGTTCATGACAGTAAAGGCCAATTTATACTTCGTTAAATCGAAGCTGTGGGTACGTACATACGTACGTGGAGATTCTGACCCTACGCCAGACCCTACGCAGTAGCCTGACGTGCGCCTCTAAAAAAAAAGTAAATACAGACAGCAACAACTGTGATTGGTCCACTTGGCTGCGGCTTGGTAGCGTTGCATTTCCCCCGACTCATTTCTGGGATCTCCTTCTCCATAAACAACATTAAATCAAGGAGAGGGTTCACATTTCCTGCTACAGATTTCCCACCTTGGTCAGACAGCACAGGGGAGACACTTTGTTTCTCTTGCTATATGACTAGAGTCGCTACTCGCTCCGAAGCTAATCCCTGTCACTCTCTCACTCGCTCTACCCTCCCCCCGCGCACACACACACATGCATGCTCTGCTATTCTCTTAAAGAGATTGACGCAGACACCAACGCACAAGTATAAACGTCAGGCGACTTATGCCCCGCAACGCCCTACTACGCATCGCAACGCCCCGCTACACCCTGCCATGCCCCGCAATGCCCTGCATCGCCCCGCTACGCCCTAAACTGCTACAACTATTATTTCTAGTCATAGTTCCACTATCTTTATGTTACTATAACTGCCACTGTTCATCATTCCAACTGCTATAATTATTATGAATTATATTTCTCTATATCTGTATCTGTGTCCAAACCGGCAGCGATCTGATGCCGCCCAGAAAGAGCTTGGGTCTGTCTGAGGTTTCTGCCTAAAGGAATTTTTTCCTCACCACTGGTGCACCAAATGCTTGCTTGTGGGAAATTGTTGAGTCTTTGTAAATTATAGAGTGTGGTCTAGACCTACTCTATCTGTAAAGTGTCTTGAGATCACTCTTCGTTATGATTTGATACTATAAATAAAATTGAATTGAATTTACGTAGGCTACGCCGAAAGCGTGGAGCCTCCCCAGAAGTATAAATCCCGCTTAAGTGTCGATGTGGTGCCAATTTTTTAAGGTGTTATGAATCAAGTTGTATAAGAAAAGACAATTCCTTTATGAGCTTGACAGTTGATTCTTGATCATTTTGGTTGGTTGTAAAAACAATCTCCACTCAAATTCCACTTACTTGCTTGTTATAGAGATTTTGACCATATCACACAGCAGATGAAGTAAACCTTCTATTATTCTTAGCACTTTAGGATTAACTAAGCAATGTTTTTTTAATAAAAGTGGGGATTCCAAAGAAGATATTCATAATTTATGTCATTACTAATATGAATTAATTCATATTATTTTATTTTTTATAATTCGCCCTCCTCCCCACCCTTGTATTTTTGTATTTTTGGAGGAGGGCAAATAGGACCACACCAAGGCCACAGAGATTATACAATATGTATAATATATTTTTGAATGTAGTAGCCGGCTTTTATTTGATCAACATTTAGCCTCACCCTACATTTTGTTTTTGTTTCTTTTTTTTATGCTCTTCAATACTTTTTTTTTAATTTTTTTGTATAATTATTTCATTCTATTCAAGTCATTAATTAAATGAATTGATCTACATGTAAAAAAAAACTAATAGATTTTTGTTTTTTAGTTCCACGTGGTCAAACAGGGATGTTCAGCTTTGATGCAGCTCCTGTCATATTCCTCCATATTCCTGTATGAGTCTGCGGAGTGGACCCCACCCCCTCCACTTCCTCAGCCTGTGCGTGGGCAGAAGCCTTCTGCTGCTCTCACTGTCAATGAATCACTCCTTATTCATTCCATCGTGGCACAAAATTATTGTTTTATCTTTTACGTTTTGCAATTTAGACAAAAGCACTTCCATTTGCGTACATGTCATTCCAGTGTAGGAGCGTCTTCTCTCACCATTAGCTGACCTCACCGCCTGCTGAGTCAGTGGAAGAGAGGAGCATTTTGAGATCCATCCACTCAAAAGCACAAATGTTCTAGGGCTGTGACGATAAACACATCACCGCAAAACCGGCGGTGTTGGGCCACTACCACGGTGATGACATCGTCACCGCATTATTATTATTATTATTATTATTATTATTATTTTTTACTTTTTCCTGGCGGAAATTACAGGAGAACAGATGCCGTGTGATATGAAATATAATGAAAGCAATACTCATTGTGTAGTTATCCACATCAACTGTCTTCTATCCTACATTCAAGAGATTATGGAGAGAAAATTTTTTTTATTGCTCGTCACTTCAGCTTTGCACAAGAGGACAGCCAGTAAATACAGCTATATGGGGGATTTCTTTTGTGTGTCCGATTATTATGAATTATTTCTACAGGTAACGTTTAATACAATACACGGTAGGAAAGGCAAAGACATTTCTCCGTTCTCAGCTGAGGTAGACACATTAACGTTAAAGGTGCAGTGTTTACCATTGCACATTAGCCTAGCAGCTAGCGGTGTTTCCTTCTGTTTATAGCTTTATCCTGATAAAACGGCACAGTTGAATATCAGCCTGCATGCACGTTTTGTAGCCTAAAACAGAGCGGCTTATATTGGTAGAGAGAGCAACAAGTTAGCGGACTGCCGAGTCTGTCCTCTCTGCTCTCTGTCTGCTCAGCTGCTAGACGGGCTGCACTCGGCATTGTCGGCAAACTATTTCATTTATATTTTACTTTATTGACAAAAGAGCTTTCTGAACTGTCTGTGGAATGGATCAACGGAGATGAGAGAAAACAGTGTGGCCCTAAATGACAGCAAAACTCAGTAAAGACTCTCACATTGAGCTGAAATGGAAACACTGTGCTGCAATCTTTTTATACAGTCTATGGCTGCAACTTATGTTGTAAGGTTTAAGCTGATGTTTTTTCGAGGGTAACGCCATTCACTTTACCGGCAGTATTGACAATAGATAAAGCTAGAGCTGCAAAGATTAATCGATTAATCGATTAGTTGTCAACTTTAAAATTAATCACCAACTATTTTAATAATCGATTAATCGGTTTGAATCATTTTTTAAGACAAAAGTAAAAATTCTTTGATTCCAGCTTGTTAAATGTGAATATTTTCTAGTTTCTTCTCTCCTCTGTGACAGTAAACTGAATATCTTTGAGTTGTGGACAAAACAAGACATTTGAGGACGTCCTCTTGGGCTTTGGGGAAACACTGATCCACATTATTCACCATTTTCTGACATTTTATAGACCAAACAACTAATCGATTAATTGAGAAAATAATCAACAGATTAATCGACTATGAAAATAATCGTTACTTTGCAGCCCCAGATAAAGCCACTGTGTCTTGAGAAGCTCTAGCTTGTTATTTTATTGTTCACTTTTAACTCACTTTACATCAACTTTGCTAACTCTTTTTCCTCTCTCTTTTCCTCACAGCGGCACTCATACGCTACTCTCCGTTACCGCTCGCTCTCCTTGCGCGACCACACGGGCACTGACGTCACTCACTTAAGGCGCCCTGCCATTCTCTCTCTAACTTACGCTACTCTCGTAAGGGGGTTGCGGTTAACCGCCATACCGCGGTGATACGTTGCTTCTTCACCGCAGTAAGAAAAAAACTATACCGTCACAGCCCTAGTTCTCCATACAGTTAATGTGCTAATGGCACTGCTTTCATTTAGAGTAGGCCATATACAGTAATACACGTTGGCGTCTATATAGTTGTTAATGGAACAGGGAGTGGGGTCTTGCAGGGTTCAGATCTATATATCTAATCCTGTAAATGGTCATTTAGAGGCACTTCCAGTGGAATCCGATGCCTAATTACAAAGGGAAAAAAATCTCTCTGAGGTTAAGCACATAATCAATAGGAGGAGCCATAATTATCAGCCTCTCTCAGTCTGTTTCTTTTAAAATCATTTCTGTTCCCACATATTTTATGCCTTTAATTATTTATCACTCTTAATTGCTCACATTCCGCATGTCTACACACCCAGCACCCCACAAACACACACACACACACACACACACACACACACACACACACACACACACACACACACACACACATACAAATGCAAGCCTCATCTTTGTATCCGGAAATTGCAGTCAGGGTAGTTGAGCAGAAGCAGTCTGTGGTCTAACAGGGCAAAAGGGAGGAGGAGGAGCTGACTGTCTACAGTAAACAGTGTCAGAGTGGATACATCTCACCCGACGTCCACATAATGGCTTTATGTGGTGTACAAATTAGCAGGCTGCCGCACTGCAACATTGTCGTTTAATCGAACTCTGACTTTCCTAATCTTACTTTTCTTACAAAGCAATAGCTTGTCAGCATTGCGAGGTGATTCAACTTGTTTCCAAAGCAAAATATCTTGCTTTTAAAACTTACTTTGGTCAAAATGTGCTTTTTTTCAATTCAAACCATGACCTGTTTCATTCGGCCTTGTTTTGACATATAGTGACACTTTTGGCAAGTGAGAGAAAGTGAGGCAACACCAGAAACAAATTGTGTTTGAAATTGTATCTAAGGAGAACTGCTTGTTGGCTATTGTTCTGCTCAAAATGTGACGCAAAGATGTTTTAAAATAGTTTGATATTGGACATTGTGGCGCCCTCCCTTCCTACCTGCTGCACCATCAGCCCTGGCTTCCATACTCTTAGCTCCCTCTAGAGATACTTCTGCAGCACTGCGGTTCCCAACTGGAGTGAATTTCCTGAGCTGTAACATCAGAACTGTGGCAATATCGCAGAGCCATATAGATGCTATTAGATTAGACCTTTGTCACTTCCTACATTTCCAGTTGCTGGAAGATGCAGCTAATGTCACAGCAACACCTTAATGTTGACACAGCTCCGATGAATGTTTCCTGCATGAGTCAGCTACCACGAACAACTCGCTGATAATCTCATCTGTGACTAAGCAATGTGGAAGAGATTAGGTGTGTGTGTGTGTGTGTGTGTGTGTGTGTGTGTGTGTGTGCGTGCCATGCAGCAAACACAGATGCATTTGGTTTACAATATTTGCAAACAGTATTTTAATATAAATATTAAATCAAATTAAAATGTCTTTACAGATGTAGATAACATTTAATAGAAATATTTTTTTTATTTATTCTTGAAACACTTTAATGATCATAATAATGCATGATACATAACACTTTCCTTAACAAAGTTACAAATGCTGTGCATAATGTAAATAAAGTAAAAATGAAAATAGAGCCAACAAATAAATGTACAACAGTTAAAATGAGCATTAAAAGATGACTTTCTTCCTAATATGTTGACATAATGTATGTTTTGGACAGTCAGAATATATATAAGTATGTCAAATAACCTTGACATAAGCACAGGTTTGAACTTCTGAATACTGTGACTTTGAAATTAAGATGTAAATAACATTTATTTAAATTATATTTTACACACTGGAAATATGCTCTTTTCCCAAACACGATTACACCTCTTGTGTTTTGCACAGTCAAAATATAGTACATAAGTCAAGTTCTAAAGGCTGCCTTGTGCACCTGTATGAACACTGAATCTCAGCTGGTAGCCAAATGAGACACCGATGGTGAAGCATGAAGCAGCTTCGACTTCAGTTTTCTACCTTCGCTCCATATATTTGAATATAGTTGTTTTTATTCATTTGTTTGAGTGAGTGAGGTGTTCCCTTAATTATAGGGTGACCAGACGTCCCCGGTTTTGGTGACCTGTCCCCGGCTAGAGCTGTCCCCGGAAATGTCCCCAGTTTTCACTGTGACTGACAGACCCGAAATTTGAATGAAAGAAAGAAAACATTGACCAAACGTATATTCGTGCACCCTACATGCGCAGGCTCAAGACAGCCAGAGCAAGCGCTGCTCAGAGCTCAGAGATGTTTTAGAATGCCCATTTTACGATGCTAAAATTACTGTTTATTTACATGGAGTCTGGTGGGTTTAGCGAATGCAATTTCGCGGACTTTTTATGTTTAAAAAAAGGATCTTACTCTTTAACAGAAAGGTCGACCTACTTAGAAATCCTTTCCATAATGTTGTCAGACACTTAGAATATTAATCTGAGCCTGTCAGTGGCAAAACGAGCACTTTTATGAACGTAAATACAAGCTGGACAATTGTCCTATTAACTTACATTGTAGCTTGTTTCACCGCTGCCAACTGCAGCGACCTCGTTTAATACTGGACCAATGTCAAAGGAAAATATTTCCTCAATAGTTTTAATTGTATTCGATACTCAATGAGCTGTTGCAGAAACAAGCCCAGCGTGAAGCAATAAAGCAAAAGCTGTCAGATAAATGTAGTGCAGTAAACATTACAACATTTCCCTCTGAGGTGTAGTGGAGTACAAGTATGAAGTAGCAGCAGGGGCGATTCTAGGATCAGCCCTTTAGGGGGGCTCAGCCCCTAATGAGAATGTGACACAGATATAGTGCATTCAAAAGTGTTAATCTGCGCCATGAAATTACCAACTTCTTCACAACCGCACTCCTGCTCTCCCTCTGACAGATAGATAGATAGATAGATAGATAGATAGATAGATAGATAGATAGACAGACAGAGACTGTTGGCACAACCACCGCAACCAGAATCTAAGCTTTCCAATGATATTAGCGCCAGTTGCTGTGACAAATGGTTTGCAAGAAAATTAACATTGATTTTACATGAAATGTTATCATATTTGCATTCTGCATACATCTCTGCACACCCATTATTCTCTGTGAAATATCTCACAAACTCTTCACTCAACACATGCATCGGTACAACAAGCGGTTCCCGGGGAATCTGGTTTTGAAATTGCAACAAAATTTCTACATTTCTCCAACTTTGGGCCAAAATTATAATGTATTCTCATGTAAACTATTTATATCAGCACAGACATTTTTGTAAATTGCTTAGCCAGTGTATCCCACCATAATGGTTATTATATTGCCAGATTCCAGACAATCCCACTTACTTATATATATATATATATATATATATATATATATATCCCTCTTACAAATATGAATAGATATTTCTACTGGTATGCTTCCTAGTGACATTAATGCAAAAATATGAAGAAAAAAACTGTTCCACCTGTGTGTGCATTGTTATAATTCTGAAGTGCAAAATAGTTCAGGCTACAGCACAAATATTTCCATCCATAGATAAGAATAATCAAGTCTAACCTCTGAATTTCTTTTCAAAGTGCACCAGATTGATGCATTTAAGCGTTAAAAGAGCAGCCTGGTCGCACAGAATTCCGTGAAATGATCACGAATTGTTAACAGCGCATTACGTGGTGGTGGTACGGAATGTGTGAAAAATCCGTGTGGCCACCACGGAAAACAATGCCAATGTAAAGTCAATGAGAAGATGACGTAGCATTAAGAGCGACTACGGTAGCGAGTACTATGTAAGGCCGAAATTCCGCGTAAGGAGGTTGGTTGGGGGTGGTGGATGGGTCAAACACAGGACATTCACCCAGGAGACCGGGGTTCGTGTCCCGCATGTCAAGTTTCCTAAAGTCGCTTTCTTCTTTTCCGTCCTGTTCTTCCCGCGTGTTACAGAACTGTAAGCCCACCCATGACCTTTTCCTTAAGGAGCCATGTTTATTTAACGGAATTCTTCCGTGGGCCCATCACGGAATTTTCGGCGATCAGTGTTCATTTCACGGAATTCTTCTGTGGGCCCATCACAGAATGTTTTGCGATTCCGTGAAACTGCCACAGATTTTGAGTTAAGGGGCCGTGTTCATTTCACGGAATTCTGTGAGATCAGGTTGTAAAATAGACAATATTTTCTTACAGGGGAGCATGCCCATGGACCCCCCTAGGGGGGCTTGTGCCCCAGTGCAGCTCTAGATCTAGTGACGCCCCTGGGGCAGTGTCCCCGTTTTAAGTTTTACAAAGATAAAAACATTACCTGTTTTGGAGGTATTTACGCTTCTGAGCTGAAAATGTCCTGGATTTTGTCTCAGAAATCTGGTCACTTTACTTAATTAGTCCATATTCATCACCTACTCATTTTTCTTGAAAGTCTGACATGATTATCAAGAGTACGATTGTTTTCCTCCATCATTTCACTACTTGGACTGTAAATTGTCTCTGTAGCCTGAAGCAGCTCACTTGTACATATGCAGGAAAGGGTATGGAGACGATTTAACGATTCAACTGTGCTCAGTAATCAAACACAAAGCAGGGTCAAAACGCAAGCTAATGACAAACTAAACAATAAAAAGAAAAGTGTCATGGGTCTGAATTCAGAAAAAGCCATTTGCAGAATGTCTAATCAAACTGCAAATGATGCCACTAAAAATAGCCTGAGTTGATGTTGTGTGTCCTGTTATTTGACTGCTGGAGCTGTAAAAACTCATTAAAACTCATTGGTACCTTCACCTTGCCTTGAATAATTTCCTATTTCTTGTATTTGAAGAGAAACCAAGTTAATCATAGAACATTTTTAGTTATCCTAAATGCACCTGAGCAAAGGTCTGCGACGCGTGAGCACAAATTAAAGGTCCCATGGCATGAAAATTTCGCTTTATGAGGTTTTTTAACATTAATATGAGTTTCCCCAGCCTGCCTATGGTCCCCCAGTGTCTAGAAATGGTGATAGGTGTAAACCGAGCCCTGGGTATCCTGTTCTGCCTTTGAGAAAACGTAAGCTCAGATGAGCCGTTCTGGAATCTTGCTTGTTATGAGGTCATAACAAACAAGGTTACCTCCCATTTCTCTGCTTTGCCCGCCCAGAGAATTTGGCCAACCCATGAGAGAGAGACATCATGGCTTTCAAACGAGCAAAGTGACAGTTGGTCAAGGTCACACCCCCACCCTCCGCCTTGCCCCTCCCTCTCTCCTCCTCAATAGCTACAGACACAGAAATGGCACATCCTAATGAAAGCTCATTGTGGGACTGGCTCTAGTGGCTGTAATTCTGCACCAAGGCTGAATTTCTGTAAAGAGACATCAGATACAGTATTAGGGGACCACTAAGGCCTATATAAAAGCATCCAAAGAGCACCATGTCATGGGACCTTTAACACCCAAACATCCGCCATGCAAAACAAACAAACACATCTTCACTGTGTTAATTAGGCAACTAAACTCCACTGCATTTCTATTTTATTTACCATGCTAATGTCAAACAGTTTAAAAGCTACTAAACACCAAGCCAATAATCGTCCGTTGGACAGTCTGGCGAGGTCAGTGACTCGAGTCTGTTCGGTGTGTTCCGCGCGGTCGTCTGTCCGAGGGGCCGTCGGCCTTCATTTTGGCTGATTTGACATGTATAATCGGCGGGGCGGGCACTGCCGGCAGTCGGACTCAAATGAGCCATCTGATTGGTAGAGTGCTAACCCGGAAACGGGGAGGAGAATGAGCGTGACTAGAGTCTCTCAAAATCTGACGAAAATCTTTTAAACTGACCTTTGTCGATCTGAAATAAAGACAGATTCAGCAACTGCATGGCCTATTTCTCGAAATGTTTTCAGAAACACGTTTCAGTGAACTATTTTAGTACAATATGAGATCGTATTCTGAACAAGCCGCCATGACGGTCTGTCTTTGAATTTCCGGAGAAACCAGACCCACGTGACGTGTTCGTCCAATCAGCTGCCAGTTTTCATTTTTGGGCAGCAATACAGATTAGCGCCGCCTGCTGTTATGGAGACGTATTACGTCTCGTCGCTTCGGTGTGTTCCGAGGCACTTTTTTGACCAACTCGGGTAGACTGATCAGTCCAACTGCCTTTTCTGCCGAGGGTCGGCCATCTGGTCTGTGTGTCTGAGCCTTAACTAAAATGAAATTGTGTTTTGGCATTTTTAGCCACACTAGCGGAGAGACTAAAGACTGAAATGCTGTGAAATTGTATACATGCATTTATGGTCCACCGAGGATGAATCCTACTGACTTTGGTGATTCATTGACTTTTAATGTAGTGCCACCATCAGGCTATTTTTCCAATACTTTTTCCTAATACGTTTTGCCTACTGCTTATTAGCTAATGTTAGCATGCTAATATGTTAACTAAGATGCTGAAAATGGTAAACATTCTACCTGCTAAACATCAGCTTTGTTAGCTTTGTCATTGTGAGCATGTAAGCATGCGGATGTTAGCATTTATTCAAAGCACGGCTGTATCTCAGTACAGCCTCTTAGGGTTATACGTGATCTTCTCTTTCCTCTCTTTATAAAGTGACTGGCAGAGATGGTTTCTGTCTTTTCATACCTAAATATCTGTCCTAGACCCTGTAAGAAAGCTTGAGTTAAACGAGACAGCACTTGCAAACTCTTCTGCAGACGGCTTTTATTTGTGTGTTCCACATTCTTGGGGTTTAATTCTTATCTATATTTCAGTTGCCTCGTCTGTTATTTATTCCATTTGTTGCATCTTGTTACGTTTTCCAGTTTTTTAACCTCTCCCTCTCTGCTTCTCTTCTTCTGCCATTCATTCATCCATTCATTCATTCAAGCTTTTCATTTCTCTGAAACGTGACGCACTTTTGTGGCTTTGTTTAGAAAAGTGTTGCTTAAATAAGGATTTTATTATGACGACGGCGACGACACAGACAAGTTTAGACTCGTCGCGCACGGTTGGCCTAATCATGTTGTCGGGAACTGCTGATATCTATTTAAAGAATCCTTGCACTGGTATAACTTAGCTCTCCATTTGATGACGATAAAGACCCCATGTTCATCAACCAAGGACACGTGTGGTTGGTATCCATCAGACGATGTGTGTCTGTGTGTCTATTTGGTCTTGAGCCCCCCCCCCTTGCTTCAGTATCATTTCATCACAGTGAAACACAGGCCCCGGCCAATCATGTTTTTCCAAGGTTTTGAACAGAGAAAATGAACAGATGTCCCCTTGAAATACAACATTGTTTTTGATGTTCCACCATTCAGTTCCTGTTTGCCAGAGGCCCCCTCAGTGAGGCGATGGTTTGGATAAAGTTTAATGGAGGATTCCCTGTGTCTAAAATAAGCAGCTTTTCTCCAGCCAAGCAGTGTGACGCGATGAAAAATAGCGTTATCCCATGAAACTAAATCAGTAAGTCAGTATTCAGAAATCAATATGTCATCTGTGGCTTTGATATCCGCACGCAGTGGTGGGTCTCCCAGTGTGTCTCCCCCTGCTATAAAAGGGGAAATGGATTTGTGTGAGAGACAGTGAAGCGACTGATTGAGGAAGTGAAAGTGTAAAATGGAGTTTGTCCCCGACTTCCTTCTGTCCATCTTCCTGTCTTATGTGTCGCTGTGTGGACGTCGGATAAGCTGCAGCGCAAGCCATCAATTTGTACTGCGGGGTGTGTTTGTTTCACTGCACCCCTCCCTCCCCGCTGATGTGATCGTGCCTCGAAACATCACCCCGTTGTTTGCCCACAGAGGGGATCATGTCTGCCGTTGCATATCTATCCAAACTGCCTCCCATTCTGAACGATCGCCCTTGGCTCTTGTCAGACGGAAACTCATTGGAAGTCACATCACGGAGCTGCCCACAGGCGATAGCTGGAGGGGGGGGGGGGCATAGGTTGCTGTGGTGTATAGCCTACATTATTAGTTGTTTCAGTGTGCCGGGCACATCTGAGACAATAGGAATGAAATTATGCTGCTTTCCATTTTCTGACACACTCCAGTAATTAGGAAAGCATAAGTGGTAGACAAGACTGGCTGTGAAATGTATCTTCAATCAGCTGGCTGATAGGTCGATCACTGCTGATGCTGTGAGTGGGCAGAGATCAATAGGAGAAACTTACTAAGGCATGAATTGCTGGCAGAGGTGAGGAGAAGCTTCTGGATCAATATAACAGTCACTTAGAAGGGGTGGGAATCACCAGAAGCCTCACGATACTTATGTCACGATATGATATTATTGCGATTTTAAACATATTGCAATATTCTGCGATATATTGCAATTCATTACCTTTTTTCCATCTTCAAATGTTTCCCAATTTCAAATGATGTCCCCGAAAGGAAACTTTGTCACCATCTGTTTGATCTAAAAAGATTTGATCTCTGTTTGTTCATCTCACTTAAATTGTATTGCTGCAAAATGGGATTGTCAAGCAGACAAACTGACCGACACAAATATAATAATAGATCGATACTTCTGTGTATCGATACAGTATTGCCATGTAAAATATCGCGATACTATGCTGTATTGATTTTTTTTCCCCCACCCCTATCACTTAGCTGTAGCTTCAGGTCCTCCACTGTGTGAAAGACAAACTGTGCTTGTGCTTGTGCGTGTGTGTGCATGTGTGTGTGCGTGTGCGTGTGCGCTTTGTTTACACAGCAGAAGTTGACTCATGACATGATGGCATTAGATTATGCCAGGACCCTTTCCCAGATTTAATGAGTGTATTTACACCTGCAGCCCATCATAACTTCAAGAAACCACACATCTGTGTGTGTGTGTGTGTGTGTGTGTGTGTGTGTGTGTGTGTGTGTGTGTGTGTGTGTGTGTGTGTGTGTGTCCCTTTGCAACAGATTACAAAAGTTGATCAAATTTCTTTCTGGCAGCCAACTGGTCTTTTCCACCAGCAGGTGGCAGTATGGCTTCTTCACTCCACTGGAGCTGCCAGAGATATTTTTCTGCTGGATCTGAGAACACACCACAGAGTCACCTAAAACTCACTCTTATTGATCTTTTGAAACGTAAATTTTGAGGTTTCTGATTTTTTTTTTTAGGTTGAAGAGAACAAATTTGTCGGATAGACTTCATTATCTTGACTGTTGTTGTGTCTTTATAAGCTCATACAGGTTGGGCCTCATGTGGTGTAGAACAATTAAAAAAAAAACTATTAATTAAACAAAAATACACTGACATGTTCAGTATAAACAGCTTGAGATGAGGCTATACCATCCGGTTTTCAACGGAGCCCAATAGCCGTTAACGTTGTGATATTGATTTGAAGCCATTTCGTCAAACTGTAATGTAATAAAGATACAAGCTACACAGGTTTTGATAATTGATTTCCACCGCTGACTTTTCTGCAATCCTTAGAAGTCATATCTGTTAGAAGAAGGTTGATATCTTTGACCAATTGTGTGTGTGTGTGTGTGTGTGTGTGTGTGTGTGTGTGTGTGTGTGTGCGTGCGTGCGTGTGTGCGCACGTGCGTGCGTGCTTGTTGATTTGGCTGCAAGCCTGCTTGTCGACAGTGTTTTTCATGCTTCAGTGGAGCATGAGAAGAACACGCATTCTCCTCATTGAAGGAGCTTGCTCACAAGTTCACTCTCTACCCCCCCCCCACACACACACACACACACACACACACACACACACAAACACACACTCGCACACACACACACACACACACACACAAACACACACACACACGTGTACACACAACAGAAGTTATTGCAATGTCAAGCTCCCACCTTTGCACAGTGAGACCAGTTTGTTGCTCCTTGCACTCAACACACACTTTATTGTTGGCAATGCTTCATTTTATTATCAGCCTCAGGGCTGTAATGACTTTGTGATAAGCCGAAGTAAGTAACTTGTGTAAACAATATGGATTGCCCTGTGGAAGCATTTCAGACACGGCAGTGCCTCTCCATCACCCCATCTGTGCCAGCTAGTGTTGTGGTTGCCAGTTTGAATCCCAAGACTGAATGATTAGGAATGAATAATCATCCATATAGGCACAGGGCCTGAGCAGAGGTTTTCAAACGATGAGGCATGCCTGGGGGGGGGGGCAGAGATACAGCGTGAGGTAACAGAGACAGGTCCATGCCGATGTTCTGAAAACAACAGGAAGTTAGGTATTGCAATTTAGCTTTTGATTTGGCCCGCTCATCGACACAGTCAGCAGCAGTGGCTGTGACACTCAGCCCATGGAGGCAATTAAGGTACTTTAAAACCCTAGTCTACCTATTATTTTTTCTTCTAAATGATGATTCCGTAATTGATGTTATGAAATCTCAGAGAAGACGTCTACTTTAATGTCTGACAGCTGCCAGGAAGTTGTTAATATTAAGGTGGAGGCCCCCTTAGTAAACTAGATTTCCATTATTTCCTCATTATTAGACATCATCTCTCTGGAGCTCTATATAGGACAACCAAGAGTGCAAAGGGAAATACAATTGACACCTTATAGACTAGACTAGAGAATGTTAAATTAATATAACCCCGACTGTTGCATAACATCTGTGACTGTATACAAATGTTCATACCATTACCAAGATCTGGTCTACATTGTTTCTCTGTGGAAGTTTTTGACACTTTTAACTGATGTTTCAATTTATTTTTCATGTATTTTTCTTTTTAAATGTATTTTTCCATTTATTTATATATATATATATATATATATATATATATATATATATATTAGGGCTGTCAAAATAACGATTAAATAAATTTTGATTAATTAATCTGAGAAAAAATAACGCGTTAAAAAAAATAACGCAGATTAATCCATTCCAGCCGTTCTAGCCACCATTGGACTGTAAAATGAAGGAGGGAGACGAGAATGTGCTGCCTGGATCATTAATTGGAACATTTACTTGTAAAAATCTTCTTCCTGCCGACCCTGGCTACCGAAATCTGGTGCCACTGATATGTCTGCACTTCTCTCTGATGCTCTGAAACAGACGGCAACACAAACACCGCTGCACGTGACGCTAGTTAACACTAAAGTTTGACTGTGTTTTAGCCGTCGGAAAAACAATACAGACGGTGCGTTCAATGAAACTGGTAAACTACAGCCTCGTGGTGCATTTGAAGTTATTGTAAATGTCCTTTTCCCACCTGGTGGTTGTTTTTGTCGTTCAACAGCAATTTACTAGTGAAATAAGTTATTGTTATTGTTATACATTATTATTAAATCATTTAATTTTGACCATATGGCCTTAGCAATAAACAAGCCGTTCTTTAATGTCACCAACTGTTGTTTAGTACCCTTTTTTTCTTTTCTTTTTTTACTTTCTTAAAAAGTATCGATGAATGTCATAATATATTTAGATAAACAATAATCCCGGGGTGCCCTGTTAGCATACCTGGTTGAGCGTGCTCCCCATGTACCAAGGCTCAGTCCTTACCGCAGTGGCCGGGGTTCGATTCCAACCCATGGCTCTCTGCTGCATGTCATTCCCCCTTTTTGGAGTCGTAACACAGGCAAATCTGAACACAGGCACAGTGTGACACTTTAAAAACATGTGCCGTTGAGCTTCGAGATGTGAGTGAAGCTGAATATAATAAAAGAAAAAGATCATAACTTATGTTCCGACAACGGCATTGCAGTGCAAGTGAAATATGCCTCTGCTTACAACTTGATGCCTCTCTCCTCACCTCCTGCACCCTCCTTAAAAAGAGACTCCTGTAATCTGCCAGTGTAAGAATGAGCTCAGCGTGAACTACACTCCCCAGCAGCAAGACTGACGCCTGATCACAAAAAAAATCAGTAATGGGCTTCTCACAGGGACAAAGAGTTTTCAAAAGTAGGGGTGATCAGGTTGGGAGATGGGAAGAAAATGAGTGTCGTGTCACTTTGCTAACGTTCACCTCTCTCGGCTGGGATGAGGATCACTTATCCATTCCCACTGGTCCAGACTGCTCTGAAATCATATAATAATATGACTCTCAGTAATCTCTGTGGATTATAGTGTCGTGATTCACTGAGATGAGCTGTCAGCTTCTGCTGGAGAGGCAAGAAAAGGTGCAGGAGCTTAAAATATAGTTTTAGATGGTAACTATATTTAACACACTTTTGAGTGCAGTATGAAGATGATTAATAATAACAATTTATACTTTATTGATCCCCAGTGGGGAAATTAGAATGTTTTCACTCTGTTGTTAAAACACACTACACACAAGCCTGAAATACACACATATGCTCAGGGCCTATACATGCACACATGGAGAGATGTCAGAAGGAGGGGGGCTGCGACTGTTGGACAGGCACCCAGAGCAGTTGGGGATTTGGTGCCTTGCTCAGGAGGTGAACTGGCATCTCTCCAGATACCAGTCCACACTCCGTCTTACTTGAACCAGCGACCCTCTGGTTCCCAACCCAACTCAATACGGACTGAGCTACTGCCACCGAAAGGTTCTACGTTGTATTCACATCTGGTGAATATAATGTATATATTCATTAAAATTAAGGAACTCAATATTTTTTTGTATTGTTGGTATATTTAAAGCCGCTTTAATTGATGTTTGGCCACTTGGGGGCAGCAGAACAAGCTGTAAACATCAACACTGACATATAATCATCTTAAAAAGTCGTAATGACAAACGTGTTAGCAAACAAATGTCTGTTTACACATCCAGAAAATAAACTATCAGAATAATTTAAAAGATGCTTTAAATAAAAGACGCTTTTACCAAATAATAATTCATGTCATTTATTCCAACCCTGTCTTCTAGAAATGACATAGCAAACACCTTTTAAGGGTAAACATAATGGTGTTTGGAATTTTAAGATAAATGCTAGATCAGT
Source organism: Sander lucioperca (assembly GCF_008315115.2). Taxonomy (NCBI): domain Eukaryota; kingdom Metazoa; phylum Chordata; class Actinopteri; order Perciformes; family Percidae; genus Sander; species Sander lucioperca. The sequence goes on along the minus strand of NC_050192.1, from coordinate 7,225,805 downwards.
CTAAAAACAGAATAAAATACCCCAAACATGAGAAATTAGTCATTTTAATGATTGGTACAGCAGGAATATGTATTAAGGTTAATAAAAGAAGAAGAAGAAAATTGTGCTTGGAGCATCTGATGGCAGGAGTTAAAGGAGTCCTGTCTATTCAGTCATCTGTATGTGTTATATTATGCAGATTTAGCAAAGAGATGAGCAATAGAAAGGCAAACCCAATCACCATGAAACATCCAACAGTGTCACAAGACTGTGGAAAACAAGATTGGCCCAGAGCAATAATTCTCTTTTTACAGCCATTTATGACAAACCGATGTTGATGAGAAAAAAATTAATTTGAAGTGATCTTGAGGTCTGTCCTTCAACTTAAAGCCAGAGGCCTGAAACTTAAAGTGACATCAGCAGGCAGTGGTTAAAGAAGTATTCAGCTCATTAACTTAAGTAAAAGTTCTGATACCACACTGTAAAAATACTTTAAATACATATCCTGCTACCCTTTACATGGCTGGATACAATAACAGAGGCTTTTCTGGTGGTATGCCGAAATCTGTAACCCGTCAGAATGTGTGCTCTGTAGCGCCGTCTACCTGCCGTAAATCATTTTGGGACTTCGCGGGAAAAAATCGGACCTGGGCAGAGGCACTCGTTTGCTGTTACAGGTCATTTATGATCATCAGATGGAAAATTACAGAAACATTTAAAAGTTACATATTGTCCCTTTAAGTACAGTACTTGGGTAAATGTACTTAGTTACTGTACATTCCACCACTGTCAGCAGGTAGAGACACTAATCTACTTTGCCAACTGAGAATCAATTCAACCATCAACACGTTGTTATCCTTTCCAGATTTAAAGAAGGTCATTCATACTTTAATCTCCTCTTTAAACTACTATGACTCTCACAGCTTTCTACGATGTTCTCATATCTTCAGTTCATTAAGAATTCAGTAATTCAGGGTTTTAGTTGGTGCTAATAATCCCAAGTTTTCTAATCTCTTCACTGCCAACCAGGTGGAGTGAAAATGTAAGGGTTCAGGGTTTTAGGGCTAATTCTAACTTTTGGAGATGCTCAAAATTAAGACCATATTTCCTAAACCCCCCACTGATTTTTAGACTATACAGCTGAGACTATGTTGCTGGAATAGATAAAGTATATCAGCATATTTCCCCTGAAACCCAATCCGTTGGTAGGGAAGTTGAAATGTAATGTAGCGGCCCACAGAGGCTGCCAGTCCTCCCTGTAATGGTCTAGGTTTGTCACATTAATTATAATGTGGAAGCAGAAGAGCTGCAGAGATGCAGACTCGCTTGGAGACACCAGGCACTGCTAAGTAACTTTTTTTTGACAACTTTCTCTCAAATTCTCATATCAGCTTTTAGCTTTGATCTTCATCTTCAAGACCATTAGTGTCTAAAATTCAAAAGGCTGTCATATTGTGTTTGTCTTAATTGCAGCTTTTCCGAGTATTGGCATGCTTAGATGTGCAGGGGTTCTTTGTCTAATAAGATAACACCGAACATTTATTCTTGACTTTGGTTTTGGCTTCTGAACAAGAGGTTTTCGGTTTTTCTTAATACAATAGACTGTTGTCACAGCAGACACTTTGACTTGCATAGCACGTTTAGTAGATGGCTTGGTTCCATTATGTGGCACAATAAACTATGCCAAAAAAGAGTTCTGGGCTTAATTATCAGAATGACTCAACAAGATGGAGATTTATTTTTTTAACTTTAAATTTAGCTTAACTCTGTTTGATTTATTTATTTTTAAATATAATATATCATATTCTTTAATGTTTTTAATGGCTCTTGTTTTTGCATTTTGCAAATTTCTATCGCACAATCTCGGATCATGGCAGTGTTGCATTTTATTTTTATCTAATGTCGAAACCCATTTTGCCTTATGCTCTTATGCCTTTTTGTAAAGCAATTCAAAAACTTTAAATGATTCATTAGGACCTATTGCAGCTATTGCTACAGTATGTTAGCGGATGATTAGTGTTGCAGGAAGAAGAGCTGACTTTTCAACAGTGTCCACAGGGCATCCATCAGCACCCCTCTATGCTGAAGGCCACGGTTGTTTGACTGTTATGAATACTCTCACCAGACGATAAATGCATCAATAGGTAATTAATTAGCAAGCTCCTGTGTTATCGGCCCACACAGAGCGCTGTAAGTCAAGGGGAGAGAAATCCTCTCCCCATCATTCATCCTCACCCCTCCTCTGTGGTTCAGGAAGATGCATAATCACCACACACACACACACACACACACACACAGAGAGGACAGTCTGGTATGTGTGTGTTTGAAGTTCTTTTGAGTTAGCTATATGTCATCTACACTTCACCTTGTCTGTACTTTCACCTCATGTTCCCTCTGAGGGGAAAAAAAAAAAAAAGAGGTTTCGAGAAAAGCTAAACTGACGCCCTCTCTCTCGCCATGCCTTCCAAACAAAACCTCATCCGGCCTTTCATGAAGCCACTGAACGACCTATCCACCTTTTTGAAAAATGGCAAGAGTCGGAGAGGAAGTTGCTGGATGTGTTTTTCCCTTTTATTTTGTTCTTTTATCCCTGTGAGAGAAAGAGAAAGAATGACAAAAGGAGTAGATGAAAGTAGTGGGTACATTGTGTCTTTTTCCTGTCCACGTTAACAAACACACACACACATACACAGACTCACAGACACTTATACACTCATTCATATGCAATTTCACATTATTTCATGAATCGTCTTTAATGCATGGCCCTGTTGCCGCATTTGCCATTCCTCTTTGCTGCAGACAAGAGCAGGATGGCACTCAGTGAAGATTGGAAAGATGTTGCTCGTGTTTGTTCTCTGCGGAGGATTGAAGTGGAAGCCGGCGGGTCGGGCAGACAATTTGCATCGTGGGCCTCGTGACAGGACCTTTTACGATCAGCGCTCCAGTTGACCTTGACGTTGATCTGCAATTTCCGACTGCCGTGCTGAATTTGTTTCCCCAGACGTTTTGCAGGCATTGATCAACTGAGGTCACACACACACAACAACTTCTGTTTATAATGTTTTGCATTCTGATGTCTGAGGTAGGGCTGGATGATTAATCGAAAAATAATCGTAACCTAAATTCAGAGCCTATAACCGACGTAATTTTACCAAGTCGGTTATTTCGGTCTTTTAATCCTATTAATATTTCCGCGGCCACCCACTGTGTGTTAATGTACTTTCCCCTTAAAACATATTACGGCCGCCGCGTGTGTAGTCAAGTGACTCCGCCCCGTCGAGTCTGCGACCATAGGTGCTTTCCGATCGGATAGTACTTGTACTTTTTAGAGGAAAAGTACACTTCTAAGCAGTTCTAAGAACTACTCTCCCCCAAAATATTTTTTCCCGTTTGCATTCCCACTGGCCAAGTGGCCATAGGGACTGGTAGGAGGGGTAAGGGAGCGACGCAAGCACGGCAATGGTCTTTATAGCATCGTCACTAGACCTTAGCGCCACATACAACAACAACAACAAATGATGCTAATACTTGTGCACTTTTCCTATATTAAATGCACGTCCATTCTCGTAGTAATTCACGTAATGTTTTGCTCAACACAGACGGGGCCTCTGCCTGCTGCGCTGTGGACGTGTGTGTGTGTGTGTGTGTGTGTGTGTGTGTGTGTGATGACCGGCGAGCCACAGGACACGCTTGTGGAGTTTAACTCCGAAAAGACAGTTAACCACAGGTTCCCGTTAATCTTATGCTGGACATTTATTATTTATTTTCTACATTTTTAGGAAACTTTTTTTTTTACATTAAAACTTAAATTACTTTTTTATAAGACGTTTTTATTTCATTGTAAAATCTACTGTTGTAGATTTCAGTTCAGTTGTTTGAAATATTTAATAAATAAGCATTAATTGCTATCTGTGTGTTGTTTGTGCACTCCTTCATTAGAAAAAATAACCGTGAACATATTTACAGTATAAGAAAAGAAAAAAAAAAGAAAATAATCGTTCAATAATCATAATCGAGGTAACTTGTTCGATTAATCGTGATTATGATTTTAGCCAAAATCGTCCAGCCCTAGTCTGAGGTCATTTTTACTTTATGTCACTCTTTTTTTAACGTTTTCCTTTCTTTTTTTAGGGGGGGGGGGGTCTCCTGGACCCACAGACCACTCCTCCAAGGCCTGGCATAACCACACAGCTAGCATACGGTAATATCTCCCATGATTTTACCTGGAACTCCCAAACAGCAGGTATGTTAAAGCAGCCATATTATGCTCATTTTCAGGTTCATAATTGTATTTTAAGGTTGTACCAGAATAGGTTTACATGGTTTAATTTTCAAAAAACACCATATTTGTGTTGTACTGCACTGCTCTCTCTCACTGCTGCAGATCCTCTTTTCAGCTGGTCTCTGTTTTAGCTACAGAGTGAGACCTCTTTTCTTCTTCTTCTTCTGTACTATCTTTGATTGCACTGCACATGCCCAGTAGCTCAGATGTAGATCATGTCAGCTAGCTAGCTCCATAGACAGTAAAAGAAAGGCTGTTTCTACAACTTTGGTCAGTTACAAGGCAGGATTAGCTGGGAGACTTCTAAATGAGGGTGCACATGTAAGTAGTTCTTTTGTAGATTATGGTGAACTTGTGTGTGTTGTAGCAGTGCTTTTGCTATTGAGAACGAGGTAGCATGCTAGCGTTAGCATGCTAGCATTAGCCATAGCGTTAGCATGCTAACGCTACGAGCTAATGGTTGCGGTTAGCCTGCTCGTTTCGGCTTGTGACGTCACAAGCCGTGCCGATTTTGAACAGCTCACCCAGAGACTGAAGGCAGGACACATTCAGAAACCGTATCTCACTCTAAACAGCATGGATGGATTTTTTTCAAAGTTTGTATGTGTGTGGAAGCACCAGAGACACAACATAACACCCCAAATCCCAGAAAAAGTGATTTTTTCATAATATGGGCACTTTAAGTGAAGTCTGTTTCTCTCTGCCGTTGTTTTTTTTCCACATAGAACTGGGCTGGTAACGTAATTGACGTTACGTTGGTACACTGTAACAAGCGCTAACGTGAACTAACATTAATCAGAATCAGAATACTTCAGAATCAGAATACTTTTATCTATTCCTCGCTCCAACTACAAAACCAAAGGTGATCGTGCCTTTGCCATTTTAGCTCCAACCTTCTGGAATCTTCTCCCGCTGTCTTGCCTGTTTCAAGCGTCTTTTAAAAACCCACCTTTATACTTTAGCCTTTGTGTAAAGTGCTGCACCCCAATTATACTGTCTTCTACACTTAATTTGTATTTTGTAACTCATGTTTCATTTTATTTATTTATTTATTCATATGTATTGTGTATGTGTGTGTGAAGCACTTTGTAACTGTGTGTTTTTAAAAGTGCTATATTTATAGTGTTACTTACTTAACTTACTTACTTTATTGATCCCCTCGCGGAAATTATTTATTTTATTTAATGTCAGCTAATGTCAGACATCGTAGCTAATGTTTGGCTCTATGTGAAAAACAATGACATAGAGAAACAGACTTACTTGCGGTTTGGGAGTTCCAGGTGAACTTTCAGGTGCTTGGTTCTATGTGAACAAACAAAGCCGGCCTAACGCCAGACCTTTATTGCGCCGCTGTTGCAGAATCTCTGTGAAAAGGGGCTACTTTCTTCCTTTAAAGAATAATTCTGTGTTATTACCATTTCGCTCTTATTTACAGATTTTTGGTCATCATTTCTATCTTATGATATTGTTCTCGCTACAGTAATTGCTGAGATCTGGGAGTAGAGGAACAGTGCTAACAGGAAGTCAGATGGTGGCAAGAAACATTAGTGGTCAATCAGATTAATCTTACCATTTGACCTTTGAAAACCTCCAAAAAGTGTTTTACCGTTTACTAGTTCAGGCAAAGTAGGAGCTGGAATGTCCTAAGGTATCTCACCACTTCAAATAATCCAGAAATGCTCCTGCTGTTTAAGTCTTATCTTGTGTTGGTCCCACTGATAAGCGCATAGCCACAAGGAGAGCAGAATATAAAATAGAAATGCAAAGAGTTGACAGAACATAAGCACCGTAGGAGGGAGAGACAGGGAAAGTGCAGGAGGGGTCAAGCGAGCCATAAAAGGAGGATGGAGCGGTACAAAAATACTGTAGGAGGCAATGTAGCTCAATTCAAGTAAGTAGAGGGTGAAAAGACAAACAAAGCCCTTCAACATTTCCTTGATAATGAATTGCTGCTTTCTGTGCCTCTCCATCCCTTTGCAACCAGAGTGACACCCACTCAGGATGCTGTTGGCCTGGAAACGCCTTGTTCCGGATGTTTGACTTGAAAGCAGCAAAGTGCATTTCGCTGCTTCCAAAACAGGCATTAGTAACAGGCAAGACAAATAATGTGCTTGACGAAAAATGGAAAACAGTTGTGCCTGCAGTCAGGGGCAAGTTCAGTAGAGCAGGATTGGCCTCATGTCGTCTTTGTGGTGTCATGACCCTGCCCTCTGGAGGGAAACGTGACACACTGCAGTTTCACTGATGAACTATGTCAACACCCATTTTAATTCCCCTCTAAGTGTACACTCAAAATTAGTTTGTTTAAAGGTCTCATGTTATGCTCATTTTCAGGTTCATACAGGTATTTGGGGTTTCTACTAGAACATGTTTACATGCTTTAATGCTAAAAAAAAAAAAAAACACTTCTCATGCTGTCTGAAAGATTCTGTTTTAGTTTCTGTCTCTTTAAGCCCCCCTTCCGAAAAAGGCCAGTCTGCTCTGATTGGTCAGCGTTCCGGTCCATTAAGTATTTTTAAAGTGATTTGTAGCTTTATAAGAAAAAAAAGTAACTGCGGTGTACTACAGAGAATGACCTTGCATCAAATTGCAATTGCACATTAAAGGGTGGAAATATTTGAGATTTTTGTTATTGTCAACAAATCCCAGGGAAAGATCCTAAACCTGCAGTTCGGTAGCCTATCTCAATACCTTTTGACTTACCTTGCCTGTTTGTGGCACTCAGTCGCACGGCCATTTGTTCCTATTTAAAACCTAAATCTTTAAAAATGGGTAGAAAGTTTTTTTTTAAAAGTCTAAATAATTTCTTAAAATAGCTGGACATTGTAGTTTTTAGCAAATGTTTCTCAAACAGGAGTAAATTGCGCATTTGTTTGGGATTATTTCCAGCAGTGGATTAATACACATTTGGTGCTCTAATGAGTATTTCCAGCAGCTGTATGTAATTGATTCAAAATAAAATACCGTGCCTGTGTTCATAATAATGAAGGAGCATGTCACTCAGTGAAACAGGGTGGCTCACTGATTTGTTTTCAATAGTTTTTGGACAACAATGGAGCTCTACAGGTTTTGGTTACATAGACAGACAACACATGTTAAGATCCGTTCATTGTTGGTTTCAGTCTTTTCATGGGATTTGTTGACAATAAAAAAAAATAAGAATATCATCAGTCTTATCGTTTTAAACTCTGGGCCCAAAGTGAATAAAGTTAACATAAAACAGGAAATGTTGTGTAATGCCTTAAGTGAATTAAATTATAATATTACTATCACTAATGCATGCATGTGATAGCATTTTTATAAATATTTCACATTCTTGATTCCATTAGCACTTTAGCTCACATTTGCACTAGTCATGCAAATAAAGACATTGTGATTCTGATATGAAAGTGAGGCTCTGCTGAGATTTAGCTGTCAATAACACTGTTTAATGGGAGGCTCAAAACTTCCAAGACTTGCAATTGCACATTAAAGGGTGGAAATATTTTAGATTTTTGTTATTGTCAACAAATCCCAGGGAAAGATCCTAAACCTGCAGTTCGGTAGCCTATCTCAATACCTTTTGACTTACCAAACCTGTTTGCCTGTTTGTGGCACTCAGTCGCACGGCCATTTGTTCCTATTTAAAACCTAAATCTTTAAAAATGGGTAGAAAGTTTTTTTTTTTAAAAGTCTAAATAATTTCTTAAAATAGCTGGACACTGTAGTTTTTAGCAAATGTTTCTCAAACAGGAGTAAATTGCGCATTTGTTTGGGATTATTTCCAGCAGTGGATTAATACACATTTGGTGCTCTAATGAGTATTTCCAGCAGCTGTATGTAATTGATTCAAAATAAAATACCGTGCCTGTGTTCATAATAATAAAGGAGCATGTCACTCAGTGAAACAGGGTGGCTCACTGATTTGTTTTCAATAGTTTTTGGACAACAATGGAGCTCTACAGGTTTTGGTTACATAGACAGACAACACATGTTAAGATCCGTTCATTGTTGGTTTCAGTCTTTTCATGGGATTTGTTGACAATAAAAAAAAATAAGAATATCATCAGTCTTATCGTTTTAAACTCTGGGCCCAAAGTGAATAAAGTTAACATAAAACAGGAAATGTTGTGTAATGCCTTAAGTGAATTAAATTATAATATTACTATCACTAATGCATGCATGTGATAGCATTTTTATAAATATTTCACATTCTTGATTCCATTAGCACTTTAGCTCACATTTGCACTAGTCATGCAAATAAAGACATTGTGATTCTGATATGAAAGTGAGGCTCTGCTGAGATTTAGCTGTCAATAACACTGTTTAATGGGAGGCTCAAAACTTCCAAGACTGGAAAAGTCTGCCTCACTCTGTGCATCAGTAATGCCTGTTTGCAATAAGGACACATTACCAAAGACTAAAGTGCAACTTCACAAAACATCATAATCATCTTTTTGATCTTAGCCTAATATACCCACTTAACTCACTACCTACTGTACAGTCAGACGGAAAAATGCAAAGAGGCGTTTACTGCACTGCAAACCCGTCTCTCTCAGCCTCAATACTTCATTCCAGCTTCTTATTACCACGCTAAGCAGCGACATCAGAGGAGCCCATCTAGAAAGGAGGCTTTGAGAGCTTGTTTTGGCTGCAGTCCTAGTTATGAATTTCTCATTGGTATTCCTGCTCTACAGTCTGAAGTAAAAGTAAAAGCCATTCCCCACAGACAGCCTGACTTTGTCCCACAACACCCCCAACAAACAGCTCACATCTATTACCTACAACCACAATCACAATCCTTCATTTATTTTTATTCCATTTTAAATCACCAACTTTGGCATGCAAGTTGTCCCTCAGGGCGCGATTGTTGGACCCCAGCAATTTCCTGTCTGTGGCCTGCATTCTCTACCACGAGTGCTGATTTGTGTTTGTCAAGCTGTTAATGTTGCCACAGTCTGTTTCAATCATCTACCGTGTTTGTCCAGACCCAATTCAATTATTCATCATGTTTGCTCAACAAGCTGCTGCAATGACACTGTTGATGCAAATTAAACTCCAGCAAACTAAGAAACAAGAACTAGTAGCTGTCCTCTGAGTTTGGTGTGGTCTGGAGAGGAGGTGTATTGTGTGCTGTAATATCTCCCACAGTTTCATCTGTCAGTGACATGACCAGCAGCACTCACAGAAATGACATCAATAAAGTAGATTTTATAAGCTAGAGTTCACCCTCTGGGGAAAAAAGGAGGGAGCGACAGAACAAAAGAAAGATAATGAGAATAGGTAAGAGACTGTAGGGAGCAGCTGGAAATACATACTAAGAGTATATACAGTACGTGAGTCAATATACTGTATACACCCTGATAGATGAGAGACGAAAATGTGATCTCATTGTTTCTTTTCCATCTTCCATCTTCACATGAGATGTCATTCATGCCTTTTTCCATCTCCTGACAGCTTTTTCTCTGCAAGTAGGTCACTTCAAAATGTAACGCTGGAATGAGAGAATTGCAGTTTTTATCTTCTTCTCTCTAATTGACCAAATGACATGAGGGCATTTTTCTGCAGACGTAAATGTTTGTATGAGTACATGTGTAAGTCTCCAAGTTAGTGATGCGTTACATTTCCCCAAGGGTTTTCAGTCTCTGTTTCATATTCTTTGTAGAACTAAATTGTCCTTATTCTAGCTGTTATTTGATAAAAGATGCAATTCTGCACAGCACACAGTCTGACAAAGACATATTCATAATGATATATTCAGCCAACTAATAATAAAGCCCCCCGAGGGGGGAGTGGGGGTAGCGTAGTGCTAATGCTCATAATCCATCCAAAATCACTCTCATCTGTTTCCTGCATTAAAAGCCATGGGGGAGAACACGCACCCTGTACTAAATTACTTTTCTGTACTCTGTGTAGCTACACACTTAACTTTGTGGGTTATATATAATAATACACTTGTAGACAGATTATTTTTATGTAGGCATTTGATTGTACACACGTTATAATGATCAACCTGTTCACATTGAATGGATGAGATGTTGTTTTTAAGCCGGTGCATTGTGATGTGGTTTTGTGTGCGTTTGTGTGGTTCTGTCTTAGGGTTATACAAGCTCAAAGGGGAGGGGATAAACATGTTGCATCACAGACCACGACCTTTTCTACAACAGCACTATTTTTCAATTCAGAAGAATAAAGTATCATCATACTTTATTTTATTCTAAAGGTCAAATGTACCCCTGCTATTTTGGTTGTACTTCAGGTGTACTTCAAAATCATAACATTTAAGTTGAATACTCGGTTTTCCTGGTCAACTTTCCTTTTCTTTGTACATTTTGACAGCGACATCTATCAGCACATCTGTTGTGATTGGGCCAGCACCAATCTAAGGCAGACACAGCTCAGACAGTTAATATTTCTGACTCGGACATAGTCTTACAACTACATTTACGCTAGTTGTCGAGATTTGTGTACAAGAGAAAATGAGATGCATTTTGTATCTGCGAATTATGAGCTGATAGCAAATTTTCCGGTGTAACGTTAATGCATGAACTCGACAGCAACAACACACAACACTCTACAGTAGTTAACGACGCCAAGACAACCGTGTGAACGATAGGGAAATAAGCCACATTAAAACCTGTATCTGGTGACAGGATCGCTGTGAATGATCTACAGCTACACTTTATTTTTTTAAAGATTATTTTTTGGGCTTTTTCTGCCTTTATTTGACAGGACAGCTAGGTGAGAAAGGGGAGAGAGAGCGAGAGAGGGGGGGAAGACATGCAGGAAATCGTCACAGGTCAGATTCGAACCCTAGACATCTGTGTCGAGGTAGAAACCTCCAAGTATATGTGCGCCTGCTCTACCCACCGAGCCAACCCGGCCACTACAGCTACACACATTTGTGTAGAGTATACTTTAGATTCCCAGCAGCAACCTTGCTTTAACATGATGGCCTTTTGAATCCATAGGGTAGGCAATGAAGAATCTTGGGGAGTGGAAGTACCTCCCTACGTAAATACTGTAAATGTGGGGACCTCCTGGTCAACAAATACCTGAATATGTGGCCGGGTAAGCTCATTTGGTAGAGCAGGCGCACATATATAGAGGTGTATGCCTCGACGCAGAAGGTCCAGGGTTCGAGTCCGACCTGGACGATTTTCCTGCATGTCTTCCCCCTCTCTCTCCCCTTTCATATCTGTCTGTCCTTTCCATTAAAGGAACACGGCGACTTATTGGGACTTTAGCTTATTCACTGTAACCCCCAGAGTTAGATAAGTCCATACATACCCTTCTGATCTCCATGCGCGTTGTAGCTCTTTCCGACGGCTCCACCAGTAGCTAGCCTAGCACGGATCCTGAAGGTAACTGGTTCCAACTAGCCTACTGCTCCGAATAAGTGACAAAATAACGCCAACATGTTCCTATTTACATGTTGTGATTTGTATAGTCACAGTGTGTACAAATAACAAGGTCACATGAGACACAGACATCGTCTAACCGTATATAAACTGGGAACTATATTCTCAGAAAGGCGAAGCACTGCTACTTCTGCTACTTGGGCGGAGTGATATGCTTGCACCTGAGAAGCACCGGACAGAGATTAGAAGATGTCTGTGTCTCATGTGACCTTGTTATTTGTACACGCGGTGACTATACAAATCACAACATATAAATAGGAACATGTTGGCGTTAGTTTGTCACTTATTCGGAGCAGTAGGCTAGTTGGAACCAGTTACCTTCAGGATCCGTGCTAGGCTAAGCTACCGGTGGAGCCGTATGGGGTATGTATGGACTTATCTAACTCTGGGGGTTACGGTGAATAAGCTAAAGTCCCAATAAGTCGGCGTGTTCCTTTAAAGGCTGAAATGCCCCCCAAAAAAAAAAAAGCTGAATATGATCATGAATTAATGCGAAATTTCCTTGAATTTGTTACAGTTCCATAAAACATACATTAAAGTACATACTGCTGATTGATAATTTTGAAATGTATTTACCTCGTACATAATTCATGTGAGTCACGGTTGTTTTCTAATGTCTCTAATGTCTAATGTCTAGACTTGTGCTGATGGCACAAGCCCTAAACGTTGAAAGGTGTTTAGATTTTCTGTCAGAATCACTTCAATAAATAAAGGACAAGTGAAATCTGACAGTAAGGTGACAGTAAAGCTCGGCTGTTTTTGTGTCGGTTGCCATTTTTCCCTCTGTTTATATTTTCTTTTGCTTAACAAAGTCAGATCCTCAACTGAATTAAGTCTCACTTGTTATGCTCAGCCTCAGTCGTCCAACTTCAGAGGGAAGTGTTCTGTGTGATGATTCGTCGTCATCCAACCAGACTCTTGTGCTCCGTGGTGTGATGAGGAGTGTGTTCATGGCATTGAATACACTACTGTGGGTGTCATGTATGACTATCACTGGGCACTGACTGTGTGTGTGTGTGTGTGTGTGTGTGTCATCGGTGTCATCGCATGTCATTCATTGGCTTTTGCTGCCTGCCATGCTGACAGGCGTCAGTTTCAGTTCGACTGTCAGATTATGAGGCTTTTCATGTCTTTTTGAGGCAGTTGGGGGGGGGGGAAGAGTCTACACAAGTGCGTGATGTCTGACAGAATTAGCAATGGAGCTCTGAGGGACCATCGCTGCTGGTGCAGAAAGCAATCTGTCAGCATGGCATTAGAAGGGAATATTTTCCTTATAACTAAGACTGCTGTACGATTGTTATTCTTTTATAGAAGCTGACTGCAAATAAGGGGGAGGAGAAAGAGACGGAGAAAGAGACAAAGTGTTTGTTATATCTCTGTGAAACAGCTATAAACATATATAAACGGATGCGTCTGACATATTTCACCCAAACAATGCATGGCTCAATATTATGAATTTCAATTTTAATTTGCCTCATGCTCTGAAATGAATTTTGATGTAACGGCCAAACATCTGTGTTTGTTCCTTTCCCAGCTGTATTTCACCATCAGCTGAGGTAAAAAGCCTCCAGTGCCCTGCGTCGCTCTGATAAGAACCATCGTTGTTCGCTAGATCGCCGGCATTTAGCCCGTAATTCTTTTCTTTATTCCACACAACAATTCAGTTCTGTGTGTGTCACTAAATGGTCAGACCTCGCATTGAGATAAGACCCCCTAAGGTGTCATATCTGAGCTCCTGGAATGAAGGTGGTTGCTGATGAGCTGGATCAGAGCATAATCAGAGCTATGGCACCCAGCGGAGCCAAGGAAATGAGCCCCTGGCTGTCAGGCCAGCTCAGGTGAACTGAGCCTGAATGCAAAATTAATGGATTCTTGTTCCGCTACTGTTTTAACACATAAAGACAGATGTACCCTTTTAAAAGTAACTAATACTTTTACTACTCCTTGACGCAGCTGCGGGTTCGACTCAGACCTGCGGCCCTTTGCTGCATGTCATTCCCCCTCTCTCTCCCCTTTCATGACTCCAGCTGTCCTATGAAATAATTTGAAGGTTTAATTGGCATTTTATTGGCAATTAAAAAATTTAATTGGCAATAAAATGCCAATTAAACCTTCAAATCTCTGTTTTGTAAAGGTGTTTGCAGTCACTTAAGCTTAGTTAATCTATATGATCTATATTAACACCAAATTAAATGAGTGTAATGTAAGAAGAGGTAAGAATGAGCTGAAAGAGAATGACCACTCGACTTAACTCCATGCATTTTTTTTTAGCTTGTTTTAGCCCTTTGTTTAGGTTAAACAGTCAACATGTACTAGATGGTTCAGCCTCACCAAAACAACATGAGCAGAAATCTGTTCGAAGAAAAATAGACAAGAAAATCCCCCTCCAAACAACCAACAAAGCTGTGTAGAAAGTCAAATATGAAGACCAAGTGGTGATGCACAATTAGAGAACGCAATTATTTGCCAATACGTAAGCTATACCAGCAGTCAAAGGTGACAATGAGTGGAGCGGTTCTTTTCATTCCCTATGAGAATAGCGGTATGAGTGAAGTCCGCTGATAGCGGCGAAAATGTCTGATGTTCAAGAGTCCGGGTAGACTTTCGCAGAGCAGTAGCGAAGTTGCAGGTGAAAAAAGCTGCCCGTGAAAACCCAGCGTATGGGGTGTTTGTCAGCTTGTTTTGGAGTTCTTTTGCACCCTAGTGGCGCAAGAAATTATTATTATCTATCTAAAAATTTCCAAAAAACATTGTGCCAAAATTGTTGTTGTCTGGATTCCTTAAAGGAAGAGGTCGACATTTTTAGGAAATAGGCTTCTTCGCATTCTTGCTGAGAGTTAGATTAGTCTCATGTCTGTACGGTACATATGTAGCAGGTGGTTAGCTTATCATAAAGACTGGAAGAAAAGGGGAAACGGCTAGCCTTGCTCTGTCCGATGGTAACAAAATCAGCCTACTAGCACCTCTAAAGCTCTGTTGTATCTTGTTTGATGAACCCGTACAAAAAAAAGAGTGTAAAATTGACAATTTAACAGGGAGCAGTCTCCGCTGGGTCCGTGTACTTGGTGGCCAACGGATTTTCGTTTTGAAAGGAAAAAAACAAAAACGAAAAACGGCCAGTTTCCCAATTACCATTAGTAAATAGGAAAACAAAAAACGGAAAACAACCCATTATTCGTTTTTTGTTTTGATATTAAAAAACGGAAAACGAAAAACAATCTCGTTATCCGATTTTCTTTGATGTATTTGTAGATGGAACTCGGAAATTAAAATGTGTGTATAAATGGTCCGTGTACTTGGTGGCCAACGGATTTTCGTTTTGAAAGGAAAAAAACAAAAATGAAAAACGGCCAGTTTCCCAATTACCATTAGTAAATAGGAAAACAAAAAACGGAAAACAACCCATTATTCGTTTTTTGTTTTGATATTAAAAAACGGAAAACGAAAAACAATCTCGTTATCCGATTTTCTTTGATGTATTTGTAGATGGAACTCGGAAATTAAAATGTGTGTATAAATCTTATTCCTTTGTCAGTACCCGATCCGTACCGCCTGTAAAATCCGTTCTGTGCACTGCCTGATCAGTTCTACGCTTGCGCGAACACCGGCAAACTTCACAGCTCTATGCACGCATTGGCGTAAGGATGTTTGGACATTCCCGGTTACCGGAAGAAAACATTAGACAGTGACAGTAGACCGTTATGATGGCAAAGATGAAGTTTACAAGGTGTTTGCTGGAGTTGCCTAAAGTATCTGTTAATGATATACGGAGGGTCGTCTGGCCATCCAGTACAACACCATGTAGCAAATTAAATAAAGGCTTCAAATTTTACGTTTCGTCATTTCTTTGCAACTTTGAAGGTAATTTGCTAACGCTAGCTAGCCTGAGCTAGAAGCCTTGCTTTGGTGTTATAAGTCATGACTCCGTCCTGCTTCAGGTTAACCATGTTTTAAATAAAGTTTAAGCATGTGTATACCTCTCACTTCATGTGTTTGTACTTTTATGAAAGTATCAGGTAAAAACAGGGCTACAAATGAGATCTCTGTGAGAGACCAGCTAACTCCTAGCAAACTATTATGTAGCTCAATGCTGGACATTTCACCCCTAATTCCGGTCACTTTACTGTATTTGTATTTGTTTAGTATTTGGTTTAGAAGCCTTTATTGGTGATTTTTTACGGTACAAAGTCCTGCTATATACGTACATAGCTAGCTATATATGCTCCGCTATGTCGCGTTAGCATGCAGCTACAATAGTTAGCTATGAGTATGCTAACGTTAGATTGTAGTGGAACGAAGCAGCACTTTCTAACGTCAAAAATCGCAGACCAAACACTACACAATCGGACATGTTTCAGCAGGAATGTGACCCGGAATTGGGGAGAATTTAACAACATTGCCAGCTAAGATGACCGTTAGCATGTAGCTACTATAGTGTTTACTGCCGTTAGCATGTAGCTACTATAGTGGTATACAGCAGTGGTGGCTGGGAGAGCTGTCATCCCATCTTCAAAAGGACACTTATGTACGTTTACACTTCATCGCATTAATAATAGACAGTCTATGGTTATTAGTCAAGACGAAGTATTAGGTGAAAACATTAACGTAAACAACACAACAACGATGTCGCTACACGGTTTTGGATCAGTGACAAGTTTCGAATGTTTGTAGCTATGACTATTGTATAATAAAGAAAAAAGTTGTAATGTTTGGTCGTAAAGTGTTGACACGTTACTTATATACAGTCTATGGTTACAAATCGCACAGGGACATTGTTAGTTTTCTACTACGTAATTATGCGCATGCACAGAACGGATCTTACAGGCGGTACTGGCCAATAAATGCTATTGAAGGGCGGGTCTTGGCGTGGCGGGAGTAACTTCCGGTCACGAAAAAAATACCAATGCAAAATTAAGGAATACGCCTTATACACACGTATTTTAATTTCCGAGTTCCATCTACAAATACATCAAAGACAATCGGATAACGAGATTGTTTTTCGTTTTCCGTTTTTTAATATCAAAACAAAAAACGAATAATGGGTTGTTTTCCGTTTTTTGTTTTCCTATTTACTAATGGTAATTGGGAAACTGGCCGTTTTTCGTTTTTGTTTTTTTCCTTTCAAAACGAAAATCCGTTGGCCACCAAGTACACGGACCCCGCTGGTTGTCTGATAACTACTCGCTGCCTAGGAATAGTCTAACACATAATGTAACTTAAAACCACACAACTTCTTTTTACACTTCTGTTTTGTACAGATTAAACATATGAGATATAGAGTAACAAGCTGCTGCTGGCTCCGGCTACATATTTACCACACTGACATGAAAGTGGTATCAATGTTTTGATCTAACGCTCAGCAAGAAAGTAAATACGCTAATTTCCCAAAATGTCAAACTATTCCTTTAAGTACTTCAACTGTTCCTCTAGTAGTAGCAGTGCTGGCTATAGTGGTAAAGGTAGTACATTAGATTCCATTGTATTCATTCTTTATATCCAGTGTACAGAAGAAAGACTGAGTACTATACAGAGATGTGTTTACATTTATTTTAACTACTCACATAATCAGATTCATAGATAAGAACAAAATTAGCCTCTGATCCTCTGTTGATCCAGACGTGGGAGCATCAGTAACACAGAATGCTGTAAATAACAGCACTGGTGCTGAAGCTGCTCATGAGGTCAGGTCATCAGGTCAGGTACAACAGGAGCAGCCATTGTTTGTAAGAACTTTAAGGCAAACTTCCTGGTCCCATCCCAATTCTTCTCCTTTCATTTAATGGAGGTGAAACTAAAAAAAAACAGACTCAAACTGACAGGCTCGCGGTGCACATTACCCGTACCTGTCGCCCTGAATGACGCCATTTCCTCAGCGAGCTCATTGGTAAACATAAAGTGTGTGTCGGTAGCCAGATGGAGAGCACGGGAGGTTATCTGCTCTCTCCCTCACTCACCGTATCAGCTTGACTGGATGAGAGAGGATCCAGACAGTCTGAACAGGAGCCCATTTTAAGAGGGTGATGGCACTGAAGTAATGAGGGTCTTCATATGAACCTTATTGGGTCTGTCCTCACTTCACCCAACTGTCCACCATCCTCCTCGCCCAGTGTATCACCTCCAGAGCCTCACCTCTGATCCCCGATGCCGTTTTCCACCCACTGGTGTCACAGAAAATCATCCAAACCTGTTACAAGGCCCAGCATTGTTTGTTTCCCCACATTTTTTTCTTCTTTTTTTCCACCCTTTCTACCTTGCAGGAAAAGTTTCTCTCGTTACATGTCCTCCGCTCTGAGCAGAATTTTAATTTGGTTGACACTCAAGGATCGGGCAAGACAAGGCAATAACTCATCCTGTCTGAATGCTGATGGCAGGAGTTTAGCCTTGAATCAAATCATTGGGGTTCAACTCCATCCAATGTTCCAAATTATCTGCTGAGCTTTAACAACCTGCCATCCTGGGTCATATGCAAATTTAATGATATTTTTAATGGACTTTGTAAAAGTCTGACATCTGTCTCGCTCCATTTCCTGCCTGTGCCACTTCCTTAACATACTGGACTTGTTTTACATACAGCCGCTGATGCAGAAGTGGTGGCTGAACTCTGACCTTTGGGAGGTTATCACTATAATGAAAACAGCCATTATCAACAAAAAATCAAATACACATACGGAAAGGCAATTTACATTATAATTCACCTTTTGAGAGACGTAAATGCGTAAGTAAACCATCAGGACATGAATTGTCATGTTTATGTTTTAGCTTAAGTTAGTTTACAGTTGCTCGGTAACAGTGGTGGAAGAAGTACTCAGATATTTTACCTAAGTAAAAGTAGCAATACCACAGTGTAGAAAAACTCTGTTATAGGGCTGCAACTAATGATTATTTTCATTGACGATTAATCTGTCGATTATTTTCTTCATTAATCGTTTAGTTGTTTGGACAATAAAATGGCAGAAAATGGTGATGAGTGTATCCCAAAGTCCAGCATTACAATTTTAGCATCAATAGTATTTTCATTAAAGAAACAAAAGTAAAAGTAAAAAAGGCCTGTTTCTGAATTACATATAGCTTATATTATATTACTGGTTTATAATTAGTGATGCTTTAATGTGTTCATGGCTTTAATGTTGCAGCTGGTAAAGGTGGAGCTAATTTAAATTACTTTATACACTGCTTGACCTATAATAAAGCTGCCACATGAATGTAGTGAAGTAAAAAGTACAATATTTCTATCTGAGATGTAGTGGAGTATAAAGTAGCATAAAATGGAAATATTCAAGTGAAGTACAAGTACTGCAAAATTGTACTTAAGTACAGTACTTGCGTAAATATACTTACATTCCACCACTGCAAGGTAATGCAGGTAAATGGGGCAGACTAATTAAAAAAAGAAATCTGTTGATAGTGTGTTCAAGTGCGGCTTACAGTAGCATCTCTGACAGAAAATGTAAGAGTTAGCAAAACAGCAGTATATATTAATGAGCTACACTGACAGAGACTCCTGTCCACAAGAGGAATAATACGCACATACGGATGTTGTGAAAAGAATATTGGTAATATGGTAGTGGCCCTTTTAAAAGTGGATACTTCCATACATTTGGGAGAATCTCAACAGAAAGATTTGAAAAAGAATGGTCAAAACTACTGGATCCTACATTTCCCAAAATGCAACTTGATAGCATCTTTTATTTAGATCAGAGATCTTCAACCGTGGGACCGGACCCTTAGGGGATCCTCATAGTTGCTGCAGGGGGGCCCCAAGCTATTGTTTATTGTTTAAAGTTAATGTCTGAAAATATACAAAAACATGAATCCAACATATTGTTAACAAAGATAACTATAAACTTATAGGATTATATATAAACTTAAGGATTCACTGTGCTACATGTATATTTAACACTAAAACATGTATAAACATATGAATATGTCAATAATAATTAGTTTTGATAGCTTAGTATTGTATGCACCATAAAAAACTGTATAAAGGCTTTAGGCTGGCCAACATGTTATTGTAGCTCCATTTTAAAATGCAACTAAATTTGATACAATATGTAGTTGGGGTCCCTGCTCCGTCTCTCTTTCAGCTTAGGGGTACTTGGCCTAAAAAATGTTGAAGACCCCTGATTTAGATGTTTAGATTTTTATTTTTTTATTCGTAATGATGTATCATCCAGACCTCATATGAGGAGTTCTGTGGACTACTCCACATTACTTGGAGTCATGGTTAGGTACTGTGAACACAGCTTTCTCTGTTGTATCTGTCGACATAGCCTTTAGAAAATATTTTCAGCTTTAGGGCTTTATTCTTAAATGTATTAGAGCCTGCAGGTGTTTTTAAAATCTCCCTTGAACACGACAACCCTTCAGCAACCCAGCAGCCATGTCTACCCACAAGCCCCCAGTGTCTGTTTAAACCAACATCCTAATCACTTTGATGACAAAGTCATCACTGAGCAAACACCATTATTATTTTTTGCGTTCACACAGCTCTGTGAGAGGTCTGCCTGTGCTTTAGCGATGAAGAAACCCTTTGATCTTGCCATTCCTCGTGATAAATATTCATCAAGATGCTAATCTTGTGAACTCCTGTGTTTATGGTTGATAGATCTCTTAGTTACATTAATTGCCTTTCATGAATATTTCCCTCTGACAACAGTGATTCATAAGGTTACAGTGGTTAGCGGCAGGAGGAGGATATGATAGGTGGATGATGTATACTTCCATTGGCAGCCTCCAGGCAGCTGTTCTATTCTGAGTGACTGACGGTTTGGGCTGAAGGTAAGAGGACGGCTAAATCTTCACTGCTGCTGCAGAACCAGTGATTACTCTTGCTCTCCTGCAACAGGGAAAACATAAAGCATGTTGCTAGCAGTGACAAGGCTGCAGCTGTATGGGCCTAGTCTTAAGACTCCAGAGGAACTGCCCCCCACCCCCACCCCCACCCCTGCCCGGCATGGCATAGCTGCCACAACCCCCCACTACATCTTCCAAAAACAGCAGTCCTCCAACCTTGAACAAAGATTACACACGTCACTCAGACAAATGGTCAAGGTGAGGGTTAGGGCTGGATTATGTGTCCTGGATGAGCGGGTGTTGGGGCACACTGCATTCCTGACATGCTTTGGAGGTGACCACACTGACAGGCACTGGTAGACAAGGGCAGCACTGTGGAGTCTGCATTGTGCCATCCAAATGATTTTGATATATCTGGACGTACGTTGTTGAAGAAGTTTCCCATGCAGGTCATGATGTTCATGCCTGTCTGTCTCTCTGCCTGTCTGTCTCTTGCCAGGGTTAAAATGTTTAATTATAATCATTTCATACTTTTGTACATTTTAAATTCAAATTATGAATTGGTAATTAAAGGAGCATTTTTAGGTGGTTTCTTACATCTAAAATTTCAAGACCAATGTATTTTGGGTTTTTTTACATAGAAAAATACAATTATTAATTCCCATTGCTGGTGGGAAGATGAAATAGTGGCCTATAGTAGACCTTTTCACGAAAATAACCAGTTTATGTTAATTCACACCTTTGATTCATCAATATGAATGACATTTGTGGAATATCATGGTCTTTGATGGCAGCTCAGGAGTTAAAATATTTTTTGTCTATTTATAGAAGACAGGTTTTTTTTTTTAAATCAGTTTATTCCAGAAAAAAAGTCTTTGCGGTAGTGACTGCACATTGAAGCTGTAACAATATGATCAAGAAAGTTGTATTAACATTGACGAGCTTTATCAAGCTCAAATAGGGGTACAATGGGCCAAAGGCTTAAATACATGAAAACAGTTTTATCACGCAGGTGTGTAAATCACATTGCATGTTCATCTTGCAGTAGCCAGCCCTGCAGTACACACTGATACACACACATTAAATTTTTGTATTGATACAAAAATGGATTGAGTTGTATTGTTGGCACAGTTGTGACTCCACAGCACAGGTACACACAGGAGAGGATGCAGTTTTTGCTTAACAGACCTCTGAGTATATCAGCATAGAGAAAAAGCCACTTTGAAGGCACACAAACCTCACCCTTTTGTATCACAAACCCCTATAAGCGGACGGTCCTGAGGGAAGGAAAACCATTCTGCACTCTACAGCAGGGGTCACTGTTGAACTGAAGCATTCTTTTAAGTTTGTATCCGTCTGCCTCACCCTCTCTTTTTCTCACTCTCCTTTCCCTTCACTGTCAAAGAAAATGTAGCATGACAGAGCTGGAACAATGGCTTGATTTGATATCTAGGTCATGCCAAATCTTCTAATCTTAGCAAAGAGAATATTTATTAACAGGCTGAGTGACTTGCAGTGTAGGCTGCTGTTAGCGGATAGATCGGGGTGAATAATTAAGTTGTGGGCTACATCTGCATGACAGAGGAGGTGCATACAGTGGAGTGCAATGAGCTAGGTGCTACCTTGTCAAAAAGGCTTAAGGGAGAATGGGAACAGAGTGAGGAATAAAAATAAGGCATTTGATTAATGTGGCAGGTTTGGAGAAGGATGTGGTTTGGAGTTTTGTAGGTCATGGTAGTTAGTCAAAAGGGGATGTGAGGGCCTTAGTTAATATCGGAGGTGGAAATTCTCATTTTTGCAGAGAAAATTAACTTCAGGTGAGTTCATGAGGCAGCAGAGGTTTTTTTTTAAAGATTATTTTTTGGGCTTTTCCACCTTTTATGGAGAGGACAGCTAGGTGAGAAAGGGGGAAGACATGCAGGGACTTGTCACAGGTCAGATTCAAACCCTGGACCTCTGTGTTGAGGCATAAACCTCTCAGTATATATTCACCAGCTCTACCCACTGAGCCAACCCGGCCATCAACGATTGAAGTTCCCTCAGTGATCTTTTTTTTTTAATTGGTAAAAAATTGTCAATTGACGTGAATTTATAAACAGTACACAAACTAATCAGCTATTTCAATGATGTATTATAATTAAGTGATTGAAGCCTTTTTGTCATCTCCTCATTATCTATAAGTAAACATTGGTTCCAAACATCAGCAGGGAAGCATGTGTACACAAGTGCCCTCCTTATTGAATCATTTTGAACTGTGTTGAGCCTTAAAGTATCTGAAGGCAGGCCACTCCACTAGTTGAGCTTAAAGGTTCATTATTACCTCCGCCAAGACGAAAGTGTTTTCGCCTCGGTTTGTTGGTGTGGTTGTTGGTTTGTTTGTCTGTCAGCAGGACTACGGAAAAACTAGTGACCCGACTTTCATTTGGTCGAAGAGTGTAGCGTGGGCCACGGAGGAACCCAATAAATCTTGGAGCAGATCGAAATGACAGTGCTGATACACAATTCTTTTTTCAGAGACGGTGTCTACAATCTACCCCCATATATGACCACCTGTACTAGCCCAAAACATACTTAAATCACACTAAAACAACTCATCCTCTGCTGATTGAGGCCAGGAGAAGTGTTTGAAAGCTCCAATAAGTGGACCTTGCACCTTGCAATTTTTTTTTTGTCAAACTACTCGGCCTACTGTATGTTCAACGTCAGTAATGGACCCTCAAGCTCAGGTAATGAAGTGGTCTGCCTTCAGGGGCTTTGAGACTCAATGAATTTCTTATTAAGGTAGACCTTTTTTTATTATCTAAAAACGTGTCCTTTTTGATGAGTGGAACAACCTTTCTTAATAATACGATTCTAAGAAAATGTACAGTAATGGGGAAACAAATGAGCACTTCATCATCTTAGATAATTGGAGTAGGTGAATAGTTTCTATACGGTTCATTTAGTCATGATCGTATGTTGAAAATGGACCACCAATTTCTACTTCTAGCTCTTATCCTGAATAGTCATAGCCATCTTCTTTTTTTTTTTGCATCTACACTTAGAATACAATACACAAAGACAAATATTTGTAAGATGAGGAACACATTGTAACTGCAACCTAGCCAGTCCCTCATAAATCACATGACCATTTATCCATTTCCTGTGACAGTGATGTAACAGTTACTCCTCACTAAACGAGAAGAGAGGATCTTAAGGCGCAGCTGATCAATGAGGGTCTTTGCCCCTTTTGACGCGGGCTTTGTGGACAGAATACCGAAAAGGCCTCTGGGAAAAGCTGGCCCGGGGTCGCCCAATGATTCAGAAGAGGCTCAGAGAGTCCGTTAGCTGGAGGCGAGGAGATCTGTCTCTATACACAAACTCCTTCACTCTGAACAAGCAGGGGCTAGGGAGGGCAAAGGGGACCTCGCTTGTATAGTTACAAGGTCTAAATATTAATTAGAGGGATACTGAAAGCTCGGCTAACCTCTTCAACCCTGATCTGTTCGTATTTTTTTTTCAACTTTCTTAATCCTCTTGCCTTCACAGAGGTGCCACTAGCTGCAGGCACTACCTGACCTCTCAGCCCGCTGCTCCAACTGT